>NC_059142.1:15100000-15725000 GCF_020740605.2 Lemur catta
GTTCTATGGTCTAAAAGACTTTTCCTTTCTTGGAAATTGCTTATCCACAAGGTGTGACTACAAAGTAACACGCTTTAACAAACCTGTAAGTGATCAGATGACCACTGTTTTTGCTCAGAGATTTAAGAGGCCAGATAACCACAATAGTACAAAGCTCTTGGGAAACTTCTGCAGGATTTGTATTGTTTATCACTTGCAATCTTTAGTTAGGGATTTCAAGATGTATTTGACCTTTGACAACAGCCAAGCTGAGGATCAAAGCAACAGGGCTGGCCCCCTTGGAGTGTTAAACACAGCTCTTCGTGGAAGGAATTCCAGAAATGTTCTGGGCAGTGGGAGAATTACTAGAATGACAGTCACTCCTCCTACAAGGATGTGCAAACTCTGACACCAGCCTGTGTTCTTTGTGGCCCCTAGACCTGCTGGGGCTGTCACACCCTGTTCCTTAGTCCCTCTCTAAGGGGAAGATTTTCTTATCTTACATGGGGATGCTGAGCAGACTCCTCAGGTATCTGTCCTTGGTGGAACCAGGTACAACAGGGTGGCTACCTCATCTGCCTCCCCAGGGTCTCCCAGGACCCACAACTCTCTGGGAGGTACATGGGGCAGGGGCATAAGGCATTCTTTAAGGTATTATCCTAGATTGTTGGGGCTCCACAGTTTTATTATACTTTGAGAGCCAGCTGCATAGTCTGACTTTAAGAACCAACTGTTGACTTTGGTGATCCCTAAAAGGTAACAGGGACACCAGGGTAGAAGGCCAATTATTTGTGGAGCCATCTGGCTCTTTGTAAAACTCCTGGACCCCAGACCTGGGTCTGCTTCACCACTCCAGTGGCTGTTGGCTGAGGGACGGGCAGACCCACATAGTCTGGACAGCATTAAACCCTTGGCAACAAACAGGGCAGGCTACTCCCCCCTCTAGCCACCATTTCCCTCTTTACAAAGTTGATGACCTATTTTTAAACTTACCACATTTCTCTATGAGCTTCAGGGGGAAAAGGATAAAAATAATCAGCCAGTTCTTTAACATGTTCCCCGATTTCTCAGAACTAGGAGGAAAAACAGTAAATTCACATTAAAGTTGAATCAGGTCAGTTCCAGCTGGACAATATGCCATCTGGAACCATGGTGTGGGACAGCTCATAAAGGACTTTCACATACACTGTTGACCTCACAGGCTTTGCATCACAACCTCAGAGGAGACCCCAGAGGACTTATCTTTGATATATGGAGAAACGGGCTCAGAGCAGCCAAGTGGGTTGTGTAAAGTCCCACCCCGAGGAAGTGAACAAAGACCCAAGTTTTCCCCTTCTCAACTGCTTTTTGTAACTTAGTTAACAGAAAGAAAGGATGTAGTTTTACTGGCTTGAGGTTCTTTTTTTCCAAAAAGTTATTAAAGTCATGGTCAGATATTTGAATTTGTGAACTTACAAACCTCAAGGAAATTCATTTCATTTCCTGTCCTGGGATAAGAGTCCAAGGGCTAATGATACCAGCTGACCCGTGATTAAGATTTTTTCATTTGACAAGTGTCACCTTTCCAGGACTGGCTGGGATCATTCACAATGAGGACTCAGGGAGGACAAGCCCCAGAGTCCTGGAGCAATTCATTGGTTTAGTGTGGGAGACAGGGTGCTGCATTCCCATAACACCAACACATGGCAGGTAAACCTTAGGTTAAGAGGGGGCAGGTCAGCATGGATTTCTGTAACTTGGTCTCTACATGCTGCCTCAGTGTACAGTGCTCAGGCCCTCCTATCTCGGACAGCCTCTAGGCGTTCCTGCAAAGAGTGGGGAGAGCTGGATGAGGCCTGTGTGGAAACATCCCTGCTCCCACTCCGGTTTCGGTTTCCCCAAGGCCTCCAGGAGCCTCCTGACACCTCCATTCTGCCTTCCTTAAGAAGTTACCCTTAGCATCATATAATGCTGCTAGTAAAACAAAGAAACAAAAGAAGTCTCCCTGACTGCTGCAACTGTCTGATCTCCCTCCGCATGCTCCCATCTCCTCCAGGGGCCTCTTTGCATGATCCCTTAGGGCTCCCCACTCTCTGGCCTCCTCTGGGGGCCTTGCCCTTGGTGCTGGATCCCTGTGCTCTCTCCCCTCCACTCTCAGTACCCTGACCTTCCAGGAATTGCCCTCTTGCATCTATGGAATGACCACAGGCCTCCCTCTCACTCTTGCCACTCTCTATTCCTCACGTCTGCCCTGTGTCCTCAAGTTCAGGATTCAGTTTGTTGTCCAGGGGAGAGTCTGGGTTTTTCTCCAGAAATGAAATGGAGAATCAGGCCTAACTGCTCCTCTCTCATTTCACATAAGTGGAATGTGGAATGAGAAAGTCAAACACTTGGTCAGCAAAAGTTCCCCAGCCTCAAAGGCCGAGATGCCTGGAAGATGACAATAAGAGATGGAGAGACATTGAGAGATAAATCAATTAAAATGCTAAAAAAATCAGATCAATAATTATATACAACTAGTGCCTGGTGAAAGCTGCAAGATAGAAATGAAACATTTCCAACAATGGGCCCTGTCTGATATGCCCTTCTTCCTGTAAGTTCTATCATCCAGGTCTCATTCAGATGTCATGCATTTCAAGAAGCTTCTCCCACCCCTTCAATCCCCTCCCAGGAGTAATCTGGGGTCAGGGGTCTCCTGTGGCAGCTCCTCCCTTCCAGAGTTAATCCTGTCCTCTGTTCTGGGGCCTGGAATTCCCTGGGTCTCCTGCTTCTAAAAGCATAACACAGACAATGGCAAGGAATATGTGCCTGGAGACAGACTGCACAGGTTTGAACCTGGGCTCCCCTGTTTATTAGTTATGTGACCTTGTGGTGCTACTTAACCTCCTCAAGCTTCAGTTTCCTAATGGGAAAACAAGGATGGTGTTAACTGCCTCACAGGATTTAAATGAGATGAAACCATACATTCTCAACTGGGACTAAAAAAGGCTCTTGGGGTGGTGAGAAAAAAATCTTAGATATTACAAAGGTTTATGGCCCCGCCAAGAGTTACAGCATATAAACAAATACAGAATTTACTGGTGTATTAAAGTTTCATGGGAGGGGGTTAATAAGCATAAAAACGTTGAGAAACAAAACAGAAGTGATTACTTCTGTTGCCTGGGGCACTTAGCAAGCTCTCACAAAGCATGTTATTTTCCTCACTGTTATTAAAAAGGGCAGGGCCCAGGTATCATCCCTTCTTCCAGTCTGAAACCCCCAGAGGGCCGGGTGAGGCCTCGTTCTGCTCAGTTCCCCGGAGCCCAGAACTCAGGAGCTCCTGCCAATGGTCCCCACAGCGTCTGGCTTCTCCAAAGCAATCTGAAAACTCCCCAACCCAGATTCAGGCGGCAACAAAGCAGGAGGCAGGGCAGGGTCTCGGAACTGCACTGGGGTACACACCCACACCACCCCGGCAGCACGGCGTCCCTGCTGCCGCTCACCCCCACCCGGGCCCTTAAACCTGGGGGCTGTCCGGTGTCGCGAGGCCAGGACTGTTGGCAAGGGGTGGAACCGAGGCGCGGGTGAAGGGGGCTGGATCCGTGGCTGGCTGCTCCACTGACGCGCCGTGCCAGTCTCTGGACCTCAAGGGCTCCGCCTCTCACCTCAGCGGCTCCCAGGCTCGGAGGACCGACCACACGGGACGTAGCAGGCTCGCGCCAGCTGCAGCTCGGGACGGTGCCGGTCCCCCCGGCCGGCTGGACTTTGTGGAGGGCGGGCCCACTGTCACCTGACCTCAGCCGCCTGACTCGTGGGCGCTCATCCCCGCGCGGTGCGCTCTGGGAGTTGTAGTGTGAGCCTTAGCCGGACAGAGCTGGGCGGGGCGGAGGAGATGCGGCCTTGGCAGGGATGGAGGCTCTGGTGTGAGGGAGGATTAAGCCACTTCTAGGGAAACCGAGGCTCTGGGAGTCTCCGGCGCCCCTTGGCGAACCCCCAGCTCTTTTGGTGAGCTAGGCTCGGCCGGCGCTCGTCTGTGCCGGAACGGCAGCCCTGCGGGGCGGGGCCCTCTAGGTCCCGCCTTCCGCCGCCTCTCCGCCTATAGCCGGGCCCCGCCGCGAGGGGCGCGTAGGGGGTCTGCCTTCCTCCACCAATGGGAAGACTGGAAGCCGCCATGTTGGGTGTGGCTGAAAGATTGGCAGGCGGGGCCGCACCCCGGCACCTCCCTCCCGGGTGAAGTGTGCGGGCCGGGGCGCCTCGGGCTGCAGACTGTGCTGCGCGGGTCACTGAGGTCATGGCTGCGCGGCCCGTCACTCTCGGCATTGACCTGGGCACCACATCTGTGAAGGCGGCCCTGCTAGGGGCTGCGCCTGAGGACCCATCCGAATTCGTGGTCCTGGCGAGCTCTGCCCGGGCTGCGCGAGCAGAGGTGGCAGCAGAGAGCTCGGCGGCCGGGCCCCAGGTGAGGTAGCGCCCTGGAGCCGCGCCGCCTCCAGGAGCCTCCTGACAACCCTTTTCCTCCCTCAAGGAGCGTCCCTGACAGCCTCTCCTGCAAAGGAGTCTCTGCTCCAGCCTGTCTGACCTCGCCTGCCCCCATCTCCTCCAGGGGCCTCTCTGCTTGACAGCTCTGCCTGATCCGTTAGGTCTTGTCCTAGGAGCGTCCCCATCTCCTGGTACCGATCTCCCCACTCTCTGGCCTCCTCTGGAGGCCTTGCCCCTGGCGCTGGATCCCTGTGCTCTCTGCTCTCCACTCTCAGTACCCTGACCTTCAAGGAGGAATTGCCCTCTTGCGTCTATGGAATGACTACAGGCCTCCCTCTCACTCTTGCCACTCTCTGCTCCTCACATTTGCCCTGTGCCCTCAAGTTCAGGATTCAGTTTGTTGCCCAGGGCAGAGTCTGGGTTTTCCTCCGGAAATTGATGCAGAATTAGGCCTAACCAGCTCACTCTGTTTCCACAGAAGTAGAATGCAGACTGAGAAAGTCAAACACTTGGTCAGCAAAAGTTCCCCAGCCTCAAAGGCTGAGACATCTGGAGGAAAGAGCTCAGCAGATAGAAAGACATGGAGAGATATGCAGATAAAATGTTTTTAAAAAGGGTCAGATTGATATATATATATACTTTTTGAGACAGAGTCTTGCTCTGTTACAAGGGCTAGAGGGCTGTGGCGTCAGCCTAGCTCACAGCAACCTCAAACTCCTGGGCTCAAGCCATCCTCCTGCCTCAGCCTCCCAGACTGCTAGGATTAAAGGTGTGAGCTACAGCCCCAGGCCCAGATTGATACTTATATACTACAGCTAGTGGCTTGTGAAAGCCACAAGATAGAAATAGACAATTTCAGGATAATGGGCTCTTTTGGGAGATGTGGGTAGGTCAGAAAAGATGTCAATTCTCAGAGCTGGGTCCTGTTAATTACCTGAAAAAGGTAGCTCTATGTTCAGTTAATTGACATTAGAAATTAATATCAAGGAACTTTCTGTGTAATGCTGACTTTTTTCTGGGCCTCAGCTTGTTCTCTGAGTTGAAATAGGTAGACTCTAAGGCCATTGCCAGCCACAAACCTTGATTTTCTGAGCCAAGCTCCACCAGCAAGAGCTTTGTTTTTCACAAGCTCTTACCACATATCTGGACTCAGTCCTTTAGAGTTCAGAGCCCATTTTGCTCAGAAGTGTTTTATTTTCTTTATGGTTTTGAATTTTTTTTTTTTTTGAGACAATCTTGGTCTGTTGCTCAGGCTAGGATACAGTGGCCTCATCATAGCTCACAGCAACCTCAAACTCCTGGGCTCAAGTGATTCTCCTGCCTCGGTCTCCCAAATAGCTGGGACTACAGGCATGTGCCACCATGCCTGGCTGATTTTGTTTTCTAATTTTTTGTAGAGACAGGGTCTCGCTCTTGCTTAGGCTGGTCTGGAACTCCTGGCTTCAGTCAGTCCTCCTGTCTTGGCCTCCCAAAGTGCTAGAATTATAGGCATGAGCCACCAAGTCTGGCCTAGAAGCATTTTAGAGGATAAAGATTTCAGGAGCACTTTGCATTCTCATAGAGGTTTTCAAAATTAGTTTGGTTGGAGCATCGGGGTATTTTAGAATGATTACTTCACTTCATGGACTATGAAATGGAGGCAAAGTTGCGTCTGACACTGTGGGGGTGGGCAGGAAAGCTGGGATTACAAAAGAGTAAGCTCAGACAGTGCGCCTTTCTCTTGAAATGGGGCCACTTATGGAACAAACAGCATTGCTGTGATTTCATCTACAGCAGGCTTTCTCAACGTTGGCACTGTTGACGTTTTAGGCTACATAGTTTCTGTTGTGTGTGTGGGTATCCTGTGCATTGTAGGATGTTTAGCAGCATTCCTGGCCTCTACCTACTAGATGCCAGTAGCACCTGCCCCTTCCCCTGAAATGTCACAACCAAAAATGTCTCCACATTAACAAATGTCCTCCAGGGGTCAAAATCACCCCTGAGTAAGAACTACCTGACAGCTGTGTCCTTTCCTTATGTTCACACTTTTCACTGAGTATTATGTATACCAAGGTCTAGCTTGGCGGATCAGATTTTTAGGTATTTGCAAATGTAAAATATAAGGTTTTTGAGGAAAGCTCTGTGACCTTTTCTCAGCTATTTATTTTTCCTCTCTGGGCTTCAGTTTCCTCAGCTTTAAAAAGGGGTGTGGGGAAGTAGGGTTGAATGCCTTTCTAAGCACTCTTTTCAAGCCTGAAGTTCTAAGATATGATCTGGGTGTAGACTGACTGATCAAGGAACGGGGGGCAATACCTTTCTGGTTATGTTGGGGGTCTGCCCATTGTCCAGGTACTTCTCCCTGATCACACTCAACCCTAAAACCGGAACTAACTGCTGAACACTGCCTCCCTTTACTCCCACTTGGCCTGTTTCCCTCCTCTGTTTCCACTTACACAACTCACCCACCCTGGCTTCTCTGTCCTGGGCTGGTGTACTATCTCAAGGCCATGTGGGGGGACTCTTTAAAGTAGCACTGTCCAGTAGAAATGCGCACCACAAATGTGAGCCGCTGTGTCCTTTTCAATTTTCTAGTAGCCATATTTAGAGAAAAGGAAACAGGTGGTATTAATTTTAATTGCATAGTTTATGTAACCCATTATCATTTTGACATGTAATAATCAATAGAAAGTGTATTCATGGGCTAATGTACATTGTTTTTTTTTCATATATATTGAAATCTGGTGTGTATTTTACATTTCCAGCAGCTCAATTCAGACTAGTCACATGTGACTGCAGTGTTGGACAGTGCAGGCTAAACGTATCTCTCCCCTGCTTCCTTCTTGCTCCCCCAGGCCACCCCCACCCTGTCTTCTTTCTTCCTCTGTGCCTGGTAATCTTTCACTTCCTCTTGGCTATTGTGTCTCCTACACATAAAGAATCCTTGTTAGGATCTGGGGCTGCCTTCTCAGGAAAATGCTCTGTGCTCCATCCCCACTCCTTCTTTCCCTGTCCTCCCCTTCCTCTTTGTCCTTCTTTCTGTTCCTTTGTTCATGCTTGTTAGGAGCCAAGGCCAGCAGGCTGATAAGGACAAGTGTTTGTTCCAAGGAAGGGAAGGCTGTGCTCCCTGGGGGGAAGACAGGGGCTTGAGAACTCAGTTTTCAAATGCTTTTCCAAGACCATGGCTTTTTTTGTTCCCCAAAGAACCAACATTTATTAAGAGCTGAGCCACATTTCTCTTCCCCTTCTTCTCTTCTGAACTTTCCGTGGATTCTTTTAGTAGTTAAATGGAGTTTAGTTTGTGCCTTGAGGGGATTTTTGTGTGCCGGAAACAGTTTACTTTGGATAAAATCAAATAAGTGTTCAATTTATGAAATTCAGAATCCTAGTTCTTACTTAAACTTTTAAATATCTCAGGTGTTTTAAACTGCAGTTATACATTTAATCTATTTTTTTGTTTATGTACTGCAATTGATTTAACTGTTTTCAGAATACATAAGTAATTCTTATAAATTAAATGCATACCTATGTAAAAACCTTAAATGCTCTTGTATGTTTCAAATCCTCGTATAAGTATAGTGAGATTTGAGCTTATAATTACAAATCTAGCGCAGTTACTCAATTTCACATTTTAAATCAAAATTACAAAGGTAACCTAGGCCAGATTGTCTTAAACATGTAAATTTACTTAAAATACTAAGTAAGTACCCTGAGATTCCTTAAACATACATATTAATAACATAGGTATGATTCTTTTAAACATGGATGTATTTACTTCTTTTTTTTTTTTTTTGAGACAGAGTGTCACTCTGTTGCCTGGGCTAGAGTGCCATGGCGTCAGCCAAGCTCACAGCAACCTCAAACCCCTGGGCTCAAGCAATCCTCCTGCCTCAGCCTCCCGAGTAGCTGGGACTACAGGCATGTGCCACCATGCCCGGCTAACTTTTCTATATATATTTTTAGCTGTCCATATAATTTCTTTCTATTTTTTTTAGTAGAGACGAGGGTCTTGCTCTTGCTCAGGCTGGTCTCTAACTCCTGAGCTCAAACCATCACTCGCCTTGGCCTCCCAGAGTGCTAGGATTACAGGCATGAGCCACTGCGCCCGGCCTCTGGATGTATTTAATTCTTGATCAGTCCACTTTGAAATTTACTTATTCACCAAGAAAACAATTATGTCATCTGAGTTGCTTTCACAAGTGAATATTTTGTGATGGTCTTAGCTTACTGAGATTTCTTACTGATTACAGGCATCTACTGGAATGGGATGGGACCCTGGGGTCCTATTTATGGTCTTGAACTGGGACTTGATAATTTAAAGGAAAACATAGTCACAGAGACCACATTTCTTAGGTTCTCATAACATTATTACCTACTTTTTTTTTTTTTTTTTAAGCACAGGGTCTCACTCTGTCACCTGGGATAGAGTGCAGTGGCGTTATCATAGCTCACTGCAACGTCAAACTCCTGGGCCCCAGGGGATCCTCCTGTCTCAGCCTCCGAAGTAGCTGGGACTGCAGGCATGCACCACTGCACCTGGCTAATTTTTCTATTTCTTTTTGTGGAGACAGGGGTCTCACTCTTGCTCAGGCTGGTGTTGAACTCCTGATCTCAAACCTTTCATCTGTCTTGGCCTCCCAGAGAGCTAGGATTACAGGCATGAGCCACCACGCCCAGCCTGTTGCCTACTTTTGAAGTTGAGTCTGTACCTCCTACCCATTTGGGTAGACTGCTTGATTGGATTTGATATTGCTTTAATTTTTTTTTTTTTTTGAAACAGAGTCTCACTCTGTTGCCGGGGCTAGAGTGCCGTGGCGTCAGCCTAGCTCATAGCAACCTCAAACTCCTGGGCTTAAGCAATCCTTCTGCCTCAGCCTCCCAAGTAGCTGGGACTACAGGCATGCGCGCCACCATGCCCGGTTACTTTTTCTATATATATTTTTAGTTGTCCATATAATTTCTTTCTATTTTTAGTAGAGACAGGGTCTTGTTCTTGCTCAGGCTGGTCTCGAACTCCTGAGCTCAAACAATCCGCCTGCCTCGGCCTCCCAGAGTGCTAGGATTACAGGGGTGAGCCACCGCGCCCGGCCATATTTCTTTAATTTTAAGATCTCAAAATGTACCCTTGACCCCCAATCTGACCCCAAGACCTTTGATTTTGCCTAAGAATTTTGTCCAAGTCCTGTGTCCTTTTCATATTCTTGTCTCTTAGGACCACTTAACTCTTAACACCTTAATATGATAATTGATTAAGTTCTGCTTACCTCTCATGACTTTGTCTTTCAAGGTTATTGTGCTGAGAGAAGTTTGCAAGGAGAAAGGAAGTCAGAAGAAAAGGCTAATCAGGAAAACGGCCCTGAATTTCTTTAATCTTTTTCCACCCGTGGAAAATCTTTCCCCACTATCAGTCTCATCCTGTGTAGCTTATACCATTGCCCAATTAATCTTCTGAAAACACAGCTCTGATGATGATACACTCCCATTCAGAATGCCCCAGGGGCTCTCCCTTTAGGGAGAACATTGATTAGGCCCCAGCCTCTCCTCACTTCCAGCCTCATCCCCTCAAGTCCCCAGCCCGGCCCCATTGGCACTGTGCCCCACGTGTTACTGCCTTCCTCCTTGGCTACCTTCCCTCTGTGGGTTTTGGTTTCAAAGTCCAGGGCCTGGCCCTCACGGCACCCAGAAAATGCTTGCCAGATGGATGAAAGCACCAGGGTTCATCTTAAGGGGCTTTAGTCTCGTAGGCCTTCCTTGACCACACCTCTCCTGCCAGGCTCCTCCCTGCTGTGCTCCCCAACCCCACTGCTCCTCTTGAAAGACCTTTCCCTCATTTCTCCTATTTATAGCATGGAGCAGCACTTTCTCAGCTCAGGCTGACCATGGTGGAGGGCAGAGCCTGGGCCGTTTGGTGCACCTCATCTGCAGTTGCACCTCATCTGTGAAAGCTGCAGGTGTGCCCTGCCCACCACTTTCCTACCCAACACCCCACCAGAGGTGGTGGGGAACCCTCAGTCCCAGGAAATCCCTGGAGGTCTGCCCGCCACCCTCTGCCTGTTTGTCTGCCCCTGGCCAATGTGTCTTGTTCTGTTTCCAGGGACGGGAGCAGGATGTGAGTAGAATCATCCAGGCCCTCAACGAGTGCATTGCTGCCCTTCCTCGGCAACAGCTCCGGAACATCAGGGGCATCGGAGTGTCGGGACAAATGCATGGAGTCATGTTTTGGAAAACAGGCCAAGGTAAGCTGGGCTCAGGGGATGATCTCATGCTGGTAGTGGTCACGACAGAGCTAGAAAAGTGCTGCAAAGGGCTTTCTATGAAGAGTCTGGTTATCCTGCAGTGGGACTAGGGTCTCGCTCCTTGGAATGAAATAACAGGGGCTGCCTCCTATGTTCTGTGTACGTTCCATCTTGTACAAATGTAAGTGTAATGAATAAGTGAACTATCCACTCACATACCATCAGCACATTATCCATGAACAGGCAGAGGGAAAAGGGTGAGTTTTGTCTGATTCTTCTTTAGGATTCAGCAGAGCGTATTTTCCATGGCTGTGTCTTTATTTATGTCTCAGAACATTAGTGCCGACAACAAGAGGTTAGCTGTAGCTGTAGGAGATGCCAAGGCACAGAGGGAACTCTTTTGAATGTGGGCATACTTTTTATTGTTTGCACAATCACAGATATTTATGACTTTTTGAATTCCAGGGCGTATCCTTTTATGGGCTCAGGTGCTAAGCATTTTTTAGTCAGTCGTCTTATGAAGGTGCAGAGGGTGGGTGACGTATTCTGTTTGGCCCCCAGGAGGAGAACTAAGCCATTAAGATAACAATGACCACTTCACATGCCAGGTGCTGGGCTAAAGACTTTACCTGTATGATCTCATCAAAATTTCCCAACAACCTTATGACATAGGTTACACTAGAGTCACCATTGTGCAGATGAGAAGTTGAATTTCAGAGCAATTAGAATAATATGCTTAAGGTCATATTTTGGCAAGTGGCAGCTCTAGTTTTTTTTTTTTTTTTTGAGACAGAGTCTCGCTCTGTCACTTGGGCTAGAGTGCTGTGGCATCAGCCTAGCTCACAGCAACCTCAAACTCCTGGGCTCAAGCTATCCTCCTGTCTCAGCCTCCCAAGTAGCTGGGATTATAGGCGCATGCCACCACTCCTGGCTAATTTTTTCTGTTTTTGGTAGAAATGGGGGTCTTGCTCTTGCTCAGGCTGGTCTCAAATTTCTGACCTCAAGTGATCCTTCTGCCTTGGCCTTCTAGAGTGCTAGGATTACAGGCATGAGCCACCGTGCCTGGCCCAGACACTGAGCTTTCAAAGGCCTCTGGGGAGACCAGAGCTATAGGAGGGCACAGTAGCTCAGTGACGGAAGGGGCTTCCCAACAGAATGCCCAAGGAAGGATTAGGCTCCTATAGGAGGTTGTGAGCTCCCTGTTATGGTAGGCATTAAATTTTTTTTTTTAATCATAAACAATTTTGTGTAGACATACAAAAATAGGGAGAATAGTGCTATGAACTGACACATACCCATCACCCAGTTTCAGTAAAATTGACATTTTACTGCAAATGTTGTAAACAGAGGACGGATGGCTATGGTAGGGGGATGTAGTTAAGAGGAGTTGAACGTTGAGTCACCCTTTCTGCCTGGAGAGTCAGCGATTCAGAGTCCCCTGGGCTCATTGTGTGGTGACTTGCCTCCCGGAGGGACTGGTGTCTAGTGCTGCATCCTTTGATCACTCCCAGGATGGGGCTGGGAAGCCGATGCAGCCCTCCCTCTGGTCGGCCTGTCGTCAGGCCGGCTGGGCCATAGGAGCTGCTTGGCTCCAAGCAGCAGCAGGAGCAGAAGGCGATTAGGATGTTAGAGTTGGCCTCTCAGAGGGAGTCTAGGTTGTAAAAGCTTTTTAAACTCCTTAATTTTGCATTAATGAGAATAAATGTCCTTTTAATACTAAAACCCTTCCCGAAGAGGACAGGAGAGGTCTAATGATTGTGGTCTAGTCACACGCCTTCCCTTTTGCCTGTCTCCCAGGCTCTATAACAACCACACAAACCATCAGCCACATCATTGGAAAGAGCTGCTCAATATTTCATTGAGCCAGCCCACATGCCTTCTGGGTTTGTTTTCAGTTTCTGGGAAGAAGGAAAGCTACAGTTTGGTGATGATGATACCTGCTTAGTGGAGTTCAGTGAAACCCTATTTGGGATCCAGTCTTGCTGCTTTTAATGGTGGCCTTAATTCAGTTTGGTTTCAGTTCCTATAACATATAAGGCCCTGTGCTAGGCCCTGGGGGAGACGTAGAAACGAGAGAAGGCAGCCTCTACCTTCCAGAACATAGTCACCGCAGATGGGCACCGGGAACTTGAGCAGAGAGCTGAGTGTGTCGGTGAGGGCACAGGCGGGCAGGCTGGAGGAGAGATGAGGGAGTGATTAGTCTCTTCTGAAAGGCCTGTGGTCACCCCAGTTTCCAGACTCCATTTCCAGGCTCAGTAAAAGCAGGAGAGAAATGAAGATCATAAAACAAAGCTAAAAGGCGAGCAGCAGACGGGGAGAAAATATTTGGCAGTGTATAGCAGACAAAGAACAAGTCAGTACATATGCAGAACCAATAACTAAGAAAGGACAAATGGCCCCATGGAAAAATGGTCAAAGAATACCAACAGGTCATTCCTAGAAGAGGAAATACAAATGACTAATAAATATGTGAAAAGATACTCACTATCATTAGTAATTAGGAAAGTGCAGATGAAAACAACAATGAGACATCATTTTCTACCCACTGGAGTGTAAGAAAGCAAAAAGTTTGATAATGGCAAGAGTTGGCAAAGGGAGTGGAAAGTTGGTTCTTTTAAATATTGCTGCTGGTAATGTGAATTAGTGTAGCTGTTTCGAAGGGCAATTCAGCTGGGCCTGTTAAAAATAAGATAGCTGCTACGACTCAGCAGTTCTACCTCCTGGAATCTGTTCAGGGCTCAAACATGTATGTGCATGAGGAGGCATGATCAAGGTCCTTCCTTGCACCCTTGTTTATAGTGAAAAATTTGGCGTTCAGCTGTATGAGACTGGTTCCATAAATGCGGTTGGGTCCATGCTGGAGAATGATGTGTAGTACTTAAAAAGAAGAAGGTTCATTCAGGTGTATTGACATAGAAAGAACTCCAGAATAAGTTGTTGAATGATAAAAATAACCCCTAGAACAAAAATACAATACAGCACTTTTTTTTTTTTTTTTGAGACAGTCTCGGTCTGTTGTCCCAGGTAGAATGCAGTGGTGTCATCATAGTTCACTATAATCTCCAACTTCTGGGCTCAAGCGATCCTCCTACCTCCACCTCCCAAGGACCTGGGACTATAGGCAAGCTGTAGCTCAGCTAATTTTTCTATTATTAGTAGAGACGGGGTCTCGCTCTTGTTCAGGCTGGTCTTGAACTCCTGGGCTCAAGTGATCCTCTTGCCTTGGCCTCCCAGAGTGCTAAGATTACAGGCATGAGCCACCTCACCCAGCCCTACAGCACTATTTTTTTGAAAAAATAGACTGAGAACAAAAACTAACCAAAAACCCCAAACCCAAATCAATGAAACAAAACAAAATGTGTTGTGTGAGGGTAAAACCGTGAGAGAGTTACCCTACAAGTGCCGACAGAGAAAAGAAGGGGGCTAGAACTCAGGCGGAGGGTGGATAAGGGCCTTTGCTTTATCTGTAATATTTGAACATCTTATATTGGGAATGTGTTCATGTGTCACTAACAACTTAAAAATATATCAATTCTTTGCCAATTAAAAAAAATAAATGAAGAAAGGAAAAAAAGAATATATTGATGAGGTTAGATTCTGGAGGAGACTGCCTAGATTTGAGTCCTGATTCTACCACTTGTTAGCTGTGTGAACTTAGTGAAATTTTTAAAACTTCTCTGTGCCTCATTTCTCTTAAGTGTAAAATGAGGATAGTTATCACACCTACCTTAGAAGGTTATTATGTAGATTAAATGAATTAATATTTTTAAAATACTTTGAATAAAATCTGGTACATGGTAAGCACTCTGTTTTATAACAAAAATGGCAGTCTAAAAATTAAAAAAAAAAGGGATCAAGAAAGTTTTGGAAGCAGATAAAGGGATTGCATAAAAGCTGCAGAGATCCAGCTTTAGGGCTGGGACAAGAATCCCAGCTTTAGGTTTAGGGAGGAACGCAGCCCTGGAGGTAGACTACCCTGAGCAGGAGCCTCTCCATTCCTGTCTCCCCACCACACCCACTAGCCCCAGGTGAAAATGTGGTGCCAAGCAGATGTTTTAGATCCATGATCCCCAAAGCCTTTACCTGTAACATGCCTCCCTGCTGGGCACTGGCCAGGGATGGTAACCAGAGATTGCCTGACAAGATCCCTCAGTCTTTGCCCTCTATTCCATCTACCTGTAACACTTGTCCCCAGATATACTTTTTAAAAATTTTTTTTATTTTTTGGAGACAGGTTCTCACTCTGTTGCCCAGGCTAGAGTGCAGTGGTATCATCATACTGCAGCTTCAAACTCCTGGACTCAAGTGATTTTCCTGCCTCAGCCTCCCAAGTAGCTGGGACTATAGGCACATGACACCATGCCCAGCTAAATTTTCTGGGTTTTTTGTAAAGAAGCGGTCTTGCTCTTGCTCAGGCTGGTCTTAAACTCCTGACCTCAAGTGATCTTCCTGTCTCGGCCTCCCAAAGTGCTAGGATTACAGGTGTGAGCCACAGCACCTGGACCCCAGATAGTCTTAAAGCTCGCTCCCTTATTCTACTCAGGTCTGTGCCCACATATCACCCAGAGAGGCCTTTCCTGACCACCCCCAATAACCTATCACTCTCTCTCCCCTTACCCTGCTGTATAATTCTTCATAGCAACTAAAAGTACCTGGTATTTTATATTTGCTTATTTATATTCTGTCTCCATCCCTAGCATATAAGCTTCATGAAAGCAGTGACTTTTCCTTGTTCACTGCTATATTCTCAGGGACTCACAGATATTGGACAGTCAGTAAATATATTACGCAGTCATACATGTATGAATGAATGAATGGATGTTTTATGGCCTAGAACCAAAGGGGGAGGGGCAGGTAAGTCTCTTTCTTTGGCTCTTTTGGTTTTTTTATGTTTATTTTTTAGAAACAGGGTCTTGCTATGTTGCCCAGGCTGGATTTGAACTCTTGGGCTCAAGCAATCCTCTGCCTCAGACACCCAAGTAGCTGGGACTATAGGCACATGCCACTATGCCCTGCTTCTTTGGTTCTTAATGAGCACATTTATAGGAGAATATAGTGACCTTCGCTCCAAAATATGGGATCTGAGATCAGACATAGCCATGAGACAGCTTTACATGCTGTATGCCCTGCTTTGCTTTGTGGCAGGCCCCATTCTGTAGTGGAAGCCTGATTCTCATCTACATCTATTAGGTCCAGGGTGTTCTCAATTGCTGTTGACTTTTCTGGACTGGCACTTGATGTCAACATTCTTTCCCCATTCTGCTGCAGTGGTTGTATTTATATTGCATGGAGGTCTGGGAAACATCCCTTGTTTGAGGAGAAGAGAGAACAAAAGATATATAAGAGAGTACATTCTCTTTCTCAAAGACTGCTGGAAAAGTCTTGGAACCATGCACAGAGTTTAGAAGCTAAAGGTTTTTATTCATCATCATCATCACTCACATTTATTGAGCACTCACTGCATGCCAGGTACTATTCTAAATGCTTTACATGTGTTAACTCATTTAATACATACAACCATATACACACAACACCCCACCCCCACCCCAACCCTAACTCGAACTCTTCCCCTTGCTAGGAGCCCAAGCATAAGGTCAAGACTCAGAGGCAGGCAGAGCCACTAGGATCAAGGAAACAGAGTTATAAGTGCATTCTACTTCTGGACTTCCAGATATAGTTGTCACCAAGATGCTGAACTAGCTCCACTGCCAACTCTTTCTCCCAAGATCATTTTTAGGGGAATCATAAGAGAAAAACACCAAGAAAATGAGAGAACACCATGAGAAACCCTGGGGTGATGGGGCTCTTTTGAGCTGATGTGTGTGTGCATTGATGGTTTGGTTCTGGGGCAAGAGGCAGCCAGCCTTGCCTGTGGGACGATAAACCAGGAGGGGAATTGCTGGTTCCTCTGGCTTGCAGGGCTCTAGAACAAGTGGTGCCTCTCCCCATATCCACAGGAACTCAGGTGTCTTCAGGAATAAAATCAAGGTGGCAGAGAAGAGGAGGTGTCCCCTTCTAATCCAGGGCTGGTGACCTATAATCTAAGGGTCCTTATAACATTGTTTGTTCTTGGGGGATAGAGGGGAAGCCCTGACCCTGAGGAGATATTTTGTGGGGATGGATTAGCTGTGGATTTACCTGTGGGTCCACCCCAGGACCCATCCATCCTCCCCAGCTCATTGGGGCTGATGGGAACTGGCCCACTTACATTGCCTGACAGAGTAGCCAATATTCCCAGGGGAAAATGAGCTTCCACAGGGCAGGATTACAAGACATTTGAAGAGGACAACTATTTCACAAGGAAAACATTGTGCTGGGTTATTTGATGGAGATTCTGTCAGAAGCAGAACTATTACAATTGGACACACTGAGAATTTAAAATTCGCTTGATACACTAAGTGACGTTAAAGGAAGATATTAGCAAGGACACAACAAAAGAAACATAAAAAGACCCAAACAGAAATATTAGGTATGAAAAATATAATAGCTGAAGTAAAGAATATAATATATAGGATTAATAGCAGAATGGATAAAACTTCAGAACAAATTAGAGAATGAAAGATGAGATTGAGGAAATCTCTCAGAAGGAAGGAGGAAAGGACAAAGAGGTAGAAAATATCAAAGAAAAGCTAAGAGATATTGAGGATACAAATAGAAGCACTAGCATCTGAATAATAGGAGACTCAGAAAGGGAAAAATAAAAATAGACAGAAGGAAATATTTGAAGAAATAATGGAGAAAAATTTCTCATAATTGACAAAACAAGATGGAACATCCCAGACTAAAAGAGCCCATAAAATGTCAAAAAGGAGGGAAAAGGAAAACCCCACAGCCAGATAGATATATTTTGTGAACTTTTAAGGATTTCAAAGACAAAGAACGTTTGAAAAGCATACAGAGCAAAAGATCAGATCCCATATAAAAGAATAAGGAGCAGATTGACATTAGACTTTTTTCAACAGCAACACTCTGGAATAGTATTTTGATTATCTATTGCTGCATAGCAAACTACCTCCAAACTGAGTGACTTAAAACAACCATTTTATCATATCTTATATTTTGGGGGAATCAGGAAGTGGGCAGGACTCAGCTAACTAATTCTCTGTAGCGTTGATGGAGGTTGCTTGTTGGTATTCATCTGGTGGACAGATGAGTCAGGAGGGTTCAAGGTGGCTTCACTCAATGCCTGGGACCTTGGTGGGGAAGTCCAGGCTTACTTGGCAACGGCCTACTAATGCCTACATGTGCCCTTTCCATCTAGTCTCTTCAGTACAGTGGCCTCAGGGTAGTTGGCCTTCTGACCTGGGGGCTGGTTTCCCCCAGAGACAGTGCTCCAAGAGGCTCGGGTGAGAGCTCAGCACTTCTTATCATCCATCCTTCGGAGTCCCCAGACATCACTTCCTCCACATTCTCTTAGTCAAGCAAGTAACCAATGCCAGCCTTAAGGAAAGAGGATTTAGATGCCACCTCTTAATGGGAGGAGTAGCAAACAGTTTGTGGTAATCCACCACAAATAGTGTTTTTAAGCATTGAAAAAAAGGAACTTAAAACCTAGAATTTATAACTGATCAAACTATCATTCAAGGATGAGAACATGAAAAAGTATTCAGTAGCACATAGGCCTTCAGACACTTTGCCACAGAAAGACCTACACTTGGAATAGTTTTGGATGAAATATTTAAATAAGAGCAGAGAAAAATCCAGCAGATGTCACAAGAGATAAATGGAAGTAAAGAAGGCCAGAATGCTTAGAAAAGTTTGATGTCTAAAAATCAATTAGCTAAGGCCCAAATAAAGAGAATATACATTGGTAATCACCCAGAATCAAGCCTCCATAACATCATCACAGTGATGTGTGGAAGGATGGAGCCAGGGGACTTGAGACTGTGCCAAATGTCATCTTTTATGGGGTGGTGGGAAATATAATATAAACCTAAAAAATGAATAAAAAGAGACATAGAAGTGGGACAAATGGAGGGAGTACATGACTTTCCCAGGGTTACACACGCATTATGTGGTAGAGCTGAGTGCTAAACGCAGGCACTCTGCTATCGGGACCCATGTGTGAGCCAAGCGTTGTCACAGGGTGATGAGTGTCCGTGCTGTGAACTCACCAGTGGCGTAGTCTCAAGGACATGCTGGTGCCCAGTCAGTTGCTCTTTTCTCCATTTTTGGTAATCTGCTTTGTTCCAGGCTGTGAATGGACAGAGGGAGGGGCTGCCCCCCTGTTCGAGCCCAGAGCTGTGAGCCACCTGATCACATGGCAGGATGGCCGGTGTAGCAGTGGGTTCCTGGCCTCTCTGCCCCAGCCAGAATCCCATCTCAGCGTGGCCACGGGGTTCGGCTGTGCAACCATCTTCTGGCTTTTGAAAAATCGGTACGGACAACTGTTCTTCGAATCAGGTGCTGGGTTTCCAGGAGAACGAGAGTGGGTGGGGGGCCACATGGGCATCACTCCACCTGCTGGACTGTGCCTTAGTGAGCAGGGCCTGGCACCAGCTGCAGTCATAAGACCTCTATTAGGTCCAGAACAGCTTCCTTTTGCAGAAGCCTCTCTATTGGTTATCCAGTTCTCACCCAGATGGGGAAAGGAGACAGAGAGGGCAAGTGACTTGCCAAAGGTCACGTGGTGAGTTCACAGTAGGGTCAGGCCTGCAGGGCTGCTGAGAAGGACAACGTCCTGTTGTTCCAGGCTTGATGCTTCCTGCTCTGAGTCCCCTCCCCTAGGGCTGACTTGGGCTGGCTTTGCTTGGAGCAGCTGGGAGGTCCTCACCCCAGGGGACCCAGCTGTACTTGATCCACAGCATGTGGGGTTATTGCTGCCACCTAGCTATGCCATGTGTAGTCCCCACTGCCCGCAGCTAGGTGCAGCACGTGCTTCCCAGTCCATGTTAGACCATGTTGAATTGTTTTTGGTGTGAAAAACAGCCCAGAGTTCCTGAAGTCCTACGATGCAGCTGGCACCATCCACGACTATGTGGTTGCCATGCTGTGTGGCTTGCCGAGACCCCTGATGTCTGACCAGAATGCTGCTAGCTGGGGATATTTCAACACTCAGAGCCAAAGCTGGAACTCGGAGATGTGAGTATAACGTCCTTACAGGCTGGCTCCAGGCTGAAGGGCACCTCCAGAGCTCGAGTTTCAGTGGGGCCTTTCTCATCTGGGAATGGTGGAGGATTCCTAGAGGCTAGGGGTCAGCAGCCAGTGCCCCCAGCCCATTCCAGTCACCGGGTATGGGTGGGCCCAGTGTAACTGAAGCCCTGGGGTGGGGGTTCCCCCCATACCCTTGCCATGCTGTCCTACTCTTCCACAGTCACCCAGACCTAAGCTGGGCTCCCCTGTTCCCTGTGACCCTGGGCCCAGCCTGTAGATTTCAAAACACAGCATTCAGTCTTTAATATATTTTAAAATAAGATTAAGAGCTAGAGGTCATAGTCTTGAGGGGTGCTTTTTAAGTTCTTTTTAAACGATCATTTACCTTTTCAGGTACAGAAGTCCAGTCCTCTATAAGTTCACTTCCTTCAGGGCCCAAATTCTGAGCTCTGAAATAAAACAAAAAGCACCTGGTAGTTCAGGTAAAGGACTTTCTAGCATGTTCTGTAAAAATTTTTAAAATCATTTTATTTTATTTTTTTAAGCCAGTCAAATTTAGCAGTGGGGGGTTGTATACCAACTTTAGTAACACTAATACTAATCAATTCTGATAACCCACTACCATCGGACCCAGCCTTGTTTGATAAAATTGACAGCCCCATGTCCACTAACCCAGAGTGGTGAATGCATTTGATGTTCAGGAGATGGACAGGTTTGACTTTGGACTGTGCTAACCAATCGTAACGTTGCACGGAAACTCCGACTGCCTCCCTTTGCAGAGTGGTTCCCTTCCTACACAGGAGGCTGGAATTGATCACTGCTGCTTAAGCTGGTTGTTTTTTTTCTTGGAAGGTGAATCCTAAGCTTTCAAAAGCCAGTCTGCACTCTTTACAAAGCCTAAGCTCACGGTTTTAAAAAAGCCAAAAAAGTTGTCTGTGACAACACTGGATTCTCTCCTTCCTTCTATGTGTGTCCCATAGCACTTTCCCTTGCTGAGTTTCCTAGAAACAATAAAAAACAGGAAACCAGGTGCAGGTCAATATGGGTGTCCACGTTTGTTTTACAGACTGAAGGGCTCAGGCTTTCCCATCCACCTGCTCCCGGACATCGCTGAGCCTGGCAGTGTGGCAGGCAGAACTTCCCACGTGTGGCTTGAAATCCCAAAGGGGACGCTGGTGGGAGTGGCCATGGGTGATTTACAGGCCTCTGTCTATTCCTGCATGGCCCAAAGGACAGACGCAGGTAAGTTTTTTTTCTCTCTCCCCAGACTTATATTGCTACCTGTAAGCACCAGCTCTGTGTGGGGGCCAGAGGGGCACACAGAACTTAGCAGCCTCAGCATCCTGTTGGAGATCATTATAATGTAAAGAGAAAAAACTCTCTCATTCCTGTGGGTGAATCCCTCTGTTCAGGGAGTTCACAGGCCAGCAGGGCAACCCCTTCGGGGACCAGGTGAGGGAAAGAGCTCTCTTTAGCTGGCTGGTTTCTGTGTAACTCCATGACTGAGAACATATTAATAGATGAGTAGGTTAGAGTTTTTGGTATTGTGTGTTTGTTAATGAAAGTTATGTTCAATCTGAATAGACGTGCAGAATCACAGTGAGGTGGAGGCAGCAGTCTAGGGCAGGAGTTGGCAAATTTTTTCTGTAAAGGGCCAGACGGTAAATATTTTCAGCTTTGTGGGCCACGCAGTCGCTGTTGTAACGGCTCACTTCTACTGTTGGAGTTCAGAAGCAGCTGTAGACAATACCTACATAAATGAATGGGGGTAGCTGTGTTCCAGCAAAACATTATTCACAGACAAATGTGAATGTCATATAATTTTTATGTGTCATGAAATAGTCTTCTCCTTTTGATTTCAACTATTTAAAAATGTGAGAAGGTGCTAGTGGGATTGTATATAGTGCAGTGGCATCATCATAGCTCACAGCAACCTCAAACTCCTGGGCTCAAGGGATCCTCCTGCCTCAGCCTCCTGAGTAGCTGGGACTACAGGCATGTGCTACCACGCCTGGCTAATTTTTCTATTTTTAGTGGAAATGAGGTCTTGCTCTTGCCCAGGCTGGTCTTGAACTCCTGACCTCAAGCAGTTCTCCCACCTTGACCTCCCAGAGTGCTAGAATTACAGGCGTGAACCACCGTGCCAAGCTGGGAGAGGCTTTCTCTGGACTCCCCTTATCTACTTAAAGACAGATCCTTCAAAGGAACTCAACTGTCATTAACCCCCTCCCCTACACCATTATCTTATTTTATTTTTGTTGACAAATCAGGCAAATATCAAAAATAGCACAGAAGCAAAGAAACTGAAACAGCTAAACATGGTTCTTCCTTCTTTTTTTTTAACTCCCATAAATTCATCAAACAATTCATTTTTATTGCACATATGCACTTAGGTTGGATTTATGGTTTTATGGTATTACACATCTAGCAGAGATAACACAAACTTGTCTTGCCAGCAACCCAGGGAAAACTGACAATTGTGAAAACATTCCTATTTTTATTTTACCAAAAAATTTAAAACTAGCTTTACTAACCAGAGATCTATCCAAATTATGTGAATTTAGAAAAAAAAAAAAACACATTTGGGTCAGTTTCTATATTTCTGAAAGTTTTAGAAATAATTTACATGAGCGCTCATTTATCTCAAGCCAACTTGAATAGAACTCTTTTAAAGGATTTTATAAATTAGTTTAGTAATACCATCCAAAAAATATCACGTATAATAACATACATTTATTCATACAAAGACATAAATACATACGGACAGAAGCAGATAAACTGCTGACTTAAGGAAGAGCCACTTATTAGAAGTCCAAAGGTCATTCTAGGTTGTTGGTTGCCTTGGAGTTGCTGTAAATCACATAAAATCACTATAAAATACACCCTTCTAAAGTGTACAATTTACCGGTTTTTAGTATATTCACAGCTGTACAGCCATCACCACTATCCAAATTTAGAACATTTTTATCACCCCAAAAAGAAACCCTGCACCCTTTAGCAGTCACTATGGACTTGCCTATTCTGGGCATTTCATATGACTAGAATTATATAATATATGGCCTTTATCTGGCTTCATTTATTTCTTTCACTTTCACTTGCATTTTATAGTATTTATCAGTACTGTTTAAAAAAATTCTAACAACAAGTTTCTTAGACTATGGTAGCTCTAGCACTGTAAATTCCTACACGAACAAGCCAAAGCCCAGTATAAATAGTAAATTGAAACTAGAAACTGCACCACTCAGAAACCACCAACTAACCTCTAACTAGGAATTTTCTACTCTAACTTTTTAATAGTTAATATTTAATAGCTTTTAAATAAAGCTATTATTTAAAAAAGGGGAAAGCCACTCTCAGTTTCTTGTCCATACAAAAGTAGGTGGTGAGCTGGCTATGGCCTGTGGGCCGTGGTTTGCCCATTCCTGGTCTAGAGTAGAATCTAGGCCTGCTTGCCCAAGCAGGGTGGGTGAAGGATGATATAGTCGCTATCCCTGTACCAGCTTGTGTGTCTTTTTTATCTTGGCAGCCTGGCAGAGGGAGTCCACTTTTAGAGACCCTCCTTGTTTTCAACGGGAGCAGAGAATTTGTTCTTCTTACCCAGGGTTTTCTCTTGGTCATGACATTTCTTCCCCCTCCGTCAGTTAGACATGTTACAACTCAACTCAGTTGACAATGTAGTCAGGGTGTGGAAAAAATACAAGATTAGCAGACAGCTGACAAGGAAACGTGAAATTCTGCCAATTTTGTTTGTTCATGTATGTGATAAACTCTTTGAAGATGAAGAAGGTTCAAAAACATTTTTTTTCTCCCAAATTTTCAACTAAAATCAGAGCCCCAGGAAAAGATGCTAAGTTAATCCTGTGACTTTTAGTCTTCCCAGTACACCATCTCTTACATCCCTCCATCTCAAACCAGGGGTACCAGGGAACTCATGGAGGCTTTGCATTCGAGCCCCCAAGGTTGGGATTTCAGCTCCTTACCTCCTGCGGTGTGACCTTGGGCAGGCCTAGTCTTCTCTCTGGGCTCTTGTCATCATCCAAAATGAGTGTGATGATTGTTACCTTTCTCCTGGGGGCAGTTGTAGTGATTGACTGAGATGGTGCCCGCCAGACTCTTTCCTCCTACCCGGTGGTTTTCAAATTTAGGCTGTTCCCTCTACAGAGGGCTCCTGTGTGCCTGGACATAAATGTGCTGTCTAAATGGTGAGGGGCCAGTCTAATGGGAAGAAGGTAAGAATTAGGTCCTCTCTTCACTGAGGTGGTTACATTCCCTGGTTCCAGACTGCAGCTGCTGGCCTGTGCTTAGTTGTGTTCCATCTGTGGGCAAAGCTGGTCGGCCCCATTGTGGACTCCTGCACCTGAGGGGACAGGTAGAGGGCCCGCTGCTTCTGGTTTATAGTGATGGTAGGAGGCTGGATGTGGCAGAAGGTAAAGGCTATTGGCTTTCTGAGGCTTGTTTTTGCTTTGCTTATGACCAGTAGGTGGAAAATTGAATGCAATCTGGCTTCCACATAAATTGCGAAAAGCATGCTTTTTGGCCAGGTCTCGTGAGAAATGGAGGAGAAGAGACTGCTGGAACTGTCCACAGGCTCTGGCCTGGAATCAGAGGAGAAAATCCCCTCTGTGCTGGGACTGGGAGATTTCCCCTGCTGGTGGGCTGGGGGTTTAAGAAGAATATGTTGGGAATGAGAAGGAAGTGGTACTTGCCACAGATAAATGAAACCTCCCCAGGGAATGGAACACTTGGTCTGAGGTCTTATTCTGTACTAGTTATCTATTGCTGTGTGACAGTTTACCCCAGTACTTAAAACAACAGACACTCATTATTTTAGGCAGTTTCTGAGGGTCAGGAATCTGGGGCAGCTGAATGGCCTGGCCCAAGGTCTCTCAGGAGGTTGGATTCACGCCGGCGCTGCAGTCACCTGGAGGATCTGCTCCTGAGCTCACTCGTGGGGCTGTTGGCAGAGGCCTCAGCCCCTCGGCACGGGAGCCTCTCCATGGGGCTGCTTATGCGACGGCACCTGCCTTCCCCCAGCAAGTGCTCCAAGAGAGCGCGACTAAGACAAAAGCCGCAGGGCCTTTTATGACCTAGTCTCCAAAGTCTCATATTGTCTCTCCTGCTTCCTTTTATTCATTAGAAGCGAGTCACTAAGTCCAGCCCACACTCATGAGGAGGCCAATCAGTCTCTACCTCTTGAAAGGAGGAGTCTCAAAGAATTTGTAGAAATATTTTTATTTAAAAATATGTTTAATAATAAATTTTTCCCTCAAATTTATTTATTTTTAAATTAACACATAAAATTATGCTTATTTATTACATACAACATGATGTTTTAAAGTATGCATACATTGTGGAATGGGTAAATCTAGTTAGTTACCAAATGCATTACCTTACACAGCTATCAGTTTTTGTGGTTAGGACACTTAACATCCACTCTTAGCATTTTTCAAGAATACAACACATCATCTTTAGCTATAATCACCTTGCTGTATAATAGATCTCTTGAATTTATTCCTCATATCTAACTGAAAATATGTATCCTTTGACCAACATGTCCCTGACCCCTCACCCTACTAACCAACGTGGACATATTTTTAAAACCACCACTGTCTCCCACTGCCCCGTTGTGACGAGTTAGCCCCACAGGCCTAAACTCTATTTTCTTCGGACCCCAGTTCTCAACATCAGCACCTCGGTCCAGCTGGCAGCCTCCATGCCTGCAGGGTTCCAGCCGGCGCAGACCCCAGACCCCGCGGCTCCCGTCGCCTACTTCCCATACTTCAACAGGACGTACCTGGGGGTGGCAGCATCTCTCAACGGGGGCAACGTGCTGGCCACGTTCGTCCACATGCTGGCTGAGTGGATGGCAGATCTAGGTAAGGTGTGGCCCACGCACTGGTGAGTTGTCTGCTCGTCCTTTCCATGTGGCAGGGTCTCAGGGCTTAACATGCCATTTCAGCATCCAGACTCAGGCCTCAGACCCCCGCCAGGCCCCAGTACATTCCTTCCTTCCTTAGGGATCTGAGCGTGCTGGCTCTTTTCCTCTCGTCCTCTGAGCTGCCGTCACCTACTCTCTTCTTTGGAGGGGGCACCTTTCCCCCTAACCTTGGCCATGGAGTATCGTAACAGTCTCCCCAGCTTTCCCTGCTCCACAGTCTTACTCTCTCTGTCCACGAGTCCCTGGGTTCCTTGCATTTAAGGTGACATGAATGAGTGAAAAGACTCCTGGTGTTTTGCAATATTGTAAAATCCTCATAGCACTTATTCCTGGTGAGTAGTTCCTGATTCACTTTCTTACAAGGCTCCCTGGAAACTCTGAAGCCCTCCCGCTCCCTTCCTTTGTTCCTTGGGTAGAATTTGTTAGGTCTCCCTCTGCTCTGCACATACGGATAGATGCTTCTTGACTTATGATGGGGTTACATCCCGATAAACCCATTGTAAGATGAAAATATCATAGTCGAAAATGCACTTAATACACTTAACCTACCAAAAATCATAGCAAATCCAATACAATTTACTCAGATAAAAGACATTACATTTATTAACCAGAAATGGAAATATCAATACACAAAATACAAAAATAAAACTCTCGCTCTATTCAGAATGCCCTAGGTTTGCACTGTCTTCCAGAGGTCAGCAAACAGGGAGTTCTACCCTTTTGTCGTAGTTTAGAGCAGGGTCTCCCAAGGTGGGTGGCTTGGGTTTGAATCCCAGCTCCGCCATTTACTGTGTACCTTTGGGCAGGTTACTTAACCCTCCGTGTACTTCACTTCCCTCCTCTAAAAATGGGGATCGTCCTAGTGCCTACCTCACAGCACTGCGAGGGTTAAGTGAGTTACTATTGGGAGGCACCTGGAACAGCGTCTGGCCCACAGTGAGTGTGATGAAAGCATTTGTCACATAAGCATAGTGTGGTGGGTGGAACCCAGGAGAGGGGCCTGGGTTCCCAGCTCTGTCCCGAGTCCTTACGTGGCCTTGGCAAGTCCCTTCCCCTCTGTTTCCCAGCTTCAGTGTTTTGTGGTTCTAAGCCCATGTTACGGACACTTGGAAACTCACAGCGGTTTCTGCCTCCGTTACTCCTGCTGATAGATCAGGATGAGGCGGAGAGTCAAGAATGCAGGCGCAGAGCTAGAAGCCAGGTCTGTCTCAGGCCTACAGTTGGTGTTCGCTGTCTTTCGGGTAGACCCAAGGTCTGGGTCACGGCCCAAGTGCCTGCCAGTGAGGAAGAAGACTTTGAGTATATTTTAGCCTTCCCATAAAAACTCTTTTGGAGCCAGGCACAGTGGCTCACACCTGTAATCCAGCTACTTGGGAGGCTGAGGTGGGAGGATTGCTTGAGCCCAGGAGTTTGAGTCCAGCCTGGGCAACATAGTGAGATCCCATCTCTTTAAAAAAATTATTTTTTGAGCTCTCCCTGAAAAAATACAAGCACATGATTAAAAAAAACAAAACTAAACTATAGACTTTATTTGGATTTCACCAGTTTTCCCACTAATGCCCCTTTTCTAGTCCAGGGTCCAATCCAGGATCCTGCGTTGCCTTCAGTCATTGTGTCTCCTTAGCTTCTCCACCTACTATTTGATTGATTTTTTTATTTATCTCCTTTTCCCATTTTCCTTATTAGCTTGGTGCTAATTCTTTTAGAAGTTACCAACACACTATGTTTCCTAGGATATGGAGAGATCGCCCCTGTCGTATGTTTTGTGGTATTAATAGTATAAATTGGTGCAGCTTCTAAGGAGGGAACATAATGTGTGTATCTTTTGATCCAGCAGTTCCCCTCCAAGAATTCAGTCTTATAGATTTATATACTTGCGCACACATACTAGGCTAGTCACCAAGCACACGTTTTAAAAAAACCCAACAATACAGGAGGATTTATAGAGAAAAACAACAGACCCTACTCCACCATTTCTAACCCAGTGCTAGTCCTGACAGGTAGTCCTTTAAACTCTTGGAGCTGCTGTATGTGCTGTTCAGAAACACCAGTCTTTGCTCTGGTTTTAACTGGAGCAGGTGTGGCAGCCAAAGTGTTGGTCTCCGATCAGTTTTAGGGGGGAATTGGCTGGTGCAGCCCACAGGCATCAAACCGAAGGCTGCAGAGCATTTGGTTCTGTGTCCCCAGAGCCATACATGTGGGCCCTGTGCACCTCCCCTCTGGGGGCAAATGGAACATGGTGAGGCCAGCAGAGTCTGCAGAGCATCTGGAGCCAGCGCCAGGGCCTGGGAATGCAGCCTGAGAAGACTCTTTCGGCATGAATCCTCTTAAGCAGGGACGATTGGGCTACACAGGCGATTTGGGTTCAGGAGGGCTCATGGGCTTTTGGTTCTAGCCCTGGTACCACCTCTGCCTTCTGAAGTGTCTTGGGCCTGCAAGGTTCCAGTCCTTATGGAAGATGAACTGGCATCTTCCATCAGCATCGTCCTCCATGTAGATTCCCAGGCTGTAGCTTCCTTGTCTCTGCTCTGAAATGTGTGCCAAAATCTGTCATTTATGGTTTCCTCTCCTGTGCTTTTTGTCCTTGGTGACTTTTCTCTTTTTTTTTAAATTTTAATTTACCAATATTTTAGTGGAATTTCTAGAGGGAGAGGAAAGACACTTATATTCATTCTGCCATCTTTAACCAGGAGTCCTGATGATCAAATTTGACGAGTTGCCTACAATATTGCAATTATTTCTCTCTGATTCCCCAGTGCGTGTGGTTGAATTTGCATAGGTTAAATGTCCTGATAATGTGACTCTGCATTAGTGGTTCTCAGCACCAGCTGCCCACTGGAAATACTTGTGAAATTTTAAAGCAATATTCACATCCTAGTGCTATGCCCAGAAGTGTGATTTATTTGGCCTGGGGGTGTGGGGCCTGAGCATGACATTTTATGAAAGTTCTTCAGGTGATTCTGATGCCTGTGAATGTTGATAAGCACTGCTCTAGAAATTTCTCCTGAAAAAGTGTGGTCTGCAGGCCAGCAGTATGGCTTCCTCTGGAGATTTGAACAAATGTAGAATCTCAGGGTCGACCCAGGCATATTGAGTCAGAAGCTGCTTTCTACTAAGATTCCTACTTGATTCGCTTGCACGTTCAAGTTGAGAAGCACTGGTCTGGGTTGGTGGCTCTCCAGTCTGGCTGCAGGTCACAGTCACCTGGAGAGTGTTTAAAAATCCCAGCCCTCAGGCTGCAGGCCAGACCAGTTAAATCGGAAAGTCTAGGGATGGAGCCCACGGTGCTTTTAAAGCTTCTTAGGAGATTCCAGTGTGCTGCATCAGTGACAAGTCTCCAATCTTTATAACTTTCTTTCTGTTATTAAGTCCATGTTTGCTTTCCCTAGGTTAATGACAAGTTAGAGATAAAAAGTGATTCTAAGGTCAAAGTGTATTGAACCCAAAAGCCTCCTTTTTTCTTTTTCTTTTTCAGAATGCAGAGCTAACATAGTGTGTGGGGGGAAAAATCTGACTGGGACTCTGGCCTGACACCAGGAAGCTGTAGAATGGTCAACACATCCCTTTTCCCTGGGCCTCAAGTGCCCTGTGCATATGACAAGTGTAGCCTAGGGGCCGGGCACAGTGGCCCACGCCTGTAATCCTAGCACTCTGGGAGGCCGAGGTGGGAGGATTGCTTGAGCTCAGGAGTTCGAGGCCAGCCTGAGCAAGAGTGAGACCCCATCTCTACTAAAAATAGAAAAATTATCCAGGTGTTGTGGCGCATGTCTGTAGTCTCAGCTACTCAGGAGGCTGAGGCAGGAGGATCACCTGAGCCCAGGAGTTCGAGGTTGCTGTGAGCTAGGCAGATGCCACGGCACTCTACCCGGGCAACAGAACAAGGACTCTATCTCAAAAAAAAAAAAAAAAAAAAAAAAGAAAAGAAAAAAGAACAACTGTGGCCCGAATTGTGAATGGTCTGGGATCCTGGAATTTCTGTGATGCTGCTAATGACTCTACTAGCAGCTGTGATGATACTTATGAATCAGTGTATGCATTTGGTCCCTTTGTGAAGAAAGCCTGGATTAGGGTTAGGGCTCACTGCCCTAACGAGATATCTCCCTGGAGTCTGGCTGGGGTTTGCAGTGAGACACCTGGCCGGGATCTGGGGGAGAGCGTAGCTAGCCCGACTGTATGAGTCCCTGAGCCCAGAAGCTGCCAGCCACAGTGTGAGGAGAAGCAGGAAGTAGACCTGTTCGTGCCCCATGGGAATTCTATACTGTCTCAACCTGCATGAAGGGGCTGTGTGAGCTCACACAGATCTTCTCTGTTTCTGGCAGGCCTGGAGGTTGAAGAGTCCACTGTGTATTCACGCATGATCCAGGCAGCTGTGCAGCAGAAAGACACCTGCCTAACCATCACCCCAACAGTGCTGGGGGAGAGGCACCTGCCGGACGAGCTGGCCTCAGTGACCAGAATCTCCTCCTCTGACCTCTCCCTGGGGCACGTGACCCGCGCCCTGTGCCGAGGCATTGTTCAGAACCTGCACTCCATGCTCCCGTTTCAGCAGCTGCAGGAGTGGGGCGTGGAGCGGGTGATGGGCAGTGGGAGCGCACTGTCCAGGAACGAGGTGCTGAAGCAGGAGGTGCAGAGGGCTTTCCCTTTGCCGGTGGCCTTTGGGCAGGACGTGGACGCAGCTGTCGGGGCAGCTCTGATCATGCTCCAGAAAAACCTCCACCAGAAGTCTTAGCAAGCTCTTTGGCCAAAGGACTGCTGTGAATTTTACCCAGTTAACATTCCTAAAACCATCTCTGGGTCATCCTTTCCTGGACAGCTTTTAAGCAATGCTTGTCACAGGACACCACCATGAACGAGGACTTACCTTCCAGACACATACTCTGATATTGGAGCCAGGAGTCACCAGCCAGATCCAAACCAGTGCCTTCTGAAAGAGACCCGTGTGGGAGCTGTTTGGAAATGTGAGTGAGTGTGTGTGTGTGTGTGTGTGTGTGTGTGTGTGTGTGAGAGAGAGAGAGAGAGAGAGAGAGAGGGAGAACGCGAGAGTGAGAGAGAGCACGCGAATTGTAGCCCAGCCACCTGGTCATCTCTGGTTCACTTGTAGACAGAGAGAAAATAAATGTGAACTTCAGACAACAAAAAGTCTGGTGGCTGTCACTCCAAGTAAGAAAAGAAGAACCACCCCATGTCCAACTTTTGGATTATTGTTTTTAGAGACATGAAGCCCAGACTTGGGTCACACGCAGTGCTGGAAAAGTCTTTCCCTGCTGGGTTGTACGATGTGGCTGGAGGCCCCTTTCCCAGCCTCATTCTTCCCTGGGCACAGCAGTTTAGCTGGGGCACGCGGTAATACAAGCTGGCTCAGGTGACGATGCAGAGGTCTGTGCTGGCCTCTTGCTGTGTGTGCTACACCTGATCTTAGCCAACAGGCCGAGATGCGATTGCTGTGTGTACTTACCCCCAGGTGCACTGGGGCAGCCCTAGGTCCTCACAACACAACGGGCTTGAAGGCACATCACAGGCAGGGAAAGGTGGATGGCAGGGCCAGCACCATTTGACACACTGTTCCCAGGAATCTGACGAGGCACTGACAGGACCCTTTTCCAGGAGTGTGTCTGTGCAGCAGTGTGTTTTTGCCTCTGCACACCCCGAGAAGCCTTCCTGGGAAGGCACGCAGCCAGGCAGACTCCTGCCAGAGGGGTGGCCGGTTTTATCAGAAAGCACCCCTTTGCCCACAGCCTCCAGCTCCTTTTTCACGGTGTGGGCCTTGCTGGCCCATCGTGTGTTCCTGGCTCAGCAGAAGCATCCGTGTGAGCCGGCATCGCTGGAGGGCCCCAGAGCATCTTAAGTCTTCCTGGGGTGGGCAGGGATGGCTGTGGAATGGCTTCCAGGAAAGGGCCACCATTGCTGCATCTGCTTCCAGACACCCAAAGGACCCCAGGCTCAGGCAGGCCTGGCTCTGAGGCACCCAGGCAACCGTGAGTTTGGGAAGCAGCCATTATTTTCTTTTAATAAATGTCATTTTACAAATTACATGATTGTCTGAAGCTCTTACAGTAAGACTAATGTCTGACCATGCTTATTGAATTTCATTCCTTTAGAGCCTTGTGCCTTTAATAAAACACATACCTCTCTGCTTTGGGAAGACGAAGTTATGGCACAGCCATGGAGCTTGTTCCGGGAGCTTGAACATAGCTCTGGGGGAGCAATTGTAGGCTGTCCCGAGAAAAGCCTTGCCCTGGTGTTCTACCAGGACAAGCAGTTGCAGATCACTCAGGAAAACTGTATATAGTAGTCCCCTCTTATCTGCAGGTTCACTTTCTGCGGTTTCCATTATCTGAGGTCAACCACAGTCTGAAAATATTAAATGGAAAATTCCAGAAACAATTTCTAAGTTTTCAACTGCACACCATTCTGAGTAGTGTGATGAAATCTCTCGCCATCTCCTCTGCCCCACCCAGGATGTGAACCATCCCTCTGTCTGGCAGATCCACGCTGGAGATGTTCCTTGGCCTCTTAGTCACTTTACCTCGGTAGCCAGCGTGTTATCAGATTGACTGTCGTGGTATCGCGGTGCTTGTGTTCAAGGAACCTGTATTTTACTTCCTAAGGCCCCAGAGTGCAAGAGTAGTGATGCTGGCCATCCGGATATGCCAAAGAGAAGCCGTGAACCACTTGCTTTAAGTGAAAAAGTGGAAAGAAAAAACTCATGTGCTAAGGTTGCTAAGATCTACTGTAAGAAGATCTATGTGAGAAATTGTGAAGAAGGAAAAAGAAATTTGTGCTAGTTTTGTTGTCACACCTCAAATTGCAAAAGTTATGGCCACATTGCCTAACTTTTATGACAGTATATTGCTATAATTGTTCTAATTTATTATTAGTTATTGTTTATCTCCTATTGTGCCTAATTTATAAATTAAACTTTAGCATAGGTATGTATATAGAAAAAACATGGTATATATAGGATTTAGTGCTATCCTTGGTTTCAGGCATCCACTGGGGGTCTTGGAACACATCCCCTGTAGGGAGATGAGGAGGGACTACTGTCATTGTTTTCTCAGCCAGAAGGAGTTATTCGCCGTCATGTTGGAGCCCCTGAGGACGGCTGTATGAGAGGGAGGGGGACTTTGAGGGCCAACAGAGAGCCCTGTCTGCTGTCTTTCAGGGGAGCCAAGCCCTCTGACCTTGGGGAGGCAGCCTGTCTTACACGCCCAGGGTGCTGTGGATGGAGTCTGTAAATACAAGATTCAGAACTGGATGGATGTCCTGCAAGCCCAGGCAGCCCAGCCTTGTGTCCTGCGTGGCACTGGAACTCTCTGTTCCCTTTCCAGACCACATGTCCACTGTACCTCTGGGGGCTGAGCCTTGGAGAGTCCAAACTTGTCAACTAACAGTCCTGCCACCATTGCATACGGCCTGGAGCCTCTGTGGCGGTGGGGGGTTGAGTCCAGCTGCCTCAAGTCATAACCACGCACTGCTTCTGCCCTCCTTCCCTGGAGGTGCCAGTGAGTGTTTGAGGCCAGCGTGCTCCTCAAGCGACAAACTCCTGTGCTGGCTGTCAGGGCCGCTGGGCTCAATATCCTGAGGCTAGGAGTGCACGGTAGGGTTGCACTTTCCCACCAGATCTGCTTTGGCCAGTGAAATGTGAACAGTGAAATGTGCGTCACTTCCGGGCAGAAGTCTTTAGGAGCCAGTGTGCTGTTTGCCACACTCCTTTCTGTTTGCCACAGGTGACCAGCGGTGTCCCAGAGAGTGGAGGCTCTGTCAGCCTGGGTCCCTGAGTGAGGACAACGTGGTGTGGAGCCCTCACCAACCTGTGAGGGACACACAGTGTGACTGAGAAGTAAACTTCTGATGTTCGAGGCCACTGAGATTTGGGGGTCGTTTAGCACAGCATACCTGAAGTCATCCTGACCACTGCAGACACAGGGGACCGTGCCCGGGAAACTTCCAGGGCACCCAGCCCAGACCCAGATAGTCATGTTTACTGAGCACGCGGGAGGAGCTGCGTGTTTGTTAGGCACGGCCACGAGTTGTTGAATTTCCATCACTAGAGAATGAGAAAACACCGTGACAGTGCCCGCATGCCCGGAAGGAGGAGCAATTCATTCTTTACACAAGTGACATCGAACTAGACCTCCGAGAGATTCACTCCATTGATACTAACAGCAGTTAACATTTTTTTGAGTACCTACTATGTACTGGGAGCTGATCTAAACTACTCGTTTGAACGCATTTGATCTTTATAATAAACCTAGAAGGTGGGTCCCATTTTCCTTATTTCACAATGGAGAAATTAATACACAAAAACGTTAAGTCACTCACCTGATATCACGATGCTGGGATTCAAACCTCAGAGCCCGCTCTCTTTAGCATGCTAGGTGGAGGGGTCACGGTAGGTAAGTGTATTTACATTAAAATGGTTGGCATGTCCAGGGTGTGACAATTGTCTGGTGTGACTTGGTCACAGGGCAAATGAAAGGGTGTCCGAGGAGTTGTGGCTGGAAGTGCTGGCCAGACCATGAAGGGTCTTGGATGCTACGCTGAAGGGCTTGGACTTCCCCTGTAGGCAGTGGAGTTTGGGGGCCTGGGGCTTCATGGACTTCAGGAGCATGGTGGATAGTGTGGGCGCTGGATTGGAGGATGGGTGGTCCGGGAGGCAGGAGCCGGGGCCTGGAGGCTATGAAACAGCCTGGAGATGGTGGGGCCTGACCCAGCACAGGGCGGGAGAGTGGAGTCCAGCCCACCAGCTCGCTCCCCTTCCCCCTGCTACACACACCCTGCCTTTGGCCCTTGACTCTGCCCACTTAATGTTTATATTCTCTATTTTTCTTTTCTTCTCAAGTGGATCGAAAGCTCTACAAGGGTCTCTGTTCGGTGTTCTCTGCCCTGTTTTCCTCCACATTAGCTCAGGCCAATGTCCATGTTGGAATGTCCTCCTTGTGGGGCGGGATCCTGTATCTTGTCCAAGGCCCAGCCCAAATGCCACCCGCCTGCCGCACAGAGTCTCCCTGGTGAGACTCAGTCTCCCGTACCTGCCGCTGAATTACAGCTGCAGCTGGAGTCCAGGACTCTGCTCAGCATTTGCTATCAGAGCCCTTAGCGGGGGCCTGCTACAGGCGCCCCACCCCGCCTGGTGTCAGACAGCGCCTGCGCTGGCTGTCCTCTCTCGTCCGTCACCAGCTCCTTGGGGGCAGAGACCCCCTCACTGACCCTGCGCTCTGCTGTGAGATCCGCAGAGCACGTGGCTGGCCCCTGGGAAAGACGGTCCCATCTGACCTCTTCTCAGCTGCAAATGGATGGGCAGGCCGAGTCTTTGAAAGTGAGATATTCTTGGTATAGAGATGCTTACTTGCATGACTCATAAAACATTAAGCAAATCTAATTTTTTTTTCATTAAAAAGCAATTAGTCACAACCTCAAGCTAATGGGCGGATGCAGCTCAGCAGTTAGCAGATGTGGTTCTCATGCTGAAATAACGAAGATGAGAACAGTAATCCCTCATGCCTGCCTAGAGCTTTGTCAGCTCACAGAGCCTATTCACACCCAGAATCCTTATTAATCCCCAGAAAGGCCCCGTAAAGTAGGCTGGGCAGGTGCTCTGGACTGTTTTGCGCATGAAGAAGCAGACCCAGAGGGTCAGCTAAAAGCCCAAGTTCAACAGCTGCCACCTGGCACAGCGGAGCCTCTTCCATCCCCGATCCATTCTCTGTCCACACACCGACCCTACACCGGTCCTTGACCCCCTTGTTCCTGGTCCCTGTCCTGGGACACAGCTCTGCAGAGTAGGGTTCTGGTATTTTCCGCTGAGTGGGTGCCTGACCCCTCCCCAGCTCAGACTACCAACTCCAGCCACTTCCGGAGGGTGCTGACCCTCTCAAAGACCCCTGCCCCCCATGGGAGCTGGTCTTTTAGACTCATGGGCACCCGGTGACACTAACGCACAGACCACATGCAGAAAGGAAGGTGGTTTTCTGCTGGCTTTGCTGTTTGCCACTTGGATCCAGGACCCCTAAAGCCACTTAAAATCTGAAAGCAAGACACAAAAATCTGAGAAGTTAAATCTCAATACAAGATTTAGAAAACTCAAAATGGGGCTAGTGGAGTTGCTGCCGTCACAGGGCAGGTCACGGGCACCTGCAGTGGTGCTTTACTCCTTTCCCTGGGGCCAGGACTAACACCACACAGTTCCTACCTGGTTCCTCCCTAAGACGCCAGGAGGACAGGTGCCGACGTTAGTAATCAGGCTTTGTCAGCACATGGGAATCCGCTGGTTTCCAGCTGTGCCAGGAAGTCTGGCCTCAAATCTGAGAGGGACCCAGAAAGACGGAGAAAAGAAATTTGGCTCCTATTGCCGGGGTCAAGAGCTCTGCTTAAGTCAATGTGCCCCCTGGTGGCAACATGAAAAGAGACCTGGCTATTAGCGACATTAGTGGTTTTCACCATCCATCCTGCCAGACTCCTGGCCCAGCCACCTGCTGGTGCGTCCTCCAGCCGCTTCCCTGTGCTGCCCCCTGTCCCCAGCAGACTAGAGTTTAAGTCATCATGAAAACTGGATCTACTCTCAGGGAGTTTTAATGGGTTCGTCATTACATAGATTCGAGAACACCATGTTTCAAATATGACCCAGAAAACCACAGTGATGGCAGTGATGCCCAGCTCTGAGGTCTTGGCCCTGCCACCGTGTTGAGAGCTTTAGTAGAACCACTCAGTGCAGATGCTGTTTGGATAAAGCCGAGCCAATAAACATTTCCTGAGTGCTACTTTGGGCAAGGCACGGTGCTAGGTTCAGGGAAGGGATGAGGGCCGAGAGCCTCATCTCGTCCTGGAGCCATTTCAAATCTGCAAAGCAAGACACAAAAATCAGAGAAGTTAAATCTCCATACAAGCTTTAGGAAGCTCCAGATGAGACTAGTACAGTTGTCACTATCCTTGGGCAGGTTACGTAGCCTGTCTATGCTTCATTTTCTTATTGGTATAATGGGGACAAAATCATACTCACCTCATGACATTTTTGTGAGAGTAGGATGAGATACTGCATAGAAAGTGCTTATGCCGGCACCTGGCACATGATATGTACTCAATAAATATGACCATTATTGTTGTCACTGTGACCATAGGTACGGTACCAGTTGCTATAGGAAGCATATAGGTTGACAGTTCTGTAGGAGTTTAGAGGTGAGCACTTAAGGGTGGGGCCCTTGAGTGGGGAGGACTTTGGGAGGAGGTGGAAATCGAATGGTAGGACTGCAGCATCCCAAGGGCTCACCTGGTACCCGAAGATGGGCTGAATGGGGTAATGGGATGCAGAGTGTGAGCATGTTGGATGGAGGAGGGTGGGGTAAGGCATGGAAGCAGCGCAGTGAGTGTGGCTGGAGAGGGACATGCCTCGGTGATAGAAGAGGGTGGGCCACAGTGGACAAGCTTCGTTCTGTAGTGGGGACACCTGAGAGGCAAAGGGCAGGATCAGGATGTGGTTCCAGGATGTTGACTTAGAGAAGATGGGGTGCAGAAGGCTGGACAAGAAAAGGGAGGCACTTCTGATCCTTCAGGTGGGAAGAAGGGGCCACCAGGTAGAGGAGGGATGGACTTGAGCCAGAGAAACGGAGGCCAGACAGAGAGGACAAGGGGGGGTTGGAAGTGACAAAGTGACCAGAAGAAAGTGGGTGCCTTGGCAGACAGGAGATGCTCAGGGGAAGCTGAGCATGAAGGGAAGAGGAGTCCCTCTTGGGATGTGCCGAAAGGAAGGGGTTCATGGGCTTCCCCTGCAGATGCCGGGAGGCAGGGCTGGGGCTCAGGGGAGAGGGCTGGGCAAGACACTTGGATGAAGGAGTCGCTGGCTTGGAAACATCGGGTGGGTCCCTGGAGGGGAGGGGTGAGGGTCTCCCGGGAGTGTGTGTGGGGTGGGCGGAGGTAGGACTGGGGACCCCTGAGTGTGAGGGAAGGGCAGGGAAGAAGGAGGGAAGCTGCCAGGGAGGGAGGAGGGTCAGGATTTCCCCTGCAGCCCTTGGAGCATGCACAGTGCCATGAAGACTCTGGGTGATACTGTTAGTACCCAGGGGCTCTATGAACAAAGGGGACATGTTCAGTGACATGTGCCGTCTTCACTGGAGGCCAAGGTGATGGTTCTGGAGAAGCCCGACCCTCCCCTTTCCTGGCTGTTGGTCTGGCCCACATGGTTAGAAGGAAAATGACCCAAGAGGACTTGCAAGTAGAGGGGTCCCTACTGGTGAGTCTTTTGTGTCACAGACCCCGCTTCTAGGTCTATATGTACCCCAAAGAATAGAAAGCAGGGACATGAACAGATACGTGCACACCCATGTTCAGAGCAGCATTGTTTGCAATAGGCAAAAGGTGGAGACGGTCTAAGCGTCCAATGTGGCATATTCGTCCAGTGGAATGTTACGTAGCCTTAAAAGGGAAGGCAATTCCGACAGGTGCTACGACACAGATGAACCTTGAGGACATTGTGCTAAGTAAAAGAAGCCAGTCACAAAAAGACAAATACTATATGATTCCACTTTTAGGAGATACCCAGAATAGTTAAATTCATAGAGACAGAACGTAGATTGATGGTTGTCAGGGGCTGAGGGAAGAGGGAATGGGGAGTTATTTTTTACTAGGTGCAGAGTTTGGGTTTGGGATGATGGAACAGTTCTGTGGACAGACAGTGGTGAAGGCTGCATGCCAGTGTTAATGTGCTTAATGCCACCGAGCTATACGCTTAAACATGGTTAAGGTGGTAAATTTTAGGTCATGCACATTTTACTACAATTTATGAAAAATGAATTCTAAAGGTCATACTAATTGAAGCTAAAATGGCACATATGACATAAAAAGGTGTCTGAGCAAGTGGTGTGGCGTGGCATGATGAGATGGGCCTGGCTGTCACACCTAGACCCACAGTGTGACCTGGGCAGTTGTCTCCTTGCCCAGTGGAGACAATTGTCTCAGCTTGTCACAGCTTTTGCACCTGTGAAATGGGCAGGACGGTCTCTGCCCGCCTGCTGCCCAGGGTTGCGGGATGGCCTGGGGGAGTGGGTTTGGGTAACTGCCATGCAGAATCGATGGGGTGGCCGCGCTTTAACGCCTTGACTTGGGATCAGAGCGTTCAAGCTGCTCCAGGCAGGGCTGCAAGGGCCCCCTGGCAGGTGGCTGCTCAATTTGGGCTGTGCCTGACCCGGGGCTTGCTCAAGACCTACAGGGCTCCTCTGGGAAGCTACTGGGCTGGCTTCTGCAGGGCATCCTGGGATGCAGCCTGGATGCGCACCCAGGGAGGCTTTGTGGTTTTCCCCGCCAGGTCCCAGGAGAGGATGAATGATCTTCTCCCCTGTGCATTTAGGATGGTGCTAGGTGAGGAGAGAAGACAGACCGTCGTGACTTCCTGTGATCTGCGGTCCCCTAAAGAGCCCCAGCTGAGAAAGGCTGGGACCTGGCAGACCCAGAAGCTCCCCCGCCTCACCTCACCCCCACCCCGGGTTCGGGCACACAGGGGACGAGAGGCCCAAGAGAGGCAGGCTCTGGTTCAAGGTTGCTCAGGATCTCAAAATAGGTCCCTAAAATGCCAGGTCAGGACTGTGTTGTGGGTGACATGACCATCCTGTTCCTTCTGCATTTTGCAAACGGAGAGTTCTAGGCTGCTGGTTTCTACGTCTCTGGCTGTGAAAGTGCATTTGTGGAGCTGTTTCCCAGACCTCCGTGTGCGGGAGCGGTGGGTTTGGGAGGCCGAGCATCGCCCTCCTCTGAGAGCTGAGGTCGCGGCTCTGGCTGGCTCTGGGCTCTGGTAAGTGCACTGCAGCCCTGGCACGGCTGGAGGAGGGGCAGCGGCTAAGTGGTTTCTGAAAAAGGGCAAAAATGATGGGAAAAGCTTTGGGATCCTCTGGGAATCAAAGCCGCCGCAGCAGCTGCCGCTGCCATTGCTGGAAACGGTTTCCTGGCGTGCCAGAGCGCGCCCACAGCCCACCCCTGCCGGTGTGGTGTGGAGCAGCGCGGCCGGGGGCGGAGCTGAGGACCCTCACTCCCTCCTGGAGGCAGGGAGGCCCTCTTCTCCCTCACCGGCCCAACGCTCCCTGCAAGTGGCAACTGCCTTTGAGCTCACGCCGGCACCCACCGGGTCTGGGCTGTGCCCGCGTCTAGCTGGTGAGTCCCTTTTGCTGTTTGATGGCCAGCGCAGACGTCAGCTTTCAGGAGGGCACAGTGAGCGGTCAAAAGCTGGGCCCTGCCACTTTCCAGCCGTGTGACTGTGAGTTCAACCAGCCTCTCTGCACCTCAGTTACCCCATCTGAAAACTGGGGATGAAAACAGTGGCTGCCTCAAAGGTGGTTGCGAGGCTGAAGTTGCAGCGCGCTTAGCCCGGCTGGTGGTAAGGGATGGCGGTGGCTGGTGTTATCGATGCTTATTGCATTTGCTCCTGCACCAGGGGCGTCCTGGGGTGAAGAGGCTGCAGCGGCTGCTGAGGCAGGTGGTTTGTGGCTGGAGGTTTCCAGCACGTTGCCCTCTGTGTGGAGAGGAGGAGCGTGGGGCTGGGAGGCAGGAGCCCTGGGCTCTCTCTTTGTTCTTCACCCCCAGCCTGCTTTAGGAGATGCTCAGGTAGGACAAGGCGATGACAACGATCTGGGCTGGGTCCTGGGCCAGTGTTCTCTTGTCGTAAAGTCGCAGGCCAAGAGAGGGAGGTGCTCTCAAGAGCCCGCATGGATGGATGATTTGGGCAGAGAGGGGTGCGGGACAGCCACACCCCAGGGTGCCTCACCTGAACTGAGGAGAGAGGACAGCCTTCTCCTGGGAGGTGGGCAGTGTCCTTTCTGGCTCTGGAGTTGAGAAAGACCCAGAGGTCAAACCCGATCTTTGTGGGCAGGGTCGTTTTTTCAGGACTGTTCTTTAGTTCAGATTGATGAGTTTGTGAATCCTGTATAAATCAGAACCACCATCTCCATCAGACAACCCATACTCATCTGCCTAAATCATGGTAGGAAATTCCCCTGATCACTGTAGAACATTCTGTGGTGACAGGTGTATCACCACCGGCTCAGGTACAGGGCACACCCGAGACATGGCGGTGACAGGCTATCCTGTCCCTGTTACCCCTCCCAGCCCAGAGCAAATGGCCTCTCAGTCCCTGTCCCACCTGGTGCCCTGGGAGAAGCTTGGTTTCCAGTAGAGAATCAGGTGCAGAGTGTGCAGTGTAGGTTCAGGGTTTGTTGACTGACTAAACGACAGTACCATGTGGGCTGCTTCCTGTTTACTGGCTTTGGTAAGAGTGGGACTGGTGTGAGGAAGAGGCAAAGCTGCTAACAAAGAACATTGCTGAAAGGTTCCTGGAGCCTCCTGCTGAAAGATGTACTCTTGTTGCGCCGTTAAGAGCTGCTGGTCAGGGATTAGTTTATTCTTAGTTTTGTGGCCCGCCTCTTCCGAAGGGAGACCACAGATATTCCTGGGAGAGGCGGGTGTGAGACATGGCCTGGGTCTTATTCATGTTTCATTTTGGGGGTTTGAGCTTCCTGGGATGCTTGTCGGAGCAGGAGGGTGCTTTGGGTTGTGCCTGTTCCCAGGGGTGGGAGTGGCTAGTCTGAGTGGCTCCCAGGCCCTTGTTGGTGTGGGGCTGAGTTTCACAGCTGAGAAAGAGCCGCAGAGCTCCAGGACGGTGGTGGAGTATTGGAGATGCCCTGGAGCCAGGCCGCCTGGGATCAAATCCAGATTCCACCTCTTACTGTGTGACCCTGGGCAAGGAACATAACTTCTGTGTGCCTCAGTTTCCTCACCTGTGAAATATTTGCTTCTTAGGGACGTTGTGAGAATTAAGCAAGTGAATGTACGTAAAGTGCTTAGAACAGTTTCTGCTTTGTGCATGGCACATGCTCAAACATGTCAATTACTTTTATTCTCATTGGCTTCTGGTGCCTTTTATTTTTATTTTTTAATTTAATTTTATTTTTGAGACAGAGTCTCGCTCTGTCGCCCTGGCTAGAGTGCAGTGGCGTCATCATAGCTCACTGCAACCTCAAACTCCTGGGCTCAAGTGATTCTCCAGCCTCCTGAGTAGCTGGGACTACAGGCATGTGCCAACAGCCTACCTAATTTTTCTGTTTTTGTGTAGATGGTATCTCACTCTTGCTCAGGCTGGTCTCAAACTCCTGAGCTCAAGCAGTCCTCCCACCTCAGCCTCCCAGAGTGCTAGGATTACAGTCTTAAGCCACCGCGCCCAGGCATCTGGCGTCTTTTAAATGCTGACAGGTTCCCCAACCATGAACAGTCCTTGACAGGAAGTTATCTTCTGAGAGCACAGACTAGCACCCGGTCCCCGCGCTTCTGAAGCAACTCATAACTTCCTGCCATCCACATAATAATGTCCACTTTCTGTTCCTGGGAATTCAAGGCCGGCCGCTCTCTGGTTCTGACCCTGCAGCCTATTCTCCAGACCCACCGACTTCCTTTTCATCAGCTGCTTGGGGGATCCCTGCCCTCTCCCCCAGCCCCAGCCCGGCTCTGTCCCCTTCTGGGCCCAGCTCATCTGTCACCTCCCCCATGAAGCCTTCTTTAGTCCCTCTGTCCAGGCCAGCACCTGGTTTCTGTCTCAGATGGGGTCTGATCCTCTCCGTGGTCCCAGCACGGGGACGGGCACCCAGGAAGACTCAGTAGACAGGTGTGGAGTGAGGGGGCGAGCGCACGGGTGTGTGGCTGGAAGTGGGGCTTTCTGTGGCTGGGAACACTTCCTCCTGCAGGGTGCCCCCCCGACTGGTGAATCAGAGAAAGACGCAGGCCCTACTGAGAGCAGATCGACAGGCGGGAAGGGACGTGAGCCTGCAGTCAGCTGTCTGTCCTGTTGGCAGGATGTGGAGTGATGAGGCTGCTTCATTTTTTTTTCTCATGGATCTGGCGTTAGACCTTAGCTGATTTACTGCCATGGCCTCGCCATGTGCGCTGGGTTTTCACGGCCTGAATTTTTACTCAAAAACGCAGGACTTGAGAAGCCTCCCACTCCTTTGGTGGCTATTTTCTGGAAACCAGCCACTGCTGGAACATTCATCTCCCTAATTTCCCATGGAAACAGGACTTAGAAGGGTCTGTATCTGATCATGTCCCCCATGGTGCCCCGCGCAGCTTTTTCATAGAGAGATGGATGGGGCAGGACCTCTGCCTGGGAGGAGGTCCCAGGGCGTGGGGAAGACACAGCAGCGACAGATAGGGATTGCTAGACCCTATCGTGGACCTCCAAGAGGGCCAGGAGGGGTGGATGGTCAGTGAGCTGGGCCACTCTGGAGGGAGACGGGAGCTTGACCAGTGCGGGGATTAGGGGGCTTCATGGAGGAGGCGGTGTCACTGCTGGATCCCAAGGCGGGTAGCATCTGAGAGGTGGAGCTGGGCAAGGGCATAAGCAAAGCACCCCAGGTGGAGGGACCATGGGACAAAGGCCACCAGATGGAATGGGTGGCACAGCCCTGGGCACCAGGGATGGGGCACGCCCAGCCAGGTGGAGGGGGCGTAGGAAATACGGCTCGGAAGGGAGCAGAAAACAGTTCCAGCACTTGTGTACAGCGACACGTGCTGCTCTGGCTGCCAGCCTGCCTCTAGGGGTTTAGGCTTAGAAGGTCCAACAGCCCCAGATCACTTAAAGCCTGAAAGTTCAGGGCCAGGATGCTTGAAATATACAAATTTCACAAAAATGATAAAAAGTGCAAGAAAAAAAGCCCACAACCCTGGGCGAAACGGAATGGCTGCCAAGTTGCAGAGCAAAGGCAGGTTGTGCGTGTGGCTGATGGCAGGTGGACACAGGGCAGATGGGGGCCCTGCAGGGCAGAGTGTGGGTGTGTTGGTCTCAGCTGGTCACTGTGTTCAGGGGACACAGACTGCTTGGCTGTCCGGGGCTGAGCCATCCTCATCACGAGTTATTTCCTGAATGCAGCCAGCGATGGCCACCCCCGTTGTTTCCCTTGCTCTGATCTTGGGAGGGAGGCAGAGCAGTGGTTATCATCCTCACTCTGCAGATGAGGCAGCTGAGGCCCAGAGAAGGGGAGGGACCAGTCTAACCCGTGTTCCCCAGAGTCTGCTGATGTCGGCGATCACGGGAACAGTCCGAGCACTGCTAGGCCCGCCGGTCCCCTGGGCCTCTGGGTGGGAGGTGCAGTCCTGAAAGCTTCAGTTCTGGGGGGTGGGAGCAGCAGCCAGTTGGCCCTTGGGGTGCCCTGCTTCTCCTCGCTCTTAGCAAGGAGGGCAGGTGGCAGCTAAGGGTGTCGTCCTTGAGTTGGGATCAAACCGGGCTTGGTGGCTGTCCACAGGCTGTATATTGGGACACAGAGGATCCGGCAAGGATGAAGAAATGGGGTAGCTCAGACCTGGGGGAGTCTGAGGACCCACCCCAACAAGACTCCTGCCCAGACCCCCTGGATAGAGACCCTGACTCCAAGCCACCTCTAGCCAAGCTCCACTTCTCCACGGCCAAGCGGCGCACCCGGCTCTTTGGGAAGGGCGACTCGGAGGAGAAGTCCTCCATGGATGGCTCTTATGAGGAAGGCGAGCTGGCCTCCTGCCCGACCATCACGGTCAGCCCGGTTGTCATCGTCCAGAGGCATGGGGATGGCCCCACCTGTGCCAGGTGAGTCTGCATCTGGAGTCCCCTCCCTGCCAGGAGATGCCACATGGTGGTTGGCTTCTGGGCTAAAGTCATAGAGCCAGGGAGCTGGGGGGTCTTCGAGGTGGTCTGGTCCAGCGTCTGCACTCAGACGACCTCACAGGACACATGGTCACTGAGGCTGGTGTATACGCTGACCCCAGCTGCCAGCTGACCTCTCGGTATCCAAGGCCTGGAATGCTCACCAGCAAACACTTGGACTTTACGTGCAAAAGCTCAAGGCCAGGAGGCTTTTGGAAAGCGAGTATGAAACAGCAGGGCAGGGAGGGCCCACCGGCTGGCTGTCTTGGGGAGCTGAAGGACCCCTTTTCCCTTAGCAGGGGCCAAACCCTTGCCTCCAGCCCCCGCTGGGCTATGGCCTCCCGAGCCCCAGCTGCCCAGCAGGCAGAGAAGCGAGGGATCTGGGTGCAGGAGGTGGTGATGGTGGTGGAGACTTTCTAGATGGTGTTTACAGACAAGGTGGGGACAGAATGGGGACACATGTGCCCCACTGTTCCCTGTTACGTTGGCTTCCCGGAAAGTCACCTCGATTGAGGGGTGGCTTTTGTATCATGTTTTTTCCCCTTTTGGTCTGCCTTGGGGTTTTGCTGTGTTTCCATGACAAGCTCTGAAGGCCGCTGGGCTGAGCAGAGACCAGAGCACGAGAGGAGGGTATTTTGTGGCCTGCAGGCAGCTGTCCCAGGACTCTGTCACTGCCGGCGCCGAGAAGACCCTCAAGCTCTATGATCGCAGGAGGATCTTTGAAGCCGTGGCTCAGAATAACTGCCAGGAGCTGGAGAGCCTGCTCCTCTTCCTGCAGAAGAGCAAGAAGCAGCTCACCGACAGCGAGTTCAAAGGTGTCCCTGGGAGCGCTGGGTTCCTGGGAGGGCCCCGGCCCCAGCCCTGCTCTGACCCTCCCCTTGTCTTTCAGACCCGGAGACAGGGAAGACCTGTCTGCTGAAAGCCATGCTCAACCTGCACGAGGGGCAGAATGACACCATCCCCCTGCTGCTGGAGATCGCCCGGCAGACGGACAGCCTGAAGGAGTTTGTCAACGCCAGCTACACGGACAGCTACTACAAGGGTGAGAGGGCGGCAGGGCCAGGCGTGGCCCACCTGCCCGGAACCGGGAGGGCGTGGTTCTGCCTGGGGCCTCCTTACTGCTCTGAGTTCCCTACTCCCTGTCCCAGCCATGGTGTTGGTGGCTCCTGGTCCTGGGGGTCCCTGCCTCCCCATCTGCTGGTTTGGTTTCTCCTCGTTCTGATGGTCTCTGCCTTCCTCATTTGCTGTCTCCTCCTTTGGCCTGTGAGGTCCCTGCATCCCCTCTTTGAGCTTGGTGGTCCCTCCCCTGGAAGTCACAGCCTCTGGCCTCTCTGCTACTGTTCTTTGCAAAATTCCTTGGTTATTTTGACTCCTCTGTCTTCCATTCTGGTATCTCCTGTTCCCAGGGTCTCTATCCCTGCCTCAGGACCTCCCAGGGTCCCCTTGGGGGATCCTGGCCTGGCCCCTGCAGTGGGGGTCAGCCAGGCGCTTTCTGCCCAGTTCCCCCCGTAGCAGCTGCTGTCTGCCCAGGCCCTTCCCCAGCACCTGTCCGGCCAACCCCACAGGACTGTGACCACATGGCCAGCGCCATGTGTCCTCTGTAGGCCAGACGGCGCTGCACATTGCCATCGAGAGGCGGAACATGGCACTGGTGACCCTCCTGGTGGAGAATGGAGCAGACGTCCAGGCTGCGGCTAACGGAGATTTCTTTAAGAACACCAAAGGGCGGCCCGGCTTCTACTTCGGTAGGGAGACCATGTGGCAGACACTTGGCTTTTTGAGATATGGGGCAGAGGCAGAGGGAGCTGGAGGCCTGGTGGTTCAGGGGTCGGCCCTCTCCCGCTCCCAAGACTCACCCCGGCCCCTGTGTTGGCTGCAGGTGAGCTGCCCCTCTCCCTGGCCGCATGCACCAACCAGCTGGCCATCGTGAAGTTCCTGCTGCAGAACTCCTGGCAGCCAGCTGACATCAGCGCCGGGGACTCGGGGGGCAACACGGTGCTGCATGCACTGGTGGAGGTGGCCGACAACACGGTCGACAACACCAAGTTTGTGACAACCATGTACAACGAGATTCTGATCCTGGGGGCCAAACTCCACCCTACGCTGAAGCTGGAGGAGCTCACCAACAAGAAGGGGATGACTCCGCTCGCCCTGGCCGCCGGGAGCGGGAAGATCGGGGTAGGAGGGGGCTTCGGGCCAGGCTGGGAGGGCCACTTGAGACGGTGATGCAGGAGAGGACTGCCCGCCTCACTGAGGGTGCCTGGCATCGCCGCCACAGTGCATGTGGGACTCTGATTCTGTCACACCAGCTTGTTAGACCAAGTCAGAGAAATCAGGAGCAGCTGGGCAGAGTGCAGGACTTCTGATTTCCAACCCTGGGCATTGCGAACAAGAGAGGGGGTGGGGTGGGCTGCCGGGGCCTGGGGCGGCAGGGGCCCAGGCCTAGGGTGAAACAGGAAAAGAAGCTGCTGGTGTTTGCCCGTGGCAGGCGGGAATTTTGGGTGATAGGGAGGTCCTAAGGGGAGAGGGTGGGGTAGGGCAGGCCCAAGTGAAATCAGGGGCCACAGAAGGCTGATGGTGGGGGTGGGGCTGCTGGGAATTGGAGGGGAGGGGGCGTCTCAGGCCCAGGGGATTTTGGAAGCCTGTCCCTGCTCAGATGAGCCCCTTAGGATGAAGAGCCTGGCTTTATGACGTTGGTTTCATTCCTCGAATTTTCTGTTCATGTCCTTCTGGTTTGAGGTTTTCTAGAACGGACACCACTGTCCTTCGCCGTGAGACGGTAGAGCTAGGGGCCCTGGTGTGACGGGGTGGGAGCCCCATGTGGCTGCAGGTGGAGTCGGAGGCAGTGGTGGGCTGATGCTGATGGTGGTCAGGAGCGGCTAGGGGCTTACCTGGGGCGGGGCTGGGAAGCAGCGTTATTCTCCAAGCAGAGCTGGTGGCCGACATAGGGGTGCTCCTTGTGGCTGGGCCCCAGGCTGGCCTGTAACAGGCTCCTGTTCCGTGGTGGCAGGTCTTGGCCTACATTCTCCAGAGGGAGATCCAGGAGCCCGAGTGCAGGCACCTGTCCAGGAAGTTCACCGAGTGGGCCTACGGGCCTGTGCACTCCTCGCTCTACGACCTGTCCTGCGTCGACACCTGCGAGAAGAACTCGGTGCTGGAGGTGATCGCCTACAGCAGTAGCGAGACCCCTGTGAGTGGCAGGGCTGGGACACAGCTCCGGGGGCGGGGGGGACTTCGGGGCCACCACACTCCAGCCCCAGCCCCTGGTCTGGCTCCCCCTGTCCTCCCATCAGTGCAAACGTACTGCCTGGGCAAGGCCCTGCAGCCTCCTCTTCCCTTTCGTTCCCACTGAATGTTTTCCCTAAGCATCCCGACAGCATATGATTACGGCCCCATAAAGACAGAAACATCTCAGAGATACATAGACAAAAGGGACCCTCCCTTAATATCATTTAAAAATATGTCATTTCATTTTGTTTACATAAATGGGATCATGCTATACATAATGTAGAACAACCCGGGTTTTCACTTAATGGCATGTCTTGTAGATAGTTTTATGTCAGCACATAGACGTCTGCCCCATTAAATAAATTGCCACATAGTATTCCATCGTTGGGATGCGGAGTAAGTGTCCACAGGACGACATTTGGGTTATTTCCAGTTTTTGCTGCTACAATACTGCAGGCCACTTGGCATGGGTTTGGGAGTTTTTCAAGGAAGGCTACCTGGAATTGCAATTGCTAAATCAAAAAGTATGTTCACTTCATATTTGAACGCTACCGAATGGACACACGTGCCTACCCAGTGGGTACGTCTTTGCCCATATCCTTGCCAACCTGGATGTTAGCAATCTTTTTTTAAAACTAGCTTAAATCAACAGAGCCAAAAATGCTATCTCATTAATGTTTTAATTTTCATTTTCTTCTCCTTTTTTTTTTTGTGGAGACAGGGTCTTGCTCTTTTTGCCTGGGCTAGAGTGCCGTGGCATCAGCCTAGCTCACAGCAACCTCACACTCCTGGGCTCAAGTGATCCTCCTGCCTCAGCCTCCCGAGTAGCTGGGACTACAAGGCATGTGTCACCATGCCCGGCTAATTTTTTCTATATATTTTTAGTTGTCCATACAATTTCCTTGTATTTTTAGTAGAGACCCGGTCTTGCTCTTGCTCAGGCTGGTCTCAAACTCCTGACCTTGAGCGATCCACCCGCCTCGGCCTCCCAGAGTGCTAGGATTACAGGCGTGAGCTACCGCACCCAGCCTTAATTCTCATTTTCTTGATTCTCAGTGAGGCTGAGCATTTATTTGTGTTTCTTGATCTTTTGTATTTCTTTGGTAGATTTCCTATGCGTTGTCCTGTGCAACTTCTCCTGGGGGAGACCGAGTGTCTCATCATGTTCGGCTGTAGATGCTGTCGTTACAGAGTGCATCGATCCTTCCTCTATGGCATGGGTTGCAAATATGCTCTTTTCTCCCAGTCTATCTCCCACCATTTAAGTTCATTTATGGCATCATTTGCTTATAAAAGGTTTTCATTTTGATAGGGTCAAAGGGGCGAGCCTTTGTCTTCTGTAGCGTCTGCGACTTCTGTGTGGCTTGGGAGGACCTTTTCCGCTTCTAGATCAGACACATATCCTTCCGCATTTTTTTTTTCAGCTCCCTAATAGGTATTTTATGTTTGTCACTTTAATTATCTAGAATTTGTTTTTGTGTGGGTGTGAGGTAGGCATCTTACCAAATCATTTTAGTTCCAAATGAAGGTCTTAATGTCACTTATAGAACAGCCCATCCTGCCACCACTGCTTTGAAAGGCCACCTTACCTGCCCTTTCTTTCCAAGGCGATGCTCTGGGCCTCTAAGGCAGCCTTTGGGCTGGAGTCTGTGCCGTCAGTGATGAGGGGCTGCGTGATGTCTCATAGGTCAGGGGCACATTTAGGAAGCGTCCAGGGTAGGAGAGGCCTGGTCTGCTCTGCCCCGTCAACCCCACCAGGGCCGAATCTGGGCCTCTGACTCAGAGTCCCGGATGCAAAGATTCCGGGAGGAGTAGCCTGGACGGGAGATGGCCTCAAAAAGAACTTTGGTGTTTGGCCTGGAGAGGACAGGCCCTGGGGCCACCGCTGCCGTCTCTATGTCTCCAAAGGCTCTCAGGGGCCAGGAATGTAGACTTGTCCTGGCGCTGCTTGGGCAGAGCTGGGACCATGGCGGGAAGCACAGGGGACCAGCCCTTCTCTACAGAATAGACGTTCCCTGTGGTTTGTGCGTCTCCAGACGCTGGTAGAGAGGTGTTCAAGATGACACTGAATGGGGACCTCGTGGAGGGAGCTCACGCTCGAGCTGGGGGTTGGGCTCAATGGCCTGAGAGAAGGCAGGTTCATTATGATTTTGGCTCATCTATCCCAGGGACACTTGAACTTTAACAAAGTCCCCGGATATGAGACTTTTGTCCCAGAGCATATTTGTAATGATGGAACCCAGGCCCTGAGGTCACCCACCGCAGTGGTTCCCTTTGTGCCTCACGCATCGGTTATCGCCACCCCTGCTCCCTGCCCGACCCAGGGCTGGCAGTGTGAGAGGCCAGGAAGCCAGAGGGTCTTCCCTGCCTGCCCTCAGCCCCTCCCGAGTGGCCTCACGCCAGGTCCTGCGGAGCTGGCTTCTTCCCCTGGCTGCAGGAGTGAGGAGGAGGCGGGCTCTCGGGAGGGAGTTACTGGGGATAGTGGGCACAGCGTGTGGGGCAATACTGTGGGCCCATCAGTGAGCACTCGGGGCTTGTCCAGTTTCACCCCAGTCACTGTGCCCAAAGGGACACTTAAGCCAAGAGGGTGGGTCACTCAGCAATTCGGCACAGAGCTGGTTCAGACCTCCTCTGTGGGCCGAGGCATGGTCAGGCCGGAACTGTCCTGGTGACGAGGGTGTGAGCAACGCCACAGGCTGGTGTGGGCGTGTGAGGCGGTTCCTGGTGGGGGGAGTGAGCCTCACTTCTCTTCGCTCCCTCTAGAATCGCCACGACATGCTCTTGGTGGAGCCGCTGAACCGACTCCTGCAGGACAAGTGGGACAGATTTGTCAAGCGCATCTTCTACTTCAACTTCTTTGCCTACTCCTTGTATATGATCATCTTCACCGTGGTCGCCTACTACAGACCTGTGGATGGCTTGGTGCGGCCAGAGGCTCAGGCCTCGGTTGGGGGGCGGGGTGTGGACATTCCCATAAGCCCCGATGGATCCCAGGCGCAGGCCTGCCCTGGACTTTTCCCAGCTCGCTGGAGCTACAGAAAGATCACTTGGAAAGCCTGCTGTCCCTGTGCTCAGCTTCCCTCTCAGGCTGTCTCGGTGATGGTCCTCAGCCCCTTTCCTTTAGCCTTGAGGTCTGGGGAGGCTGATCGTGTGTCACTGAGGTCCCTGGTGGCAGAGGGGAGTACTTGGTTAGAAAGCATACAGGAATTAGGGCACAGGAAGCAGCTTGCCCTTGGCCGGGGTGTCTGCAGGGACATGAGATGGTATAGGCCCCGAGCCCGCCACCATCTTGCTGGCCTGCTATCTTTTATTCACTTGCTCACTCATCAGACATTCTCTGGACTTATACTTCCGAGCACTCCTTCTGTGCCAGGCCCTGGGCCATCCGTAAAATCAGCCTAAGACAAGAGTTTTTCCTCTGCCAGGAGCCATGGACTCCATGGAATTCCTGAATTGAGTCCTTCTCATTCCAGACCCAGGGCACTTAACTTGCTGCCTTGATTTCCAGGGCATCTTTATTGTAAATTTGGCTTAAAAAACTCCACTTCATGGTTAGGTGAAACCTGATTTCTATCCACCTATTAAGACCACAGAATGATTTCATTTTAACAGAAAAAAGAAATGTGCTAATAAGACAAGCCCGTGAACAAGTGTTTAGGAAACAGTGTTCGTAAGCTGAAAGGTAGCCCACTTCAAAAATGGTGGCTGACACACGAGGACAAAGCCTGCACATGTGTGTGGGATCATCTCTTGCTCCGTTGTCCATGGGGGTCCCTGACACTCCTGGGACAGCAGGTGCTCCTGTGGGCTGTGGGGGCAGCAGGACTCCTATGGCAGTGGGACTGTAAGGGCGCCTCCACCTCCACCTATCCCATCACCGTGCTCCCAGCCAACGGGAGCTCTGGGCCTGCGGGGACATTGCCTGGGAGCAGCACGGCACTGTGAGGACACTCTGCTCGGCACCTGGAGGCTGCCACTTCGAGGAATTAGGCCCCACAGAGGGGCCTCCTTGCAAGTGTCCCTATAGCAAGCATTGTCTTTGCATTTCTGTCTCCTGATGGAGGCTGTGCCTTCGGGGCAGGGGCTGGGTGCTAATCACAGGGCTTGGTACCTGGTAAATGTTTGTTGAATAAATGAATATAAATGTTTGTTGAATGAATGAATGAGTAAGTAAATGGCATGACCCACTTCTCTGCCTCTCACAGCCTCCGTTTCAGATGAAAAACACCGTTGAAGACTATTTCCGAGCCACTGGAGAAATTCTGTCCGTGGCAGGGGGAGTCTACTTTTTTTTCCGAGGGGTAAGCATTCCTTCCCACTCTGTGAGTTTCCCTTATCACCAAAACAAAAACCTAAGAGAAGCACTCATTGCTCACTCGCTTTTTTATTCATCAGACACACAGAAATCTTAGATGATGTATTATAGGTATGGCTTTTGCAAGAAAGATGATGTAAAATCCCAAACAGTGGCCTGGCATTCAAGGACAACCCTATTCCCACATTAGAAAAATAGCCCAGGATTATGCATATATGACTTTTGAGTTAAAATAAAATGATAATTCATTTTATTTTAGGCATTTACAGCTGGTGTGTGGTCTGCCCAGTGCATGCCCACAGGCCCAGGGTAGTCAAGCTTGCAAATAGACAGGCAGGGCTCTTGCCGGTGAGCATGTTATACATAATTATAGAGGTAGAGTGGAAGCCTCTTGAGGGAACATGACTGGTAGTTGTTCAATTAATTAAAATAGTCTCTTAAAGCTCAGAACAATGAAGGAAATCTACATGTATACCGGAATCATTTTATTTTGACTAAAAACTCATGGCCAAGATCACTAAAAACTCATGGCATGATCCTTGGCCATTTTCTAATGTAGGAGCAGTCTTGTCTTCGTGGGACCACTGTTTGGAATTTTACATCAGCTCTCTTGCAAAAACCATACCTGTAATGTGTCATCTATAATTTCTAGTTTCAGCTTCTTTAAGGAGGAACTAGAACTTAGATGTGTGTAAAAAGATCTGAATGCAGAATTTGAGATAATTGTGATTATTTAAACCCCCAATCTTTTGGGTTTAAGCTATACCCAGTTTTTTTTTTTTTTGACTCACCTTTATGGGGTCTTTCCAAGTTACTGGACTTTGTCTTCACAGGAACAACTGTCTTTCCTTTCACTCTCATAATTTACATTATAATAAAGTACAAAGCCATAAAAGCCCGCCTGGCAGAGGCAGGACCGACCCATGGGAGGGAGCAGAGGCCTGTGGGTGTCCTGGTGAGGCCCTCGCAGCCACAATGGTTCATCTGGTGAATGAGTTCAGTGGAGGCCGGTTAAGAGAATTTTTACTTTAATGCTTACTTAAAATTAAGGAAAAAAAGCACCGATTCAAAAGAAGGAAAAAATCGCCTAATCCCATCATTCCTGCATAGCAATTGATAACATTTGGGTGATTTTCTTTCCTGTCTTTATTTTTAGGTATAGTTGTAAATCCACTCCGTATTTAAAAAAAATCTCCGCTGACTTGAGTCACCTAACATCACCCCATTGGCCTGACCCGGGCTGTTTCACTCTTTCCATAATCTCTGCTTTAGCACATGCCACTGCCCCATAGTGGCGCCGTTTAGAAAGCGTTCCGGGTGCTCACCATTTGGCTACATCTAACATTTCCTGGGATCTGACTCTGTCTGTTTACCTGCAGATTCAGTATTTCCTGCAGAGGCGGCCATCCATGAAGGCCTTGTTCGTGGACAGCTACAGCGAGATGTTTTTGTAAGTGACACTTTGACCCTTGTACCTCTTTTGGCCCAGTCCCGAGGAGAGAGCAATCAGTTCTTACTCATTCTCTCACTTGTGCTGAGCCTGGCACATAGTAGGACCTCAGTGAACATGGTGAAGGAATGATGGAAGGGATTCGGTAAGTATTTGTTGGATGAATGAGTACTGAGGGTCTGCACTGTGCCAGATATGCACCAGGTGCTGGGGATTGACAAATTGTGCCCTGGGCTCACGTGACTGAGAGCCTGCGTTAGATGTACCCTTGCTCACCTTTCATCCATCTGCCATTTACGGGGTTGGCACTGGGATACTGAGATGAAATAGACACAGCTCCGGCCTTCAAGGAATTTCCAATGTTTACAGCAGGGTTCCTCAAGCTTGGTACTATTGACATTTTAGACTGGATAATTCTTTGTGATGGTGGAGGGGCTGCCCTGTGCATTGTAGAACATTTAGCAGCATCCCTGGCCTCTACTACTAGATGCCTGTAGCTCTCCCCATCATTTAGTCTTGACAATAAAAAATGTCTCCAGATATTGCCAAAGGCCCCCCACTTGGGAAGGGGATGCTAGAATCACTCTTGGTTGAGAAACACTGCTTTAGGAAGAGACAGATGAGCAAAAACAGTTATAAAACAATGTGGATGTCACAGGGAACCCTCTTCCTTCAGAAAATGAGCTGGAATCTTACTACGTGGTTATGGAATAATTTTTTGTTTTAATCAGTATTCAATATTTATATTCTTACGCCTCTGTGAATATTCACAGTTGAGCTTCACAATATTCTTTAATATTTCTTTTCTTTTTTTTTTGTTTCTTCTGAAGTTAATAATTACCTTGTTTTTCACTTGTTTGGTTTTCTTTGTGGCCGTTGCTAATTCTTCCCACACCTCCCCAAATCTCTCAGTATAATTTCCCTCAAAATTAATCACATAAATTGCATTATCAGATTTTCCCCCACCCCTTTTTTTTCTTGAGGGATTTCTTCCTGGAGCCCTGTTTTCTCTTTCTAACTGGGCTGATTGTTCTCCAGGCCTGCTGCTTAGCTGTCGTCCTGGGAGTTCTCTTTGCTGCCAGCCTTGGAATTCTCATTGCTTTCCCCCCAGGTTGGAGTTCCTGTCTCTTTCTCATATCTTCTTCTTTCTTGGTTTTCCCCCTTGTTTTATTTGAGCACATCCTTCAATATTTTCATCTGGTGAAAAAAGAGGGTATAATGGTACAGGGTGGAGTGATGACAGCTTTCAGTGTGCCTGAATCTTGAGTCACATTGCTCCGATGTATACAGGCATCATTCCTTCACTAACATCTTGGAGATCCCTTTCACTTTTCTCGTGAGTTGGATCTCTTATTTTTAATTTCTAAATGCTTTAAAAAATTCTCTTCATTCTTTATTTATAGTATTCTTCTTGTTTCATGGATACAATATCTTCTTTTCTCTTTCTGAGACCATTAAGATAGCTTTCTTTTCTACAAGTTGTTGCTTCCCATTTGTTTGCTTTTTCTCTTTTGTGTTAGAGCTCTCCCCTCAGAATATCTGGGAATCCTTGGCATCTACTTATGATTAGAGTGGAGGACTGAGAAGTGGGGCTGGATGGGTCTTATCAATTTTTTGTTTCACTATACGCTGATCTAGATAAACCATTTATTGGATAATTCTTGAAGTCAGTCTATTAGGTCTTTCTTCTTGGGGTTATCAGATTTCACAGAGAGCATTTTGTCAATCTTCTTCTTGGGGGGAAGACATTCGGTTGCCAGCTTTCTGAGAGATGAGTTAGGAAAGAGAGCTTTCTGTAATCTGGATTGTATACAATCACAATCTCCCTGTTTTTTGGCAAAATACCAATACTTTCAATGGTTCTGGATGAACCTGGGTCCAAAGACTCTCTGTTTTATCTACTTCAGAGAAAAAAGCTCTGTTCTTCCTTATTTTAGGCCCTCCTTTGCATCCCCTCTGGGGGTCCTTTTGAAGCTCCTTGATTCCAAGACTCAATTCTCAGCTTTTCCCCCATGCAGGCTTCAGATTTGGCTTTCTTGGGTCTGCTAAGTCACTTTCCATTGTTCATTGCTTTCCAACTCCCCAAATTCATATGGGGGGACCCTGTTTGTTGCCAGAGACAACCTTTTGCCTATTTCAGCTGGCATCAGTTCTCATTTTGGCCAGGGGTTCCACAAATGCTGAGCAATGTTTTTTCATTGCAGCAGAACTAGAAAACAGACTCTAATTGAGCCAGTTTATTGATACCAGCTTTCAACTAACTCTCAGCAGCACAGTGTTGGCTTTTTGCTGGGTTCTCTCACACAAATGGGAGGCAAGGTGGTCAGTATGGTCTACTGTGGAAATGCAGCCAGGGGGGCTTTCTGGAGGAGGCCACAGTGAATGAGCGGCCATTGAGCAGACCCTGTCATAGGATCATTCAGCTGTCCTCCCCCCATTCAGGGCTCCTACTTGGCTACCCTCCACTGGACTAAGGGGCTGAGGGCCATTTTCCCTGGCTCTGCTCTTCTTGAGGGCATGACCAGCAGACACTCCCCATGGTTTTTCAGGAGAGCATGGCCTGCCCCTCCTCACTGGCCTAGGGCTCCTACGTCATCTGATGTCCAGTGAGGCTCTTATTCCTGGGGACTGGGCAGGAAGTTTGTTGGGGCTAAAGCAGTGTTTCTTAGCCTTTTATAATTATTGCCTTTTTAGAAATGTTTTTCTAATCCCTCCCCTTGAAATTTTAATGCCATAAGTATACTATGTATCTTTTTATATTTAAATCTTTGATTTATACATAAAGAGAATAAGATTTTGCACCTACCTTGAGCCAATTTTTGCTCCTTGGGTGTGAAGTTGCTCTCCCAAGAAGCTCCTGCAACCTGGGCAAAAGGAGGCAGGACAGCCCGGCCCTAGCTACTACCATGGCCTGAGTCTGGGCCTCTGAGGAGAGGCCCAATCAGCCTCCCTGGTGCCTGGAAACAGAGCTTCCTGTCCCTCCACCCTCAGCTTTATACAGTCACTGTTCATGCTGGCGACTGTGGTGCTGTACTTCAGCCACCGCAAGGAGTATGTGGCTTCCATGGTCTTCTCCCTGGCCTTGGGCTGGACCAACATGCTCTACTACACCCGCGGCTTCCAGCAGATGGGCATCTACGCCGTCATGATTGAGAAGGTGGGTACCCTGTGCCCCAGTGGGAGCCCCTCAGAGCCCCGCTTGCCTCAGGGGTGTGTGAGACTGTCCCACAAGCTCTGTCCCTGCTTTCTGTATTGTCAGGGGAGGTGCTGGCTTAGCTCCCGGCCCATTCCCCAAGACCCAGGCGATCTAGCCTTGATCCAGGTATAGGGGGTCCCCTGACACTGATCCTTCTGCCTACCATGTCCCCCCTCTCCTGGCCAGGACAAAGGCTGTTGGGGGAGGTGTGGATGACTCCCTCATGACACCTGAGCTGAAAACCACCAACCCAAACTCTCCTGCATGTTCCCCTGATCAACCCCCAGGCTGATGCAGTCCTGGCCCTTCCCCCGGCTCCTCCCTGGGCCTGGCCTTGGCTCTGATATACCTGCTCTCTCCTGCAGATGATCCTGAGAGACCTGTGTCGTTTCATGTTTGTCTATGTCATTTTCTTGTTCGGGTTTTCCACAGGTAACGGGCTTGGGTAGGGCTAGTGGGAGGGCAGGGCTCCTGCTTGCCTCGACTTCCTGAGGACTCTGCCAGGGGCCGGGTGAGGAGGAGCCAGGTGGGATAGGCAGGTGTGTGTCTGCAGGTGACATGCACCTGCAGAATGGATGGACAAAGGACACACCAACGTGACCCTGAGAACTTGGAAATGTGATCCATAAAATGTTTTAAGTAACTTTTCGGGTAGGAAGTGCTGCTTGCCTGAAGTATAGCTGCATTTTGGCTCGGGTTTTAAAATATTTATTTCTACATTATTTCAGGCTTACAGGAAAGTTGTAAGAATAGTACAAATAACTTCTCTATACTCTTTACCCAGATTTTCCAAATTTTACCATGTTTTTATCACTTTCTCTCTTCCTATACACACATGCACACAGACGCACAGACACACATGTACCCTGCACTTTAAAAAGACTGAGAGTAAGTTGCAAACATGAAACACTAAATACTTCACAGTGTATTTCCTAAAAGAAAGAACATTCTCTTACATAAACACAGTACAATGATCAAAATTACAAAAGTAACATCGATACACACTCTTAGCTGATCTATAGCCCTTCCTTGAATTCCACCAATTGTCCTAATGATAATGTCTTTTACAGAACGTCCTGGAGCATACATTACATCCTGTTGTCACACCCCTCTAGTCTCCTTTAACCTAGAGCAGTTCCTCAGTCTTCCCTTGTCTTTTGTGACCTTAGCATTTTTAATGAGTAAAGGCCAGTTGTTTTGTGCAATGTTTCTCAGTTTGGGTATGCCTGATGTATCCTCACGATTATATTCAGATATGCATTTTTAGCCAGAATATCAAGGAAATAATGTGTGTCTGCTTCAGTGCATTTTATCGGGAGTCACAAGAGGTTGGTTTGTCTCATTTCTGGTGATGTTAACTCTGATTACTTGGTTTTGGTGGATCTGCCAGATTTTTCCGTTGCAAAGTTGCTATCTTTCCTTTTGTAATTGATAAGTCATTTGTGAGGAGATGGTTTGAGACTATGTAAATACCCTGTTTCTCATTCAGACTTTCGCCCAATAGTTAGAGCATCCATTGATGAGTCCTGCTGAATCACTTAATCCAATGATGGTGGCCAAATGCTGATTTCGTGACTCCATCATTCCTTCCACATTATTCGCTGACATTCTATTATGAGGAAGAGCTTTCCATCCCCCTATATCTATTCATGTATTTGCATCAGAATGGCCTCATTTTTTTTCCCCGATGGATTTTCACTTTGTTAAATGGGTTATAATCCTTACTATCATCATTTATTTTGATACTCAAGTCGTCTGAGATTTAGTCATTGGAAGCCCCTTCAGGCTGGCTCCTCTACTCTTTAGACACATCCACAACATTTTTGAGGACACGGCTCTGCTTTGATCCTCATCCAAGTCCTGCAGTTACATGGTTCATGTGGTGCACCCTCCCCTGTCCCCACACTGCAGTTTGTTTTGGAATCCCTATCTTGGAGGGGTGGGCAGCTGTGACTAGGAGGGACCTGATAGGTGTGGGCTCTGGCACCTGGATCTGAAGATCCTGCATATCAGCAGAGACTTGGCTAAGGGGGTTAGTGGATACTGATACTACCATGGTGCACAACTTCTACAGAAGATCTCAGGCTCCAGACTATACTTCCCCCAAAAGAGTGAAGAATGTGGGAACAGGCCATTCTGCTTTGAGCTATTCAGAATCCGTGGTTCTGGAATGGACCTCTAACGGACACAGGCAGACAGAGTGTGACTAACAAAGTGGGTATGGAGCCAGGGCTGACATGTAAGTTAAGCATGTTGTGCACTGCACAAAGGTGGCTGTATTCATATTGTAGATATAGATTTGTGTATTTATTTTAACATTTTTTTCTAGTAGATAATGATAAAGTTCTTACAACAAAACAGTGTATTATGACAACTTTTTGACAGTTTTCAAGAAGGGGTGCTTTAAAAAATTCCCACCAAAGCACCACTTGACTGAGCATCATGCCTGCTGCAGACCCATCCTGGGGTAGTGGGGCTGTGTGTCAGGGCACCTGCGGTCTTGGCTTTCATCCAGGGGCACTCCTCCCTCCCTGTGCCCCATAGCGGTGGTGACACTGATTGAGGACGGGAAGAACAACTCCGTGTCGACTGAGTCCACATCGCACAAGTTGCGGGGGCATGGCTGCAGGCCATCGGACAGCTCCTACAACAGCCTGTACTCCACGTGTCTGGAGCTGTTCAAGTTCACCATCGGCATGGGTGATCTGGAGTTCACCGAGAACTACGACTTCAAGGCTGTCTTCATCATCCTGCTACTGGCCTACGTGATCCTCACCTACATCCTCCTGCTCAACATGCTCATCGCCCTCATGGGCGAGACTGTCAACAAGATCGCACAGGAGAGCAAGAACATCTGGAAGCTGCAGGTGGGTCGGTTGGTGGGGTGAGCAGCCAGGAGGGTGTCGGCTGCTCTGTCTGCTGCTCTACTCAACTGGGCACATGAGCCCCTGTAGGACTTGAGGAGGGGGCAGAAAGCCCAGCCATGCCCAGGAATCAATCAAGTGGTAGCATCTCCCTCAGTGGACTCCCCTTCCAGCAGGTTCCCCTGCCACCAGCATCTGCTCAGTGTCAGATTAGCTCAGCTGGCATTCATAGACACTGCGATTGCCTGTGGGCTGGGTGGTCCCACGGGGAAAGAGATGGGGGGCTCCCATCTCCAAAATAGGCTCCAGAGACCAGATTTGGGGGAGCAGATAATATGGGGCAGGGCCCTGACAGCTACCTTTCTGTGCCATGTAGGCCATTTCTACCTCCCCAGCTAACATTGATAAAAGTATCATTCTCATTAAGTAGCACGTACTCTATGACAGGTACTGTTCGATGTGTCTTACCCGATCTCACTTAATCCTTGCAACAATCCAGTGAAGTAGATTCTATTACTATCCTGTTTTTGGATAAAGACACTGAGGCCTAGAGGGTTTAGGTGTTTGTATTCAAGGCTGCACAGCTAGTAAGCAGCAGAGCCAGGATCCGGCCCAGGCGGTCTCACTCTAAGACCCTGCTCTTAACCACTGCCCTATGTTGCCCCTTGTACGATCCTCAGGGATGGGGCTGGGACACTCCGTGTCCCTCCTCAGGCTGCCTTGCCCAGACCCAGCAGGCACCAGCCATGCCTGGGCAGGTTTGAGGCTGGACAGGCTGCACTCCTTTCATGGAGTGTGTCCCCACCAGGCCACGGAAACAAACCTGGGGAAGAGGGCACTGGAGGTCCAGCTTGGAGATGTCTGGGGCTGGGAGAGACCCTGGCGGGGCTGGTCCTGGCAGCCAGCACCAGCAGCCAGGGTTGCGCCTGCACGAGCCCTCAGCCCCTGCCTGTCCTGTCTTCCCGTAGAGAGCCATCACCATCCTGGACACGGAGAAGAGCTTCCTGAAGTGCATGCGGAAGGCCTTCCGCTCGGGCAAGCTGCTGCAGGTGGGATACACACCTGACGGCAAGGACGACTACAGGTGGTGCTTCAGGTAACGCCCAAGCAGGACTCAAAGCTTGGAGGGCTCCGGGGCTCCGCTGCGGGCACCGGGGACCCAGCTTACACCTCGGCTGGTGGAACACAGACATTAGATACTGGAAAATTTGAGGTGTCCAGAAAGGGTCACCTAGTGAGTGGGGTCAGAACCAGGAACCGAATAAAGTCCCTGGGCCTCTTGGTGTGGTCAGAGAACACATCTTCAGGGCTGGTGTCCAAAAAGCAAGGCCCTGTCTGCCCTCCCCTGCCAGCTGGGCCTCCATCCTGCTCTGTGGGCATCTCAGGATTGGCCTGTGGGGTGAGCCCTAGGCCTGGGATGCGGGCCATGGCTCCCAGCCTGCCAGCTCCCTGCTCCCTGTCCCTTTACCCTGCAGAGTGGATGAGGTGAACTGGACCACCTGGAACACCAACGTGGGCATCATCAATGAAGACCCGGGCAACTGTGAGGGCGTCAAGCGCACCCTGAGCTTCTCCCTGCGGCCAGGTAGAGGTGAGGCGTGAGGGGTGGGTGCTATAGCACGGAGGCTGGTGGTCTGAGGTTGGGCAGGTGGAGCCTTGTGGATTCCCTCCCACTCCTTGCAGGCTTCCTCGAGCCCCTATCCCCGCCTCTACCCCAGGGCTCTGTAACAGCCCCTGGTGGCAGCCACATGCACACACTCGGTCCCGGGCACTTGCGTGTACCTTGCACGTGCTAGCATGGCTGACTGCTCAGCAAGCCCTTGCAAGCCACTGTGCCAGCAGCTGGCCCAGGCTCCTGTCCCCAGTGCCCCAGGGGAGGCAGCTCAGCCCACATCCAGCCACCTGGGGTGGCCAGCTCACACGGGCTGCCCTGCCTCCCCGGCCTGTCTCCCACACCCCACAAGTGCACATCACATCATGGCTCTGGGAGGCCGCATGGACGCGAACAGGCACTTGTGAACACTGACCTCTCATGGACCCGTCCAGGCAAGGGGGAGACGAGGGGACGGGGAGAGGAAAGTGACCACCAGAAAGAAAGTCATTTAACAGTTATTGGTAAACATTTAACAATAAACATTGAATGAAAGGTCTAGAGAACAATTTATTTAAAATGAAGTAAACATAGTTTATGCTGAACAAATTTTGAATTATAATGACAACTGTACACTAATTGTTTTTAGTTTTTAAAAAAATTGTGGTAAAATATATATCACACAAAATTTGTCATTTTAACCATTTCTAAGTATACAATTCAATGGCATTAAGTACACTGACATTGTTGTGCAGCCATCACCACTATTTCCAGAACTTTCTTATCATCCTAAACTGACACTCGGTACCCACTAAGCAGTAAGTCTCCATTCCCTCTTCCCCTCAGCCCCTGGTAACTTCTATTCTACTTTATGTCTCTATGAATTTGTCTATTCTAGGTACCTCATATTGGTGGAATTGTGCAATATTTGTCCTTTTGTGTCTGACTGAATAATATTCCATTGCATGGGTACAGCAAATTTTGTTTATCCATTTCTCTGTTGATTAACATTTGGGTTGTTTCTGCCTTTTTGGCCATTGTGAATAATGCTATGACCACTGGTGTACAAGATACTGTTTGATTCCCTGCATTCAGTGATTTGGGTCTATACCTAGGAGTTGAATTGCTGGATCATATGATAATTCTATGTTTAACTTTTTGAGGAACTGTCAAATTGTTCTCCAAAGCAGCTGCATCATTTTACATTCCCACCAGCAATGCACCAGAGTTCTAATTTTTCCACATCCTCACCAACACTTGTTCTTTTCTTTTTAGTTCTTTTTTTCTTTCCTTTTTTTAAATTTTTTATTAAAGACATCCTAGAGGGTGTGAAGTGGCACTATATCTCATTGTGGTTTTGATTTGCATTTCCCCAAATGATAGTGAGCATCTTATCATGTGTATTTGCTATTTGTAGATATTCTTCAGAGAAATACTTATTCAAGCCCTTTGTCTATTTTTAAATTTGGCAGTTTGTTTATTTGTAGCTGAGTTGTAGGAGTTCTTTAAATATTCTCGATATTAATCCTTTATCAGATGCATAATTTGCAATATTTTCTTCCATTCTGTGAGTTGTCTTTTCACTCTTTTTATTGAGTTCTATGATATACCAAAGGTTTTAATTTTGATGAATTCCAATTTACCAAATTTTTTCTTTTGTTGCCTGTTATTTTGGTGTCATATCCAAAAAAATCACTGCCAAATTCAATGTCATGAAGATTTCCCCCTGTGTTTTTTCTTATGAGTTTTATAGCTTTAGCTCCCTACCATTTTAAAGTTGCTTTTTTCTTGATTTGGCAATTTCTTGGTTACTGTGAAACTTGAACTCTTTCCCAGAGTTCTGACAATGTTGGGTATGAAGTTTCTGCTTGTTTTTTTGATGTTTTTGTGGAGAGATGGGTGTTTGGAGCTATCTGCTTTGCCATTTCGCTGATGTCACTCTTGCACCAATTCTTGAACAAAGAATGAATTAAATGTTAATAGTTGTTTTTTGATTTTTTGGCAGGGTGGGGGAAGGGACATAATTTTTCAGACCAACTAACCTGATATTATGATACTCCATCTTTCATATTTAATACTGCTTCATAGAGAAGCTCATTTATATATTTTATAAACTTAAAAATCATCTTTATTGAGATATATTAAATAATTTACATATAAAATGAACACATTTTAAATGTGCAGTTTTATAAATTTTTACAAACGTATATGCCCACCACCCAACTCAAGATATAGAACATTTCCATCTTGCAGGAAAGTACCTTGTGTCCCTTTGTAGCCAATTTGATCCTCCCCATTCCAGGTCACTGTTTGTCTAATTTCTATCACTATAGATTTGTTTTATATCAACTTTTGTTTACTTGAAAAGGTCTATTTTACCCTCATGTTTGTTTCATTGAATATAGAGCTCTGGGTTATCAGTTGTTGTTTTTTCTTTTTTTTTTAAATTTCAACACTTTCTGTTTCTCCATTGTCTCCTAGCCTCCCTTGTTTCTGGAGAGAAGTCATCATTATCTGCATGGTTGTTAACCTGTATATAATATATGTTTTCTTCCTCTGGCTGCTTTCAAAATATTCTGTTTTATGGCTTTCAGCAGTTTGACTAAAGTGTGCTTAGGTATGAATTTCTTTGTTTTTATCCTCCTTGGGGTTTGCTGAAATTCTTGGATCTGTATAGCAAAATGTTTAATTAAATTTGGAAAGCTATATATACATTGCTTCATTCTCCCCTATTTTCTCCTTTTGGGACTCCAATTACGTATATGTTAGACCATCTGATATTATCCCATAGGTCTCTGAGGCTTTGTTCATTTTTCCTCAATTTTTTTTCTCTATTTCTCAAATTTGATAATTTCTTTTGATCTATCTTCAAGTTCACTGACCCTTTCCTTAGCCATCTCCAAATTGTTGTTAAGCCCACCTACTAAATTTTACACTTCAGGTATTGTGCTTTTTGATTTTAGAATTTCTATTTGGTTCTTTTTTATATTTTTCATTTCTCTTCTGAGATTCCCTAGCCGATCCCTCATTAAGACCATGTTTTCTTTTAGTCTTTTGAACATACTTACAATAGCTGCTTTAAATTCTCTGTCTGTTAAATCCAACATTTGGGCTGTCTTGGGGTCAGTGTCTATTGATTGCTATTTTTCCTGACTATGGGTCACATAGTTTCTTTGCATATTTAGCATTTTAAAATCATATTTAGTATTTTAAAATAGCATACTGGTCACTGTAGATAATATACTATAGACACTCTGGATTCTGTTGCCTTCCTTTAAAGAATATTGAATTTTTGTTCAGTTGGCAGTTCAGTTACTGATGAAATCACCTTGAACTTGTGTAGGCTTAGCTTTAAACTTTGTTATGGCAGATCTGTGAACACCCTAAGGCATTTTCCAAGCCCAATCAAACTTATGGGACACAATCTCCAAACTCTGTCTCCACTGAGGATCTTGTCTGGGCTTGGTTTTAGGTTTTGTTGGGGTAGGTCTTGAGTAGGCCTTGCTCTAGCGCATGATCCTTACTCTAGGGCATGGTTCTCACTCCTAAGTGGGGTCTTTCTGGTATCTTAGCTTGATCCTCAGAGAGTTTAAAGGGTGTTAAGGAAGTCTCTCCACTCTAGCTGGGCTGGACCTCCAATATCCCCCAGTACTACTCAGCCCTTAATGTCTCTGTCCCACTTTCAACCCCATAGCAGCCACTTTCTAATAATCCTCCCGCAATCTCACCCTGAACAAGCACAGCCCAGCTCTTGGCCAAGGACTTGTGGGGAACCCGCTTGCCCCAAAGATTTCTGGGCTTCTACTCCCATAACTCCTTCCTCTTCTGTGCTCTGCCCCACATATTGCCCCTGCTTCAGCTGCCCCAAACTCTGCTTTCTTCCTCCTCAGTTCAAAGGCAATTCCATGCTCTGCTTGGACTGCAGCTCACTGTGTTCTAGCTGGGGAAATTGCCCTGAAGCTGAAAGTCAGGGTGATCACAGGGCTCACCTTGAGAATTTCACTCTCTCAAGGGTTGCAGTTTTTCACTGCCTGTTGTCCTCTGCCTAAAAACATTTGCTGCGTGTATTTTGCCTAGTTTTATGGTTGTTGATAGCAGGATGGCTAGCTCAGTACTGGATGCTCCATTATAGCTGGAAGTGAAAGTCTATTTTTATCAAAGGCTCATTTCTGGAAAACTGCTCAAGGTATTCACCCATTTTTCCATAGGCTTCCTGCACACCTGTGATTTTTCTATGAGTCTAATTATAAGCACTCCCTGTGTTGCATCATAATACTCATAGATTATCTCTTCTTCAATAGTTAACTGGTCTAACTTTGCCAGAGAGGTATTTGAAGGTGGCGTTGCATGTGATTTAAGCAGTCTTCCCATGTCAATCTCATAGATTTCATGAAATCCCACATCTTTTACAAGATTTGCTGTTTCACTTTGCAGTTGATTTGTATTATGTTTGCATGACATTGTTGGCAGTTTACAACATTGCGCATTCACTGTGATATTACCAAAGAAATTGAGCCAGTGGCAGAGATACACCCATCTGTGTTAATTGGGTCAGGGATGGAGGATGGTTGGAGGTTGCCTGATTTCACGCTTATAATTAATTAGTGAATATTGCCTGAGGATCTTGCTTTCTTACTCAACTTTGTAACAGTAGAAACTCCAGTAATGAATAGTCAGATAATTCAGATGACAAGGACCTCTCCTCTCCCCACCAAACCTGGTGTGTGATTGGAAGGGGGGTAGGGGGATGTGTGAGAGAAAGGCCAGGGGAGAAAAGGGTGAGTGGAAGAGGGAGTGGGAGGATGCGAAGGGCTCTGGGCATCCCAACTGTGGGAAGTGGGCACCAGATGTCCTGTACTGACTTTGAAAGCCCTTGAACCAGGGTGAGGCCACATAGTTCCTGAGGCTGGGTGTCCCCACCACCCGGTCAGCCAGTAGACAGTATCCCAGCTGGCCTGTGTCCCCAAAGAGCCCTCCTGCTACTATGCCCGGGTTCCCAGAGGATGGTCCCTCAGCGGTTTGTGCTTGGTGTCAGACAGGCCAGTGTCCGCCTGCAGGGCTGGGGAAACACCAGGCCCTGCAGAATTCAGCTAGAGTAGTCACGACGGGACCAGCCTCTGGCATTGTGCTGCCTTTGAGATGTGGCCAGTGTTGGACACCAGCAGAGGGGCTGAGGCTGGGAGATGTGCGTCTAGGCTGGTTTTCCGGAGAGATCTGACCCCAGGGGGCCCAGCAGAGGGCTTGGCTGGCCAGGGCTGTGGCAAATGGAAGGAGCACACACAGTCTTCCCGCTTGGCTGCCACTCGTCTGCGGTGGCCAGAGGCCGGAGGTGACTCTGGGGAAGACAACTGGGTCTTCCTCAGGAGCTTCCTGGGATTTCAGACCACACTTGAGGTCCCCATTCGAGGCCCAGTGTCCCTTTGCTTCCCTTGGCATTGTTCCCAATCTGCTCTGCCCTGGTGGGGCCTGGACCCCAAATCCGGATTCTTTGGCTGGTGTTCATCACCCTGACCTGAATTGGTGTGGAGCCACTCGCGGGGCAGGCCCAGCATTGCCTGTGGAGACCGCCTCTCCCTTCCGCTCCGGCAGGGAGGAAATGGAGGCGAGACAGGCAAGCGATGGACTTTCTTGAGGTCACGAGCAAGTCAGGGTGGGGTGGAGGAAGAGAATTTAAGGGGCCAACAGGGTGGATGAGACTCCTTGAACAGCTGAGGGAAGAGGACATCGCACTGATCCGGGTACCTCAGGAGGCAGTCACAGGCCGGGGCCTCCTTTTATCTGGAGACTTGTGAGGCCAACAAGTAAATGTTGTTTGTTTGCTGCCTCCAAGGTAGTAATGATGTTTTTACCCTTCAGCTTCAGGGAGAAACTGGAAGAACTTTGCCTTGGTTCCCCTTTTAAGAGACGCAAGTGCCCGAGACAGACACTCTGCTCAGCCTGAGGAAGTGCATCTGAGGCAGTTTGCAGGGTCCCTTAAGCCAGAGGATGCCGAGGTCTTCAAGAATCCCGCTGCTTCCGGGGAGAAGTGAGGACCACACACAGGGTGGTTTGGACACCGGGCCCTCGGAGACCCGGCTACCATGGGGGGCTGTTGGGGGACACCAGTGCTCCGTCAGCTGCCTGGCCCGCTCCGTGCCTGCCCAGAACTTCCTTGCTTAAGACTGCACCGGACAAGCTGTGGGAAGCATTGTCGGGTGCATGGAAAGAGACGCACCTCCAACCCTCACTGTCCCCAAGTGACTCTCCTAACAGGAAGTGACCGGCTTTCCAGTTTCTACTTGCTTTATTACAGCGTGAATGGTGTATCTCTACTGGGACACACAGGTTAGGCCCTTGTTCTTTTTGATTTTATATGACTGGGAGCAAAAGTAAATGAAGGCCAGGAAAACACCCCGGAGAACAAAAAAACTCCCTGTGATGTAAAATGCCGAAGCCCTTCCTCCCTGCATTGCGCTTACTGTCTCACCTGCCCAGATGGTCTGGGGGGTGATGTTGTTTCCTCCCCAGAGAAGGTGGGAGAGGCTAGTCCCATTCCCAGCTCCGGCAGAACCAGGTTGTGGCAGGACTGACTTCATCCTTCTGTGTGATACAGCACAGTCTCCAACATAGTGGCTCGATTGCTGTCCAGGTAAAAAGCACAGAACCACATCCCTAAGCCACATGGTGAGAATTTGTCAGTGATCTTCCATTTTGTAGGGACCCCAGTCCTGCTTCCCTGCCATGGTACATGCTTCTGCCCCTATTCATCCTGTCATTCATCAAATAAATAAAGACGTACATATATATCATATCAAGTGTGAAGCCTGTACTAGTCATTGGGCTGGCATAGTTAACTGGCTCTGTGCAGTCTGTGCATGCGTGTGTACATGCATGCGTGTATCTGTGTACACTACTCCCTATGGCTAGGAACACACGTGTGTGTGCATGTGTGTGTGTGTGCATGCTCTACCCCATATGGCTAGGAGCACACGTGTGTGTGCATGTGTGAGTGTGGATGCACTACTCCATGTGGCTAGGAGCACATGTGTGTGTGCGTGTGTGTGTGTGTGTGTGTGTGTGTGCATGCTCTACCCCATATGGCTAGGAGCACACGTGTTGTGCATGTGTGAATGTGCATGCACTACTCCATGTGGCTGGGAGCACATGTGTGTGTGCGTGCGTGCGTGTGTGTGTGTGAGCATGCTCTACCCCATATGGCTAGGAGCCTCTGGTCACCCTTTAGTTCTCACCCATGGCTGAGAGCATGCCTTTGCATATGTACCTACTATGGACAGCAAACTATGGCCCTGGGCCCAATCCAGCCTGCCACCTGTTTTTGTAAATAAACTTTCATTGAAACGCAGCTGCACCCATCTTTTACATATTGCCAAAGGCTGCATTTGTAGCATAACGCAGAGCTGAGTAGTTCCAACAGAGACCCAATAGCTCGCAAAACCTAAAATAGTTACTATTTGGCCCTTTACAGCAAAGTTTGCTGACCCTTCCTTTATGGGTAGAACTTAAGAAACAGTTCAGAAGAGAGGTCTGTCCCAGACACGGGTGGGTTGTCTCAGAGTTTGTAGAGTGTGCAATGAGCTGCCTAGGCATGGATTTGTCAGATGTCGGTTCACGAAAGGATGGATGGCTTTAGCTTTGGTCCTACTGGGAGAGGGGTTTCTGGAGGAAATAGTGGGATGCTGCATCATGTCTGCCTCCATGCAAGAGGCTGGACAAAAGAGCTAAGGACTGGCCCGCCAGCAGCTTGCGTGGAAAGCAAGTGACAGGCAGACCACAACAAGTGAGCGTAGAGGAGGAATGCTGACAGCCAGGGTGAGGCGAGTGTTTATGAAAGTGCTTGATCTGTGTGTCCTGCAAGCCTCATAACAGCTTGTGAAGAAGCTATTATTAGTTCCATTTTATAGATGAGAAAATCAAGGCTCCAGGAGTTCATAAGGTCACACAGCCAGTAAATAGCATCGCCTGGATCTGACCCCTGCCAGTCTGACTCCAAAGCCTGTGTCTTCACTGCCGTGCCCGGCTGCCCAGCAGGGAATGGGCTGGGGCATGCCAGCCCACCTCCGGGGCAGAAGGCAGAGTGAGGGCCCGGGACTCCTTGCTTTATCTGCAGGCCTTTCTCGGAAAATATGTGGATGCTGGATATTTGCAAACTTCTGCAAACTGGGTCAGCATTTGAATTTGCTTAGAGCTGGAAGGAATCCTGTGGGTGTACGTTGCAAAATGCATGAGCAAAACCTTTTGTGTAAACCTAGGGTTGTTTAAAGAGGGACATACCTGCAACTGGCCTGTTCTTTTTCTTTCTTTCTTTTCTTTTGTTTTTTTAATAAGCTTTATTTTTAGAGCAGCTTTAGGTTCACAGCAAAATTGAGCAGAAGGTACAGATGGTTCCCATACACCCCCAGTGGCCACACACCCACAGCCTCTCCCACTATGAACATCCCATGCGACAGTGTGAATTTGTTATGGTCGATGAACCTGCATTGATACATCATTCCTATCCAAAGTCCATTAGGGATGCTCTTAGGGTTTTGACAAAGGCGTAACGACATGTGTCCATCATTATAGTATCACAGTAGTGTCATTGTCCTTTACATCCTCTGTGCTCCTATTAGTCCCTCCCTCCCCCAACCGCTAGCAACCACTGATCTTTTTACTGTCTCCATACTTTTGCTTTTTCCAGCATGTCATGTAGTTGGAATCATCATACCATACATAGCCTTTTCGGATTGATTTATTTCACTTAGTAATATGCACTAAAGTTTCCTCCATGCTTTTTCACAGCATGAGAGTTCATTTCTTTTTATCACAAAGTAATATTCCATTCTCTGGATACATCACCTTATATCCACTCACCTACTGAAGGGCATCTTGGTTGCTTCCAATTTTTGGCAATTATGAATAAAGTTGCTATAATCATCGGTGTGTAAGTTTTTGTGTGGACATGTGCTTTCTACTCCTTTGAGTAAATACCAAGGAGTGTGATTGGTGGACTGAATGGTAAGAGTATGTTCAGTTGTGTAAGAAACTGCCAAACTGTCTTCCAAAGCGGCCGTACCATTTTGCGTTCCCGTGAGCAATGAATGAGACAGTTCCTGTTGCTCCACATCCCTGTCAGCATTTGGTGGTGTCACTGTTTTTGATTTTGGCCATTCCAATAAGCATGTAGTGGTCTTTTTCCTTTTTCTTTGTCTTCTTTCTTTTTTTCTGTTGAATGTGCTCTCTCTCTGTCTCACTCTTTAGCGTTTTCATTTAAACTTTTAATAGCATTGATCAACGTGTTGTATGCATTTATGTTTTAGCACGTTATATTTTTGTTCTGGTCATATTCACTTCTCTATGTGTTTTTTTTAAACTAATGCTCTCAAAATGGTAAATGTGGGAATGAAACAGAACAAAATCTTTATTTGATAGGATGCTATTGTTGATTTATGTATTTATGCTTTTTAAAAAGTTTATTTTTAATGGACAAGTGAAAGTTGTATCTATTTACAGTGTACAACGCGATGTTTTGATATATGCAGACATTGTGGAAGGACTAAATCAAGCTACCTAACACACCTATCACCTCACATGCTATTCTTTTTGTGATGAGAACACTTAAAATCTACTCTCTTAGCAATTTCAAGTCTGTTGCTGTCTATCTCTGTCTTCATGTCCTTCCCTCCATCACCTGGAAGCAGGAGGGGCCACACCCAGAGCCCCAGTGGGGCAGGTGCTCAGCTCTCCTGGCCCAGGAGCCGCAGTGGCCTGCCCGGCCCCTCTGCTGCCCCCTGTCGGGCCAGGCTGCTCAGGCCCGAGGCTGGTGATGGAGCTCCGCCTGGCTGCCCTGTTCCTTCCTCACTGCACCTAGTAGGGCATTTCCTAGAGTGTGTGAGGGGCTAGGCCCCTCCTTGCTTGCACCCACCCCACGCAGACCCCTTCTCCCCTTCTTCCCCCTGGGGGGCTGGAACTTGTGGGCTTGGTGTCTGCAGGGCTTGGGAGTTTCGGGGAGGCAGGGAGGGTCTGCTCATGGCCTGCCGGCTGTGTCCTCTGATTTATGGCAGGCACGGGACGGCCTCTGTGTGGTGCAGATAGACACTGCTGGCCAAAGCTTCCACTCTGAGCTCCATCCGGTGGGCTGGGGGCACACGTGGGGTGTCCAGGGGTGGCCTCTGGGGAGCAGGGTTGGGGCAGGATTGTCCAGGGGCTGCCCTTCCCCTCTCCTGGCCTGCATCCCACCCCAGGCCTCAGCCCACTTCCCCTGCTTGTCTTCCTCCACACATACAGCCAATTTGCCAGGTCCCTTCTTGGGACTGTTGCCTCTCCAGGCTCTGCGTGTTCCATCCCCCACCAGAGAAGAATCTGGGGTCACAGTGAAAGGTGAGCACAGCACGGCTCATGCTGCTACCAGGAGCGAGGAGCCTGGGAGTAGGGACAGCTCCTCAATCCTTCCAGGCTCCTGAGTTAGGGTGGCTGGGAGTGAAGGCTGAAGGTCACCCACGAGCCAGCCACGACTCAGCGGGCCATGCTAGGTGGGTGCCTGCAGGGTACAACTGCTGGCTCATGCTCCTGTGACTGAACGGTGTGGACCCCAGACACAAGACAGGAACCCCACCGGGGGATCTGAACCCTGGCACGGGCCAGCCGGGGTCCAGACGGCCTTTGCCTTGGGTGCTGGCTCAGCCTGGCTGATCAGTTCCCTGCCATCACTTTGGTGACAGCATCCCCACCAGGCCACGGGCCACGTGCCCTGTGAGGCTCATCCAACATGGCCCTGCTGCCCTGTGGGACTAAGGAGCCAGGGCCAACCCAGTCCCTTTTCTCTTGTAGACTCCTCCCTCCTTCCAAGTCCAGCTCAAATACTCCCCTTTTCCTGATCCTATCACCCCAATAAAGGGGCTTCCTCCCTCTTTGTTGATCTGAGACCTTTTTGTCCTTGTCACCTGCCTGGTGGGGCTATGGTTCCTGCCTGAGCTCTCGGCCCATGAGTGCCGTGAAGGTGGAGATGGCCTTCTCCAGTTCTGGGTCCCTCACCCTCCCCTTGATTCCCTGCCAGGGCCTCCCACGTGGGCTCTCAGGACGCAAAGGTTAAGTGGGGCACAGCGCTCAACCCAAAGTTGGGCTTCAATGTGCAGTTTCAGGCACAGATTGTGAGTGGGAACTTCAGGACCCCCTTGACTTAAACTGCAGAAGCCACCTCCCGCTTCGCCCACATCCACATGCAAACCTGGGTCAGTCTGCCCCTCATGGCCACAGGTCCTGCCCTCCCGTGGCCTAGAAGCCTGCCCCTGCCCCCTCCCCAGGCCCGGCAGGATTCGGGGCAAGGGCTTGCCTCCTGATGGCTGTTGGGAATTCCCGGCTGCATCAGGCGCCAGCTGCGTCCCTGTCAGCAGAGACTTCCTGTTCCTTCCCAGTCCTGTCTTGTCAGCACCTTGCCCTCGGGAGCAGGTGTGCAGTTCCCGGGTGACGTGACGTGACACGAGGCAAACCGGGCTGCCCCTGCCTTGCTCCACCCACTCCCAGTGGCTCGGGCCAGGAGGGAGGGCAAAGAGTCTTCCTGCCACGCTCTGGCCTTGGAGAAAGGTGGCCTGGGCAGTTGCTGGGAGATCACATGGCATGACGAGAACAATGACACCTAATAGCTGTCTCTGTGTATTGAGTTCATCCTGTGCCCTGGGCCTTGTTCTGGCCCTTTCTGTCCACTCCATCATTTAAGCTCCATAGTAACCGGGGCACATTTCACAGATGAGGAAATGGAGGCTCGCAGAAATGACTTGCCCAAGGCCATGCAGCCAGGAAGGGGCACGGCTGCCTGGCACCAAGGCCCGTGATGCATGACTGCTGGTGGGAAGCACTGAGTGGGGACTTCCTCTGTCTCTGCGAGTCCTGAGCCCAGGGACTGACTTTGAAGGACAAGTGACGAGTCTTGAGGCCAGCCACCCTGGGGTCAAGCAGGCCAGCCCCAGCTGTGGCCTTCCCTCCCAGGGGTCAGAGCCCTGGGCCATCTACTAAGCCCTCCCACCTCCATGATCTCTTAGACTCTGCATGGCATCCTTGGGAAGTAGGCATTATGATTTCCATTTCCCAGTTGGGGAAACTGAGGCCTGTGATGGGAGGTACCTGCCCAGCATCAAATACCAGAGAGGGAAGAGTTGGGACCAGACCTTTGGCCTTGGCACCTGCTGCCTTCTGCCTTTCCCCCATGGGGGTGAGGCTACGGTGTGGGTGTGGGGGTGACTCACACGGGGCATGTGGGCGGGCGGGCGCTGCAGCTGTGGCTGGTGGGTGTGGCCTGCCTGGCGCCGAGGGCAGGTGGCCCAGCCAGTTCTGCCTCTGACACTTCATTCCAGCCATCCCTCTGCCTGCGATGAGAGCCTTCTGCCGCCTCAGCCACGGTCCCACCGAGGGGCCTTGGGCTCCGGACATGCGGTGATCTCAGAGCAAGGGCTGCCACTGCCACCCAGAACCTCACCAGGTGAGTCCTCCCTGCACAAGGTCCCTGGGGAGCTCAGAGCATGGACCTCACGGGTCCTCTGGGGCACGTCTGCCCTTTGCCAGTAGGCCCTGGGGACAGTTTGGAGGAGCTTGGGCCTCTAGCAAGGGAAACAAAGCCGTGAGCTCTTGGCTGCAGGGTGTGTGAGAATACAGGTTTTCACGGACCCAGGACCCTCTCCCTGAGGCTTGGGGGTGCTGGGGAGGGAGAACCTCTCACGGCTGCTGGAGGGGTGGAGGGAGGATCCTGTCTCCCCAGTGGGCCTAGGGATGTGGCTTTCTTGGGCAGGAGTGTGACAGGAGTTCAGGATGGGGAGAGGTGGCCCCAGAGCGGGAGGGGGCAGGGCCCAGGCGTCTCCCAGGTGCTGAGCCAGTGCCGTGGCCCTGGGCCTGGTCTGTCTCCCAGGAAAGGCCTTTTCAGTCAGTGTCAGGGATCGGGAGGCGCAACATCCCACCTCCCGGGTGAGGAAGCTCCAGCCCAGAGAGAGGGAGGGCTGGGGTAGCGAGAGAGTCCAGCAGGTGAGAACGCGGGGTTCATGGCGTGACTCAGGGAGCTAATTATAGCTGCTGCAGCCCGAGTCCAGAGCTATCCTGACCTTCTCCTGCCCCCACTGCTCAGGGCAGCCCACACTCAGGCCCAGGGCAGGGAGGACGGAGCAACTCGCTCTCAGGGCTCCAGGGTCCTTGGGGACAATGCAGCCCGTTTCTCAGAAGGGAAGGCAGAAGCCCAGGGAGGGGTAAGAGACGTGTCCTCCATCCCTCCCCTTCACTCTTGGCCCAGCCCCGCCTTTTAGCTCCACCACAGGCCACTGTGTGCTGGGGAAGGTGGTCAAGGCCGCCTCATCTTCATCCGGCCGCAACCGGAGATGGGCAGGGACTGGGTGCCCGCGATGCCCTCCTCGTGGGCACCTCCACCTTGGGGCCCACACTGCAGGCCCAAAGCTCTTCCCTGGATGCCCCCCCATCCTAAGCCTGCTCACCTCTGGGAGGGGGGGGGGCTCGCTCCCTGCCGACAGCCTGCCCTGGCCACGTCCTCTAGGAAGCTGTCCTGTTTGGGGCAGGACCACCAGTGGCCCCAGTTCCACCCCACCCAGGTGGGTTCTTCTTACAGAAACCCATCGCCTCTGTGTCCCTGGGGGTGACTCAAACTGCAGAGAACTTAACCGCAGAGTCAGCTCCTGTCCACACGGCCCTTTCCCATGTCGGTCTCATCCTCGGTGGCCAGCTGGCCCCTTCCCCGTTCCGATGGCCCCCACAGCAGCCTCCTCCTGGCCTGCCGGTCTCCCACCCCCATGCCCCTGCTCTCTCTAAGGCAGCTGTCTCTTGTGTAACCCAGATCCTGCCCCCCATACTCCCAGCTGCCCTCGGGGTCAGCCTCAGGTCCTGAGTGGTGTTCGAGGCCCCTGCAGGAAGGCCCAGCCTGTTCCCAGCCTTTTGCTGCCGGGACTGCCCGTGACACCCCCAGGTTCTCCGGCCACACCAGCTCTTGAGTCTCACTGGACTTTCTTGCCTCCCAGTCCTAGCCTAGGCTGTGCCCTCCACTTGCACTGCCCTTCCTGCACCCGGCAGCCCTCAAGGCCCCCTCCAAGATGCTTTCCTAGGCTCCTCGGAAGATGTATCCGTCTCTCTTCCCAACATTTCCGTACCTTTGGGGGCTCAGCACAGTGCCCAGCCCATACCCAGCAGGGGCATGTCTAGACTGAGGGGTCGGCCTCCTCCACTTGGGGCAAGGGGACTCAGCCGCTCTCCCCAGGTGAGGGGATCCAACGGACAGCTGAGGCTGGTGGCGCTCAGCTTTGGGTGGGTGACGGAGGTGATCAGCGTGTTAGCTGCAGAGACCACCTGGGTGCCGAGAAATCTGAAACACCCTGCGAGCTCGAGGCTGTTATTAGGAGCACAGTGTCTACAGCAAAGGAGGTAACAGTTGCTCTGTTGAGGTCAAAACCTCTTTGAGAACAGCTCTGAACACAAAATCTGAGAGCGACATGGGGAAAGTAGAGCTAATTCTCGGGAGTCCACCTGGAGACTGGTGGTGCTGGAGATGGTGCCTTGAGAGAGGTTAGGGGCATGGTGGTCCCACCTGGACACGCTGCTGGGCTCTCCTAGGGCCACAGGAGCAGGGGAAGCTTCAGGGACAGTCTCTCTGTCCTTGGGAAGGATGGGTGACTGGGGAAGGTAGGGAGTGAGATTCCTGCCCCAGGAAGTGTGAGCAGGAGCCGGATGTGCCACACGGGCGTCTGAAGCCCCCTGAAGCTCTTCCACGCCCCCTCAACAGGAGCACTGCCCTGTGCTTGTGTCCCAGCCATGAATGCCCACCCCAAGGAGATGGTGCCTCTCGTAGGCAGGAAAGTTGCTGCCCCCAGTGGGAACCCTGCTGTCCTGCCAGAGAAGAGGCCGGCGGAGGTCACCCCCACGAAGAAGAGGTAGGACAAGAAGCTGGGGAGTGGGATCCTCTCTGGGAGGGGCACAGGAGGGGGCCTGGCACCCACCCAGGGAACCCTATCCTTGGGTAGACCTGAGACGCTCAGCCTCATCCGGGGTGGCCTGGTGCCCCGCTAGGTCTGACCAGGGCACAGTGGGGGAAACAGCATCCTACACTCGGGGGCTGAGCTAGGGAGGTCTGTGTGACTGGCACAGTTAGGGAGGCCTCCTTGGAGGGGTCGGGGGGCACCGGGGTGGAAACAGTCAGGAAGGCTCCAGGTGAGGCTGGAGCCATCCTCAAGACAAGGAGCAAAAAGGTGGGTGGGAATTCCAGGTGGCCTGGGCCCTCCCCAGGGCACATTTTCCACTCCAATCCGCTGTGCACCAGCCAGGTTAGTCAAGCTCTCTAATTCCACCTGTGTAATGGGGACACGCGCAATGGCACCAGCTCACGGGGTGATGGCTAATTGGGATCACGTCAACAAGCACTCAGCACAGGGCCTGGCACATGGTCAGTGCTCAGCACATGTTGGCGTTGACAGTGTTTTTGTTACCTTTGCCATTGCCATTGTTGTTGTCACTCCACAGGGCCCCCAGGAACACGGCAGGCCTGGGATGGTCAGTTCCACTTCCTGGCTGGGGACACGGAGGAGGCTGGGAGCAGAGAAGTGACCTCTCTGGGGGTCACACCTTCTGCCCCTCAGCTGTCTCCACTGCGGGTCCTCCAGCCTGCAGCTGACTTGGTGCCTCTCAGGCTGCTCTCCCACCCCCCTCAGCTGTGCTTGCTTGGAACTGGTCCCCCCTGGGGTGGCCCTGGCTAGGGTGGCCGTGTCTTCTCTGCCCTCCTGCTGGGCCAGGGTGAGCTTGCTGCTTTCCCTGGGTGATGCCCGGGGTCGGAGACACAGGCCGATGGAGGGTATGGAGGAGTGGGCCTTGCACAGCTCACAGCACTTGGGCATTCCTTGGGACAAAGCAGGTGGCAGGCAGGCTCCTTGCCAGCCCTGGGGCTGCTCAAGGGTGGTTCTTTGACTAGAAAGGGACAGAAATGCACGTGAAATGGTGTAGATCTGTCTGCTCGCCCGAGTCTACAACACCCAGGTGGTGGCCTTTGGTCTGGGCCAAAGGTGGGAATAAAAAAGTAGCATCTGCAGCAGGTCAGGAGCCGGATGTCACATGGCCAAGCCCTGGCCACGTGCTTATGTTGGTGGGTGGGATGCGGTGTGCCAGTGGCAGGCAGAGCAGTCATGGGACAGGCCCTCATGGTCCAGCAGCTGCTCCACCCCAGGAGTTAAGTCCTTGCCCAACAGTTGGGCGCCCCCCACCAGCCTGGCCCTCATCACTGTCATTCTCACACCCTGTGCTCCAGCCTCCAAGCACTTCCTTCCCCAGACCCAGGCCTCACCTTCTTCCCGAGGAGGCTTTCTCATGCTGCTCTGCCTCGAAGGCTCTTCCCAAACCACAGGCCCATCCCACTCCCACAGAGCACAGTGCCTTCCCCAATCCCCGTCCTCAACTGAAGGACCTTCTCTTCCTTTGAGCTCCCACAGCCCGACCCCTCTCTGAAGAGGTTGACGAGGCCACTGGGACGATGTCTTAGCTCTGGTTGAGGTCTCTGAGGATGGGATCCCTGGAAGGGTCATCTCTTCCTTCCCTGTCCCCTGAGTTTCCTACACAGAGCATGCTAGTAGTTTTTGAGTAAGTAGCTGAGTCAATGAAGGAGCAGGCAGGAAAATGAGAGAAGGAGTGGGTGGGTCGATGAGTAAGCAGCCCGGTGGCCTCTCGGCATGAGTGAGGACACCACACGGTAGATGATGAAACATTTCCTCCCTTTCCTTGGGCCCTCAGCCTCAGGCCTGGAGTGGATAGATGCTCTTGTGATCTACATGTCTGGACCATCTTCGGTCTCCTGTGGGCTCTGGTAGGAGGCCCTGAGAAGGTGGGCAGGTAGAGCAGGGACAAAGGACTGCTCCTCAGCTTCTGGTGCAAGATCGGGGAGGGCATGTGGCTTAGGTGAGGAGAGGGCTTTGGGCACCTGATCACACAGTGAGAGTCACCTGAAGGATGCAACCTCCCAACATCTATAGTTTAAGGTTGTGTTGGTCTGTCTGCTTATTGGTTCTGTCCACCTACCTACCCACCCAAATACTCATTGTCCATCCATCCACCCATCATTCCATCATCTGTCCATTATCCATCCATTCACCTGTCATCTATTGGACGAGCCATTCTTCCTTCCACTCATTTATCTTTCACTCATCATCTATCCTCCCACTCACCCATGCAGTGAGGTCTCTGTGTGTCAGGACCAGTGTTGGGGCATCAAGGACCATGAAGTTATAGTCCCTGCCATTGAGGACCGAACATCTGAAGGATAGTGTATTGCCCAGAGCAGAGAAAGCCGTGGCCTCACTGCCTTATGCCTTGGCCTGACCCCAGGAGTCAGTTATGACCAACTGACTAGGACAGTAGCACTGGGAGGGAAGGGCGCTCTGCCCCTTAGTCACCAATGTATCCCCAGCCCCAGTGACAGTGTCTGGCCATATTAGGTATTCAAGAAATATTGTTGAGTAAATACACCACTGAGGAACTCAGACAGGTGGGGTGGAATGGGGACCAGGGGAGGGGCTGGACCAACTGTGTTAGAAAAAACTGTGGGGTATGGGGGCTGGGGTTGTGTCTAGAGGGAATCTGGCAGATCTCAAGCAGGATGTTTTGGGGCTGAGCCGCAAGCAGAAGTGTTTGGAGCCCCTGAGCCAGGCTGCCATGGTGGAGTGGAGATAGCTTTGGGGTGGCAGTTCTGGGCACTGCAGGGGTACGGGGGAGTGGTAATCAGACTGGTCGACCTCTGAGGCCCACGTCAGCTGGACATTCTATAGGATGATCCTGGATCTACCCTGGCTCCAGAGTCCAGGCCTTATGGATCATCTGGCCTGACCATCACCCATTTAGGTGAGGACGCCTGGCCCAGAGACGGCAAGTGACCACCTGGGGTCACACAGGAGGCAGATATGGACTAGAATCCAGCTCTGACTTCCCAGGAAGGGTTTACTCCTCCCTTTGTCTTCTCTTTGGAAAGAAGGGTTTGATTTTACATCGGGACAGAAGGTTCCTCTTGATGGGCAGGAGACAGGAAGGTAGAGGCCAATGTGCCAACCAGCGTCTCCCTCCACCCGATTCATGCCCCAATTCTGGATTACTGCTGAGCTTTTCTGGCTTGTTTGTGCCTAAAGGAGAGGACAGGGGTTCCCCTGGGTCTCTTTCCTGCCTGCCCCATGCTGGACGTGGCTGTATTGGGTAGCTCAGCAAGGCCCAGAGGGCCAAGGCGAGGGCAGTGTGGTGTGGACTGTGGTGTGGACTGTGAACCAGGAGTCAGGTTCTCTGGCCAACTTGGCTTCTACCCTGGGAGGTGACCAAGGATGAGCTGCTGCTCCATACTGATCCTCAGTTTCCTCATCTGTGGAATGGGGCCACAGTGCCTTCCTTGCTGCCCTCTCTCCTGAACTTGGTCTTTCTGGGACTGCACTTTGGGAGCTCTTCTGCCATCTTGCAAGGAAGGGAGGGGGCGTGTTGGTCCTTCTGGGCCTGGGAGGAAGCTGGCAGCGGAGGAGGCACTTAAGAGCCCTGTGCACCTGGAGAGAGGCCCCGCCGGTCAGGAGGGCACAGCCCCAGGCTGTCACAGAGCCAGCAGTTGTGCTGCAGCAGCTGACAGTGGGGGAGTTGCTGCCACCGAGGTCACCCTCAGCCTGATCTGCACTACCCTGGTTGTCCCCAGAAGGCTGGTCTCTGAATGTGGTTTCCGAGGATATGGGTGTCTGCATTTGTGGGTGTGTCTGAGGGCAGGGCCAGAGCTGTCTGGCTGGAGTCACGTCTTGGGTGTGGTCTTGCCTCTTGTGGGGCAGTGAGCAGCCCCCTTCCCTGGGGCTCAGCACGCCAGGCCCTGGGCCCGTCTCTCTTCTCCCAGCCCGAGGGGAAAGCTGACCCTCGCCCACCTCTCCCCCCAGGGCTCCTCCCTCCACTGCCTGAGGTGGCTTCCTGGGTTTCCCTGCTTGGCCAGGGGTTCCCAGCCCTGTCCCCTGACCCCTGAAGTCCTCTCTGCTCTAGATCAGCTGTTTGCACCCTGTTTTCTGTTGTGACAAACAGCACAGGTCTTGTCAAAGGGAGCCAAGAATAACTCCAGCCGCTTCCTTCTCCTCAAGGGAAGGCCTTGTGGATCTGAGTCTAGGGACCGCCCCCCGGCAGGGCGCTCACTGCAGACCTGAGGCCTGAGGAGCAGCTGGGTGGTGATGGGGGCCTCTGGCTCCAATGCCATGTTCCCCATCTCTGCTGAGTCCTTTGCCCCCGCAGGCAGTGGCAGAGGGAAATCTCACTCAGGGGTTAGGCCACCCCCAGCAAAGACTCTCAGGTTCATCCACCTGGTATTTCTAGTGATGAGAGTCACCCAGACCCAGCTCTGAATCCAGGCTCTGCCACCTGCCTGCTGCGTTACCCAGAGCCTCCCAGTGTCCACCTGTGAAATGTGGTGACAGTGACAGCATGCACCCTAGAGGTGACTGGGAGGCAGTGAAGGCTCAGAGCTGGCTGAGGCACATGCTCGGTGTGGGGGACACCCTCCGAGGCAGGGATGCAGGACACAGGTGGACAGGTGCTGCCCGGCTCTGATGGCCTCCTTGGGTGTCCCCTCAGTGCCCACTTCTTCCTGGAGATTGAAGGGTTTGAGCCCAACCCCACTGTCGCCAAGACCTCGCCCCCCATCTTCTCCAAGCCCATGGACTCCAACATCCGGCAGTGGTGAGTACCGCCCCCGGCCCAGCCCTGCCCGGGCCCAGCCTTCAGCTACTGGGAGGCGGGCAGTGGCTTGCCCCGGCCACATGGCCAGGCCCGGCTGTGTGCTGCCGTTGTCCATTCTTAAACCTCTCTCTGCCCTCCCCCACCTCCAGCATCTCTGGCAACTGTGATGACATGGACTCCCCCCAGTCTCCTCAGGATGACGCGACAGAGACCCCATCCAACCCCAACAGTCCGAGGTGAGTCTGGCCTTCCCTCCTCCCACATGCCCACCCAGGGGAGCTGCCAGAGGGGCAGTTTCCGGGGCTCGGTAGGGAAGAGGAAGAAGCCACCATTCCTGGGGGTTGGGACAAATGTCTGGAGACATGGGCTCATGGCATGCACGACATTTTGCAGGGTGGGGAGAAGAGCGGAGTATCAAATTTTTATAAATGGTGAAATAATACCCATTCATCATAAAACATTCAAACAACAGTATGCAGCGGAATAAGAACTTTAGCACCATACCATTTATGTAAATTAAAAATGCACGCTGCCGGAGGCCTATAGTCCCAGCTACTTGGGAGGCTGAGGCGGGAGGACTGCTTGAGCCCAGGAATTCTGGGCTGTAGTGTGCTATGCCGTGCTCAGTTGTCCACACTATGTTTGGCATCCATATGGTGACCTTCCAGAAGCAGGGGAGCACCAGGTTGCCTAAGCAGGGGTGAACCAGCCCAGGTCAGAAACGGAGTGGTCACAAATGCATGCGTATGCAACATCAGCATGCATGTTGCAAGAACACCTGCAAACAAAACGAGACATCAATGCGTTCCATGGTTGCTTATTTGTAGTATGAGGGTGGGGAGAGAAGAGACTTAAAAAGTTCAAACCACACAAAATATGAAATCCCATACGTTTGAGGTAATCACTATGAACAGTTAGGCATGTATCTTTCCTGATCATTACTATGTGTATCTGAATACATATTTTGACAAAATGTGATTGCCCCTGCAGGGGAGCCTGATGGTCAACACAGAGCCCAGGGCCCGGAGCACCCTGCAGGGATTGCGGGCACTGTGACAGTCCTGCCAGATGTTGGGGCAGGTGCAGAGCCCACAGGCAGCTCTGAAGGGGAAGGGGAGAGAGTGGGGCAGGGGTGCACGTGTGGTGAGTTGGAAACATTTTCTGGGCTCAGTGCAAACCTGGCCAAGGAGGAGCAGAAGCGGAAGAAGAAGCGGCTGAAGAAGCGCATCTTCACGGCCGTGTCTGAGGGCTGCGTGGAGGAGCTGGTGGACCTGCTGGTGGAGCTGCAGGAGCTTTGCAAGCGGCGTCGTGGCCTGGACGTACCTGGTCAGTGCCTGGGCCTGGCAGAGGGTGCAGGGCTGGGGGCCCTGCTTGGCTCCTGCTGCTCACCTCCCCCATCTCCCCACCAATCCGTGGGGCTGGAGTGTGAGCAGCCTTGAATGCTGGCTAGGGACTTTGAACTTGACTCTGAGGGAAATAGGGAGCCATGGAAGGGTTTAGGCATGTGAGTGAGGATCACAGTCTGGGTACTGCATCGAGAATGGGGGTAAAGCTGGGGAAGGCTGTTGGCAGACAGAATTGGGACCCCAAAGCAGGGCTGGGGGAGGGGAACAGTTCTGGAGAGCTCTGCAGGCAGTGGCATTGGCAGGGCATGGGGAGTGAGGGAGAAGGAGGAGTCCAGTGTGGGGCCATTTGGACTTGGATGGCTTGGCAGGTGGTGGAGCGCTAGCTGTCTTGGGGACCAGGCAGTGGCAGGTTGGAGGGGAGGCGATGAGCTTTATTTGGAGGCCCTGAGAAGGGGATAGGGTGGACACAGATCTCAGGGTGTTGTCACCAACGTGGACCATGGGAAGCCATGTAGTGGGTAAGATTGCTCCTCCAGGGAGAAGGTGCAGAGGGCAAGGAGCAAAAGGCCTCAGACAAGGCTCTTATGGGCTGTGGAGAGCAGAGAACGAGCAGCCAGCCAAGGAGCTGGAAGAGGGACAGCTGGAGAGGGAGGAGGAGAGCCAGGGGGAGCCGGGTCAGGGAGGCCAGTGCGGGTGTGGAGCAGGTCTGAGGCTGCAGCTCCCACACCCCCTGGGCGGACAGGGCCCAGGGCAGCAGGGCTCCTCCTGCAATTCCGTCCTGTGATCCCGCCTGCAGACTTCCTCATGCACAAGCTGACAGCCTCGGACACAGGGAAGACCTGCCTGATGAAGGCCTTGTTAAACATCAACCCCAACACCAAGGAGATTGTGCGCATCCTGCTCACCTTCGCCGAGGAGAACGACATCCTGGACAGGTTCATCAATGCTGAGTACACAGAGGAGGCCTACGAAGGTACCTCCCGCAGAGGGGCTGTGCAGACAGGAGTCTCCGAGGGTGGGGGATGCAGGGCCACAGGGCCACTGCCGGCCATGGCACGCAGAGGCACTGCTGCCACCCAGAAGCCTGTGCACTTAGCATGGTGCCGGGCACATTGCAGGGACTCCCCTCTTTTTTCCTCCATTCTGCAAATAACTGTGAGCACTGACTACAGGCCAGATGTTGTTTTTGGCACCAGCATACTGTGGTGCACAGGACGCTAGGGAGCTGACAGTAGGCCTGTGGACGGGGAGGTTCAGGCCAGTGACTCAAACTTGCCTGTCCTAATTCTTCTCCCTTTTCAGTCCCCTCTGTCCCTGCCTTTTTTTTTGTCAGTATTGCAGGGACTCCTAGGCTCCGTCTTCTAGCAGCACATTTCCTTTGAGGGCAGGGACGGAGTCTGTTGCCCTTAGTTGATTTCCTGGTGCCCTTAGGGTCCCACATAAGAGATGCTTAATATATATTTTTTGAATGCATGAATAACTGAAACTTATTAGTGCCTCTATTAAGGCTTTGCTGTCCTGGTCACAAATCATCTCTCTTTGTTCTCAGCCTCCCCTTGCCTCTTCTTTCTTTCATGAATCTGCCCTGTGCTGGTGGGTGTGTGGGGGCCGTGGGGACCTTCTCTCTCTGAGTGGTGGAAGAAGCCAGAAACCAACCTCACCACCATTCTGCCCCCCAAAGGTATCTGCTGATGCCTTCCCCTAAGTGTTTTTAGGCAGTCCCCACCACCTGGGGTACAGGGACTCCAGGACCAATAGAGCAGCATTTTTCTATATTTTGGGCATGTTACCTTGTTTCCCTGAGCCTCAGTTTCCCTATCAGGCAGGGGCTAATATTTCCTCCCTATGGTGCTAAGAGAATCCAATGATGACTTTATTAATATCATTTTCAAGCATTTTATCAGAGGCCTTCAGAGCTTTATTTTTTCTTTTAATAATTATTCAATTAAATATTTTTATTATAAAAATATTTTAAACATAAAAGTTGAGATACTAGCATAAAAACCTCTACATATCTATCATCAGATTCAACATAATTTATTTTTAATTATTTAATACATACATATCACATGAATAGAGTTTCATTGTAGAGCATTCCAACATTTTAGATAAGTTTTAAAAAAAGCCCTTCATGGCCGGGGGTGGTGGCTCACGCCTGTAATCCTAGCACTCTGGGAGGCCGAGGCCGGCAGATTGAGCTTGGGAGTTCCAGACCAGCCTGCGCAAGAGCAAGACCCCATCTGTACTAAAAAAATAGAAAGAAATTAGCTGGGCAACTAAAAATATATAGAAAAAATTAGCCGGGCATGGTGGTACATGCCTGTAGTCCCAGCTACTGGGGAGGCTGAGGCAGGAGAATTGCTTGAGCCCAGGAGTTTGAGGTTGCTGTGAGCTAGGCTGATGCCACGGCACTCTAGCCTGGGCAAGAGAGTGAGATTCTGTCTCAAAAAAAAAAAAAAAGCCCTTCATCCATCTCCTACTCCCTGTATCCTTTGAGGACTTTTCTAGGCCTTTGACATATGTGTGTGTATATGTGCATACAGAAATAGTTTTATTTACTTATTTAGCATAAAAGAGCATACAGTCTGTATTGTTCTACAACTTGCCTTTTTCGATTAACTGTATGTCTTAGAGACCTTCTCACACCAGAATATGAAAGCCTAGCTTCTTTTTACCAGCTTAGACTGAAATTATGGCTGTACCATGGCTAATTTCACCATTTACCAGGTGGTTCCCAATTTTTTGCTGTGACAGCGTTGCAGTGCATATTCTTGTCCATGACCCTATGCACAGATGTACGTTGTTTTAGGACAATACTCTGACTTGGAATATTTGGGTTACAGTACCTGCACATTATAAAATTATAATAGTTATTGCCATATTTCTCTCCAAAAGGTACTAATTTACTCTCCCCCTCCACAACAGGGTACAAAAATACTCATCGCTAATACTGGCAATTATCCATCCTTTTTTTTTTTTTTTGCTCTTTTCCAATCTGGTGAAAGGGTTAACTCTTTGGGTTCTAATTTTCATTTTCCTGATTACCAGTGATTCCAAACATCTTTTGTATTGTCTATTGGCTATGTGTATTTTCTCCTCTGAGAGGTGCTTGTCTGTAATCTTTTCTCAGTTTTCTTCTAGGTTGTTTGTCTTTCTGTTGATTTGTAGGAACTCCTAATAGATTACAGACTTTAAAAAACACATTGTCTTTTTATACATCTCAGATATTTTCCCCAGCTTATCACTTGTCTTTTAACTTTCATTAGGATGCATTTTGAAATACAGAAATCTTCAATTTTTATGTAAGGAAATATGTCAGTCTTTTCTTTATAATTTATGCATTTTGGACTTTGCTTAAGAAGGTCTTCCCTACCGGAAGTTTAGTTATTAATACAAACAAATTTTCAATTATTTTTAATGCCTAGTTCTTTAATTCACCAGGACTTTATTGTTGGGTATGACATGGTGGCAGCTATTTGGAAAATGCTGTTTCTAATGGACATTTTGACACACCCCCTCCCCTTAGCCTTCTGGTTCCCTCCCTCTGGAGGTTCTATAGCCTCCACCGACAGGCTTAATGTCTCTCCCTCTGTCCTGTATTTCCTCAGACACCAGCATTTCATTCGCCCACTGCTAAGGCCAGACATCTGGACCTTACCTTAGTCACTTTTTCTTCTCCAACCCTCCCAGACCATCCTGAGGGCTCTTTCTCCTAAGGGTTTTGGACTTTCCTTTTTTTTTTTTTTGAGACAGTCTTGCTCTGTTGCCTGGGCTAGAGTGCCGTGGCGTCAGCCTAGCTCACAGCAACCTCAAACTCCTGGGCTCAAGCGATCCTACTGCCTCAGCTTCCCAAGTGGCTGGGACTACAGGCATGTGCCACCATGCCTGGCTAATGTTTTCTATATATTTTTAGTTGTCCGGTTAATTTCTTTCTATTTTTTAGTAGAGACTGGGTGTCGCTCTTGCTCAGGCTGGTCTTGATCTTGAGCCATCCTCCCAACTCAGCCTTCCAGAGTGCTAGGATTACAGGTGTGAGCCACTGGGCCTGGCCAGGTTTTGGACTATCTCCTCTCTCCACCTGTAATGTCCCTGGTCCCGCCCCTCCCCTGCCTTAGTTCAAACCTCATCTTTTTTTCTCTGGTCTTGGCTTCTTCCAATGCATCTTCCAATTTTGCAACCAGAGTGAGTTGAAAACAGACATGCACAGCACGCTGGTTATGACTTCCCTGCCCCAGCGCCTTTTGTGACTTCCCATGGGCCGTAGGCTAACTTCTACCCTCTTGCCCTGGCTTAGGAGCTGGCCACACTCAGCCTCACTTAACTTTCCAAGGTCCCAGTTTAGAGGCCACTTCCTCTGGGAAGCCCTCCAACCCTCTCCAGCTATTAAGAGCCCCTGCTCTGGGAACCTCAGTCCCTGCACCCCTCTGAGCCCTGGTACCACATTCTCAGCGAGACTGTGAGCTTCTTGAGGGAAAGAATCAAAATTGCTCCCCGTGTACCACTGTGTCCCCAGCGCCTGGCACCGGAGCACAGAGCAGACGCTCCGTAAATATTCCTTGCGCCCACCCTACAATAGAATGAAGGAAGCAAAGAATGAGGTTGGGAGTCTGGGTAGCGGGTGACACAGACAAGCAGCTGTTATTTCCCCGTGGTTCCGAGGAGGGTATGGAGGCGGGAGAGGGGAGAAGCCCCAGAAGGTGGGTATGTCACCCAGGGTCCCCGGCACTGAGCGCCCCCCATCCCCGCGCGGTCCGCAGGGCAGACGGCGCTGAACATCGCCATCGAGCGGCGGCAGGGGGACATCACTGCGGTGCTCATCAAGGCGGGCGCCGACGTCAACGCCCACGCCAAGGGGGTCTTCTTCAACCCCAAGTCCCAGCACGAAGGCTTCTACTTCGGTGGGTGCCGTCCCCGCCCGCGGCGCGGGGTCTGGGAGGAGAGAAGATGGGGGCAGGGAGGAGAGAGGGGCCGTCCACCCTGCTCTGCGCTCTGAGCCATGGTCCCTTCCCCGCCTAAGAGGCTCTGGGGACCGGGGAGGACAGAGCTGGGACGGGGAGAAGGCTGCAGGCAGATCCGTCTGAGCAGGACACCAGGGGGGACCAGAGAGGGAGGGGTGGAGTGTGGTTGCCGCATTTGGGGTTGTCGCCTGGTGGTCTTACAGGTGTCCTGCTGGGTAGTCCTCTGTAGGGAACAGAGACCCGGGCGCCAGGCCGAGGAGACAGCCCCATTTTACAGGTGTAGCGATGGCTCTGAGAGGGGAAGTGACTTGCCTCAGCGTAGTAAGGCGTTGCCATAAGTGTCCTGGCTTTGGCCTCTGGCTCTGTCCCCTGTCCCCAGTGCATCCAGAGACTGCAAACAGGGAGTCAAAAGTGAGAGGACAAAAATTCCCTGCCTGAGGAGCTGGGGAGGCCAAAAGTAATTGGGGTTAGAATGCCTTGGGGGGAAAAAATTGAAATATATAATTTAGATATAGGGAATTCACTCATTTTAGTGTACAATTCTGTTCATTTTCACAAATGCATGCAGTTGTGTAACCACGACTAAGATGAGGACAGGGAGCAAACAGCTCCATCGCACCCCAGATTTTCTCCTGAAACCCCAGGCCCTGCCTGACAACCACTGATCTGTTTTCTCTTCTGGATGGTTTTTGAATGAGCAGGACTAGATGGGTCTGGGCATCCCAGGACAGGGGCCTGTCCAGTTCATTTCGTGTCCCCACTGCCCTGCACAGGACCTGGCTGGAGCCGGTGTGGGGAAAAGTTTGGTGGGTGGGATGAAGAGAGGGAAGCAGCAGGAGACCTGCCGTCCGTTCCTGCTTCTGTGTGACCACGTGTGAGTCACTTGCCTTCTCTTTTCTGAACATTTATTGAGCACTTACTGTCTATATCAGGCACTATCCTAGGTGCTTGAAATATATCTGTGAACGAAACAAAGATCCCTGCCCTCATGAAACTTGCATTCTAGACAGAGAGACACCATCAGTATTAAATGTTATAAACAAGAATATCATGTACTATATTAGAAAATGACAAGCGCTTTTGAAAAAATACAAACTAAAGCAGGGGAAGGAGAATCAGGAGTTGTGCCTGGGGCAGGAGGGAGGTGGGTTGCAATTTTAAATAGGGTGGTTAGGGTGACTCACTGAAAAGGCAACGTCTGAGCAAAGACTTAAAGGAGGAGGAAGTGAGTGATGCAGGTACACAGGCAGAGTGAACAGTGCCAAGGCCCCGAGGCAGGAAAATGATCAGTGTGTTGGAGGAAGAGGAAGGAGGCTGCTGTGGCTGGAGGGGAGTGAGTGAGGGGGAGAGGAGGAGGGGAGGTCAGGATATGTAGGGCTTTGAGCTTTCACGCTGGGCGAGGTGGGACTTACATGCTAACAGGGGTGGGCCGGCTGCTGGGCTGAGCACAGAGTATGGAGGGCTGGGGTGGCAGCAGGGAGAGAGTTAGGAGGCTACTGCAGAGATCTAGCTTCCGTCTTCCCCTCTGTATGAGGGGGACGAGGGCAGAGGGCCAGGGAGCCTTAAGGGTCAATCTTCCCCAGATGGTCAGGGTACAGGCCCCAGTCCTGGAGCTTGGGGGACTCTGCCTCTGACCCATGAGAGAACTGAGCCCCAGTGCTCCCCTCCCCCCAGGCGAGACACCCCTGGCCCTGGCAGCGTGCACCAACCAGCCCGAGATCGTGCAGCTGCTGATGGAGTACGAGCAGACCGACATCACCTCACAGGACTCACGGGGAAACAACATCCTACACGCGCTGGTGACGGTGGCCGAGGACTTCAAGACGCAGAATGACTTTGTTAAGCGCATGTACGACATGATCCTGCTGAGAAGTGGCAACTGGGAACTGGAGACCACGCGCAACAACGACGGCCTCACGCCGCTGCAGCTGGCCGCCAAGATGGGCAAGGCCGAGGTGGGAGGTCGGGGTGGCCTGGGGGCCCTTCTGGGGATCCACAGATCACAGCCGCAGCCCTGGGACAGTCCCAGCCTTAGGTCCAGTTGTGGCCCGAGGTGTGTTTGTTCTGAGTGACCGCACAGCGTGAGATGAAGCGCATGTGCCCTCTCTCCGGCCTTCAGCCTCTGAGACCCTGAGTTTCCATCCCTTGCCCTGGGACCCCTTCACTGGGGCTAGACGGGAGGAGCCTAAAGGCCGAGGTGACGTGCTCTGTGGCTGAGAATTCCTCCGTGGTGACGCATCTGAGCAGAGGCTGAGTGTCTGACCCTGGGGGCCTTCAGCGTCTCAGAGGACAGGAGTCCCAGGGTGGCTGCCCTGGATCCAGAGCCCATGCGCTGCTGTTCCCCGATTATGGAGAGACCCCAACCTGTTTATCAGGCCGAAACCCTGTGCCACGTCCCCAGCAGAGAGCGTGGCTGCCCAGGGTCCTTTGTGCCTTGTGTGATGTGTCCGAGGAACTCAATAGCTGGGAGCCTTGGTGGATGGAGACTCTAGTGGGGCAGGGCTGCGACCTCCGTCTGGCTGGAGTCATGGTTTGGCCCGAGAGGTTCTTCTCAGGGGATAGATTCTGGGATCTGAGCCTGTTCCTCAGCCTTGCTGTCTCCGTGCCCTGGGAGGCTGCAGGGGGACGCTGGGGGGTGGTGGCTGTTGGGTAATCACAGCTGTGCCAGCCTCAGGGCGCCCTCTTCCCAGTCAGCTGTCCCGAGGGCCTTGGTCCTGTCCTAGTGGTCAGGGCTGGGACCCACAAGGGACCTTTTTATTCTCTTGTGGGGGGAGGAGGAGATGGAGAATGGCTTCAACAGAGGAGGAACTGTGTGCCTGCCTCCCCTCCCCTCCTGCCCCAAGCTTGCTGGGGTTGGAGGAAGGTCAGATTGTGGTTGCAGGTCGAGCTTCTTCCGAGGGCCTATGTGTCACTGTGGCACGTGCTCTCCCTGCCACCCCAGCCCAGGGAGGGGCTGCCTGCATGGAGCGTGGCCCCAGACCCCCATATTCTCTGGAGGATGACATGCCTGCTGTGGCCATTCTGGGGGAGGCACCCGTACCCTTCCTGGCTCTTTCTCTCCTTGGTTCAGCGTCCTTTGAAAAACTTTTCTGGATGCTGCCCAGGTTGGCCACTGTGTGGGGGGTGGTGGAGGCTGCAGCGATGCTTACCACATAGACCCTGCCCATGGGGCTTTCACAGGCTGGGGGGCAGGATGGGGAGACTCGGCCCCATCCCTAGGGTCTCTCAGCCCGGGCTCCCATGAAAGATGGGATGGGAACCCACTGGCTTGTGTGAGACCAGGCCTCTGACACTGTCCTCCCCAACAGGACCCTCCTCTTGGGTCTTGGGTTAGTGCCCTAGGAAGCCCTGGCCCCATCCTGGGGTGACCCAGGGCTCAGCTTTCAGGAAGTGGTGAGCTGGAGAGCAGTGGCTCTGCGTCTAGACTGCACTTTGGAACCACCCAGAAAACTTTACTAAATACAGACTCCTGGGACTCACCCCAGAGATTTGGCTTTCATTAGTTGGTGGTGTGGGATTTTTACAGGTTCCCCAGGGACCCTAACTTGCAGCAGAGTTTGAGGATTGCTGACCTACAAAGGTCCCAGGAGCCTCCCTGCAAGGCTGGTGTCTTGTGTCACCACCTGTCTGGCCAGCGTGGCCAGCCTCAGCTGGAGGGGTCTTGTCTGAGAGTGGGATGGGGAAGCTGGAAAAACTTCTAGCTTCTTCTCAAGTCCAGGCCAAATGGAAATTGTTTCCAAAAATTGTCAGTTCCCGGATCCTCTGCTGAGCTGGGTCCCCAGCTGGTGCGAGGATTTCTGAGCCGGTTGCTTAGCTTCCTGCAGTGTGCGAAGGGCCTTCACAGCTTTCGTCTCTGGTGTTCTCACCCCCAGTGGGATGGGCAGGACAGCAAGCTTTGCAACCGTTCCACAGATACAGCTGCACCCAGGTTTGCGGTGTCAGGCTCAGAGGCAGGTCTCTGACCATCCGTGGTGGGACCATCTCCCGGGCCAGCCTGCCTCTGGCTGGCCCAGCCCTGTTGGCCCCATGCCCTGCTCTGTGGCTGAACGGTTGTTCCTCGTCCCGTCCCCAGATCCTGAAGTACATCCTCAGCCGTGAGATCAAGGAGAAGCCGCGCCGGAGCCTGTCCAGGAAGTTCACCGACTGGGCGTACGGGCCCGTGTCGTCCTCGCTCTACGACCTCACCAACGTGGACACCACGACAGACAACTCGGTGCTGGAAATCATTGTCTACAACACCAACATCGACGTGGGTCTCCTGGGTGGGCTGGGAAGGGCAGGGAGTGCAGGGCTGGACCTCAGGCAGGGGGCTCGGAGGGCCCTGGGAGGCCCCCTGTGCTGCTAACCCCACGGTGCCTGCGTCCCCTAGTGCCTTGCCGTAGTGGGCAGAGTCGGGCACAGGGACAGTGGGGCCTGGGGCTGTGCCCAGCTGTTCCCGGTCAACTTCAGATTGTAGACCCTAGTGGTGGTGGGGTCTCCCACTCCAGAAGCCTGGGCAGTTTGGTTGTGGGTGGGAGTGAGGGGGTGGCTGGTACTGAACTTCCCTCATCTCATTTCTTTCCCACTTCCCCTGCTGGTATACACCAGGCCAGGCTTGGGACCTTTTCTTCCCCCAATCCTGGTCCCAGATGAGGGGACAGCTGGAGCAATCAGGGGACTTCCTGGAGGGTAGCAGAAGGGGATGTCAGTGTAGCTAGACGAGAGGACAGAGGGCTGGCTGTAGAGGTGTTCTGCTCTCGGGGGGAAGTGAGGCAGCAGGCAGGGTCTTCCTCCTTCATATTTTAGCAAGAATCAGCTTCCCAGAGCCTGCCTTGTCTGGGGTCTCCCGGACCCTCACAGCAGCCTGGTTGGCAGGGCAGGGATCGGCAGCAGTTTTACAGATGAGCAGACTGAGGCCAGAGAGGGTCGGGGCTGTCCTAAGGCCACACAGTGAAGGGGGGCAAACTGGCCTGGAACCCTATTAGCTCCCCTCGCCCCTTCTACCCGCACTCTCTGCTGTGTGTCAGGCCCTACTGCTGGCAGCCCAGCTCCCTGGCACTCGACTGCTGTCCTTGTGCGCTGGGGAGGAGCCTCGGGAGCTGGAAATTACCCTCCCAGCATTTCCAGCCAAACCAGTCCACTGGGCATAATGACAGCCCCTTCTGCCAGGGGCGGCACTGACTCAACTCCGCTGGGCCCTTTGAAAATGGTCCCTCCCTCTCACCCTCGTCTCCGCGGTGACTGGTATGTGCTTCCCCCAGAACCGGCACGAGATGCTGACCCTGGAGCCCCTGCACACGCTGTTGCACATGAAGTGGAAGAAGTTTGCCAAGTACATGTTCTTCCTGTCCTTCTGCTTTTATTTCTTCTACAACATCACCCTGACCCTCGTCTCGTACTACCGCCCCCGGGAGGAGGAGGTATGTGGGCCCCTTGGGGGGCAGGGATGGCCAGAGCTGGAGGAGTTTGGAGCCACCTCATGTGCAGATGGGGAAACTGAGGCCTAGAGAGGCCAAGCGATTTGTGTAGGGTCCCCTGATTGTCCTTTGCAGTTTCTAGGGAACTGAATATGTCTTTGGCGCTCAGTTGGGCTAAGCCCCAGGTGCTGAGCCTGAGGTGGACCCATGTTGGGGGAGAGAGTTAGCGAATGAGGAGCCCCAGGCCCTGCCAGGCTGTCTGTCTAAACCTAGAACTAGCTGGGCATCTCTGCTGCGAGGGCCACAGGAAGTGGGAGGAGGACAAGCTTTGCCATCACGCTGGGCCTCACTTTCCCATCCATCACGTGCGGCACAGAGTCTCGGTTTTATTTAACTGTGTTATGAGGCCCTGTTGAGTCTCTGGATGTGGATGGGCTCTGGGAAGGACAAATGCAATGGGGCATGAGGGCTTGTTAGCACAGAGTGGACTGTACTTGCTGTAGAGTTCTGGGTCCCCACCGAGGGTGGGGAAGGCAGGGGCAGGGAGCTGCCATTCCTTCTCTTGCCTTGGACAGGGATCCGGTCTCATGCTGGTGCACTTGACGGGTCGCCGTGAGCACCTGGCACTAGCCTGCCCTCCGCACCCCTATCCTGACCACCCCTCTCCCTTCCTCCCCAGGCCCTCCCACACCCCTTGGCCCTGACGCACAAGATGGGGTGGCTGCAGCTCTTGGGGAGGATGTTCGTGCTCATCTGGGCCATGTGCATCTCTGTGAAAGAGGTGAGCGAGCCCCTCAGCCCTTCCAGGCTGCCCTGTGAGGTGGGCAGGGGAGAGAGGGCAGGTGTGAGCAGGCCTGGATCCCATCCCTCCCTGCTCTGCCATCACTGCTGGGGGCCCTTGGGGAGGCATTTTCTTTCCAAGCCTTAGGTTTCTAACATAGGAATAAATGAATAAGGCAGGTCTATCCTACCCACTTCACCTGTCTACCCCTCCATCCATCTGTCCAACTATCCACCATTTATCTACCCTCCCAGCCACTCAGTGCCCGTCCTTCTCTCCCACCCCATCCTCCCGTCCAATCACTTGGCCTCTTTCATTGACCCAGCCACTCATTCAAATACTCACTCATCCATACCCACCATCCTTCCATCCTTTATCCAACATCTCCCCATCGATCCATCTATCCACCCATCCAGTGAATCAACAGGTGTATTCTGAACACTTTCCACATGTGAGGCCGCAGGGAAGGTGATAGGGATGGGGGAAGTTTGCCCTCTTTGAGCCTGCAATCTGGTAGGGGATTGAACATGGGCATAAACATCTAGACTTTAAGGGAGACTTTGAAAATGGCCCTGAGTTGGGTTCAGACCAGTGCTCAGAGGCAGGGAGATGACTTTTATCTGGGAACGGGGGAAACAGGGAAGGCTTGAAGGCAGAGATGGCACTGGTAGGGTAGGACTAGACATGAAGACACTGGGGACAAGGTCAGTTATGGAGTAGGCATGAGCAAAGGCTCAGAGGTTGGAAGGCTCGGCCACATGTGGGGAGTGGCAGGGAGCTGTAGTGAGTGTGCTGCTTTGCAGGTTCTGGGGTGAGGATGGCGTGGGGGCACCTACACCCCCAGGCACAGGTCTCCTTCCATATCCCGCCCCTGGCTCTGGCTGGGCCTTCACACAGTCACCCCTCACTGAGTCCCAGTCCTGGGAAACACCCCCTCCTCGGGTTCTCCGGCGAGGGGCACGAGGAAGGTGCAGTCTGTCTTTCCTTTCTGGCCTTAGGGCATCGCAATCTTCCTGCTGAGACCCTCGGATCTGCAGTCCATCCTCTCAGATGCCTGGTTCCACTTTGTCTTGTAAGTAGGTTGCCCTCTATCACTTTGGTCACCTTGTCACAGGCAGGGCTGAGTCCTATATGTGGCTGCAGTGTCCCTCTGGAACAGCCACCCTACTATGTGTCCCTGTCCCAGTCATTCTGTCTTAGTTACACGGCCAGGGACCTCTTCTGTCCCTTCTAGTCAGAGGCACACAGATGCCCATGGAGAGGGTCAGAAAACCTCAGGACAGCACCCACCATCTGGTGGCAGTGATGGCTGACATCACTGGTCACAGAGCCCCAGGTGGCAGGCAGCACAGAGAAGGCATGAGAAGGCTTAGCCATCCTGTGTATTTTCTTACAAAGAGTTGTCCAGGGCAGTCCCTTCTAGTTGCACAGGGCCTAGAAGTTGCCATCTTGGACCTTGGCAGATCAGGACTGGGAGGTGCCTGAGGAATCACCGAGTCTCGTCTACAGACACCACTGAAGCTCCCAGAGCAGGGAAGTGAGTCATTCACAGTTGCGCAGAGGAGCTTCAGCAGTGTCGAAGCTCCAGCCTGCCAGAAATCTTCACCCCAAGCCAGTGCAAAGTTGGTGACCACAGGGCCCCAGCCAGAAAGCCCAGCTCAGCAGCCTCTCTGAATGAGGTCATACGCAGCTGACATCAAAGGCTTACGTGACCTCTGTCTCTAAATGAACAGAGGTTGATTTAGCAAGTTAGCATTGCTGCCGTGGGCATGGAACAGAACCTGCAGTTTGGGAGGAAGAATGTCGGGCTCCACAGCTCTGCAGGCCCCACTGAAGTCTCTTCTGAGCATTTGGGAAGCTGGGCCTGCGGGACCTTGAACCTTGGCCTGATGTTTCTAAAGACCTAGGTGTTTTATTAAGTGTGTACCTGCCTTCCAGAGACATGAACTAAGTTCTTCATCCCTGTGAGCAGGTGGGGCACCCGGACACGCAGGAAATGGATAGTTAGGTGCAACGCTGCCCCATGACGCGAGCCGCATGCGAGCCTGTCATCCCCGAGGAAGTATTACGATTCCAGAGAAAACTGTTTGTACAGACACTGGTCTTAGTACAAACAAAAAGTACCAATACACTGTCTTGTTCTTCTACTTCTCATTTGTTTTGTTAGTGAAGAGGAAGGTGTAGACATCCTTCCTCATTTCAACCCCAAATGCAGTCGATCAATCAATCGGAAGTTTGTTCTTAACTACACCAGGAAAACAAACTTGCCTGTGTCTTAATATCGGTCAGATATTTTATGATCGTGGAAACTGCCTGGTGTTATAAGCAAGAGAGGGGTTTTAAACCAGATGTCTGCATAACTCATGGTGTTTGCGCTGTGTAGGAGTAGATTTTGATTTGGTATGTTTGGTACATATTGTACTTTAAAATTTTCAATTGTGGTAAAATACACATCACATAAAAGTTACTGTCTTAACCAGTTTTAAGTGTACAGCTCAATATTGTTAAGTACATTTACGCTGTTGTGCAATCAATCTTTAGAACTTGTTTTGTCTTGTAAAACTGAAACTCTGTACCACTGAACAACAGCTTCTATTCCTTTTTCCCCTCCCTGGCAACCACCATTTTTCTCTGTCTCTATGGATTTGACTATTCTAGGTACCTCGTTTAAGTAGAATCGTATGGTATTTGACTTTTTGGGACTGGCTTTTATTTCACTTAGCATATATCACATTTTTTTAAAAAAGATAAAAAATAGTAGGTTTGGGGGAACTTTTGTTATGATTGGCTTATAAATATAGATGTTGGCAGCTTTTGTCATTTTGATTAAAAACGCAATCATTCCCTACACCCTCGGTCTAGCCCAGTGGTTCTCAAATCTCTGTGGGAATCAGAAATCATATGAGTGACTTAAAAATTTTATGGCCTCCTGGGCTGTACCCCAGAATCTTCTAGGGCTCTGGGGATCTGAATTTTTTTGAGTCCCTGTTAGCTGCAACCAGTCCACGACTGGCCCCGACTGGCACCTGGTGGTACAGTCCACGAGGCTGGATTTTAGCCGTGGTTGAGTGGGTCTGAGGCTGCCTTGTCTGTCTCTTCAGCGTCAGCCCCCAGGGGGACCATTCAGGGGGCTTGAGGGAGGTTTGGAGGATTTGAGTATCTCTGCCCTTACGCTGAGGAGAAGTAAGTAAGGCCCTTGTCTCCTGTGTCTCCTGAACAGCTTTTTCCAGGCTGTGCTTGTGATACTGTCTGTCTTCTTGTACTTGTTTGCCTACAAAGAGTACCTTGCCTGCCTCGTGCTGGCCATGGCCCTGGGCTGGGCGAACATGCTCTACTACACGCGGGGGTTCCAGTCCATGGGCATGTACAGCGTCATGATCCAGAAGGTGCGTTGGGGGCCGACGGACTCTCAGAGGGCGTCTGTTTTTCAGATGGGGAAACTGAAGTCTGGAGGGGAACAGGGGCTTACCAAGGGGCGGGCCACTGCTCTTTCTGCCGAATGTCGTGGTCTCCTTTGCTTTTGATCGTGCTTTAAATGTGCAGAGCTTTAAACGCCCAGGCTTGTGGGGCACTGGGAAGGAATACATTTTGTGAAGGAATATTCTCACCCCTGGGCAGTGGTGTGCTGGTAAATCTTTAATAACCACTCTCTGGGTGTACGTGGGTGGAATATATGTATACATGTATATATATACACACATACCTTTATTATAAATTTTACTCTATAAAGGATGTATAGCACACAACTTACAAATAATAATAAAATATACAGTACACTTTACTGTATGTTCCATGTAGCCAGTTGAGTCTCAGATAATTTGTTGTTTTTTATAGAACTCTCAAATCTGTTGCCACCCTATGCTTGCAACTGACAAATGGGTGCTGTTCAGACGTGAATGTTCGTTGGTATTTTTCTTTATAAGCAGTATGATTAATATGAGACAATGATTTATGTTGGAACTTTGCTTGTTTGTCAATGATGTGAGCAACTTCTTTGCTGAATTGGATAATAGTTTGCAAGTACTAGAAGAATATTCCTTTGACATTTGTGTGCTATTGATGATGTAAAGGCTACAGACAAGACACATTTTTAAGTTTAATACAGATTGACATTGTCTCCATCACTATCTCAAATCTAGATCTAGACATCAACAAAACAATGAGTAAATCAATCTTTGATTTGTAGCATTTTCCAGTTTTCATGGTGTAAATATAGTAGATCCCCCTTAGTCTCGGGGATATGTTCCAAGACCCCCAGTGGAGGTCTGAAACTGTGGGTAGTACCGAGCCCTATATAATACACTATGTTTTTTCCTATGTATACATACCTACTTATGAAGTTTAATTCATAAATTGGGCATAGTAAGAGATTAAAAAATAATAAAATAGAACAACTATAACAACATTCTGTAATAAAAGTTATGTGAATGTGCTCTCTCTCTCAAAATATCATATTTCTAGACTGCCATTGACACAAACTGAAACTGCAGCAAGTTTAACCACAGATAAGGCAGGACTACTGTACTTCTATATGTCTGATTTCCAGCTACCAACGTTGTCACTGAACATGGTGTAGGGAAGAGCGCACAGTTATATGTCATTACATAGTATTTCCACCATATGGCTACCCCACAGATGTAAATAAGCTCAAAAGCATAGATAATTGTAAAATGTAGTAAAATAACTAGGAAGTGATGAGTTTTGAATATTATCTTTTTTACATATAATTTATTTAATCATAAATATATATGGTTTAATTTTTTTGCAATACAAATAATTTGTTTCCTCTCCAGCTTTATTGAGGTATAATTGACAAGTAAAATTGTAAATTTAAGGTATACCATGTGAGGATTTGATGTACACATATATTGTGAAATGATTACCCATTTCAAGTTAGTTCACACATCCATGACCTCACATAGCTACTATTTCTTTGTGTGTAGTGAGAACATTTAAGGTTATACTCTCAGCAAATTCCAAGTATACAATACAGTATTGTTCACTGTTGTTCTCATGCTGTACATTAGATCCCCAGAACTTACTCATCTTATAACTGAAAGTTTGATTTAGTTCTTGATAATGACTGTGTTTAACAGCCATCTTCCAAACTTCATGAAAATTTACCAGTCAGCTCTGGAGCGAGCTGGTATGAGCAGACTCCAGCACATCCCTGTTCCCAGGAAGTGTGAGGGGTCCGGATGGGAGACCCTGTGGAGAAAGGTTCAGGCAGCAGGGGCAGAGAGAGACGGTGCTCAAAAAGGTGGAGGGAGGAGAGAGCCCGGGGCTGGGGGTGGGGTGCAGAGCTGAGCCTTGGAGCACCCTGAGGAGTTGGCCAGGGGGCAGGGAGAGGGTGGGAAGAACGGAGATTGGTGTGTGATGAGCACATGCTCAAACCTTACACTTGAAATCACGTTTCTTTCTTTGCAGGTCATTTTGCATGATGTTCTGAAGTTCTTGTTTGTATATATCGTGTTCTTACTTGGATTTGGAGTAGGTAATTGATTTATAAATAATAGTAGCTCCCACCTTTGTAAAGCACTTTATGAGATGTCAAAATGATAAAGCACATGGCAGCCTCAGTGACAATTACATCAGCTAGCAGTGGGGCGTTTGTCATGCTTAGCATTTCCCACTTGATCAAGTGGGAACCATCATCCCTGATCACAAGGGAACTGAGGCTTAGAGACTCCAGCAATCACACCAGGCTGGTCACTCTTATCTATCCACACTGTGTGACATGCTGCCCACTTTCCCATCCATCTTCTCATGTGGCCCTCACAGCCTAAGATAGATTCTGCAGATGTTTTCAGCCTCATTTTACAGATGGGGAAACTAAAGTTCACAGAAATTTGATTGATGGTCTTTGCAAAGTAGGAGCCAACTTATGCACAGAGGTAACTTCCTTTGGTTTTCACAGCATGTTGCTCCCACAGTTTGCTTCAGAGGTATCTGTGAGAGCCTCTGGTCTGTTGGGGCCAGGAAAGGGGAGCCCCCTCTTAACATCTCTCTATTTAAAACAGAGGGAACAGCACAACCTGGCTTTATTTCTAACCTCTGCAGAGAGAGATATGGGGTTTTTCCCCCATAACAGATTTTTTTTTTCCTTTTTTTTCAGTGATTGTTAGCATTTGAAATTAGGCAGCTGTTCCCATCTGTCTGATACCTTTTCTGGGTCAAAATTTACTTATTTATTAGCTCCTCCACCTGCTTATTTATTCATCCATCCATTTACTGATTCATTCATTTGCCCATCCATCCACCCACCCATCATCCACCCATCCATTCAGCAGTGAACCGCTACTGTGGTGTGTTAGAAAGAAGAAAAGAGTGAGCCCCCGGTCTTGCTCCTGGGGAACTCACAACAGAGCATTAAGAGGAGACTCGGGATCTCACAGCCTTGGGGAAGCGACCCAGGCTATAGGAAGTCAGGAGCTCACACACGCATAGATTAGAATGAGCAACTCTGCAAGGCTGCAAGTGACCAAAGGCCAATCCTGGGCAGAGGGAGAGAAGAGTATGAGCTTTGCTGGGTGGGAAGGACATTCTGCAGGAGGTCAGGGCAGAGAAACTAGCCCGATGAGGCTTTTGGAGGGACCAAGGCTGGGGATGGGATTTTAGTGGCCAGAAAAATGGAGGCAGCAGGCCCGCAGGATGGGCATGTGCGCATGTGCAAACACACTGAGCTTGTCGGGTAACCAACCAGGCAGAGAGGCTGAATGGAACACCCTGCTATGTCCTCCCAGCCCTGGCCTCGCTGATCGAGAAGTGTCCCAGTGACAAAAAGGACTGCAGCTCCTACGGCAGCTTCAGTGAGGCGGTGCTAGAACTCTTCAAGCTCACCATCGGCCTGGGCGACCTGAACATCCAGCAGAACTCCAAGTACCCCATCCTCTTTCTGTTCCTGCTCATCACCTATGTCATCCTCACCTTCGTCCTCCTGCTCAACATGCTCATTGCCCTCATGGGAGAGACGGTGGAGAACGTCTCCAAGGAGAGCGAGCGCATCTGGCGCCTACAGGTGAGCCTGGGCAGAGGCCCCAGTGCGGGGGCCTCCATGGGGACTCAGTTGAGCACACGGTCTGGGGTGGGGCCTGGGAATCTGCATAAGCTCCCATATGACTGGCCAGGTTTGAGGAAGCCTTTAGTCTAGGGTCTTTGAGTACAGGGTCTAGGAAGTGTGGCTGAACAACAGCACACGTGAGAGAACCTCAGGCTTATGGGGGTGCTCTGCTCAGAGTCAACAGCGTGATAATGTGCATGTCAAAGTATGACCTTAGATTGCATTACGAGGAGTATAGGGTCTAGGACAATGGAGGTGACAGTCTGCTCTACTCCATCCTGGCCTTAATACTCTTCACATGCTGAGGACACCAACCCATAGGATGGATCTAGAGGTGGTGACCAGGTTTGGGAGAGGACTAGAGACTGTCTCACAAGAAATGGAGTTGTTGAAACTAGGTTGAAGAAGGTGAGAGTTCCTTCAGATATCTGCAGAGCTACCTGTGAAAGAGGGATCAATCCCCTTCTATGGCCCCAGAAGGCGGAACTGAGGTACATTGGGGAACCACAGGGAGAAAAGCTTTGATTCGACACACGGAAGTTTCTAATTATTAAGGCCTTATTAATTGGATTGTTGATACTGCTCAGGAGAGATTGGAGAAATGATGGCCGGGATTCCAAGCCTGGGCGGGGGGTGGCACTACATGATGTCGGAACTTCCCTCCACTGTGGGATTCCAGGATCCTAACATGTTCAGTTAGGAAGCTCCTGGACTTCAGAAATATTATTTATGTCATGCTTAAACCAATTTGAACACCTTTCCCAAACCACCTGCTTTTTCGTCTCTGGATTCTGTGTACTAGCTGGACCCTCAGGATCTGTGCGTTGAGCACCCAGTGGGGGTGGAGGGGGCTGTCTGGTTATGCACGTGCCTGCACACTCCTTAGGCTCCTTTATGTCCCCAGAGAGCCAGGACAATCTTGGAGTTTGAGAAAATGTTACCAGAATGGCTGAGGAGCAGGTTCAGGATGGGGGAGTTGTGCAAAGTCGCCGAGGAAGATTTCCGACTGTGCCTGAGGTAAGGAAAGGGGAACAGCCCTGGGTGGGGGTCTTTGGGGTGGATGGAGAGGGCGAGCCAGAGATGGGATGTTAGAGAAACAGCACCACTGCTGGCTCGCTGTCACCACAGCCCCTGTCTCTTCTGGCTTCCTGTCCAGTGTCTGGTTTAGAAAAGATTTGCCAACCTGGCACTCTGTCCTGCTGTCTACCCTGTGTGGATTCATGTGACACCAGGGGACGCGAGGCACATTTTGTCACTATCAAACCGAAAGTGAAACAACTACTTTTGACATATCTTAAACTTTCTGATTTTTTAAAAAGTCCTTGTGCATCCCATGGCCACCTTTTCTGATAAGTCTTTGCTTCTTCCTGCCCCCTACCCAACTGCCTGACCCTGTAGACCAACTTTTTTGAGTATAACTGTACCTGAAGCTACTTCTCTGACTCCAATTCCCACCCCTGGAAACCAACATTTCTGACTGTCACTGTTACCCTAACAAACATTTCTTATTTCGACTCTTGTTCTAGAGATGTTCTCTGAATGTGAATTTAAGTCAAACTGATGTCTCCTAAGTTGTATTCCAACACCTTAGATGCTGCCCGCTCTTATTGGGGTGTGAACCCAACTACCTTCCCCTAGTGCCTGCTTAACCCCAGCTAAACTTCCACAGGTTTAACCCTCATACATTCTCAGCTCGGGCCCTCCGTCTCTCCTTTCCACCTTCCCTCCCTGCTCCCTCCGACCAGTCATGTGCAGCTGCTGCTGTCTGAAGATGTACCTTTACACCCATCTGAGCAACTGTCAGGATCTCTGGGTTCCACACCCTGGGAGGAGAACTGATCCCCTGAGGCCTGGGGGAATGAGATTTGGACAGGTTTCAAACCCTAAGAGTGCTGGTGTGTCCACTCGGGGCAGGAGAGCTCCTGATCCCTGGGACAGAAGGGGGGCTGTCTAGAGACCAGACATCCCAAATGTGGTGCTGTCTGTTTGCATTTAATGAGGTGCAATCATGAAGTAGTAAGAACGACGATCACACTTGCAGGATCAACGAGGTGAAGTGGACTGAATGGAAAACGCACGTCTCCTTCCTTAATGAAGATCCGGGGCCTGTAAGGCGGACAGGTACTGTTGCCACGGGTGGCATGGGGGCCGCCCCTGTCTGAGACTGTGTGACCTTGGGCGAATCAAGTCTGAGGGCCCTGACTTTCCCCATCTGTGAAATGGGAGGGTTCAGTGAAGTTGGCTCTGACATTTTATAACCCTAGTTGGAACAACTTTTAAGAAATTAGGTGGTACCCTAAGACATGGAAACCCAGAATGCAGAGTGATATATTTCTAAAATAGATTTTTTTTTCAAGCAGATTTCAACAAAATCCAAGATTCTTCCAGGAGCAACAGCAAAACCACTCTCAATGCATTTGAAGAAATAGATGAATTCCCGGAAACTTCAGTGTAGAAGCAGAAGCCAGAGCTGGTGTGGGCACGGGCCGTCTGGTGCTGCAGGCTGAGTCCTGGACTCTGTGCTGAGGGGCTTTCCAGAGTGGTGGATCCTGCTCTGACAGCCTCGAAGCAGAAAGCACCCTCATGCTGAGCGGGTGTCTGAACTGAGAGGCAGCTGTCAGTTTGTCTGAGTGGGAAACACCCTAGGATTTTGTTATTTGTCAAAGAGTTTGTGTAAGCCCAAGGCCAGCAGTCTGGAGCCTGGGTGTCTCCTGAGGCCCTGGGTGAAGCCTCTGGTTTTACCAGCTGCCGGTCGGCTTGGCTGGGAGAGGTGGGTGTTGGGGAAGGGGCAGGGGCCTGAGGAGCAGGGAGGAGTCTTTCCTTCTGCCAACATCTCCCTTCCAGCCCCAACCCCAGCCCGCACATTCCGCTGTCTCTCTTACTGTGACTGGGTTGCCTGAATTTGTGGGAGGCTCTTGATCCCATCCTAGAATGTGCAGGGGACTGAGCTAAGCCTCGTATCCTGAGGGAGGAGGGGAGGGAGCTACGGAAATGCTCTTCTGGAACCTTCAGGGAACAGGAAACCCTCCTTGCAACGAGAGCCCTTGGCACCCCAAGGCTCAAACTGTCTCAAACTGAGAGATGTTTTTAGTAGTGTAATGAACACAGGGTTTTAATTTTCAACATAGGAAACACATTTCAATTGAGAATGAAAATGACTGCAGATGAAGTATGTGATTTTAAAAGCTGAGACATAGATTCTGGGCTATTGGGCTGGCTGTGTACTTGGCCTCAGGGTGGCCAGAGAGAGACAAAAAGCTTTTCTTCACACACACAAAAGTCCACATGAGGCACGCCAGGCAGGCCCTGCTGGGCCACTGCGATCTGGGTGAAAGGGCTTGGCTCTCGTCCTCGTCCCGGCCTCGCAGTGGTTCCTGCCTCTGAGCTGGGAGTGCGGCTTCAGCTGAAGCAGAAATAGCAGCTGGTCTCTCCATATGGCCTTAACTCTCAGAGGCTACTAGCATACCTCAGTGTTTCTCAGCGGGGGGAATTGAATGAAGTGCCGGAAATGCCTTGGCACGAAGTATTTTTGTTAACTGTGAATTTTGAAGCTGAGGAGGAAGCTTGTGAGAGAGGAGCGTTTGCCAAGACTTGGGGCTTATTTTTAGATCCTCATCCTCTGATGCTCTTGCCCTGAAATGACACAGAGTCAAGTTTGGAGGCAAAGGTAAAGTGGAGCTTGAAGGAATTTTCCAGGTGACTGGGGCCTACACAACCAGAAAATCTACTCTGCTTCTATTGTCTGGTGAAAGGATTCATGTGGGAATTTTTGAGGAAGAATTATAAAAATAGTAACCATGGATTTTGATTTGGAATGGCACAAATAAGAATTTGGCCTTTAGATGACTTGGTGATTGGCTGGTTAACCTGACTTGAGGCAAATGGAGGAGTCCAGGCCTGGCTGTTCTCTCTGGGCCAGTCTCTCCGCTCTGGGGTGCTCTGTGTTCCAGCCTGGCTCAGGGGCAGAGACTTGGCCTCTGATGGGCCCCGGCTGGGGACAGGTGGGCTGGGCAGAAGATGCAGTGTTGAGGACTTCGCAATCTGCAGCAGGGAGTTGACACCTGCTCTCAGCCATCGTGGCCAGACCAAGCTCTGAGGGGCAAGGGGCCAGGCATGTGTCTCTGGAGCAAGATTTGACGGGGACTGTTATGAGGGCAGAAGGAGCAGATGTGTTCCACATGGGCAGACCTAGTAAAAGAACTTGAGAAAGATTTTGGCTCAATTCAGTTCAGCAGCTGCTCCATGTATTGGAGATGTTTAAGTAGAAGCTGGTTTAGCACTTATGAAGGCTGTTGTTGAAGATGGTACTTGGATGAACTTCAAGGTCCCTTTTAGCTTGGAGAGTCTATAGTTCAGCATTCTGTATCTGGAGTGACGTACTTGCATTTATCCTGAACAGATGTCCTGGTTTGAGGGGCAGCCATTTGGATCTGTGGTGCCACACTCTATGCTACAGAGCTGGGAATTCCAGAATTGCTTTGACTCAGATATGAATGCATAGAGCCATATGGCTCTCCGTTTCTCACCTGGACAAGAGCTGGGCGGCTGGGCAAATAGAAATCGATGACAGGATCTTTGCCTTCTTACACGGTATGGAGAGCTGCTCTCTGTGGATCTGGGTGGAACTGGTTGGCAAGAGCATTTTCTGTCCTGGTTATTCTTCCCAACAGCGGCATCCCCAAAAGACTTTTGGCACAGAAGGTCTGAGCCTAGGTAGGTTCACCAAGGCAAAGGGAGGCAATGAGTCAAGAAGCATCAGAGTCACAGGGCCCACTTCCTTCCCTTTGGACCTGGAGACCAGCGCTCTGAGAGGACTGTGTGCTGGTTCAAAGTCATGCGGGAAGTCATAGCAGAGATGCTGGAGTGTCCTGATTCTTGGACCACAGATAGCCCCCTGCACCATTGTTTATTTTTAAGCACAGTCCTTCAGTAAATTTGAGTCTATCTTTGTGGTTGGCACATGTCAGGGGGTAGGACTTTTTGCTCAGATGACTCATTTGGCAGCCAACATTGTCCCTGTGATCCCTCTGATGGGTTTAAAATTCAGATGTGCATGCAGATATGCACAAAACCACACACACACACACACACACACACACACACACACATATACACACACCACTAAACACACGGACCTATCAGGACATCTTAAAACTCCATGATTTAGATTTCAGTGATTTAAGGCGAAGGCGTTTTCCAGGGATGAGATCTCTCATGCTCAGATAGTGGCTTTGGCTGCAAATGCTCCTTTAGCTAGACTTTTCCTCAGGGAGAATTCATTATTCTAGACATTATGTGATTTATGTGTTTGGAATAAAAAGGGTGCTTACCTTCCTCCCTGGGATGTGGGAGAAGGTGTTTGAGGTTGTACTGTGAAGTCATAAAGCTCGCAGACGGCTCCTGCCTGAGAGAGCTCAGTATTATTGACGTTCCTTTCCTTCCTCAAGGCCTGGTGAACTGTGTCCTTCTGCTCTGGGTGGGGCCCAGGTAGATGGGCCGTCATCCAGGCCTGTAAACCATACTTGATTTCTGCATTGATTTATATGTTTTTTTTTTTTTGAAACTGTGATCTTGGTTCCAAACACAGAATTGTCATCCCACGCTCATTGAATGTGCCTGATTCTTGTAAATTCTAAGTTACATACTTCTTAGTGTCGTGTGTGTGTGAAACCCTATGTTCAAGAGAGAAATCATAAAAAGAGTAAGAATATTTTAACGCAATGGAAAGAATGCTTTTTTGGTTTTGAATAAATATTTATTTTGCCTTCTTATGGCTGTGTTTTATCCTTGCCTTGGGTGTGGCAATATGAGACCGACTAGAAATCCCAGAGTGTTGCTGATAGGAGTGGGTAAAGGGAAGGCCAGTTTTGGGACCTGAAGCGTTATCATTGGATTTGTCCTGGCTTGGGAACAGAGCCAGAAAACTGTAAGACACCTCACCTTTGTACAGTGTTTACATCTCAAAGTGCATTCGTGTTCAGTGCCCTATTTGAACCACTCTGCAACTTTGGAAGCAATTTGAGTAAAAGGAGACTCAGGGGGTTGAAATGACGTAGCCAAGGATTCACAGCCAGATGTTATTAGCAGTTCAGGTCCTAGGCAACCCCCCAGCCCCACCCCACCCCCCAAGTAGTGCTCTATTCATCAAGCCTAGCGGGCTGTCCACTTATTTTGAATGGATATAAAGCCATGGCTCCACCTGGAGACCAGAAGTTACAAATCCTCCCTGTCTCCCTCCAGGCTTTTCATGAGGAGGCAATGAGAGAATGGAAATGAAAGAGCTGATATTATTACTATCATTACTGCCTATCAGCCCAGCTTATATTTACATGCATTTTCCCATTCCTTTGAGTTACTTCATAAGGATAGTAGTTCTCAAGTTGAATGCCTAGAAAGAAAGTAGTTCTCTTTGCCTTGATGGGTTGTAGAACTCACAACCAATTTGTTAATAAGTGAAATGCTGCATTTGGTGAATTATTTACTTAATTCAGATGACTCCCAGACTTCCTTCACTGTGATGTGTCTTGTTGAGTGGTAAAGAAATGGAGATTGTACATGATCCATGGTTTAAATAGGTTTCATCCCACAATCTTGGAACGTGCCATCCATGGGAACATTCTGGGTGGACTGATATAAAAAGGATGGAGACCCTTGTTGTAGGTTATATTTCTGGAAGTGAGACACGTAGGTCATGGGTATGAACATTTTTATGGCTCTTGATATTGTGAAAAATTATTTCCTAAAATGATTACATAATGGCCTTTGAGATTGTATGCTACGCTATTTATAAAGCTCTTTCATTCATGTTGGTTATCTTAATAATATAGTTTTTGTAAGTTTGGTGAGTACTATATCCCAGTTTAATAGGTGGGGAAATTGAGGCTTGTAGACAGATGGAGTGACATGCAAAGGCCACAACACTTTTCCTGGCCGGGAGATCCAGGTTCCCTGATGTTTGGTTAGCTTGGTATCAAAACATACCATCTATTCTTACTGTACAGCTACCTCTTTGACAAAACAGCAAAGTTCCGCAGAAAGAAAGGGGATTTAGTACAATTCTACAAAAACATACCTCACCTACTATGTGTGAAGATTTAGAACCAATTCAACAAAAATTGAACATGCAATATGTGCAATGATAGAGAACACAGATGCGAATAAGACAGTTTCTTCCACTAAGAGTGATGGAAGGAGGGAAGAAGGAAATGAACACTTATTGAGTGCCTACTGTGTGCCATACACTTTACATAGATTGTCTCATTTAGTCTTTACAACTCTTGTTATTTCCCACCTGTTCTTCCTTCATCAGTTCTCTATTCTCTAGTAGTTCTTTCAAAACCATCATTCTTCTTAAACCTGTGGTCCTACCACTTCCCTTTCAATGGCTGTAGTTGTTTTTATCCCCACTTTACTGTGAAAATGGAAGCCATAAGAAGGAAACACCTTCACCTTTTGACCACAAAACCTATAAACTTATCCGCATGCACATCCCTAAGCTTTGGATCCCTCTCCTGGCCCACCCTCTGCCCAGAGCAATAAGATTTCTGCTGGAGGGCCTCTCTCCATGCCCTCGAGATTGCTTCTGTTTTGAGACAGTGACAGTTATTTCTCCATTTCATAGACATATTTTCTAAAAATGAAGTTTTCTGTTAAAAACATTTAGTCTACTTGTGCCTTTTGTATTTTTTTCCCTAAATTATACTAGAGTAATCATCTATAAACCTCAGTTTTTTGGTTGACTTTGTTTACTAATCGAGTCCCTGTTCTTTTCCTTGGCGAAAATGAGGCAACTTCAGTCCTGTTTTTTTATTTCATGTGATGTAAAATTTTGGGCTGTGCCATTCACTTTGTGGTTTATGTGAATGGAGCCCCCAGGAGTCATTCACTGTGCAACCATGAAGCCTTGTGTGGCAGCCTTGGGTGAAGTCCTCTCCGAGTAACCCACCCCTCCTGTGCCGCCCCCCCCAAAGTCATTGATTTGGTAAGTATTAAGGAACTACTATCTCAGCACTGGACTATGTTTTCTATGCAGTGTGGTGGAGGGTTCAAAGAAGGTCTCTTTGAGCAGATTACAAGCCTCTTGAAGGCATTTTGTGGGAAGCATAGAGATATTTAAAAAGCTCTGGGAATCCCCTAAGCAGTTGCTTGCCTTTGGGCTCTGTCTTTGTGGGGTTTGCAAATACAGGAGTTTCAGACACTGTCCCAGCACCATGGCCTTGGTCATCTCCACAGAACTGTCAGGCTCAGAGTGTTCCCCATGGTCCCTTTCCACTTGCTCCTCCTATTGGAGCAGTGACTGTATGTAGTTCACTATTCTTGTCCCAGTGGAATCTTCTAGGGTCTTTAGCGGTCATCTCAAGATCACCCTCACGGGGGAAGTGAGAATCCACCTTCCAAGGAAGCCTTTCCAGATGGTTTTACACTCACCAGATCAACTTATATTTATCCAGCAAAATTTATTGAGTTCCTTCTATGTGTTAAGCCTATGAAGTGCTGTGGATGCTACAAGGAACAAGACAAATGCTGTCCCCTGTTGTCCTGGAGCTTTTGCAGTTTAATCAAAGAGACAGACATGAGCTGCTCCCTGCCCCAATTTCATAAATCATTATGTTGGCAGTTTTGGTAAGTGCTAGTTTGGTCATGTCAATGAGCTTGTGTAACAGAGTGGCCTAAGCTAGCTTGAGTCACATTTAAAAGTGTCATCAGCTAAAGGGAGGGAGTATGAGGTGGGGCAGGGTTTCAAGAAGCAGGAAAAAACGTGGGCAAAGACCCCAAGGTAGTAGGGAGTTTGGTGTATCTGAGGACTGGAGAAGCCTGTGTGGCCAAATTGTTGGGATCAAGGGCCCAAGTGACATGAAATAAGGTTCCAGGTATGGGCAGAGGCTGGAACAGGGAGGACTTGTCCAGCCCTGGTAAGGCTTTGAATTTCATAACGAGGATAAAGAGAAGTCACCAAAAGGTTTTACACAGGGGAATTGTTGAGTGTGAACATTTCTCTGTTTTTTTCCTTATGGGGTGTAGGCTTAAAAGGGTGTTTTTTTTCCTCCTGCTATTTTGGGGACATGGTACAGTCTGAAGAGTGTAGAATGGATGAGTTTCACCTGGGAGCTGTGGGGAGCACACTCAGGATGTGACTAGGAAAGCAAGAAAAAAGAAGGCAGGGGAGAGGGTTGGTGGAATATGAGGACTTTTCGGTAGGGAAGAATGTTTGAGTACACTCAAACCGACTTTTCAGCTAACCATTCAACTATTTAACTAACCTTTATCGGACTTATTAGATTTCAGACCCTGAAAAAGACACTGTTTTTTTTTTTTTTTTTTTTTTTTTGAGACAGAGTCTCACTCTGTTGCCCAGGCTAGAGTGCCATGGCATCAGCCCAGCTCACAGCAACCTCAAACTCCTGGGCTCAAGCAATCCTTCTGCCTCAGCCTCCCGAGTAGCTGGGACTACAGGCATGCGCCACCATGCCCGGCTAATTTTTTTTTTCTATATATATTTTTAGCTGTCCAAATCATTTCTTTCTATTTTTTTTTTTTTTTTTTTTTTTAGTAGAGACAGGGTCTCGCTCTTGCTCAGGCTGGTCTCGAACTCCTGACCTCGAGCGATCCGCCCGCCTCGGCCTCCCAGAAGATGGGCTAGAAAGAGAACAGAGTAAAGGGGCAATTAAGTCAGCCAGAGGAGCACCAAGAAAGCTTTGTCCATGAAATGAGAGTTGAGTTGCATTTTGAAGGAAAAACAGGAATTAGCTGGAGTGAGGTCTGAGTGGCGGTGGGGGAAGGAGGCAGGTGGGAGAGAATTCTAGGTGAAAGAATCAGTCTGTGTGAAGGCAGAGTGTAATAAAATAACACAAAGGGCACTGGAACAGAGAAAGTCAGAAGGGAGATGAGTCTAGAGAGGCTGGGGGCGGGGAGGGAAGGGCAGATCCTGAAGGGCCTTTTGTGCTAGGAATTTGAACTTGAATAATTTATTAAGTGCATGCTCTGTGCTAGGCACTGAGCTAAGTGCTTGTATACATCAGCCCACTGTGACAGTAGCCCTGTGAGAGGGGCATATTATTATGATCATTCCCATTTTATAAATGAGAAAAATGAGTCTGTAGATATCAGAAATAACAAAACTGAAAGTAAAACCACACAGCAATATGTTACAGATTTTTTTTTTAAAATCACATCTAATTAGAAACACTAAAGTCTATAAAGATTGAGTCAGAGAAAATAAGACTTGATAGAAATAATCAACCCCCAAACTGAAACCAGAGTCACCTAAATCGCACCTTGTAAATTTTACAAATAACTAAAATCTGATGGAGGGATAAAGTATTCTTGCCAAAATTTACATCTGGAAAAAACTGACCCAGAAAAATCAGACTGGGAAATAAAGCACAACGGAACATTCACAGTGGGAAAAGGAAGTTTGGTAAAACTTGTTATGCACACAACCTGATCGATAAATTGCATTTTACTACAGAATTCAGAAAGGAGAGAGTTTATTCCAATGAAAATAATTTGGTAAAGTACAAAAATAAATACTGAAAAATTTAGAGTTTGAGCTCTATAGAGCACTGAATATAGAGTGAAATTGGCTTAATGGGGTCTACTCAGAAGAATGAAAATGTTTACAGAATATATTTTCTACACAATGTTAGTATTTTTTAGTAAATACATTTGAAATCATAATCATAGGTTCCTTGGGGTCCAAATCATGGGATAAAAAAGCTCTTTACTTGGCTGTTGTGGCCTAGGAGAGGAGGGTGGGAGGCAGCGTGCAGCAGAGGTCCTTTGAGGACAAGAATCATGGGAGGCGACGGGTTTGGGCATGTAGGACGGGAGAATTTCTCGAAAGACTGCATGTGCAAACCAGAGATGTGGGTTTGGGTGGCATTTCCACTAGTGCCCACTGCCCTCTGTTTGGCCTTCACCACCTACACTGGCAGCTGCTGGAGCCCAAAGACCTCCTTGTACTTTGGCTGGGAATAATGCTGAACACAATGTTTCAAAATGAGAAGTGACAGCTGTGAAGAACCTGCCTCTTCCAGATTTTCCATGTGAGGAAGGAACGTTAGCTTCTCAAGGGGCATGTGAGCCGTGTGAAGGAAGCTCTCTGATCCCCGAGGTCAGTGCGGAGTAAGTGGGCAAACCAGAGCAGCGATGCTTTGTGTGGGTCTCTGTTTGTGGACAAAGGACCATTCAGAGTTTCTTGATGTATTCATAATGTCATCTTTACAATTACATTTCTCTTTCACATTTCATCTGCAGAGGAGCATTTAAAAATCTCCACTGGATATCACAACTAATGCTAATGTTTAGAGACTGGGTACTTGGTACGTTATCATTAATTTAAATAGGAAAATTTAAAATATAGCAAGTGTGCCCCATTAATTTCTCCCAGCACTTACACATTACAGGCATACCTCAGAGATATTGTGGGTTTGGTTCCAGACCACCGCGATGAAGCAAATATTGCAATAAAGCTAGTCACACAATGTTTTGGTTTCCTAGTGCATATAAGAATTATGTTTATACTACACTGTAGTCTATTAGGTGTACAATAACATCATGTCTAAAAAAATGCACGTACCTTCACTAAAAAATACTTTATTGCTACAAAATGCTGATGTTCATCTGAACTTTCAGTGAGTCAGTCTTTTTGCCAGTGGAGGGTCTTGCCTCGGTGTTGATGGCTGCTGAATGATCAGAGTGGTGGTTGCTGAAGGCTGGGGTGGCTGTGGCCATTTCTTCAGATAAGACAACCATGAAGTTTGCTGCACTGATTGAATCTTCCTTTCATGAAGGATTTCCTGGTAGCATGGGATACTGTTTGACAGCATTGTACTCACAGTAGAATTTCTTTCAAAACTGGTGTCAATCCTCTCAAACTCTGCTGCTGCTTTATCAACTAAGTGTTTGTAATATTCTGAATCCTTAGTTGTCATTTTGACAATATTCACAGCATTTTTATCAAGAGTAGATTCCATCTCAAGAAACCATTTTCTTTGCTCATCTATAAGAAGCACCTCCTTGGCCAGGCGTGGTGGCTCACGCCTGTAATCCTAGCACTCTGGGCGGCCGAGGCGGGTGGATCGCTCGAGGTCAGGAGTTCGAGACCAGCCTGAGCAAGAGTGAGACCTCGTCTCTACTAAAAATAGAAAGAAATTATCTGGCCAACTAAAATATATATAGAAAAAATCAGCCGGGCGTGGTGGCGCATGCCTGTAGTCCCAGCTACTCGGGAGGCTGAGGCAGTAGGATTGCTTAAGCCCAGGAGTTTGAGGTTGCTGTGAGCTAGGCTGACGCCACGGCACTCACTGTAGCCAGGGCAACAAAGTGAGACTCTGTCTCAAAAAACAAAACAAAACAAAACAAAAAACCCAAGCACCTCCTCATTCATTCAAGTTTTTAAAAAATCTTATATATATTTTTCTTTTACCTTTTATGCCTCCATATGATCTGCAGGAAACATTCATTCAAGTTTTATCATGAGATTGCAGCAATTGAGTGTCATCTTCAGGCTCCACTTCTAATTCTCTTACTGTTTCCATCACATGACTTCTTCACTGAAGTCTTGAACTGCTCAAAGTCATCCATGAGGGTTGAAATGAACATCTTCCAAACTCCTGTTAATGTTGATATTTTGATCTCCTCCCATGAATCATGAATGTTCCTAATGGCATCCAGAATGGTGAATCCTTTCCAGAAGGTTTTCAATGGACTTTGCCAGGATTCGTCAGAGGAATCACTATATGGTAGCTGTAGCCTTATGAAATGTATTTCTTAAATAATAGGACCTGAAAGTCAAAATTACTCCTGCAGAATGGATGTTGTGTTAGCAGGCATGAAACAACATTAACCTCCTCGTACATCTCCATCAGAGCTCTTGGGTGACCAGATGCATTGGTGATGAACAGTAATATTTTGAAAGGAATTTTTTTTTCTCAACAGTAGGTCTCAACAATGAGCTTAAAATATTCAGTAAACCAGGCTGCAAACAGATGTGTTGTCATCAGGCTTTGTTGTTCCATTCATAGAACACAGGCAGAGTAGATTTAGCATAATTCTTAAGGGCCCTAGGATTTTTGAAATGGTAAATGAACATTGGATTCAACTTAAAGTCAGCAGCTGCATTGGCCTTTAACAAGAGTGTCAGCCTGTCCTTTGAAGCTTTGAAGCCAGATATTGACTTCTCCTCTCTGTCCTAGATGGCATCTTCTTCCAATAGAAGGCTATTTTGTCTACATTGAAAATCTGTTGTTTGGTATGGACACCTTCATCAATGATTTTGGCTAGATCTTCAGGATAACTTGCTGTAGCTTTTACATCAGCACTTGCTGCTTTAGCTTGCACTTTCATGTCATGGAGATGGCTTCTTTCCTTAAACCTCACGAACCAACATCTGCCAGCTTCCTGTGGCTTCCTCACCTCTCTTAGCCTTCAGAGAATTAAAGAGAAGTAGGGCCTTGCTCTGGACTAGCCTTTTGGCTTAAGAGAATATTGTGGCTGGTTTGATCTTCTATGTAGACCACTAAGACTTCCTCTATATCAGCAGTAAGACTGTTTCACTTTCTTATCATTTGTGTGTTCACTAGTGTAGCACTTTTAATTTTTTTCAAGAACTTTTCCTTTGAATCCACAACTTGGCTAAACTATTTGGTACAAGAGGCCTCGCTTTTAGCCTATCTCAGCTTTTGACATGCCTTCCTCCATAAACTTAATAATTTCTAGACTTTGATTTAAAGTGATTAAGTGTGACTCTTCCTTTCACTTAAACACTTAGAGACCATTTTAGAGTTATTAACTGGCCTACTTCAATATTGTTGTGTCTCAGGGAATAGAGATGCCTGAGGAAAGGGAGAGAGATGGGGAAACAGCTGGTCAGAGGAGCAGTCAGAACACACACAACATTTATTGAATAAATTTGCCATTTTATATGGGCACGATTTGTGGTGTCCTAAAACACAATAGTGACATCAAAGATCAGTGATCACAGATCACCATAACAGATGTAATAATAATGGAAAAGTTTGAAATATTGCAAGAATTATCAAAACGTGACCCAGAGATGTGAAATGAGCACATGCTGTTGGGAAAATGGTGCCAACAGACTTGCTAGATGCAGGGTTGCCACAAACTTTCAATTTGTAAAAAACACAATAATCTGTGAAGTGCAATAAGGCAAAATGCAATAAAACAAGGTATGTATTTGAAAACATACATTTAATTCTATGTTCAAGTTAACAATTTTTTATATATAGTATCTATTTCAATTTTTCATTTTGAATATAAAGGCTGTTTATTAAGAATGTTAAACTATTAAAGTATAATGCATAATAAACTATACAGAAATAGGAAACACACTTCTTTGAATAAGCTACGTACATAAAATATGATACCTTTAAAAGATAGTCATCAATTTAAGACATTTGCTGGATGCCTGCTGAGTAAGGCACTGTCCTAGGTGCTGGGATGAAGCTGAATAAGGCACAACCCTGCTCCTGAGGATCTTACAAACTAGTGGAGTTTTCAAGATACTGTACCACAAGTGAGCTAGAAGTGATTTCTAATGTAACGAGGAGCGAATACTTTTGGCATTGAGTGTTAGTTTAGTTGTCTTTGCGAAAGCTTCTTTCTTTTCATAATATGCGGCCTCATTTACAAACACCGGGTACACGGTACAGTTTCCGCCCAGCGGAATAGTCTTCCCGTCAAGAGTTAAAAACACCGGATCCCCAGGGTGCAGTGGTTTCCAGTCTTGATCCTCTCAGGAAACAATTAAAATAAATAAATTACATTTGTTTTTTTTCTCCCACTTTAAAAATTTATGTCAGACTCCACACATCTCCCAAATTATAGCATTCTATTCTTTTAAAAGAGGGCACTTAAGTGACGGATCGAGAGGCATATGAGTGATCTGACTAAACTGAAATTGTGCAATTAATTTTGGCAGCAGTGTTAAGAGTTCCCCTTTTAATTTTTATACCTGACACACACAAGTAAAGTTTGTTTCAATGCCAGGTTCACCTTGGATATTGTCAAAGAAATTTATAATATTTAAAGGCAAAACTAAATGCGTGTCTACCTAAGTGTACAGTCTACCTCTTGCCAGCTGAAATTAAATTCTGTTCAGCAAAATTTAGGAAATATCCATTAACAGCCTTCTGTGTGGAAGTCATTCTACTGTTGGGGATATAAACATGAGCCACGTTGTATCAGAGATTCTATTCTGATGGGGATTGGTGAGAGAAGCTGAGGGTGGAATGGGGAAAAGTCTAAGACAAGGCTAGTGTATTCTAAATGTGCTCCCATATCTGAAAGGTCCCACACCAGGGATTTGGACCTGTGAGCCTCCAAGCACCAATGTTGTCACACTGCCGGAACCCTAGAACAGTTCTTCTCAAACTCTGATGTGCTCACAAATCATCTGGGGATTTTGTTAAAATGAAGATTCCGATTCTACAGGCTGGGGGTGAGGGCCTGAGATCCTGCATTTCTCACCCAGGAGTTTGTTAGAAAAGCAGAATTTCATTTCCCACTGCAGACATACTAAATCAAAGTCTTCATGTTGACAAATCTCCAGAGACTCACATGCACAGCATTAACGTTTGAGAAGTGCTGCATCACGGCGATTTTTCTCAGTCCTGGCTGCACGTTATGATCGCCGGGATGTTAATATACATATGCGTAGGTAGAGGGGCAGCCCCATCTCAGGTAAGTCAAATTAGAATCTCAAAAGAGTGAGGCCCAGGCATCATTATTTTAAAAATTTCTTTTATAATAAAATTTACATACAGTTAAATTTGCTCATTTTTGTGTACACTTCTATGAGTTTAACATATGTTTAGCATAGGCATATAACTTATAACTATGTAATCAAGATACATAATTATGTCACCCACCTCCTTCTCCTCCTCCAATCCCTCATGCTACCCATTTATAGTTCACTGTTTTTTGTTTTTATTGTTTTAAAGCCCCAGATGATTTTACAGCGTGGCCCAGTTGAGAACTACTGCTCTGGACCAGTGGTTTTCAGGCAGAGACATGCCTCAGGACCGCGGAGGGAACTTCAACACACCTGTGGCTAGCCCCACCTGTAGAGGCTCCACTGTAGTACAGGGCTGCCCAAACTGGAGCCACATGAAAATCACCTGGTGAGCTCAATGGATTCTGTTTCTGCCTCGATGAATTAAATCAGAATCTCTAGGGATGGGACCTTGGAATCAGGATTTTTAAAAAGCTTTCCAGGTCATTCTCATGTGGCCTGAGTTCAGGAAGCACTGCGACAGTTTGTGGTAGGTTCCAGGCATTGGAGGGGATTCCCTAGGTGATTCCAATTAGCATCCCTGATTAAGAACCATCACTCTTAGAACAAAATCTATACTCATAAGCATGTCCCTGCTTTGGCCCCAGGGTCTACAGTCCTCTGCTCACTCCTACTCTCCATGGACATTGGTTTTCTTGCTGTTCCTCAAATGCCCCAAGTTTGTTCCGGCCCCAGGGCCTTTGCACTTGCTTTCCATGTGACTGGCTTCTCACCTTCCAGGCTCTAGCTTCAGTGCCACCATCTCAGAGATGATGCTTTCTGACCACCCCATCTAATCGGAACCCTTTGTGATCCACTGCTTTATTATCACTTATTATAGTTTGAAATGATCTGGTTTATGTATTATTTACTTATTCATGGTCTGTTCTCCCCCCATTAGTATGGAAGCTCCATGAGAGACCTTGCCTATCTTCAATCTCAGGGTCCAGAACAGACTTAGTTATCATTCAAAAATATTTGTTGAAATAATTAACCAATCAATCCCGCCTATGGAATATTTATTCCTTATTGAATGAATTCTTTATTTCTAGCAAATCAAAACTATGCTTCCTTTCAAGACCCACTATGAACTTTGTTTGCTACTGCTCTTGTGGATCTCACTTCTTGGCCTCCCAGGATTATTTTTGTACCCATGAATATCCTTAAGGATATCATAAAACTCAAAAAATCCTGTTTTAGCCTATTATGACATCATCACCTTGGCCTCTGTTTCTTGTACTTGGTGTTTTTGTCACTTATATTGTTTACTTCCTTTCTTCTCCCCAATTTTTATCTTTCCTTCAAAACATTGCCTAATGCGCCTACTTCAGGTTTCCACCTGGGTCCCATTAAGCCACAAAGCAGGACTTGCTCCACTAGTGTGTATGTTCGGTCAGGCCACTTAATTGAGTTGCAAGTCTGGATGACTATTACAGTCATTAAACAGGGATTTGAACTGAATCACTGGTTTTTTCAACCCTGATTACCCAAGCCGATAAGATCAGATTATCTCAGAGTGGAGTCCTGGCATTTTTATTTTCCAAAACTCTCTCTAGGTAATGTGTAGCCAAGGTTGAAAGCCCCAGACTAGATAATCTACCAGGTCTCTTCCATCTCTGAGGTCTGAGAGTGTGTAGGGTACTCACAATGGGGAATAGCTATTTTAGCTTTTTGGAACCTCTGCTCCTCCCTGCTTTTCCAGATTTAAACTTCCTAAGCTCTCCCAAGAGTCTTTTCTTCCTCCTATGTCGTTATTGATAAAACCACACAAGGAGTAGATTCTAGGGTTCTGAGGAGAGCCAGGGAATCGTGGCAGAACACATCCCAAAGAAAGAGATTCTAATTGTTTTGCTCTAACTTATTCAGTGGTGATCACAGGGAGGTAGCAGAAATTTGGTCAACTGCAAAGAGTATGAGTTTTGGATCTGTCATTAGTAGCTATATGGCTATGGGAAGGATCTAACTTCTGAGCCTCTATTTTCTTATATTAAAACGGACGCAGTAATTCCCACCCACTGCAGTTGGGTAGAATTTTTGCTTTCACGTGAGTATATCTAGACTATAAATTCCGTGACAGTACAGACTATACTCACTGATGTATCCCCAGAGCCAGCAGAAGTTATACTCAATAAATATTTATTTATATATCTTCCCTACACTGCAGTGTTTTTGAGAATATCAAATGAACTAATGTGTGTAAAATGCTGTATGAACTGTAAAGTTCTACTTAAAGGTAGAGCATTATTATTTTCAATATTTTAAAGGAACAGCAAATGTTACCTGCAGATTAGGATGGATAACAGCAGCAATCTCTCCACTTTCATTCCTGGGATAATCAACTTTCTCCATTATTTTATAGACCTCAATGGCACAGGGAGGAAATTCTTTTCCTACGACAAAAACAGTACGTATAAATAGCAACTAAAAAAACCTCCTGTAAAAAGAGAAGTTGACAATTGAAAGAATGAACCATCACCACCACCACAACAACAACAAAATGAAAAGAGTTACAGGGAGAACACACCATGTTTAGTTAATAACACTAAGCCCCAAAATGTTCTTGAATTATTCCTATGAGCACTCTGTCCACAAATACACTAATGGACAAAGGTAGAAAACAGAAATCAAAAAGTCAGTGTGGGAGAAAAACAGCCTAGGACTCGGAGTCAGGACACCTGGGCTCTAAATCTCCTAGCTATGTAATCTTGAACAAGATGCTTCACATTTTGAGGCTCAATTACTTTATATGTCAAACAAAGGTTTTGTATTAGCTTCTTTTGGAGGGCCCTTCCAGCTCTGACATTCTATGACTGCATATTTTCAGAAGGACTTACAGCAAATTAGGTGACTTTAGTCTAATGCTCTTTCCCTTAGCTAAGTACATTAAACACTCGAACAGCTCCTGAGCAGGGAGATCTTGGTATGCAGGCAGTCTGCAAATAGTGGAGTCCAACTTCCAAAGACACAGCAACATTAAACAACCCGATGCCCAGAAACTTGGAAAATGAGTAGTTTACAAATACACCAGGTAATCTCTGGACAAACAGGATGCACTTTCATCCACCACAGGGCCCATAGTGTGTTATGATCACAACTCAAAGGGTTGTGACTCAGAGTTAGAATGAGGATACCTTGTGATCACTTCTGTATCAGTTAGCTTTTGCTGTGTATCACACTACCCCAGAACTTCATGGATTGAAACAATAACCTTTTAATTTAGCTTCTTATTCTGTGGGTTGGTTGGGTAGTTCCTCTGGTCAGGACTGGCTTCACTGATTTCTGATTGTCCTGCTCATGTGTTTGTGGTCAGCTGGCAGGTCATCTGGAGGCTGGATGATTTGAGATGGCCTCACTCTCATGTCTGGCATCTGACAGTCTGTCAGCTGGAGTGGCATGACTGTTGGTTAGGGTGTATGAGTTTTCTACTTTATAGCCTTTCATCATCCAGCATGCCAGTGTGGACGATGCATAGTGTATACATCCCAAGAGCAGCAAGAGAGCAAGCCCTAATGCGCAAGTCCTTTTCAAGCCTCTTCTGTGGCACAAAAAAAGTCACATGGCCAGGCCATATTCAAGAGGTAGGGAAACAGACTCTATCTCCTAACAGAAGGATCTGAAGCATCACACTGCAAGGATGTGGATGCAGGAAAGGGAAGAATGAAAATCTACCACACTTTCCAAGATGAAGATGGGAACTTACCAGATGTCATTTCTTTGAACCAGAAGGTCCAGTGGGAGGAAAGGAAAAACTGATAGAACACAAAGGAGTATGTTTTTGCTACTTAGAATCTCACAATTAGAAGGAGCCTTGAAAGCCTAACTTCTATCAATGCTTGTGTATTATTCCTAATGTTCTGGCCATGTAGTCATCTTACTTCTACATAAATAGTTTCACAAAGAGTGGTTCCATTTCATTGCTGCTCAGCTTTGTTAATTAGAAATTTCTGTCTGTATGTAACTTTATTCCATGATTCTATTTTGCCCTCTGGGTCACAGAAAACATGTCTAATTTCTTTCCAACGTAATCTTTTGAAACTGTGAAATAAAATTGCTTTAAGCCTTCTTTTTGTCAGCCTAACTATCCTTAGTTCTATCAGTCACTACTCATATGTGGTCACATACATGAAGATGTATGTGAAGGTACTTTGAAAACTGAAAGTTCCATGTGCATCTGAGGGATTATTCTTATTATGGCTTTCAAACTCTTCAACATTCTCAACTCTCTCTTTGGTTAAACTCCTCTTTATAGATGTTTCTCCAGAATTATGGACTTAGAATTTATTCACAGTTCTCAGGTGCTGCTGTTTACAGCAGAAAAAAGACCATCACCTTCCTCATGCTGGGATTTTTTTAAACGTTAGGAGCAAAACTTTGTCCCTGATGTATTTAATCTCAAACATTTGGTTAAACGATTGTTAAAGATTGTTAGGACTTCTTGTAGCCTGATATTTTCCTGCCATCTCTTACCTAGATAAGCATGTCACATGTGTCCTTATCCAAGTTACTAATAATGATTTTGAGTAGCACAGAGTCAAGGATGAAGACCTTCTATACATCCCTAGAGACTTTTCTCTAGGCTCTTATGATTCTTTTGTCAGCATTTTTTGGATGCTGATGCTTAGCTAAAAGCCCACCAAACTGGATAGTCTAAATTAATAGCAGTTTAAAATTTTTGAATTGTAGAATCCCCTGCTTACATGAAATGTTATATGGAAGAGCAATAAAATAGACAGAACTTCTCTGGGTGAAGCAGAAATAAGGGGTGGGGTGTCCTGGAGCTACTATTCCCCACCCCTGTGGTAGGAATTTACAGACGGGTATCTGAAAACCATGGTTTCCACTCAGGTTTGTGGCTTTCTACCTGGGTGTATCATTTCTGCATGTATTGTAGTCCCACGCTTACTATTCGAAGGGTTTCTTGTTAATGAATATGTTGTGACCTTCCCAATACCAGTTAGACAGTAAAGAGCCTGTTCTCAGATAAAGGCAGTAAAAAGCAACTTTTCAGTTTTCATGACTTTGGAGTCAAAGGATTTTCAGGGACAAAAGAAACTCCTGTGATTGCAGTAGGGTACACAACCTGAGGCTAAGGAATTACACTTTCCACAGACACTGAACTATGCACCCAGCTCTGTCATTATAATTACCCATGCCTCAACAACAATTTAACTCAGGCTGTTGGAATAATTATTTACATTGCAGAATGTCTCTTTGATTTTAAGTATTTTTTCAATTTTAAAGTAAACTTACTTTATATAATTAATAAACTGCATTTTTAGTGCAGTTTTAGATTCACCAAATACATGAACAGATAGTATATAGAGTTCCATAACCCATCCCACTCACCAGTCCCCATTTAATTAATTTTTAATGACAAAAATAATACATGAATATATTATTATTATTGAATATAATTAAAACAAAATTAATTTGTTTTGTTCTTCCCCTCCCCAGCAAACAATGTTATCAGTTTGGTGTGTTTTCTTCTATAGCTTTTCCTGTGATACATTAACGTATATACATATTTGTATTCTAGCAAGTGATTAGTATTATTATTTTAAAGCAAATTGGTGTACCATATGTTTTAGTCTACAACTTGCTATCTTTTAATTAACAATGTGTTTTGAAGATCCTTCCATGTTATTTTATTTAACTGTTCATCAACTGATGTGACATTTAGGTCGTTTCCATTGTTTTGCCATTACAAATGGTGCTGTAATAACAATCTTGTATACAACATGTTGGTTGTGCACGTGTCTCTTTCTTTGAGAAGTGGAATTTCTGGGTAATAAGATTTGTACATTTTAAGAAGTGGATACTATAAAATTACCCTCTAAAGGGAAACACATTATATGTTCACCAGCAGGTAACAAGAGTATCCCCTTTTCCTACACCTTTACCAATGCTTAATATTATCGATTTTAATATTTTTGCTATCTAATAGGGGAAATGGTTTCTCATTTTAATTTGCATTTCTCTAATTGATAGTGATGTTGAATATCTTTTTGTATGTTCATTGGACATTTGTATTTCCTGTCTTTGTTTCTTAAAATGGAGATTAATAGGAAAATAAAAGATTTAATCTTTTTCTTTTGGTAGAGACAGGGTCTCACTATTTTGCTCACGCTGGTCTTGAACTCCTGGCCTTAAGGGATTCTCCCATCTTGGCCTCCCAAAGTGCTAAGATTACAGGTGTGAGCCACTGTGCCCAGCCAGGATTTGATTTGGAGGCTTTATTTGGCAGAGCATGGTAAATTTGACCTAGGTTCCAATTGCCATTTAAATGTTTAGTGGTTAAGTTTTATATATATTACCTTCATTACCTACTTACCTTCATTGAAATCATGTATAAAATCAAGAGCATGTTTAATCATTTTTCTCATTTGATTCAAAATATCAGCTCTCAGAACCCCATGAGGCTGAGGACCAACTTCTATACCTAGGCACAGAAGGAGATATAGTCATATTTATTTAAGTATTAGAATGTATTACAAAATGAGCATTTTAATATATCAAGATCTATAATCCAACCATTAAAATTATTAAAAAGGTAGACCATGTAGCATTATAGAAAATATTTGAGACATAATGCTGGCAAAAAATGAAGCAGATCATTTTCATGTTTGAGTTATATGGATAGTGAATATAGACTGGGAGAGAACACAGAAAAAAATCAAAGAGTTATGTTAGAAATAGTAAAATCTCAGGGTCTTTTTTCTTTTAATTTCCTTCAATGTTGTCAAAATATTTTAAAATCACAACATAGTAAAGGAGGTACACAAATTTATGCTGATAAAACAATAGGTAGACACAAAGAGAAACTCTCATAGATCTAACATTTAGGTTTGACAGGAGGAAGGACATTTATGGAGTCATAGAAATCTAGACTAGATCAATCATGGATTTAAGTCAACATGACAATCTATGTGATCCTAGAGCAACATTCTTGCACTTAATGTAACAACCCATCCTGACACAATAGTGCAATGGTTTTAATTTTCTGTAGGACAAATTTGTATTAATTTCTTCTCACCCCAATAATACTATAACTATACCATTAGGTCCCTTTTCTATGACTGTGTATACTTACACCTATAAAATACTCTTTCTCTAAACTACTTATGTAATCCCTTCCTTCCTGTGCAAGTCTCCCACAACGCCATCTCTCCTATCATCACCTTCTCCATTTGGGTCAAACCACTAACCAAGTATACCACCCTCATTCTACCCTCATTGCTTCTACCCAATTCAGATACTACATTCTTCTATAGTCATCTATTTTATCCACTTCTGTTATTTCCCAATCCACAAAATCTTACTATATTCTCCTTCATCTTCATATTCTATCTGTTGTGCTTAGCTTTCTTTATATATGTATAGACACACATTTGGGTATATGGTATCATAAGTGTGACTAAGGTATGCATCTGTGCATAAATGATGTACACAAATGTGTGAAAAAGTATGTTTGTTGATATGTCTATATGTGTACTACAGAAGACATTGTTGTTTGCCTACTCCAAATCCATCCCACCTTCCTCCTTTATAATAGAATCTTGATTTTGGCTGGGGTTCCAAAATTCAAGGTACTTGAATTTTTTCCAGCTGAAGTGAAAATGTCGAATAGTTTAAGCCAATCATAGTAATACCATTACCCTAGTGATTGGTTTAAGAATGGATGTGTGAACCAGTTCTGACCAAGGAGCCATAATGGAAGATCTTCAGGGGAGCTCCTGTGTCCCCTCTAGATATTGCCATGTTGGTATATGATGCTTGGAACTACAGTGAACATTTTGTGGCCATGAGGTCATCTATAGACATACTATAGATGGTAGACTAGAAAGATAAAAGTAACCTGGTCACTCATGATGTTGAGCTGCTATATAAAATAATAAATTTATCGTACTGCTTCAGTCATTTTGAGTTACCTGCAGACAAAAGCATTCTACATATTCTTGTTTATAGGGGAGATGGAAGGTATGGTGTTGGTAGTCTTATGTGGAGAAGAAGCTATGGACTGACACTTGACTCAGAAGAGCCAGTTACTGAAGTTTTCCATTTTTGTTTTTTCTGATTGTGAATGGAGGCTAATAAATAGGGTGGTCATATTTTCCAAATCAAAAATTAACTTTGACACAGGACCCCACATCAGAGCAGAATATTTAAATTTTTGGACATGACCCTGGCATAGTCAGGAGTGGAGCTGAAGGAATGGTGGTCATAAAAATCACTCAGATGAGACCATGGCTGATCTGAGAAAGCTAAGAGAAGACTGTGTCTAGTCACTCTTCGTGTCTGTGTCTGTGTGTGTGTGTGTGTGTGAGTGTGTGTGTGTGTCTGTATGTGTGTAAATGATCAAAGACTGGCTGCAGCAAATTGTTTCTTTTTGGGATAAAATTTACTTAGAAGGATCCTGTCACATTTCAGCTGCCTTGGCAATAGAATGCAAAGGTGCCTATTAGAAGTTAAAGCAAATTTGTATGCAGCAATAGTCTTAGCATATTATAAAATGTTGATTCAGAAAGAGTGTCTCTCCGATCTTAAATGTGTTTTTTATTTTCAATGAGTGTTTAATAAAAAATATTCCAAATAAAATAGCAAAGTTGGAAAGAGAACATACAATATTTCTTATTATTTACAATGAGCTTAATATTCCTTCGTATTGAAATGTTTTAAAATTTTGGCTCTATTGTAAGGGCCAGACATATCAGCAGGTATTTGTTCTGACTAAGAGCAAAATTGCCAGTAAATATCATAGACCAGGATTGATCTTTGAAAGTCTGAAAATCTTATGCTTTTATTTGGTGTCACAGAGAAACAGGATCCCTATCCATTATTGTTGAGTCTTTGGTTTGTTTCAACTGATTTCCTATATTTGGATATTTAGCTTGTTCCAACAGATCCCTTTATTATGCACAAGAAGTATCAATACTTGAATAACCACGGTGATTTTTGATTTTAATTTTCCTGCATTGTTTGCCAACTTGCTTTTAAATTTAATGACTCTTGGTCAAACCACCTGATATAACAAAAAACATTTTAAGTTATAACAGCAATTTTAATTGTAGCATAGTCTATAGATAATTAATTATGCTAATAGGCCATTCAGGAAAGAGAATGGAAGATAGAAAAAAGAGAATGTCTGTCTGAGAGGGTATATAAGTGTGTGGAGCTGCATGTTGGAAGTTACTAGAAGGTAAAGATGAAGTCACAGCTTAGTAACTGATAGAGCAAACAAGCACGTGGATAACAGACATCATTCATGAAAGACTATTGCAAAACAGGTGCTAAGAGGAATGTTGGGAGAAGATTCTTCATGGGTCTTTCATGTTTCTGCATGTCTTGTGAGAAAGACATTGGCTGCCTTTGTGCCAGGTTGCCTTTTTGAGGATGTGTATACAGCGAAGAGCCTTGGAAGGTAGGGATGGTGTCTTCCTTGGAGCAAAGGACAGGCATGTTTACTGCCCATTATAAAAAATTCAAGTTCCCTCAGCTTAGTGTTTTTCTCCTAAAATGCAACCACTGGTATCCATAATATTGGCTGTCTTCATATGGCTCTCTTCATGTCACCCTATGGGAACTGGGGCTTGGAGAATGGTGCAAAAATGTGGACACTCTGCTATTATTAATATCAGTACTATTGTTAATAATCTATTCTTTGTCTCTGTCTCAGGAGTCTTGTGTTTTCTGCCAGCATTCACTGAGCAGTGGAAGGCTGACCCATTGGCTTGTAAGTAGGGTAAAATCTCAGATCCAGTTCTTGAGAAGGAGAGGGCCAGAAAACAGCGTGGAGTAGGTCACTGGGACCACAAGCACTTTGGAGAAACAGAGACTCACTGCCTTTCTGATCCTGTCAAACTTGACCACTCTGGGCAAGCTTATGAATGTATGTATTACCAAAGTTAGATGGCTAGTGTTTTATATACTGTATAGTCATAGTTATAGGAACTGTCTAGGAAGGAATGGGTAAGTTTGTATGGGTCTGTGTGGGATATGTCTGAATGAAGATCATTTATAAGTTTGAATTGTGTACTTGCTGGTGATTTAAGCTAACATTTATTAAACATATATTATTAGTCTGCAGAAGCAGGTAGGGAAAAGAGAACGCTAAGATAAATGGAGAATAAAGCATATCAGGATAGCATGTAATCAATCAGGGTTTTAGGGCCTTTGTACATGATACTCCTTTTTCCTGGAAGTATTGTCTGAGGACCAGGTGTGATCCACCAACTGTTTGCTACTAGTTTCAGGAAAGATAAGTACAGAAATCAAAGTAACTGTTTAGACACTTTTATAGCAACTTGACATTGCTGCAACATTCAAGTATGTGATCATTTTTCTAGTAATTCACTTTTTATTATATTTTACAAAGGTATTGCTCTGTAGAAGATTGGAAATAAACAATGGCCTTTCACCACAGATAATTTCAAAGCATGGGCCTAGAATACTGTTGACTGCTCCCAATTTACCCCTTCCCTCCCACACACACACCATCTCAGCATGGATACCACGTATTGGGGCCTTCTGTGATCCTTCAAGACTGGGTTAAGTCTTTCCTCTGTGCTCTTATAGTTCTCTGTAATTACATAGCATTTATCAATCTGTGCAGTAATTGCCTGGTTATTTGTCTGTCTTCTCCTCAGATAATAAGTTCTTTGAGGGCAGAGTGTGTCTTGTTCATTGTTACGTCCCTAGCACCTAGCACGGTGTTTGGTCTCTAGTGGGCACACAATAAATATTTGTTGAATGTACAAATTTTTGGAGTAATTAGTTCTGTGGAGTAGAGACAGTTCTAGAGACAGTTCCATAGAAGGTGACATTTGAACTCTGTCTTGAGGATGAGAAGAATTGTGCCAGACTGAGTTGAAGGGCCAAGCATTACAGCAAAGGAAATGATAACAAAACCAGAAAGCTTCTCAATGAAATTGAGGAAATTTGGTATAGCTAGAACCTCAAATAACCCTGGGGTTAATTTGCTTGTTACTTGACAATATAATTATAAGCCTAATGATACACAAGGTAGCTATAAATGTTCTTTAAAAAATAATTTTCCCAGAGTGTCAGCCAGGACATATTTTATTCAGTTATGACAATGGGAAGTGTGACTTACCAACAGGATACTTGGCTATGGAACGAGTGGTTGCATATTTGAGGGAAGGATGCTCAATAAGATAAACATAGCAGGATAAGGGAGCCAACGAAGTCTGAAAAAAATTTGAAACATCTTTCTTATTATGTAATGACCATATGTTTTGTTCTCTTTGCTGCAACAGAGTCAATGATGCCTTCAATATGTTTTACTTCATTAACTAAGATTAGTAAGACAGCTTTATGAAACACTTTTGAACCCAATGTTATTATAGCTTTGAAAACATACAAATGAAGCATACATACAAAAACATATGTGTATAAAATTAAGTTATACGGAGATTTCTGGGTAAAATGTACATTAAACAATTCTCCAGAACCAGGTTCAAAGAATATAAAACAAAATTTCCTTCTTCATGGATTTAGTTATTTTTGTTTTCATCACTGGTTACATTTAGCAGTGGTCTTTTAAAAAATTTTGTTTCTATTCCTGTGGTCCTGGTCTTTACAGATGTTGGGTGATTCCTCCTCCTCCTGCTTATCTGAATAATTTGAGACAGGCCTCTTTGTTTTGATAACTGAGTATCAGCCAGGCTGCTTCCATGTCTGGCAACTCAAGCATTCAGCTCTTTCTTCAAAGAGGAACAAAGAATAGCTGCACTGTGATCTCCTACAGACAGGAATCACTCCTATCCAGTTATTGTCAAAAACTTAAGGGAAACAAAAACAATAGTTGACCAGCCTGGGCAACTACAAAAATTAAAAAAAAAACGATCCAGGAGTGGTGTCGTGTGCCTGTAGTCCTAGCTACTTTGGATGCTAAGGCAGGAGAATCACTTGAGCTCAGGAGTTTGAGGCAGCAGGTAGCCTGCACTCCACTGCACTCCAGCCTGGGTAACAGAGCAAGACCCTGTCTCAAAAGAAAAAAGTTAACTTTTACTATAGGCTAGGTATTAAGTTAAACTCTTTAAATACTTTATCTCATTTAAAGCTTTTAGTACCCATATAGGGAAGTGTTATTATGCTAATTTTACAAAATGAGGAAAGCAAGGTTTTGGGACTTGGTATCTTGTCCAAACTTAGTGAATGAGAAAGCCAGGACTCGAACCCAGGTTCTCCTGACTATGTGGGTCAAACTCTTTCCACTAAATAATACTACCTCTCAGGAAGGAAGGATATCTATTATACAGAAATAAACATACAATTCATTAGTTGTGTTTCTGCTTGACTGTTATTTTCTAGCAAATTTTCTCCAGCTATAGGCACTAGATTCCTGAATTTTTGATCTTGTAGATTTCTGAGTCTTAAAATGATTAGTTATATGAAGTACTCACAGGTTGGATGTGTGTTGTAGTATCTAAGTCAAATGGGACAGGCGCAGGTCTAAAGGGAGCCAATCTTTCTATCACTGGGCTTTAGTCAACATTAAATGACTATTTCTTAAGCTTCCTAAAACCCTATAATTGAGATACTTCAACTACACCATGTAAAATTTTAAAATTAATTTTACTCAGTTTTACCAAATAGCCTACAATTTGGTGGCTGTCTGGATAAAATATATAATTTTGTAAACACAAGAATCCATAAACGTTTTATTATTTTATTCATCGTATTTATTATTTTACTTTTTCCTCTCCTTTTCTCCTGCCTGTCACCATTGCTAGTATGTTCCGGTACCACCCTTTCCCACAGATCCTCAAGCCTGGCTGTGGAATAGATCCCATTTCTCTTGGACCCTCTCACTTGATCCTTTTCTGGTTGTCTCATATCTATAATTGACTTAAAAGTACAGGTCATATGCTAACTTATCAATTAATAACATTAACATTACCTTAACATAATGAAACATCTGAATCAAAAAGTCATTCCTGGAATCTTCAAGAATAAGAGTGCAGCCCATGTTAGAAGTAGTGTTGTGAAGGTCAAAAATAACATCATACGAATCTTCACTATTTTTTGGACCAAATAAAAGATTTATTTCTTGAGCCCTTCTCACTTCATATGGCAAATCTTCTGATATTTTTTTGCTGTTATTAGCAGAAAGAAAAAGATTAACATCGTGGTTAAGATAACATAAATATACAATAAGAACATAGTGTAATAAGAATCAGTTGCTAAATGTTTAATATGAAAAATCTGTATAGGAAGTGAAAACTTATTTGAAACCCTTATAAATGAAAAATTACATTTTTATTCATTTGATTCCATGTAACTAATGGTGCATTGGCACGCCTGCAAAATAATAATTCTTTTGTGGTTGGTCACAGATAGGACATATCAAACAGAATTTACCATTAGATTTCAGCCTTGAGTAAAATGCATCCATTAATTTACTGAATATTTTCTTAGTAGTTATGGTGCACTGGGTTATCTATTATGGGGCTAAATCATAAAATGCACCATTTCCCCCCTCTAGCTAATTCTAGTGCACAAACATAGTCAAACTTAGGTGTCCACATAATCTAATTAGGGATTCTTAATTGAGGTACAGGAACCACTAGTGATCCAGGGACAAGGTTTATAAAGAGTCTTTAAATACTCCCAAAATGCAAAAATTTGCTGGTGCACGCATATATGTATTTTTGGGGGAGAAGGGCTAATAGTTTTTCTTGTGTTTTCAAATCAGCCTCTATCCACTCTTTCTCCACCTACTGCAATGATTAGGATTTTTTTTTTTTTTTGCTATATATGATAAAGGTTTAAATTTATTTTTCCTCACTAAACCACTCACCCACTTTTTCCTATAATTCCATCTATTTCTATGCCCTGGCTATTTTTGCTGGTATCTTCGAGGAATTCCAGCCTGGAATGCAGTCAGGAAGGTGGATAACGGTTTTGCAACTATGAAATAAAAACCATGAGGACAAAGACGGATGCTAAGAATAGTGCAGCGGGAAGCTAGAAGGAGCCTGTGGCATTAATGATCCCATGTAGCCACTGCACCAGCCTCGAGCTGCCTGCCTCTTATTATTTGTGAACAAGAAACCCTTATTTGTTTAAGCCACTATTCTCAGATTTCTATCATATGCAAACCAAACCTAATGTATATATTAATGCATAACATATACATTAATACAATCTAATGTATATATTAATAAATTAGCATTTTAAGTTCATTCATGAAATAATCCCATGAAGTCTTTCTTCCCCAACCAATTTGGTTCTGCGTCATTCTACCCCATTTGGGTAAATAGGACCACTGCCTACCCAGTTGCTCCAAGTTAAGGCCTGTAGTTTTGAAAAGTAATGAACACTTTGAGTTCTCATGCCTGGAGTCCAGCTCCCCTTGGAAGAGTGCCAAAGGATGAGGCTGAAAGAATTGCGAGGGGCAGGACCCACAAGGGTGCTATCAGTTATAGTAAGTTGCTTAGATCAGCTATACTAAGTTGCTTAGATCTATTCTGGATAGATTTTTAAAGAATTTTCAGCAGGGGAGAAAGATCCTAAGACTGGAATGTTAGGATGATCCCTGTAGCTTTCACACGGAGAATGGGTGGCAGGCAGGACTGGAGAAAGGCTGAATGCGGAGAGACCCTGTAGGAGGCTATGCTAACTGCCAACAGAAGAAATAAACTAAGGCAGTGAAAATGGAGAGGATTTGCGAAGTACTTGCAAGGAATAATCGGAAGGACTTGGTGACTCACTAGATGGGGGGATGAAAAACTGGGAAGGTTCTAAGATGATTTCCATGGGGGATTTGGTGGGTCATGGTGCCATCACTGAGATGAAGAATATAAGAAAAGGAATAAATCTGAGAGAGGGAGGATGGAAGAAGTTAATTAATCTACCTCATAAATTTTCATAACCACCCTGAAAGAACTGTCTAACCTTTGAATAGTGTTAACAATAAGAAGCAGACAGTAAATTTAATTTAAAAGACTACTGTCATTGAAGTATGTACTATTGGGTGGTCATAATAAGAACACTGACCCCAGTCCATTTCAAAGTTATTTGGGAAGTTAATATGCAGACAAAAAAGAGTTATTCTTCAACAGATTATTACTTGTTATATAAGACTTAGTTAACAGATATTTTAGGTTAATAGATAAACACTACTTGTGTTGACATAACCTCAGTCAGGAAGATACATTTCTGAAATTAAAATTTATGCTAATAAAAATATGATTTGATACAAAAGTATGACTACTGTATAACTGCTCTGAAAATCAACTGTTCCATAAAATGAGCCATATTTCCACTAAACGTAGTATCCATCTTTTGATCTGCAGTGAGACTAAACCCAAGGAATTCTCTAACTCAAATTAGCGTTTGTCAGAAAACAAGAACATAGAATAGTGCAGGTAGTTGTTCCTGTGTATGTCTTGTATCTTAGTTAGCAGTCTAGCAACTCTCTGAGAGGTAGAAACTATCTTGTAGAGCTTTGTACTCCTACAGTATGTGGCAGAGTGCCCTGAGAAAAATAGCTATTTAATAATATTTTTAGGTAAATGAAAGAAAGGAGTGGCAAAAAGCAAATACCTACAGGCATATATATGTATAGTCATAGATATTATGATGTAAACAAAGGCAAAAATAATTAATAAGGACCTAACCTAGAGTGTTATGATTGCATGTGTATTATAAATCAGCTGATATTTAGATTCAGACAATTCAGGTGAAGTGTCTTTATCACTCATCTACAACACCCCATCTGCAACAACCCACCAATGAAATTAAGTACATCTACTCTTCAGATCACAGGGTGGTCTGATGTTTTCTGACAATGGGTATTTGTTCATTCTGTCATTCAACATATATTAATTGAAATGTCACATTTTTCTTAAGTAGAACTTTATGCACTACCATAAACACAGTTGCATGAAAACATAGTAGACAATTTCCTAGAAAGTTAACACATAGGTATGCAAGCATAGTGGGCTAACACTAATTTTATGCAAAGGATTATTAAATCTTGCTTCTTTAAAGATACGATTTAAAAATAAAACTCTTTTTTAATTTATTGTCTCCGTCTGTATAGGAAACATTTAAGAAGAAAAATCAAATAAGAATAGTTGGGTGCTTAAAAAAGTTTATAAAAGAGCACAAGAATGCCCACTTTAGATAACTGTGTAATTTGCAATGCAGTATGATTCAAAGTGAAAGTGATCTTACCATAGTGACTGTATGTACAGATATGAATTATCATATGCATATTCATATACATGTTCTTTCTCACACTCCTACAACTTCTCTCTCTCTTTTTCTCTCTCTCTCTCTCACACACACAAATACAAAACATAGTCTTACCCAAGATTTTCGAGGTCAAAAACACGATTCAGGTCACAGTCAATGTATCTGGTACACTTCTTCACTGCTCTTGGGTTAGTAATAAGTGGTTTTACCTCCAGCCCCGTTCTCTGAATCTCAGCGCCATTCTCTAGCCAATGCTTAACCAGAAATACTCCTGTTAGCTCATTCCCATGAGTTCCTCCAAAGATAGCAACCTTTTTTATAGGTTCTTCAGCAACATGATGAGAAGTCATTTCACCAAGTAGTTTTTACTGATTTCTGCAATTCAGAGGAGAAGAGATCAAGGGAAACTTAATTTCTTAAGAAAAGTTTAGAAATTTAAATCTGAATGAGACTTTCACCAAAGTGCAAAGTACAGAGTTCCCTTGAGTGGAGTATATTCTAATTTTCTGTTACAAGTTCTGAGCCCTGTTTTCTATGTGGACACTCCCTTCCTTAGCCCTGCCCTTTGCCATATTTGGATTACAACTAGAGATACAGCGTTTTACTTTAACTTCTAACTCCCTCAGATGGTCAGTAGAACTAAATACAGTAATAAATTAGCATCTCAGACTAACACAAAAATCCTGTTTTCCCCTCAGATAGAATGTCATCCAATGGGGCTTTCATGATTATTTTTAATAATAAAAAGAATTTATATACTTCCAGCCTCAAAAAATATAAAAAATAAAAAAGTGGCCCATTCAATATTTATATTTCCACTGGCATTTAAAAATAGTTCATTCCTGAAATGAGTTCAGGCACTTTTCATGATTTGAGGGCATTTGAATCTCACCTCTATGAACAGCCAAAGGCAGATCTTCAGAGATCTCTTGAACCAGCACCGTTTTTCAGAAAGCTTTTTCGCACTCAGAAACACAAGGACCAAATCAATGATCAGTAGGACTTAAAATGTTACTTTGAAACATCCTTTAATTTCTTTCTCATGAAGTTTTTGGTAATTCTGTATCAACTTTCTTACAAGCCTTCCTCATTTTTTACTTAAACCCTAAAGGAAAAGCAACTGTTAGTGATTTTCAAGTCTTTGTAATGCTGATCTTAGGACATATTATATATACCAACCACATCACGTGAGCTTATCTAGATGTGGCCTAACTTATTGGCAGCGTGAACTCTCTACTGGAATGTGTTACTCAAAAGGGTGTCTTATTAGAGGAAATTATCCAGAATACTAAGATGATTACCACCCTTTGGTGAAATGACTCTAAGCCAAATCTGATTGGATTTCATACTCAATCACCCAGAAAATCAAATATGTTCAAGTACTAGAAATACTATGCACTAGTAATGCCTGATTGTTTGATAGGGGTACAACAGGAATAATTCATTACAATTGCAGAGCGGTTTAATTTATTATGTAATGTTCTTCATACACCCACTTTGTAAGATGGTGGAGGGAGGGGTTAGGTTTGACATCTTCACTGCGGAGGTGAAGGAGAGATTAAGTAATCTGATTAAGGTTCCACAGGAACTTAGGAGAAAACTAGGCCTGGGGCCCATATTTCTGATTCCAAGTCTAATGTTTTTCACAGAACAATAGGGTGCCTCTCTGTTATTTTTGGTCTTCTTCAAAGTTCTAATTTTGCTTTTCCAGAATTCACATAAACAGTCATTACATTATGCTCAGGAAATAAACACACAAACAAAATATATAGAAAAATAAAATATGAATGCTTCATAATATTTAATAAGCCAGTCTGTATATTCTTCCTTTAAGAAATTATAATGCAGAGATAAAGCAAAATGACAAAATCTAAATTTACATGTTAAAATTACTGTTATAAGAAAAAGCCCCTGTAGCCTTTGATTTTCTATCTATATCAATGTACACTCTACACTTCAGACAGTATTAGAGATGATGAACACACTTGTAAATGTAAACGGATGAAAGTTGTATTGTTGAGTTACTTTGGTTTTAAGAGCAGTAACTATGGTGAATTATTAACATTCTACTGTGTTTTGTTTCTTTTCTGCTGATTTGTAGTTTGTTCTGTCCTTTGCCCTAGTCTCTCTGGAAATGCTGCTTCAGTTATTTACTCGTAGCTGGCACAGATGACTTGCATTTTGAGGCTTGTTTTATGGAATTTTAACAGATCAGCACTTTGAAGCACATTTCACATTCATAAGTAAAGTTTCTCTTACATGTCAAAATTAATAACTTTTTTAAGAGTTAATGAATTGCAGTAATTCTTTCCTATACTTACCTTGTTTATTGTGTACAGAGTTTGTCTTCTGTGGAAAGCTGTATTAGAAAAAAAGGAAGCATTTCCTCAGAACTAGAGCAACAGAGGCTTTTCATACTCTTATACCAAGTTAACTTCCAAAAGATTTTTAACTCCCTGTTTCCCAAAGCAGATTTTTGGGACCCACAAAAGCTACACGTTTTTATTAGTCTAGTTCTTTTTTGAAAGTTCAGAGAACTGATAGTGTACAAAGTGAAACCCCTTCTAGTTGTCACTCACTCACTATTAAGTCGAATATTTATTATCTTGTAGTACTTAAAAGAGTAAGTATAATAACTTCCAGCATTACAATATTTTGTGGGGGTAGAGGTACCTGATTAATTAATAAGATAATGTAGTTTAAAACAAAAGGAGAGCAAATTTTTACCTCACAGTCTTGGCTGTCCAATAGATCAATGCCAGAAATTTTGCTAGAGACAAATTTAAGGTGTGGTTGTTTCCCAAATAGTATGATTGGGGGGATAAGGAAGGTTTTCTTTTCAATATTATACATAAGGTGTCTCATATATAACGTGGTTGTCCAGTAGTCATGTAATCAAACTCCTCTGACTACTTTAATTTTCTCCTTCCCTGTGGCACTGTTGCTGGGTTGCCCATCCTGACCAACTTTCCAGGTGGAAATAAATCATAACCAGGACCAGACAGGGATAAACAGATTAAGTTTATAAACTGCGGGCAAAGATTTCAGATTGCTCACGTCTGCATTCCTTACAGACGTAGCACAGGATATTGCTCATAGTGGGTTTTAGGTTTGTTTTTTTTTTAAACGAGCGAGCAATCTCTTTTGGGGGGTGGGTGGGTGCATATCATATATGTGTGCATGTATGTATGTATGTTATGTACCTATGTACATATCAGGTCAAAATCTGCTTCCCTGAAGCTTCTGCTCATGTTTTGGGTACATCTCCTCTCTGGAACCATGATAAATAACAAGTCTTTTCAGACATTTCATTGTTTGAAATCTTTTTTTTCCAAGTTAAAGGATGACCCTATTCCTTCAAGGCTATTCCTTAGTCTGGTATTCAAGGTCTGCTATTATCTGGTCTCAGTCTATCTCTAACATTATTTCCTAACACTTTTCTTTACTGGACATAACTTTTCAAAGAACCTACTAGGTCTTATCGTCTCACGGTCCTAGGTCTTTACTAACAACCTTCCCTCCAACTCTGAGCCCTTTCCACCTCTTCCCTGCAACTTCGCCAGTCTTCAAATGGTCAGAAGATGTGGGAACAACAAAACACGGTCTTCAAACTCAGACGAAACTAGAATTACAATACTCGGCTCATATAAGTACCCAATAAATGGCAGCTACTGTTATTACACAAGGGCTAATGTTTATTGAGCACTTACTGTGTGGGACAGGACTGCTCATTTTCTCTTTTAATGATTTTAGTGCGATTATGTACATATTGTTGTTGCGATTTGACTGAGGAAGGGCGTGTAGGTCCACAGGGGTAAGTAACCAGCCCAAGGTCCCAGGCCCAGGAGCCCGCAGCCTTCCCTGCCGGAAAGGCTGGAGCCGCAAGCTCGGGCCGTCAGGGCATTCTGCTTCCCCCGCAGACTGTCTCTGCGGCCTACGTGCTCCTCCCTCCCTCGAGCTCCCGCGGCGCCGGCCCGGCCTTGCCGACCGCCCTCTGCCTTCCGCGGCTGTCCTCCCAACCCTGGCCTCAGCTCTGTCAGCGGCCGCCCGGGGACGCTTGTTCCCTAAGTCGGAAATTCAGCCAGACCACGCAAGACACCCATGACTTGGTTTCGAGGCCTGTGGCCTTCAAGTCAACACTCGGGGTTGCCACCGGCAGCGTACAAACTTAAGTTCACAACCTAAGAAACTGCCGTGGGTGCGGGGAAGGGAGGAGCACACTTTTCTGACAAAGCCGGGCAGAGGCCGGCTGGGCAGGAGATCTGTCACTGCCTCTTCGATGGCTCGTTTCCTCTCTAGGCAAAACTCTAAGGAGGTAGCGCCATCCCTGCGCCCCGTATCTCACAGTGTGAGGATGCTAAGGGGGGCGCGTTAAAGTTATCACACCGGTTCCGGTTCCGGCTGAGGGAGACAACGCCCTCGACGACGCCGTGGCGCCAAGGCGGGGGCCCCTGCACGGGCACTGCCTGCCGCGCCGGTCGGTCGAGGTGCGCCTGCGCACAGCCGGGCTTCCCGCGCTTTCGGTGGAGGCGGGAGGGTCTGCAGTCGCTGACTGGGCTGCGCCGACGACGGTTGGCCGAGGCAAGGGAAACTGAAGGTTCAAGCTGTACGTCGTGTTGGCAGGAGGGCCAAGAAGGGAAAGACGTGTGTTGACCCTAGTTACCAAAGTGTCCCCAATTCCTGGGTGGGTCAGGCGAGGCCTTTGTACGAGAACGTGAACCCTGACTGAGGGTTGTCTCCCACCCGCCATGAGGGGCCAAATCGGCCCACCTGGCCCCCGAGGCAACGGTCTCAGTGGGGGGGGGGGGCGGGGCTGGGCACGCGCTACCGCAGATTCAGCAAACTTTTTGCACATTGATGGCATCAACTACGTTATGAACGCCTCTCATATCCATTTGGAAGCTGTGTGTGTACACCGAGGGTCGGTGGGCCGGGAGGAGGCTATTGCACTTAAAACGTTTTTTGTTTGTTTATGTTGTTTTGTTTGATTCTCAGAAACGTAATAGCCCTTGTAAGCCCCTCTAGGTTTGCGGGGTAAGTCGCACTGGTGTTTCTGTGTTGAGAAAAATTGGTCTAATCTCAGATTTGGTTCCCAGAATCGCACCAAGAATATTTTCTAAAAAGCCTGCTGTATCCAGCTTCAAGCCCGAGATGTGGAAACAAAGCAGAGGCAGTCCCCTAAGTTTCCCAAGTCCTATTTGAAGTTTCACATTTCCCAAGTTCTGTTTGAGCAGATGATATTTGAAAATTAATATTTACCTCAGTCCGATTTGCATTATTAATTAGTTAGTTGTGTTGCTGTCTGTCTGTCTTGTTGGGGAGTGAATTTGGAGCAGAAATTATTTAGGTTTGTATCTTGCCTCTTCATGCAATGGGCAAGTGTTTGTTGAATTAAATTGGGATGGAAATGTTAATATATCAGGAGGCTAAACATGGAAAACTTACAACAGAAATTGTGGTGAGAGAAAAAAAAACAAAGAAAAAACCGGTTTCACTTGTTAAAGTTGTAGAAACAGAATGGAAACTTTTAATTATAATTATTCTGGATGTTAAGTGAGCACTTAGCCTTTGGTATTACGTAATCCAGGAGTTTCAAACTGGGGGCGAAGCAGATAATCTTCACGGTGTCGTAAAGTGGGACACAAAGCGTGTTCTCACATGGCTAGTTCAGTAGTGCATGTTTCCTCCCTAGCCTCATAAACATATAAGTTTGCCTATGTTCCCTCTTTATAGGTCTGGTTCAGAATTATTCTCATTGTGCGTTCTTGATTCTAAAATAAATTACATACACTGTGTGAAAATCTGCATATGTTTAGGAGGCAAGGTTATAGTCATAACTTATTTTGAACAGAGTTGGAAAAATGGATTATGCTACTCAGAAAGCAAAGGACTCCCCAAAGTGTTTACATTATCAAGTTTGAAAGTAATTTTAAACTATAATTTCAATAATTACTAGGCGGAGAATTTTGAGTTTGTTGTCGATACAATATAAGTTATAAGTTTCTTTCTTTGGAGGTTTAGTCAGACAACTTCAAATTGTAAATCTGGAATGCTAAAGAAGAAATTATAGACTTTGATATTGAAGGAAATGAAGCGAAACCTAAATGAGAATTTGACTCGAAGTACAGCAGGTATTGAACATCTTTTATTTTTTAATTTTCTATATTTTGTATATACCATGTAAAACTTATATGGTTATAGATGGAACATTTTGGAAGGAACTTGTAAAAACATTGAACATTTAGTCTAGCCTCTTTACTTTTTAGGTCCAAGGCAGTAAAATAACTTACTCAAGGCAAAACATATATAGTGGTAGAGATGGTAATAAGGTCAAACTTTCCCAGATTTATTCTGGTGTGCTTTCTCTAAATTCTGTGTGCTTGGGTTATTCTGTGCTTTTAAGCTGAAAACAAAGAAATACATCTATTTTTATTTGTATTTGTGACTGACTTGTTCAAAATATTTCCAGAATCACTTCTGTCTTCCTAAAAGCTTATCCCTGCATTTCGGCTTCCCCAATTTATTAGTTAGTATAAGGACAGAGGGTAAGAATGATGAGAACCAGGGGAATGATGATGCCACACAATGAAGATAATAATAACTGTTATTTGTGGTGGATGTGCTGTTTTCAAGACATTTAATTATACATATTTTAATTTAATCCATACACCAATCCTCTGAGATAAGTTATTATCATCCCTGTTTTCTAGATGAGAAACCAAGGCAAAAAGAGGTGAAATAAGTAATCTGTGAAGTGGCAGAACCAAGATTTGAACCTAGGAATCTGGCTGCAGAGTCCATGGTTTTAATCAGATGTTATCATGTTTATATGTCTTATTGGCACAGAGTTTAAGGAAATTGCCCCAGTTTATACTCTGAAATTGTAATTCAAACCTACTTTGAAGTCATAGTTCAAACCCAGGCAGTCTGACTTCAGAGGCCACATTATTCTACCAGTCTTTCAGCAGAGTTTTTTCACAGAGCTTGTATTCTCCTGCAGTACAAGTAATGATGGACCAGCTAGAGAATGGTATAGTGGCAAGAGATCTGAACTGAAATTTAGGAAGCTTGGATCCTATCTAGGTTTTCTTCTACTGACTTGCTCTGTAGCAGTGGGCAAGCCTTTTGAACCTCTTTACCCTTTGAGCTCCCTACTAAGTTTTAAAGTTTATACATTGTGATTTTTGGCCTGACTTGAGATCCTAAATTTGCCATCTTTAGGAATTGGAGTATTTATTCTCATTTGGATTGGATATTATCATCCTTTAAGGCATTCTCAAAATGATCCACAGAAAATATTGCAGACATCTGGGGTGCTTGTTAAAATTGCAGTTTTGGATTCCAGGCCAAATCTATTGAAGTAAAATCTATGAGAGTGTGATCTAGGAGCCTGTATGTTAAGCAGAATCCCAGATAAATCTTAGTTGAATTAAACTTTGAGAACCATGGCCTGAAAGGATGTGCTACCATAGTCCAAACAGTGGTTAGGGTTTGGGAAGCATGGTTCAAAGTTTGGTTCTTCCTCACCTCTGTTATACTCCAAGTGTCCCCTCCAATGGATATGTTAATTGGCAAGCACAAGAGGGAAGTAAGGAAAACAAAAAGGGGATTTCAAAAGAGTTGCTCTGATGGGGGGAGCATGGACAATATACGTAACCTAAACTTTTGTACCCCCATAATAAGCAAAAGGGTTGGGGGATGAGGAAGGAGGTGGGAATTACTTCCAAATAAGAGGAATTAAAACAGTATTAAGGTAGAATAAGAAAAGACTTTTGGAGAGACAAATGAGGGTATTCAGGATCTTAAAAAGAATGCAAAAACAAATCCATGAATATAGAAATATATCCATAATCATATTAACATATAGAAGTAGACAAATTTAAGTTGTATATTAAATAGTAATTATTTTATAACTAGATCTGGTTATTTGCCTATTATATACTGATATATTGTTATATTCAATTTAGGCTGTTTGCCTGTACCATTGTTCAATCAGAAAAAGAGGAACAGACAGCCATTAACTTCTAATCCACTTAAAAATGATGCAGGTATCAGTACTGCGTCTGACAGTTATGATTTCCCTTCTCTACCAACAGGTAAGAAAATGAGTAAGGTAAGAATTTTCAGGAAATAAAAACTAGGATTATAGAAAATTACCAATTCTATTTTATTATAATGAAAATAGAAAGTATACATTTTTTCTTTATTCCACTATCCACATATAGAAATTACTTGGCTCTTTTTGAACATTCTAGTTCTGGAGTTTGAGTTTCCTTGTCTACAGAAGTAGATTAGCATTTCAATGGAGTATCTTAGGTCTGGAGCCTTTGTTCTAATGACATGGTAACCTACATTGTAAAAAATTTTTTTCTTTTTCAAAACACACATGCATATTGTAACTTACATCTTTGGTAGTCAAGAATGGGAGAAGTTTAGTTGCCTCAGGTACAGGGCATGGGAACACAGGAAAAATGGAAAAAAGACTTTAGGAAGTTCAGAAGCCCAGGAATTTCTGGTGCTTGGCCTTAGTCTTTTTTCTCTTCTTGTGTCATTTTTACTTTTTTCGTTTGTTGGCTCTTTACTCTCTGCTATCGTCTGAACGTGTCCCCCCAATCCCTGGCCCAAAATTCATATGTTGAAACTTAATAGCCAATGTGAATAGTATTAGAAGGTGGGGTCTTTAGGGTGGTCATTAAGTCATGAGGGAAGAGCCCTCATGAATGGAATTAGTGACTTTATAAAAGTGATGTGAGTGAGATGTTCCATGCTTCTCTCATGTGAGGACACAGTAGGAAGCACCATCTATGAAGTAGAGAGCAAGCCTTCAGATACTGAATCTGCTGGTGCCTTGATTTAGACTTCTCAGCTTCCAGAACCGTGAGAAATACATTTCTTTTAAGTTATCCAGTCTAAGATATTTTGTTATAATAGCCCAATGAACTAAGACACTCTCTTATCCAGTTGGCTTCCTTATAGCTTTAACTAGCATATGAACTAAGTTGCTTTGCATAACCTTTTAGTTCTAGTTCTCAGAAGTCATTGGTAGACTGCCTTCTGTATCTATTCAAATCCTAGAGACAGAGAGCGTCTGGTTCAGCTTATCTTTTAAGTGAGGCCGCTAAAATCCTGGCTTAGCTTTATGGTTATGCCTCTTTCCTCTGAACCAATTAGCTGTAGTAGTGGGTGCTGGAGGGTTTTAATATTTGCTGACTTTTTATTTCCCTCTGGATGAAGGCATGGGCAGGCAGGCATTCTGAAATATACTTGGTACATGCTGGTTATATACATTTGCATTTTGGGGGCACACATAAAAACTCATTAATAGGATCTCATATAACTAGAATTTTAAAATATCTTTACATATAGTAATACTTGTTAATTTCATACAATGTGTTCCCAAAGACCTTAATATGTTTCTAAATCTATAATTATTATTTTGTTTTCTTCTACACTTGAGAAATTTTAGGTATGAAGCTCATATTACTCCCATTTTTATGGATAAAAAATTAGAAATTCACATGGATATGCACAAGTGGGCATTTATCTGGTCCTGTTCCATTATTTAAACAATTTTCCACCATTTAAAATATTTTTATAAATAGCCTGAATGCTGACATTGAAAAATAACAGTTTGAGCTACTTGATAAGGAAATGTGTCCTGAATTCTTCAAGCTCTGACCAGGATTACTATTTGTCAGATGTATAAGATTCTTGTATGGAGTAAGAGATAGGACTATATCAGTGTTTTTCCAATTAGTCAGACTGGGGCCCAACTGATTTTTTTTTAATGATCGAATTGGCTTTTATTTGCAACTGATGAATTGTGCGGTATCCCATTTATAAAATAGAAAGGTACTAAACTAGGCATGGCATGGTTTTTGTAAGATAATTTGAGCAGAAACAAGGAAACAGCATAGTGCAAAAAGCAGACTGGTTAACATCAGGCTACTTTCCTTGTGTGGGTTAAAGCAGAGGGGGCTTCCTTATCATGCTAACTAAAACTGGCTTATTTGGGGATTTGGCTATCATCTCTCTCTCCTAATTTCTCAGAAGGTCAGATCTTACAAGTAAGCAGTTTAGGTTTCAGTTTGGTGTTGTGGAACCTTAGCATGAGTGACTTCATTTTGGGTTGGTCTGCTGAGGTTTAAATTTGATTTAACACTACATTGATACATCATTAATCAGCCAGAGTCTATAGTTTACATTAGAGTTCACTCTTGGTACAACTGATCTTTTTCTATTTTAGATATATTTAGATACACAAATACCATTGTGTTACAATTGTCTGCGGTATTCAGTATGGTAACATGTTGTACAGGTGATGTTCACACAACAAAGAAATGGCTTAACAATGCATTTGTCAGAGTGTATCCCCATTGTTAAACACAACGAAGAAATGGCCTAACAATGCATTTCTCAGAGTATATCCCCATTGTGATGTGTGACTGTGTTAGAGTACATCACACATAGTAAGGATAAGATTAGATGGTCAAATTTTATGTTCTTTCCCGCTTTATTTCTCTCTAACATACATGCACCATGCATATATATGTTCTGGGTTCTGATATATTTCTTTCCTTGGGGTGGGATAAAACAAGTTCAAGAAACTTGAATTAGATTGAATTTATGTTACAAGGTATAAGATAATATACTGGGATTGATTGTGGCAAAGATATAGATGAAATCATTTTCTTTGCTTAAAATACAATGGGGAAGAATGACATCTATAAAAATTAATAAGGCAGGCTCTAACAAATTCTACAACAAAGTGCTGTTGAAGAACAAGTCCATATCTTTAAGTTTTTTCTTCTTCAAGATTTTAAATCCCCCAAATTGAATAAATATGAAATAATTATTTTGAAAAATACTACCTGTCTTTCTTTTACTTATCTTACTTATATCTTTTGAGATTGGGCCTGGGAAGCTATGAATCCAGAGTTGGCTCCTTTAACGAAAACAATGAACACAGGGTATGTGGAAAAAAATAAACCAATGAATGTATGTCTGTTACTGACTGTTGTTGTTCTTCTGTGTATATTTTATGTTTCTCTGTTTGAAAATAAACTACTAATATTTAAAACGACATATTTCCTTGAAAGGCAAATACCACATTCAGTTTCTCGTCCTCTGAGGAGTCAAGATTCTATGCCTAATTCTATTCAATCACATACTGAAAGAAACCAGTGTGGTTGGAGGTGAGCATACTTACAATTTCTCTTTCTTCTTCTATTCCTTCTTTTTTTCCCTATCCTCCTCTCCATCTATCCCTCCTTTGTCTCTTCCTCCTTTCTTTGACAGAATTACATTTAGAAAATTTCTATATTACGAACTATAGCAATCAATATTAGCTACATTTTATGAAAGAAGTTAAGAGAACATGCATATTAAACTTTAAAAATAGGTAAATTTGGGAGTAATTATGTTTCAAAAGAATTCTTTATGTTATAATGAAATTTCTGCCAGTATTTATCATCATGAATTTATGATTTTGCTTATGGATCATTAATGATCTAGTTGATAATAGATAAAGAGACAGAAATCATTGTATCTTAATGTTGGATATATTTAGAAATTGAGAGCCAAACAGAATGTTTAATCTTACCTCTTAAGACAGTCAGCTGCAAGGTAAACAGAACAAAATAAGAAAGAAAAATGGAGGCTGAGATGCAAATGCATCTGCAATGGTTGGGGCTCAAGAAATGAAGAGATTGGCCGGGTGCGGTGGCTCATGCCTGTAATCCTAGCACTCTGGGAGGCCGAGGCGGGTGGATGGCTCAAGGTCAGGAGTTCGAGACCAGCCTGAGCGAGACCCCGTCTCTACTAAAAATAGAAAGAAATTATCTGGCCAACTAAAAATATATAGAAAACAATGAGCTGGGCATGGTAGCTCGTGCCTGTAGTCCCAGCTACTTGGGAGGCTGAGGCAGTAGGATCGCTTGAGCCCAGGAGTTTGAGGTTGCTGTGAGCTAGGCTGACGCCACGGCACTCACTCTAGCCTGGGCAACAAAGTGAGACTCTATCTTAAAAAAAAAAAAAAAAAAATGAAGAGACTGTCAGGGAGATGGTGACGATACTTGCAATAAGGATCTAAGTTTAATGTTTAAGTGTGAAAAAATAAATAGGAAAAGGGGATGGATTATATTTTAGGTTGGATTTTAGTATCCTTGGATAAGTGGCAATATTGAAGGAAATAATTTTGGAAGCACAGTACTGAAGAAACAACACCAAACACATATCAGCCATTGTTAAGTACTTTGATATATTTTAATCCTTACAATGACCATGTGAAGTTAATATTACCCTCATTTTTATTAAAGATCTTATATATTTTTAAAAAGCAGGAAACTTTTTTATGTACTAGTTAACAAATATACTGAAATAATATTTTTATTTAGAAAATTAGTTTTGATTTTATTATTCATGCTGGTTTCCTCAGGACCAGTTTCTAAGTTTCTTCAGGACCAGGGATTCAGACTAGGCCTAGTCAGTGTTTTGGGATGGTCCTTGGAGGCATTGTTCCAGCTGTAGGTGCTAGAAGAAAATCCATTCTGATGAGCGTTAGACAGAGAACTGGGTAACAGATTGTAATGTGGATAGGCAACTAGTATTGGACATTCCAATTTCAAATGATAGATAATCTATCAGACTGTTGGAATACAACAGAAAATTCAGGGGCAGAAGACATTTGAAAACCCAAGCAAGCAGTTGGTAATCTGCTGAAAGTCTGTTAAACCAGTGAAAGCTTTAAACTTCAGCTTTAGAGTCTAGGCTAGAGTTGCCAGATTTAGCAAATAAAAATACAGGATACCTAATTAAATTTGAGTTTCACTAATTTTTTAGTAGGTGTCACAGCCAGTATTTGAGACATACTTATATTAAAAATTTATTTGATGGCCAACAAACATGAAAAAATACTCAACATCTCTAATCATCAAGGAAATGCAAATCAAAACCACAATGAGATATCACTTAACTCCAGTGAGAATGGCCTTTATCAAAAAGTCCCAAAACAATAAATGTTGGCATGGATGTGGAGAGACAGGAACACTCATACACTGCTGGTGGGACTGCAAACTAGTGCAACCCCTGTGGAAAGCAGTGTGGAGATACCTTAAACAGATACAAGTAGACCTACCATTTGATCCAGCAATCCCATTATTGAGCATCTACCCAAAAGAACAAAAGACATTCTATAAAAAAGACATCTGCACCCGAATGTTTATAGTAGCACAATTCACAATCGCAAAGATGTGGAAACAACCCAAATGCCCATTAATACATGAGTGGATTAGTAAAATGTGGCATATGTATACCATGGAGTATTACTCAGCTATAAGAAATAACGGTGATATAGAATCTCTTTTGTTCTGGATAGAGTTGGAACCCATTCTACTAAGTGAAGTATCCCAAGAATGGAAAAATAAGCACCACATGTACTCACGAGCAAATTGGTTTCCCTAATCATCACCTAAGTGCACATTTGGGAATAACACCAACTGGGTGTTGGGCAGATGTAGTGGGGGAGGGGATGGGTGTATACCTACATAATGAGTGCGATGCGCACCATCTGGGGAATGGACACGCTCGAAGCTCTGACTCCGGGGGGAGGGTGGGGGGCATGGGCAATATACATATAACCTAAACTTTTGTACCCCCATAATATGCTGAAAAAAAAAAGATCTTTAAGCTCCTTGGTAATTTTTGGACAGCCTTAGCTTAAATACTCTTAAACCAGAGGTTCCTATGTCCCCACAGGCATTTAATGAGGGAGAAGAGAATTTTAGTTTCTTTCTCTTATAATTACCATGTTGTCTTCTATTTTGTGTCAGTATGCATCTCCATTCCAATAGCTTCCCTTGTTTTAGATGTTCTGGCTTTTTCAGGGAAGACTATTTTTCTAACTTCTCTCTAAGGTTTTTATAGTCTCACTACTCCCATAATTGGTTATGTCCAACAGTTTTCAGGGTTTTACAATGTTTAGATATGTTACTTTTATTCTCTTAAAGAATGTTATAATGATAGGTATTATAGAGGTTACAGTATAAATTTTAAAAATGTTATTTCTGAAAAAGAATACCCATACATCAATTTTTGATTGATTCTTCATGATATTTTATACAAACTGAAGGAGATATTACTTGTTTTCCTACTGCTCTGAACTGTGAGTAATTGAATATAATCTAATCAGACAGTTACAGTCTGGGAGTTTTCATTAGCAGAGGAAAATTCACCATGAAATTAATGATGCTTAAGCATCATGGCACTCATTTGCATTGTCCCCTTCAGAGTCATCTCTTCATCCATGAGCCAGAGAAGAAAGCAGCAACTTGAACAGAGTGTAGGCCTTGTGAAGTTCTCTCTTACCCTGGAGTCATCCACTATATCCTGGTGACGGCCTTGGGGCTGCAGGCCTGGCTGATGAGTGGCCAGTTTTAATTTCATATCCATCTGGTTCCAGCAACTGCTCACTCTTAGGAACCTTGCTGAATGTCTGAGTCTATCTTTGTCCTCAAGTTGAAGGATTTGAGGGAAATACTCTCCCTGCCCTACTCAGGAGCCACTGCAACTTAGGCTTTCATGGTCTGTTTGGGGTGTTGAGAACCTGGCCAAGTGTGATTGGCTTCTGAGGTGCATCTGTAGGGGGGACACACCCAGTGAGATCAAAGTACTGTCATTCTTCAGGGCTAGTCCTCAGGGTACTAATACCTTCTGAATAAAAATATTTAAGGAAGTTTCAGATGTGCTGTTACCAGTAAGGAGCTGTAAAGCTTAGAGAAGTTTTTCTAGATCATGAATAATAAAAGTAACTTCTACAGCCATGAGAGAGGAAAGACAAAATTGTGTTTCTGTTCTCTTTTCTGAAAATAAAATTCAATATTGTTAAGTGTGGTGGCATGTACCTGTAGTCCCAGCTATTCAGTAGGCTGAGGTGGGAGGATCACTTGAGCCCAGGAGTTTGAAACTCGCCTGGATAATATAGTGAAACCCCATCTCTAAAAAAATAAAAATAAAAAATGAAAAAATTGTTATATGAGGAGGCAGTGATATAGGAATAAGTTTTGTGGAGGTGAATCAGACAGTTTAATAATAATTCTAATAATACTACAACTTAAAATTTTATAATTGTGATTTCTTTTCTTATTAGTTTCATACCTAATTTTGTACCTAATTTACTTAATAGGTCTTCTCAAATTATACAATCGGTAGGCCCCATAAAAGTTGGATTTGTTCCTAGTCACTAGTGAACCTAGATCTCTTTTTGGATTGTTTTGCTAAACATGGGATGAATTGTATTGATTGTCCTCTTGTGATATGTGTGATATTTCCAGGAAAATTGAGAATTGAGAATTTGTGACTTGGACTAATTTTTTTCTATAGAACTCTAACTAGCCTGTTCAGAAATTATGTTTTTGATTTTGGCCTCATTAACATCATGTTCTGGTCAGCTGATACAACATGCTTAGATTAATGTTGCTAGTGAAAGCTGTAGCAGATTCAATAGTAGGGCTTTTAAGCTACATAATAAAAGCACAAAATTTCTAATCAAATAGCTATCTACCCTACCTATATTTATTCTCCTTGTTATTTAAAATTACTGACAAATCATAATTTAACTTTTAAAAATTTCACTTTTTAGAAAATTTAAAAATAAATGTAAAAGGAGTAAGCAAATGTCCTCAAAATCTTACCACTTGAATACAGCCACTGTCACATGAAGGCTGATATTGTTTAAATATGCTTTGTACCACTGGAATCTGAGTTGGGAGACTAGCATTTTCTGGGTCCTAGACTTGTCAGTAATTTTCTCTATGACTTTGGACAAGTTACTTCCTCACTAAGGCTCAATCTCCTCACCAGGAAAGAGAGGTAATGATATATTGTAGGGTTTTGTGATATATTTGGAATTTCTAACTAGGTAGTAGTTATAAAGTAGTGTCTACACCATAAATTACCATGTAAATGAAAATTTCCATTATTAATTGTCCTTTTTAATTAAGAAAAAGTATATAGAAACAAATACTATTTTTTATGTTATTACAGCTACAAAGATGGCAACAAAAATACCAACTTGAAAACTTGGGATAAAAATGACTTTAGGCCTCAGTGTCAAAGAAAAAACCTAGTTGCAAATGGTGGAAGAAATTCTTGTCCAATGAGTTTGGGAGGTCAGCAACAAAAACAATTAAGAATATCTGAACCTCCTAACCTGTCTCACCACAGAGAAACTGAGGTACTCAGACAAGCACATTCATCAAAAATATCTGGCTCCACAATGAGAGGTCTAAACAAAAATAGTGCAACACAGGCATTTAAGCCCAATTTTCAACAAAATCAACTTAAGAAAAAAATGTTGGATGATATTCCAGAAGAAAACACTCTGAAGGTAAACTTTTAAATATATGTTACATGTACTGGTTATTTTTTATGTCCCCTCCCTTGTCCCCTGGGCCCAAAGATTCTTCACCTGTCCTTCCCTGTGTTGTGGAAGGCTGAATTGTCTTACATAGTACATCATCCTGGGATTCCTACTTGCTGGCTTCTGCTATAGATCAGTCAATGGGAGTCACTGGTTGGGCATCAAAGGGTGGGAGGAGAGATTGGGTTTTTCCTATTCTCTCTCTCCTTAAATGTTTTATGATTAGCAGAGGCTGTGTCCCTGCATGACATTGCCCCTCCATGAGTACAGCTTTTATGGGCTTGACACTTTTATTCCTCTCCTTGACCTTTCAGCCTAGGAATGGTAACAGCTTCTTACTGTTGTTAGTATTGGTGTGCTTAAGTACCCTATGTTTGTTCTGCCTATATGTCTGAAAAAGCCATTGAGGTAAATTCTGTTTATTTTTCCTTTTGTAAATATGACAAATGCATCATATTTCACAGTGGTTCTCAACCTTATGTTTCCTTTTACACAAGAATGATATATGATATAGTCATCTTAGTAACAATGGTTCACTATGGCCATAATCCTCAAAAGGAGGCATATTAGAATCTTGGTTAGGAGGGGGAGGAGGGAAGAATGTAATTATATTTTGAACAAAATATCCCATCAGGTGTTCTTCACAACCCTCACTGTCACAAAGGAAAGCGTCCCCCTTCCCTTGAAAATTAGCAACTTAACATACTGTATTCTTAGTTGACCTTCAAAAATGACAAACACATTTCAGTCTCAAGGCCTTTATACTTGCTGTTCCCTCTGTCCTCACTCAACAACCTATTTAAAACAATAACCTCAGTCTTTCTCCTTTTACCTTATGTTTTTTCTTAAATGCATGAATTTATCAATTCCTAACATTCCATTATATATATATATATGTGTTATTTTATGAATCCCCCATTAAACTGTAAAATCTGTAAGGGCAGATATCTTGCCTATTTTGTTCACTGTTTCCTTAATAGCTATGTTTGGCACAGAGTAGGTGCCCAGCAAATACTTTTGAAATGAATGAACGAATTAATGAATGAATGAGCCTGGCTCTTCCCCTAGAGTGTGAGTTTATTAAGGAAGGAATTGCCTTAACTGTGTTTCTCACAGGATATGGCACATGATGCTTTAAAAATATTCAGTGAATGAACAAACAAATAAGTGAATGAATGCCCATATAAATAATTCTCTTCTTGGTTAATTATCTTCAAGGGTGTCCTGGTTTCTCCTCCTATAATGTACTAATGGTGGCTTTAATGTAGGGAAGTAACTGTGCTAAAATTTTTAATAGTTCTTTTTACATATTTGTCTATTATAAGGACCTAGAATTTTTACGTAGAGAATAAAAGAGTAGGTGAAAAATATGAAAGATTTTTCTAATGCTATACTTTTATTTTTTCAAAAGGAAACCTCATTTTATCAGTTACAGTTTAAGGAAAAAGATAATACTTTAAGAATTATTTCTGCAGTTATTGAAAGCATGAAGTATTGGCGTGAACATGCACAGAAAGCTGTACTTCTTTTTGAATTATTAGGTAGGTATAATACTTCAAAAATACTTCAGAAATACTATTTGGACAATAAGTTTAATGTCAATAGGAATATCTAGGAAAAAAAGAAAAAAATAAAGGTTTGCAAAAGCAGATTATGACTTATTAGAATTTCCTTCAGTTCTTTGGTTTGTCATTGATTGACGTGAAGTAAGTATTTGGTTTTTATGGTAGTATTCCTCTGATTCATAATGTTAACATTGGAAAGACTCTTACAAGTAATCTAACTCAACCTCTGAGGTAAGTGAGAAAATGGGTCAAATAATAAAAATAGACTTGACTAAAATCACAAAGCTAGTTAGCAGCAAAAGTGGATCTAGAATCCAACTCTCCTTATTTTCAGTCTAATGTTCTTTCTACTATATTACACTAAATCCAATTGTAATTTTATATATAACTTAAATCATATTTTAAATACTCTGAAAGAATGTTTGTTAAGAATCTTTACTGATATGAGTAAATACCCTACAGTTAATCTGTTTTCTACATTAATATTCAAAAGAGGAGAAGAGTTTTGTAGAATGTTTCCAGAATTTGATTTTACCTAGAGTGAAGGGGAGCGGAGAAGCTCCCACTTCTATAAGTAAGAAGTAGAGATTCAATGCTTATTTCTTTCCATAGTTTAAAATAAATAATATTTAATATAATCTAAATTATTAAATAATCCAAACATACAGAAAAATATAGAAAATGTAATAAATATGCACATACTCACATCATAGATATATTTGAAGTCTTCATCTACTTTAGAGATAACTTCTCTAGAGATAACCATTGTATTAATAGTATCTTTCCTGTCCATGCTTTTATAATTTTGTCATATAAATCTGATTCCATAAATTTATATATGTAAAATATATATGATTGTTTTATGTGTTTTAAAAATATACAGCTTGCATTTCACCCAGTATCATGTTTCTGAGATTTAGCAATGGTGACTGATGCAGATCTAGTTAATTTTCATGGCTGTATATTATTTATTTTAGGAGTGTATCACAATTTGTATATTCATGTTCCTGTTAGTAACATTTAAGTTGTTTTAGGTTCTTATTTATTTATTTATTTATTCAGGATATTATGGGGGTACAAACATTTTGGTTACATGTAATGCATTTGCACCGCCCAAAGCAGGGCTACAAGGGTGTCCCTCTACCATACAGTGTGTTCCGCTTCCATTAGTTGCGGGTTTACCGCCCCCGCCACCTCGACCGGCACCCAATGAGTATTACTACCATGTGACCACCTTAGTGTTGGTCAGTTAGTACCAGTTTGATGGCGAGTACATGTGGTGCATATTTTTCCCTCCTTGTGATACCTCACTTTGGAGGATGGGCTCAATCTATCCAGGATAATATAAGAGGTGCTAGATCACCATTGTTTTTTGTAGTTGAGTAGTATTCCATGGTATACATATACCACATTTCATTAATCCACTCAACTTGGGTTGCCTCCACATCCTTGCAGTTGTGAACTGTGCTGCCATAAACATTCGAGTGCAGATGCCTTTATTATAGAATGTCATTTTTTTCCTTTGGATAGATGCCTAGTAGTGGGACTGCTGGATCAAATAGTATTTCTATTTTTAGCTCTTTGAGGTATCTCCAAATTATTTTCCACAGGGGTTGTAGTAATTTGCAGTCCCACCAGCAGTGTAAGAGTGTTCTAATCTCTCCACATCCGCACCAACATTTGTTGTTTTGGGAGTTAGGTGATATCTCATTGTAGTTTTGATTTGCATTTCCCTAATAATTAGAGTTGAGTACTTTTTTATATGTTTGGTGGCCATTAGGTTTTTTTTTTTAACAAGCAATATTGCAATAAGTATCTTAGTTCATGGCTTCTTTTATATACACATAAGTGTTTCACTAGGATACATACCTAGAAATGGAATTGCTGGTAAGTAGGGGGTGTATATTTTCCATTTTATTAGATATTGGCAGATATCTACTCTCTAGAGTGGTTTATAGTTATTTTATCCTCACATTTTCACCGACAGATAGGAGACTAATTTTTGCTAATCTAATGTGTATGAAATGGTAATTCAGTTTTATTCTTTTAGCTTATATTTAAGTGAGTATGACACGTATTTTAAACAAAGAGAATATTTCCATCATCTAGTCTTTTGTCCATAGGAATAACTTAGAATTATTGTATAATATATACATTATTATAATTATATATTATATGATTATAATATATAACATTATATCATATATTATATATTAATATTATATCATTATATATTATAATATATGTATATGCATATGTGTAATATATTATAACATATGATAAAATATTAATATATAAAATATATACTAATGTTATTATATATTATAATACATAATATAATGTAATAATTACATATTTTATATATAATAATATATAATATATATAATTCATATATATGGTTATATATATGGTTAGCTTTCTTAGTACTATCATATTCCTGAGTTCTTAGACTCTAAACTTATCAAAGGTACTTATTTATGAGTATCAGGGTTGGAAAGGACCTTTAAAGGTTATATAATTAAACCACACATTTGATGCTTGAATCTCTTCTACCATATCCCTATGAAATGTTTATCAAACATATGGATTAACACCACAAAAAAGTGTGTTGTTGAAGTTTCAGATCAAGCAAACTGTTCTACCTTACATGAGACCTCAGAGAAATCTAATCTTAACATCACAACCCTTCAGATATTGTGACCTCTATGAGGCTTTCTCATTTCTAGATTAAGCATTTCTGGTTATTTCAGTTTTCCTTATGAAACCCAAATATATCCACTTAGTCCATATTTGAGGCCATCGTTTCCTCTAATATCCATATAAAATAATATAAAGCTTGTCTCACACTAGCTAAAGAAAATTCAGCCCCTATCCTAATATTTCTGAAAATTCCATGGAAGTTTCTATTTCTTCAAGTTTGTCATTTTTTTTTTTACTCCCTGCTCCCATCTTCTCCTTAATCACCTCTTATCAACATTTCTCCATGCAGTTTTAGATCAGACTTAATTCTATCCCTAATACAGATTTGTTTCTCACTACTTCCCCAAAACAGTGCTAATGCAACACGAACGCTAATTTGTTAATGGTTAAAACAGTTATAAAGTTTTGGTATATGAGGGATGGGAGTATAGGAGGATTATAGAATAGACAACATACTTAAATTGGATTTTAGGCATCACTTGGTAACATTTGTTGACTATTTCTTGCTGATTGTCTTTTTATTTAACTTGTTCCCTCACTAGCTTTACATTCCCTATGCTGCATTGTTAGGGTCTGCTCTTTTGTAATATAACCTCATCTCTCATCTTCTTTATGTTTCTCCAGTTTAAAGTCAGTGGAAATAAAAAGAAATCTGAAAACACACACACACTACACACACACACACACACACACACACCTGTCCAAAGAATACCTTGAATTTAATTTTTTGAATGATCTATCAGTTCATTGCTTTAATTTCTATCCCTGATTAGTCCTTTTCCTCCCAAATAAAATAGTCTTATTTTTCTGCTCCCTGAAGGATATTAAACAAACTGCAGTTTTAATAATAGTCCCTGTGGTAGACAGAATAATGGCACCCAAACATGACTATGTCTTACACCAAAACCTGTGAATGTTACCTTACATGGCAAAAGGGAGTTTGCAGATCTGATGAAATTAAGGATCTTTAAATGGGAATATTATTTTGGATTGTCTGGGTGGGTTCAATATAATCAGAAGGGTGCTTATAAAAGGGAAGCAGGAAGGTCAGAGTCAGAGAGAGAGAGATTGAAAGATGCTACCTTGCTGCTTTGAAGATGGAGAAGGGGGCCATGAGCCAAAGAATGCAGACATCTTCTAGAAGCTGGAAAAGTCAAGGAAGTAGATTATACTCTAGAGCCTCCAAAAAGAACACGGCCCTGCTGACTCACTATAGACTTCTGACCTCCAGAACTAGAAGATAATATACTTTTTTGTTGTTTTAAGCCAGCCACTAAGTTTGCAGTAATTTGTTACAGCAGCAATAGGAAACTGATGCAGCCTCTTCCTCCTTTTTTCTTTTGTCCTGTTATTTATGTATTTATATATAAATAGAAATACATATAAATATAAATGTGTGTATGTAGATATATAGATTTATATCAGTGTACTCATTTTATGCATTTAACTTTCATCTAAAAATTATTCCAGTTTATCTCGTCACCATTAAGGACAAACCGTTGTTATATGAAGTGGTACTGGATTCAGTAGAGATGCAGGCTTTGACTAAAGCACATTGTATTAATTTTCTATTGCTGAATAACAAATCATTGGAAACTTAGTGGCTGAGAACAACACCCACTGCTTAATTCCAGCTTCTGGAGGTCAGAAGTCTGTGTGGGCTTGACCCGGTTCTCTACTCAGGGTATCATATGGCCAAAATCAAGGCGTTGCCTGGGCTGTGTTCTTAACTGGAGGCTCTGGGAAAGAATCCGCTTCCAAACTCATTCAGATTGTTGGCAGAATCCAGTTCCTTGTAACTGTATAGCTGAAGTCCTTGTTTCCTTTCTGGCTTTTGGCTGGTGTCCTCTCTCATCTTTTTAATGTCACCCACATTCCTTCTCATGTGGCCTCTCCATCTTTAATGCCAAAGGATTCTGCTTTATAGTCTTTTCTGATTATGTGGGCCCTTTAATTATCACTTCTGGCCCTTGACCTGCATTATATTTCCGTGCAACAATTTTCCATAGATTCTTTGTTTGTTTCCTGGGCCTTGTTTGTGATAACTACTTCTGTGCCCTGGAAAGAATACTATTATTATTATTATTATTATTATTATTATTTTTAATAATCTGGTTTTGTTTTAATTTTTGGCTTTTTGGAGGTTTCTATGCCTATGGACTCTGGAAGTCTCATTTACTTACTCTACGGATGTTCTTCTGCTCATTTTTTTTTTTTTTTTGAGACAGAGTCTCACTCTGTTGCCCAGGCTAGAGTGCCATGGCGTCAGCCTAGCTCACAGCAATCTCAAACTCCTGGGCTCAAGCAATCCTCCTGCGTCAGCCTCCTGAGTAGCTGGGACTATAGACATGTGCCACCATGCCTGGCTAATTTTATCTATATATATATTTTTAGGTATCCATATAATTTCTTTCTATTTTTAGTAGAGACGGGGTCTCACTCTTGCTCAGGCTGGTCTCAAACTCCTGAGTTCAAACGATCCACCCGCCTCGGCCTCCTAGAGTGCTAGGATTACAGGTGTGAGCCACTGCGCCCGGCCCTCTTCTGCTCATTTTGCCTGAAGTGTATTTCTTACCTGATTGGTATGTCCATTTCTACTGTGTGTTGAAGCTTGACCTAACTGTTATTTTATTCACTTATCAGTAGCCTTATAATTGCAATAGCATATAATATTCTATTTCATGTCAGTTTTTTGTCAGAGCTGTAGTAGACATAATAATGGCCCCCATGGATGTTTACGTCTATGTCAGAAGTAGAACATCTTATTTCAAAGATCTTACACCCTGTTGGACTTCTCACTAAATTGTTTTTTCCTTTATGAAGGATGTTCCTGGATTTGACCTAATTTTTAAAGTAGGAATGTAACAAATAGCCTGAGCCCATTAAAAGAGGTGCTAGTTCCATCTACTTCCCCAGGCTCTCTTTGATGACTTCTATAGGGTAACTCCAGAAGAATGCTTTTTAAAATATCACAATACTGTGCGATGCACACCGTCTGGGGAATGGGCATGCTTGAAGCTCTGACTTGGGGGGGAGGGGGGAAAAGCATGGGCAATATACATAACCTAAACTTTTATACCACCATATTGTGCTGAAATAAAAATAAAATAAACTAAAATATCACAATACCCAATATAAACAGCAGTAGACATTATTATCAAGAGATGAAGAGAGTCATGCTTTTATATGTGATGGTTAGCTTTCTTAGTGCTATAATATTCCTGAGTTCTTAGACTCTAAACTTATCAAAGGTAGAGACTTAATTTTATTCAACTTTAGTGCCTAGAACAATACCTGGTATATAGGAGGTCCCTTTCAGTTGCAAATGACAAAAAAAATAAACTTTAGCTACTTAAATAAAAATGGGGAATTATTCACAGAACTGAAAAGTTGCTACGTTTCTGACTTCAGGCAAAGCTTGATCCAGCTCAAGAGATAGCACAGTGGTTTCTCTCCATATTCTGTCCTGTCACAGTGTTGGCTTCATCCTAAGTCTCCACACTGTGGTCTCTCCGGCATCTTCTGACTCTCCCCTTATGGTAGGAGTAAACTGATTATCAAAATTCTCCAGACTATGCATTCTTATACCACATGGTCACGTTCTTAGATAAGGTTCTTCTGTTTGCTTTCTCCCAGAAACTAACAAATGAATCTTTGCGTATCATCATTTCTGACTGGGTAACATGCCCATCACTGAAACCCTGAACCATGTAGTTGAATAATGAAATATGCTGATTAGATTAGGTCAATCATGGCTCACTCCTGGATCTGGGGATGAGGACAAATCCTGTCTACATAATATGGCTAAGAATAGAATAGGAGAGGTTAATCTGGGTCTTTTTGGGGGGAAATGGAGGCTGGCCTCAAGAAACAAATGCCTACTACCAGTACTCAGTAGATGATTATTAAAGAAATGAATAGTGTTGTCATTTGATGATTTATTATTAGATACTCAAAAGAAGTGCCTCCCACTCTCCTCCTCCTGAGTCTCCAGTGTCCATAAAGTCACTCTGTATAACCATACATACTCATTGCTTAGCTCCCACTCATAAGTGAGAACATATAAGTGGAAGTTTTGTTGTTGTTCCTGGGTTACTTCACTTAGAATAATGGCCTTCAGTTCTATCCAAGTTACTGCAAAAGACTGATGGCTGAGTAGTATTCCTTGGTATATATGTATACCACACTTTCTTTATCCACTCACCACTTGGTGGGCACTTAGGTTGGTTTCATGTCTTTGCAATTGTGAATTGTGTTGTGAAAAACAGCACAGGTGTCTTTTTCATAAAATGACTTCTCTTCCTTTGGGTAGATCACCAGTTCCTTTCAGAATCCACTGTGATTACAGGATCAAATGGTAGATCTACTTTAGTTCTTTGAGAAATCTCCATACAGTTTTATGTAGAGGTTGCACTAATTTATGGTCCCACCAAAAGTGTATAAGCATTCCCTTTTCACTGCATCTGTGTCAGCATCTATTGTTTTTTGACTTTTTATTAATGACCATTCTGACAGGGGTAAGGTAGTATCTCGTTGTGGTTTTAGTTTGAATTTTCTGAATGATTAGTGATGTTGAACATTTTTTCACGTGTTTATTGGCCATTTATTTTTCTTCTTTCAAAAAAATGTCTCTTCATGTCTTTTGCCCACTTTTTAATAGGGTTGTTTGTATTTTTCTTGCAGATTTGTTTGAGTTCCTTATAGATTCTGGATATTAGGCTTTTGTCAGATGTATAGCTTGCAAGTATTTTCTCCCAAAGGCTGTCTAGCAGAAGCTTTTTAGTTTAATTAAGTCCCATTTATTTGTTTTTGTTGTTTTTACTTTGGGGGTCTTAGTCATAAATTATTTATCTAGGCCAATTTTCAAGGATAGTTTTCCCTAGGTTTTCTTTTAATATTTTTATGGTGTCAGGTCATTTAAGTCTTTAATCCATCTTGAGTTAATTTTTATCAGCAGTGAGAATTAGGGACCCAGTCTCATTCTTCTACATGAGGTTGTCCAATTTTCCCAGCACCATTTATTAAACAGGGTGTCCTTTCCCCAGTGTATGCTTTTGTCTGATTTGTCTAAGATCAGTTAGTTGTAGGTATTTGGCTTTATTTCTGGTTTCTCTATTCTGTTCCATTGGTCTATGTGATACCAGTACTATGCTGTTTCGGTTACTATAGTCTTGTAGTATAATTTGAAGTCAGCCAATGTGATGCCTCAAGATCTGTTTTTTTTTTTTTTTTTTTTTGCTTAGCATTGCTTTGGCTAGTCATGCTCTTTGTTGGTTCCACATGAATTTTAGAGTTGGTTTTCTCTAATTTTGTGAAAAATGATGTTCATATTTTGGAGGGAATTGCATTGAATCTGTAGAGTATGTTCGGCAGTATAAACATTTTAACAGTATTGATTCTTCCAATTCATGAACATGGAATGCTTTTCCATTATTCTGTGTCATCTATGATTTCAATGTTTTGGTAGTTCTCCTTGTAGAGGTCTTTCTGCTTGGTTAAGTATATTCCAAGGTATTTTTTTTTGTAGCTATTGTAAATGAGATTGAGTTCTTTATTTGATTCTCAGCTTGGTTGTTATTAGTGTATAAATGCTATTCATTCATGTATGTTAATTTTGTAACCTGAGACTTTACTGAACTCATTTTTCAATTCTAGGAGTCTTTTGGAGGATTCTTCAGAGTTTTCTAGGTATAAGATCATACTGTCAGCAAATAGGGATAGTTTGACTTCCTCTTTTCCAATTTGGATTCCCTTTATTTCTTTCTCTTGCCTGATAGCTCTGGCTAGGATTTTCAGTACTATATTCAATAGAAGTGGCAAAAGTGGGCATCCTTTTCTCATTCCAGTCTTAAGGGGAATGCTTTCAACTTTACCTCATTCAGAATGATATTGGCTGTGGGTTTGTCATATACAGCTTTTATTAATTTGTGATATGTTCCTTCTATGGTTATTTTGTTAAGGGTTTTTATCATGAAGAGGTGCTGGATTGTATTAAATGCTTTTTCTGCATCTATTGAGATGATCATTTGGTTTTTGTTTTTAATTCTGTTTATGTGGCGAATCACATTTATTGATTTGCACATGTTGAACCATCCTTAAATCCCTGGGATGAAACCCACTTGATCATGGTGAATTATCTTTTTGATGTGCAATTAGAGTCAGTACGCTAGCATTTTGTTGAGGATTTTTGCACCTGTTCTTAGTGGATATTGGTCTGTAGTTTTTTTTGTTGTTGTTGTTGTGTCCTTTCCTGGCTTTGGTATCAGGGTGATACTGGCTTTGTAGAATGAGTGAGGGAGGATACTCTCCTTCTTGATGTTATGGAACAGTTTCAGTAGAGTAGGTACCAGTTCTTGTTTGTAGGTCTGGTAGAACTTGGCTGTGAATCTATCTGGTCCTGGGCATTTTTTTTGGTCAGGAGATTTTTTTTTTTATTACTGATTCAATCTCACTACTCATTATTGATATGTTCAGGATTTCTATTTCTTCCTGCTTCAAGGTTAGGAAGTTGTGCGTTTTTCTCTAGATTTATCCATTTCCTCTAGATTTTCTAGTTTGTGTGTGTAGAGGTGTTCAAAGTAGTTTGAGATGATCTTTTATATTTCAGTGGTATCAGTTGTGTCTCCTTTTTCATTTCTGATTGAACTTAGTTGAATCCTCTCTCTTTTCTTCTTGGTTAATCTAGCTAGTTGTCTGTCAATTTTGTTTGTCTTTTTGAAGAACCAACTTTTTGTTTCATTGATCCTTTTTTATTTTTTGATTTTAATTTCATTTAGTTCTGCTCTTATCTTTGTTATTTCTTGTCTTCTGCTAGCTTTGGGTTTTTTTCTAGTTCCCTGAGGTGTGACATTAGGTTGTTCATTTGTGATCTGTCTTTTGATGTCGGCATTTAGTGCTATTAACTTCCCTCTTAGCACTGTTTTTACTGTATCTCAGAGAATTTGGAAGCTTGTGTTATTGTCATGTAATTCAAAAAGTTTTCTTCATTTCCATTTTTCTTTCATCACTGATCCAAAGATCATTCACCAGCGGGTTAATTTCCATCTATTAGTGTAGGTTTCAGAGTTCCTCTTGGAATTGATTTCTTGTTTTATTTCACTGTGGTCTGAGAAGATACATTGTATGATTTTAATTTGGCAAGACTTGTTTTGTGGCCTAAAATATGGTCTATCTTGGAAAATGTTCCATGTGTTAATGAGAAGAATGTATATTCTGCAGTTTTTGGGTAGAATGTTCTATAAATGTCTGTTAGGTCCACTTGTTCTAGAGTCCTGTTTAAGTCCAATGTTTCTTTGTTGATTTCTCTGCCCCAGTGATCTGTGTAGTTGTGTTAGTGGAGTATTGAAGTCCCCCACTGTTATTATGTTGCTATTTATTCCATTTTTTAGGTCTAGTAGTATTTGTTTTATGTATCTGGGAGCCCTGGTGCTAGGTGCATATATATTTAGGATTGTTTTATGTTATGGAATTGATCCCTTTATTATTATGTAATGACCGTCTTTGTCTTTTTTTTTACTGTTGTTGATTTAAAGTCTGTTTTATCTTATGTAAGAATAGCCAGTCTTGCTTGTTTTTGGTTCCCATTTGCATGGAATATTTTTTTTCACCCCTTTACCTTGAATCTATGCTACTTTTTATGAGTTAAATGGGTTTCTTAGAGACAGCAGATATTTGGTTTGTGTTTTTTAATTCATTCTGTCAATCTATATTTTTTTTTAGTGGGGCATTTAGACCATTTATATTCAATGTTAATATTGATAAGTGAGGTACTATTCTAGTCATCATGTTGATTGTTACCTCTTTGCTTTCTGTTCTCCCTTGTGTTACTGTTTTTATGAGAGTTGTGAGTTTTTACTTTTGAGTGTTTTTACACTGGTGTGTATTGACTGTTCTTTGGGGAGTTTAGAGCTTTTTTTTAGCATTTCCTGTAGGGCAGGTCTAGTGGTAACAAATTTCCTTAGTGTTTGCTTGTCTGGGAAAGATGTTATTTCTTCTTCATTTATGAAACTTAGTTTTACAGGATACAAAATTCTTGGCTGATGTTATTCTGTTTAAGAACATTAAAGGTGGGACCCTGGTCCCTTCTTGCTTGTAAGGTTTCTACTGAGAATCTACTGTTATTCTGGTGGGTTTCCTTTGTAAGCTACTTGATGCTTTCATCTTGAAGCTAGTAGGATTTTCTGTTTCACTTTGATTTTGGCCAAACTGATGATTATGTGCCTTGGTGATCTATTTACAATAAATCTCCCAGGCGTCCATTGACCTTCTTGTATCTGGATGTATAAATCTCTAGCAAGACCAGGGAGTTTTCCCTTGTTCCCTCAAATTTTCCATGATTTTTGCTTTTTCTGTTTCTCCCTCAGGGATACCTGTGATTCTTATAAGTTTGGGCATTTTATATAATCCCGTAATTCTCGGCGATGTTTTTCATTTCTTTATTTTTGACTGTGTGGGTTAATTTGAAAGCCTTTGTCTTCAAGCTCTGAAATTCTTTCTCCTGCTTGGTCTAGTCTGTTGTTAAAAATTTCCACTGTATTTTTAAATTCCCTAAATGACTATTTCATTTCCAGGAGGTCTGGTGTTTTTTTTTTTTTTTTTTTTTTTTTTCACTATCTCTTTAGTGAATTTTTCATTCATGTGCTAAATTATCTTTTTGGTTTCTTTTTGTTGGTTTTTGATTTTTCTCATCAATCCCTTTGAGCTTACTTGCAATCCATATCTTGAATTCCAAATCTGACATTTCAAAAATTTCTGAAGGAACAGATTTGAAAGAAATTAAACAATTTGCTCAAGGGATAGGAAATGGGAATCTGTATGCCAAAGAGTACAAACTTGTAGTTATGTAGAGGTAGATTGTAGGTATTCTTGGCCTAGGCAAAGAATTTATGAGGAAGACGCCCAAAGCTATCACAGCAGTTACAAAAATAAATAAATGGGACCTGATCAAATTAAAAAGCTTTTGTACAGCCAGGGAAACTCATTAGAGTGAATAGACAACCTACAGAATGGGAGAAAATATTTGCTCTCTACACATCCGATAAAGGGCTGATAACAAGAATCTATCTAGAACTCAAAAAAATCAACAAGAAAAAATCAAACAAGCCTATCAATAAATGGGCAAAGGACATGAACAGAAGCTTTTTTTTTTTTTTTTTTTTTTTTGAGACAGAGTGTCACTTTGTTGCCCGGGCTAGAGTGAGTGCCGTGGCGTCAGCCTAGCTCACAGCAACCTCAAACTCCTGGGCTTAAGCGATCCTACTGCCTCAGCCTCCCGAGTAGCTGGGACTACAGGCATGCACCACCATGCCTGGCTAATTTTTTCTATATATATTTTTAGTTGGCCAGATAATTTATTTCTATTTTTTTAGTAGAGACGGGGTCCCACTCAGGCTGGTCTCGAACTCCTGACCTTGAGCGATCCACCCGCCTTGGCCTCCGAGAGGGCTAGGATTACAGGCGTGAGCCACCGCGCCCGGCCTGAACAGAAACTTTTTGAAAGAAGACAGAATAATGGCCAGCAAACAATATTAAAAACTGCTCAACATCTCTAATCATTAGGGAAATGCAGATCAAAACCACAATGATATATCACCTAACTCCAGTAAGATTGGCCTTTATCAAAAAATCCCAAAGCAACAAATCCTGGTGAGGATGTGGAGAGATAGGAACACTCTTACACTGCTAATGAGACTGCAAATTAGTGCAACCTCTGTGGAAAAGAATTTGGAGATACCTCAAAGAGCTACAAGTAGAACTACCATTTGATCCAGCAATAGCACTATTAGGCATCTATCTAAAGAAAGAAAAGTCATTCTCTAATAAAGACATCTGCACTTGAATGTTTATGGCAGCACAATTCACTATAGCAAGGATGTGGAAACAACCCAAGCGCCTGTCAATCCATGAGTGGATTAATAAAATATGGTATATGTATACAATGGAATACTACTCAATTATAAAAAATGATGGTGATCTAGCACCTCTTATATTTTCCTGGATAGAGCTTGAGCCCATCCTCCGAAGTGATATATCAGAAGAATGGAAGAATAGGCACCACATATACTTGCCATCAAACTGGAACTGACTGATCAACACTAAGGTGCTCACACAGTAGTAATATTCTTTGGAGGTAGGGTGGCTGGGAGTGGGAAAACTCACAACTAATGGACACGGTGAGCATTGTAGCAGGGGGAAGGGCACATCTCAAATCACAGTTGTGATGTGGCAAAGTCATAACATGTAACCAAAATGTTTGCACTCCCATAATTTCCTGAAATAAAAATACACACACACACACACACACACACACACACTCTCTCTCTCTCTCTCTAAAGAGATAATTATGGAAGGTGATGGATATGTTAATTCCTTTACCTGTAGTAATGATTTCCTATCAAAACATCATGTTGTACACCTGAAATATATACAATAAAATAAAAAGTCAGTTTGCTATTAGTCACAAAATATTAGTTGAACATCCTGGGACTAGAATGCATGACTTCTGATTCTAATTCAATGTTTTTGTTCATTAAACTATGATGCTTATTTGTTATATGTGTGTATTTTATTATTATTATAGTGTTTTAAACTGATTTAGGGATTTAACCACTCTACAGAACACATTGTAAGGTAAAAGCTTTAGATGGCCGACTATTGTCAATTGTATGAACTTAACATGTAACCTGTGTAATCTCTACTTGGAGGGGGCTAGAAATTTTGTTTTCTTTAGTGTAAAACTGTTTCAGAAATATCTTTCCTTCTTAAAATGTCTTCTTTATTATTGTATAAATATAATTATGAGAGGTCAATGTGAGAATTTATTTAAATATCAACTTCTCTTTGTTAAATTTTAGTTGCATTTTACCAACATTGATTTTTTTCCTCTATTTCAATGTTTTGTAGCTGTTCTCGATTCAGCTGTTACACCTGGCCCATATCATTCAAAGACTTTTCTTATGAGAGATGGGAAAAATACTCTGCCTTGTGTATTTTATGAAATTGTGAGTATTTTTAAAGTATTATTTGCAAAGCCTATGCCAACTAAACATAAAAATTCCATTGCATTAGAAATTCTGTTAACAATTTAGTACTTTCAACATATTTCTTTTTTGTCTTTAGTTCTGATACTAAAGTTATTTATTTATTTAAGTAATAGGGAGAGCCTACTACATGCCAGGCACAGTGTTGCATGCAAAGATATAAAGTGGAATATAAGTACCAAATGGCTCTTTTTCCCAAAGAGTTTATAATCTCATATAGAAAGATAGATACATAAATGTTACACTGTGGTATGATAAATGGGATAGTAGAGGTAGGTACGTGCAGGGTGCAACAGAAGTAGATAGGGCTGAGTGTGGTGGCTCATGCTTGTAATCCCAGTACTTTGGGAGGCTGAAGTGGGAGGATTAATCTCTTGAGGCCAGGAGTTCAATACCAGGCTGGGCAACATAGCAAGACCCCCATCTCTACAAAAATTAGAAAAAAAATTAGCTGGGCATGGTGGCATGCACCTGTAGTTCTAGCTACTTGGGAGACTGAGGTGGGAGGATCATTTGAGCCCAGGAGTTCAAGGTTATAATGAACTGTGATCATGCCACTGCACTCCAGCCTGGGTGACAGAGTGATACCCTGTCTCTGGAAAAAAAAAGTAGATAGGAAGGAAGGGGCAGATCAGGGAAAGATTTTCAAAGAAGATAGTAGCATATCTTATCCTAGATCTTTAAGGACTAATAACAGTCTACTAAGCCAAAGTGTGTTAGGGAGGGAGAGAAGAATGCATTCTAAAGTGAGGGAGCAGCATATGCAAAGACATGAAGCTAAGAGAGAGCTTGACTTGTCCAGGGAACTGCAAGTAATTTATAATTACCACAGTGTAGAGCTAGTAAGTGATGGGGGTAAGGGTGGTGGTTCTGAAAGTGAGGGAAGGCAGAGAGTGGATTCGGAAATAAGGAAGAGGTGGCTTGGTGACAAAGAAGGCTGAGATCACAAAGGAGGCTGTAGACTTTATAAGATCTACATAGTTTGAGAAAGAGTTTGGCCTTAATCTTGAAATTGATGTCAATTTTGAAATCAGACTTGGAGTCTAATGTTTACTTCACCATTTGTTAACTTTATGACCTAAGTAAGCTGTTTAAACTACCTGAACTTCAGGTTTTTCAATCTGTAAAATGAGGAGACAAATTCTTACTTTGAAAGGTTGGTGTGGAAATTAAATGATAAAACATGAGTGTGTAGCACATGACATGTGGTAGGTGATGCAGAAATAATAATTGTCATGTTAACTTCTATAATATCTTGAATGCTTATTATTTTTCCTCAAGTCTAAATTTTTTAAAACAACTTTGTTATTGAAGTATAACATATACAGAAAAGTACAAAAATCATAATTGTACCAGCTCTATGAGGTATCACAAAGTGAATGTTACCCAGGCTAAGAAATAGAACATTGCCATCATCCCTGAAACCTCATTGTGCCTCCTCCCATTCACTACTTCCTGTCTTTTGCCTAAAAGTAACCACTATCCTGACTTTTAATGTCATCAGTTAATTCTGCCTGTTTTTGAACTTTACATGAATAGAATAATATAGTATGTCTTTTTTAAATATCTGGTTTCCTTCACTTGACAAAATGTAAGATGCATTTATGTTGTTGCATGTGGCTATAGTTCACTCATTTATATTGGTGTTTATAATATTGTTTTATAGGAATATACAACAATTTAGTTTTCCATATTACTGTTGGTGGGCATTTAGGTCGTTTCCAGGTTTTTTGCTATTATGCCTAATGATCTATGAACATACTTGTATATGTCTCTTATGTATATGCATGCATTTATGTTTGAGATATACTTAGAAATAAAATTGCTGGATCATAGATAATATATATTCTAATACAGTACTTATTGCCAAAGAATTTTCCAAAGGGTTCTGTCAATTTACATACTCACAAGCAGTATAGGAGAGTTTGGTTTCTCTGCATTATTATCAACACTTAGTATTGGCAGTCTGTTTTATTACAGTTATTCTGGTGGATAAGTTTAGTGTTATCTTATTTCTCTACAATTTGCTGGTGAATAATGAGATTGAGTACCTTTTCATATATATTGGCCATTTAGATATCTTTTTTTGTAAAATCTGTTCAGGCCTCTTGCTATTTTTTCTATTGAGTTTTCTTTTTCTTATTGATGTGTAGGAGTTATTTTTCTAAACTATTCTGGGTACAAGTTCTTTGTCCATTATGTATATTGCAAATATTTGCTTATACTTTGTGGTTTGCTTTCTCACTGTTAATGGAGACTTTTGATAAACAGAAGTTCTTCATTTTAATATAGTCCTTTTATCAGTCATCAGTCTTTCTCCTTATAATTAGTGCTTTTTGTGACCTTTTAATGAAAGCAATTTCAGAATTCTTTAATTTTATTCATGATTGAGAGGATTTAGAGATTACTGTTCTTTTTATGGTTTGTTGGTCCTCTTAAAGGCATAGCCCTTTTGGGTCCCAATCCTAAGCCTCGGGTTGGGGTGAGGGTGATGACTAGAATCTCTTTTCCTTGGGGGTCTCAGACCCCATATTTTGTTTCCCACTTCTGTGAGTCTGTGCAAAGCTCTGCTCAGTTTCTTACACTTTCAGTTGCTTTTCTGTAACTGACAGATTTCTCAGGGGGAAAGCACTCCTCAAATCAGGCCCCATCCTGGACTCCTATATTCTCCCAGATGGAGTCTCTGTAATTCCTCACTGTCTTGGTATCTCTCTGATGCCTACAAGGAGATTTTTAACAAAATATTTCACCCAGCTATTCTATTTCTCAGCTGGAGAGTTGGTTTGAATCACCTAGTCTGCCATCTACTTTAAGTAGAGCTCTGGCAATCTGATAAAAATACTTGTGTCATTACGTTGGGAATGTCTTATTTAGTCGTTTAAGAAGCTGCAACTTGCTAGCTTGTAAGAAGCCCTATCCAAATGGAAATCTTTCCTCTGTGATAGGGCACCCATATATGCCTAGCTGCCATAGTCTTGTCAGCAATGGGGCCCTGACTCAGGTGAGGGAATTACAGCATTTTAGAGTGACATGTACTTAGTTGATCATATTATTAGTTTAAAAAAATTGAAGTTCGGATGACATAATAAATAATCTTTTGATATTTATTTTTTGAAAAACAGGATCGTGAACTTCCAAGACTGATTAGAGGCCGAGTGCATAGGTGTGTTGGCAGCTATGACCAGAAAAAGAACATTTTCAAATGTGTTTCTGTCAGACCAGCATCTGTTTCTGAACAAAACACTTTCCAAGCATTTGTTAAAATTGTAGATGTTGAGATGCAGTATTATACTAATGTAATGAGTGAAACTTAAGTAGTAATAGAGGAGGTTTAAATAGTATAAATTATAGCATTTTCTGTTGTTGCTTAATTTATTATCTCCATAGTTTTATAGCTACTGTTTTTCTGTATTTCACTTGTTGAATAAAATTATTTAAATCCTTTTAAACATGGAAAGAATTTTTGAAAAATAATTTTACCATTTTTATTAAAATGATGCATTTGCTAAAACTCCACAACCACTTCAGATAAAAACACTCAATAAAATAGAAATAGATAGATGCCTCTTTAATATGGGCTTATAATATACCTGAGTTAGCCCCAAAACCAGCATCAGGGGGAAATACTAGATGTGTTCCCACAACAAGGAACAAGACAAATGTGTCTGCTGTCAGTCTTGATATTAAGCATTGTTCCGGAACTGCTAGCCTGTGGAGTTCATTTAATTACTTCAAATATTTAAGGAGAATCTACTCTGTGCCAACCAGTGTTGCAAGTGCTGGGGTCAAGCAGTTCACAAAACAACAAAAATTAGGAGTACCAGAAGGGTTGGTGTACTCTCCTACAGAATATGTCATATATTTTAAACCAGGAACCCATATATATAGTGCTGTTTCTCCCTTAGCCATGATCTATGAGTCTGGGAATCAAGTGGTGGTAGCAGTGCTGACTTCTCTCATTATTATTATACCAAATAACATACTCACAGAATTTTTGCTTCCCACCCCCACAGTTTTGGGCTCCACTGATTTACCAATTTTACTTTCTATGATAGCCTGGGTTACCCACAATGCAGAGACTGAAACAAAGTCTTATTTGCAAGTATTTTATTTGAGAATTTTACTTCATGGGGAGAAGTAAGGGATAGAAGGGTGTTGAATAGGGAAGAAGGGAGATCCAATACTAGGGTGGCTTCTTGAGTATCCACCAGCTCCCAGCACCTGTATTTAAGGATTGAACTACTTATAGGGCATTAACTCCTTTGCACTTCAGGTTGTGTTATGTATGCGTGTTGAGCTGGTTTTCTGTGATATTCCACTCCATGGAATCAGAGAAGCCCTATGGAAGGAATAAGAAGCAAGTGGAGCAGGCCCAAGGCAATACGGTCAGACTGAATTTGTATGAAGCTGGTTGCAATCCGTGTGAACTGGTTACCGCAGCTGTGGCTGGAGTAAGAGATAATGGCTGAAAGAATTTGAAGTGGTGCACAAGAAGTGTCTGATATAATTCCCAAGGGCAACCCAATAAAAATAATACTGAGGATTCAGACTCACAAGGAATGAAAGTTGAATCTAGCTGAAGTGATGAAAAAGGGAACATGGAATAGGTGTGGAAGGAGGAGTTATAAATGTCAATTATGATCTTGTGATCAATTGCAGGGGAAGGAAATGCTGACACTAGGAGTAGTCTGACATATATGGAGGGTAGCAGGGATAATGATGGTGTCTGGGTGTTATTAAGGTTTTCTTAGAGAGGTAAGGAGATAGGAGTAACTCAGAGGGATGCAAATCTGTATTTCTACCTTGGCCTGAGAAAGAATTGAATATGATCTGGGAGAGTTCATCTTTTCTCTTACTCCTGTCGTTTCTGTGTACCTGCTATGGTTGAGTCATAGAAGTCTGATCCTTGTTGAGTACAGTTTTTCTCTCTCCTAGGGTCTGTTTACAGGTAGTGAGGTTGTAGTGAGAGATTCTGCCATCCAGAAGTCTTTCTAAAGCATGTGTCTTTCCTTAGTGGTACTCTGTTCAAAGACCACTGATGGCTTCTTGTCCACAGGATAAAGCCCAAACCATTATACACAAGATACTTTACAACATTTAAAGTCTGGTCCCTGCTCACTTTCATGGCTTCTGCAACCATTCTTCATCTCTCAAAATGTAGCCTCCAGACACACAGGACTACTGTCCATTACCTACGCAGGCAATGATTAAGCATTGTCCATGAGCTTCTCTCCATCCTTATGATCCCCCAAAGTATAGTCAGATGTGATCAGTGATTGTAATCAGTCACTGCTGTGGGACTCTCAGAGAATTTGTTCTAAAGTGGTCCTGGTTAATTACTTTTTCTTTAATAAGTTCCTCTAGGATCTAAATTCCTCTGGGATGCGGAGCCTCCCTAGGCCCAGAGATGGGGAGAAGGGGAGGTGTGAGAAGGGCAGGTTCAGACACAAGTGATGACTACAGAGGCTATTACTTCACATGCCTATGATGAATAAAGGGGAGCAGGATCTCAGGTCTGGGCCTTGGAGTTACCTTCAGATCTACTAGGTAAGTTGGGCAGGAGGGTAAATGAGCTGGTGCCTTAGTGTCCCTACAACATGAAGGTCTGGATTTCCGCAATTGTATCATGTTTTGTAGGATAGTTTTTCAGGTATGATAACTTACCTTTTCTCTACATCTCCGCCTCTCAAGACTTTGCTACATTCCAGAAATATTTTGATTAACGTCCACCACTTAAACTCTTTACTAATGATAGTGTTCATTAATATTACTATGCCATGTACTCTCACAAGATTGTATCATTTCAACATAATGGCATCTCTGTGAGGTAGGCATTTGATACAGAGGTTCCTAATCCTTGGATATATATTTGAATTACTTAAGGAGCTTACTTAAGGCACCCTTTCAGAGATTCTGATTACATTTATCGGGGGAAGGTGCAATAATCTGTATTTTAAAATGACATCATATGTCCTTACTGCTCAAAGTGTGGTCCACAAAACAGCAGAATTGGCATCACCAAATATAAAATTTGAACTTTCAAAATGTAGACTATTAGGCCCCACACTGGACCTACTGAATCAAAATCAACATTTAATAGGGCCACCAGGTGGTTCGTATGTAAATTAAAATTTTAGAAGCAGTGACCTTTGTGAGTCTTGTGGTCAATCTGGTCTGAGAAACATGGATTTACCAGGTAAAGAAGATGAGAGTCATCATTAACAGAGCAGCTGAAACTTATATCCCTCATCAGTGGCAGCATCTTCAAGTGGTGTCTCTCTGGTTTGTGATTCCTAATAAGATTCTTGACACCATAAATGAGTCCCATGCATTTCCTAGGGAAACAAAATTCTGAGAAATCAAGCATACGAAACTTCACTTGATGCATTTTTGTACTGCAACACTTAGCACATGATGTCCAAATGCAAAAAACTATTAATGTAGCTAGATTAAACAGAATCATCGAGGTGAAAATTCCAGCAGTTGGTTTTAGTTATGTCTTTTAAGGAAGAAACTTCCCAAATGCCTTAACACACCTCTTCAGCTTTCTTAGCTCTGAGGCGCTCTGGGGTATGGATATCTGGAAAAGGACAAGAGTGTGGTCTCAAGGGTAGAAATTACTCCTTCCTTTTCTCCCCAAATTACTAAACCTCTCTATCAGTTGTATTTTTTTCATATCATTATTGCTGAATCATGTGGATTTCAACATAAGCAACAAGTTGACTGTATGAACATACATACTGGATTGTCTGTTTAGGATAAAGGGTAGTGTGGTTGGATGATCTAATATTTTCCATGAGTCTGAAGATACATCTAGGAATTTTGCAATAAAGTGTTAAAAGCTAGTACAAAATGGTTAAAGCAAGTGAGTTCTTATTCCAGGAGAATTTAGTTGGAATAGTTATTGTAACTTTAGTGGGAGTTGCTGCATTTAAAGTTTGAGGAATTTATGTCTCAGTCTGAAGGACAGCCAACAAAATATAAATGAAACTTTGGTCACAACCAGATACCATGCCAGGTGCTGGCCTTGCTGCAGTCACAAAGGCATAAGGGCCTTTCCTGTATGGAGTTTACAATCTGGTAGGAAAGTCAGCTTCACCTAGCAATCAAGGCTATTGAGTGCTATTGGATGAGGACAGAATGCTGTGGAAACTGTTTGAAGCATAGTATGCAGAAACAGGGAAGGTTTAGCAGAGCAAGTGCCATGTAATGTACCTGAAGGATATTTGGAGGTAAGCAAGGTGAAAAAGGGGAAGAGGGAAGAAGGTGTTAGGCAGGAGGATCATCAAGTGTTAGAGGCTGGAGGCAAGAAATTATGATGTCTAAGTCCAGCATTATGGGAGAGAGGGATGCAAGAGTCCTGTGGGCCAGATGAGGCTGTGGAAGTAGACCTGGGTCAGGTAATGAGACATCATTTGTGTCGTTGAAAGGAATTTTGCCTTTATCTTAAAAGCAATGAGAATCCATGAGGATTTAAGCAGGAAATGATCCTTGTTTTATCTTAGAATACCATAGTGTGAAGGGATTGAAGGAGAGTGAGATTGGAAGCAGGGAGATGAATTAAGAGGCTGTTCAATAGTTTGGACAAGATAGAATGTCAGTCTGGCCCAGACAGTGGCAGTTGAGATAAACAGTGGATGAATTAGAAAGAGAATGAAGTGGCAGAATCTGAGACTTATTAGACTAGATGTTGATGGTGAGAGAAATGACTAAATGAAAGAAAACTCTTAGGTTTCTGACTTGAGCCTGAATTCCTTTTACTGAGATATGAGAGACTGGAGGAGTGGGTTGGGAGAGAGGCAGGGAGAGGTCATGAATTTTATTTGGGATCTGTTGAGCTGAAGACAGTTGTGATAGATCCATGGGGAGATAATCAGGAAGCAGTTAGTAATACAGTGCTGAAGGTGATAGAGAGGTTTACCCACAAGATTTAGACTGTAATCAAGGCCATAGGCATAGATTAACTCTTTCAGGGCTGTATCTATAGAATTATAAGAGAATAGAGTTTAGAAAAAAGCCCCAGGAAACACTAATATACTAGATACTATTAGGGAAGAAACTTGATTACAGTTACTGAGAATGAATGGCTAGGGAAGTATTAGGAGAACCAGTGTGATCGCACAGAAGCTAATAGATGAAAGTGCTTTGGTAAGGAGGGGAGAATCAATATTGTTACATGTAATGAGAAGTGAAGAAAGTAAGTCTGAAAGTGGCTTGGAGTTAGTGATGTGGCATATTTCTTTTTTTTTTTTTTAATTTCAGCTTATCATCATGGGGGTACAAAAGTTCAGGCCACATACACTGCCCATGTCCTGCCCATCCCCCTGAGTCAGAACTTCCAGCGTGGCCATTCCCCAGACAGTACACATTGCACTCATCATGTAGTTAAACCCCCATCCCCCCGAGTCAGTTCTGACTCGTATATTTCTTTATTTTATTTTTTTAGGTTACATGGATCATTTTTGTAATGCTAGAGTTCTGGTTATAGGTGTACCCATCACCCAAATCATGTTCTTGTTACCCATTAGGTTGGTTTATTACCCTTCTCTCCTCCCCCTACCTCCTGACTGCTCTCCACTGAGTTTTACTTTTGTCTGTGCACTTGTGTGCTCATTGATTAATTCCAATTTAATAGTATGTGTGGTGTTTTTCCATTCTTGCGATACTTCACTTAGGAGAATGGTCTCCAATTCCACCTAGATTGTTGCAAAAGGTATTAATTCATCTTTTTTATGGCTGAGTAGTACTCCACGGTGTACACATACCACATTTTATTAATCAGGGAAATGCAAATTAAAATCACAATGAAATATCACCTTGCCCCAGTTAGAATGGCTTTTATTAAAAAGTCCAAGAACCATAGAAGCTGATGTGGATGCAGGGAGAAAGGGACGCTTATACAGTATTGGTGGGACTGCAGATTAGTGCAGCCTCTATGGAAAACAATATGGAGATTCCTCAAAGAACTAAAAGTAGACCTACCATTCAATCCAGTAATTCCACTACTGGATATCTACCCAAAGGAAAATAAGTCATTTTATCCCAAAGACACCTGCACTTGAATGTTTACTGCAGCATAATTCACAACTGCAAAGATGTGGAATCAACTCAAATGCTCATCAATTCATGAGTGGATTAATAAAATGTGGTATATGCATATTTCTGATTATAGAGATTGTTGTCATGGATAATGATGGTGAAATCATTTCGTGCAGAACAACTAACAGACCATGTATCACAGAAATGCATTTCCTTTTATTTAGGTTTAATGGACCCAGTTATTTTCTCTTAAAGACACTGAATACAGAGCATGACAGGAAGGAACCAAACTGTCATCTCAGAGTTCCTCCTCTTGGGCCTGCCTGTCCAGCCAGAACACCAAAACCTGTTCTATGCGTTGTTCCTGGCCATGTATCTTACGACCATCCTAGGGAACCTCCTCATCATAATCCTCATTCGACTGGACTGCCACCTTCACACACCCATGTATTTGTTTCTCAGCAACTTGTCCTTCTCTGATCTTTGTTTTTCCTCTGTCACAATGCCCAAATTGCTGCAGATCATGCAGAGACAAGACCCATCCATTCCCTACATGGGCTGCTTAGCCCAAATGTACTTTTTCCTGTTTTTTGCAGACCTAGAGAGCTTCCTCCTTGTGGCCATGGCCTATGACCGCTATGTGGCCATCTGTTTCCCCCTGCATTACACCACCATCATGAGTCCCAAGCTCTGTCTGGCCCTGGTGGTGCTGTCCTGGGTGCTGACCACATTCCATGCCATGTTGCACACCCTGCTCATGGCCAGACTGTGTTTCTGTGCAGACAACGTGATCCCTCACTTTTTCTGTGATATGTCTGCTCTGCTGAAGCTGGCCTGCTCTGACACTCGAGTTAATGAATTGGTGATATTCATCATGGGAGGCCTCATTCTTGTCATCCCATTCATACTCATCATCGTGTCCTATGCACGAATTGTCTCCTCCATCGTCAAGGTCCCATCTGCTAGGAGCATCCGTAAGGCCTTCTCCACCTGTGGCTCCCACCTCTCTGTGGTGTCACTGTTCTATGGGACAGTTATTGGTCTCTACTTATGCCCATCAGCTAATAATTCTACTCTGAAGGAGACTATCATGGCTATGATGTACACTGTGGTGACCCCCATGCTGAACCCCTTCATCTATAGCCTGAGGAACAGAGACATGAAGGGAGCCCTGGGAAGAGTCATCTGTAAAAGAAAAATTCTCTTCTCTCTGTGATGGTGACACTTGGGATTATTATGCAATTTTATCCAGTAAGTATATTGACATTGATATTCGAATATTATTCCAGACCTTTTTTCCTCCCATGGAGATTTGTGCTTAAATGAAATAATACAGAGTTGCTCAACAAATAAAACAGATGAAGTAAAGGTGTATAGTTGAACTATCAAGGGGTTCTCAGTAACTTAGTAGGAAGGTTTTCTTCTTTGTTAATCACAGGTGACCCTGATGAGGTATAATTTAAAATATTTTAATTGAAATTTATGTCAGGCTATTAAACTGATAATTTTTCATGTGTTATTTTTAAAAAGTATAATACTGCTTTAAATGATACTCATTCCTTCCATGTCAATACTGACTAAGACCAGAACATCTCAGTCTCCTGCTCCTCCTGCTGAACTTTTTGTTGTTGAATAAAAATTATTATGTCTTCCTAAGCACGTGTTCACCTCATTCTGTTTTTAAACCCTTTTTTCTTCCCTTAATTTTTATGTCTGCATTGTCTTTTTTTTAACCTGACCTAAACCTAAATGAACTTTATTTTCTTTGCTACAGTTTAGTTTGTCTTTATCTAGGAGCTAAGTCATACCCGAGACCCTAAAAGTTACTTCTTCAAGCATGGGAAAGGGAGCCAAAGTCTTCTTAAGAACCTCATTCATTCATTCAATTATGTTATTTTAATATTTTTTAAAAATTAAAGTAATTGTGCATATTTATTGGGTACAGTGTGACATTTCAATACATGTATACAGTGTGTGATGATCAAATCAGGAAAATTAGCATATCTATCACCTCACACCTTTATCATTTCCTAGTGTTCAGCACATTCAAAATCTCCTCTTCTAGTTATTTGAAAAAAATATAATAAATTATTGTTTAGTATAGTCACCCTACAGTGCCATAGAACATTAGAACTTATTCCTCCTGTCTTCCTATAAGTAGCCCTTCCAGAGAGGCTGGAGAGAAATCGGGAATGAATGGGCTGAAGGCTGGATAAATATCAAGAAGAGGAAATACTCTGGGTTAGAGCTGTACTGATGTACTAATAACATAAAGTCAGAAAGAGGCATCACTCTCAGGGACTACATTTATGAATATGTGTTTTCTGAGCTAGGAGCTTTAGGAGAGAAAAGTAAGACTTCAGAGAAGGCTACATTGGATACCCCACAATAAAAATTCTAAGGACCTGCTTGGAATATAAATGCTTACTCCTTCAAAGGTCTTATCATATGTGTGAGGGAGGTGACATCAAATAAGAGAGAAAGATATGGCAGGGAATGGAGACGGAACATTCCTTTGTTGACCTTAAGATATACTATGTATGCATTAATGTAGTTTTATTTAGTGAATTCTTTCCTTCTCTAGACCCTACCTGTCCCCTTAACATCCTATGGGATTCTTATATGGTAGTGAAGAGAAGGAACTTATTTTATGTGAACAGTAAAGTTAAATGATTCTTGGCACTGGACCCGTGGTTTAAAATACCCTTCCATGCTGATCTGGAGGGAATCTCACATCCCCAACAGAAGGAAACTTTGCAATGATATTCTTGGTTACTTAGGCTGTGATTAACCAAGTGGCCCTTCCCTGTAGGACATTGCTGCCCAGGAATACAGGACTGCCAAGGTCTCAACTCTGCCCAGAAAGTGGGCACAGCCGAAAACAAGGTAGCAACTTTCCCAGGAGGCTTGGTTGACAGAACCTAACTTTATATCTCCCTATATTATTTATTTTTTCTATAGAACTTATCACCATGTGGCATGCTATATGGGATGCTTATTTATTTATTTTGTGTACTTTTATAGCTTGTGATTTTCTTGACTGCAGAGACTTTTGTCTGTTTTGCTCACCAATGCCCTAGAAGACTGTCTAGATCATAAAAGTAATTTTAAGATTTGTTGAATGAATAAATAAATGAATTATATAGGATTTTCTTGTAGGACAAACACATAACAACACTCCTCAGGTATCAGGAGATAGAAGAAAAGGTTATAGAACAGTTTTCCTGGTTACTCTGGGAAATTTTCCTCAGTCCATAAAAGGCAGGAATGGAGGGACCCTGTCATCTCTCAGGTCAGTGACCGCCTCCCCACAAGTACCTGGTACAGAGCACCCTGAACATCAGTGTTTCTGAGGCTGTAGATAAGTGGGTTCAGCATGGGGTTAATAACAGTCATGAAAACCCCAACCCCTTTATCCTTATCTGAAGACTCCACTGAACCCAGCCTCATGTAGCTGAAGACACCTGTCCCATAGAAGATGCCCACGACGGTGAGGTGGGAGCCACATGTGGAGAAGGCTTTCTTCCTGCCTTCTGCAGAGCGGATTTGTAGCACAGCAATGACTACATGGGCATAGGACACAGTGATGAGGACCAAGGGGGACACAGCCATAAAGGCTGCTGCTACAAAGAGCAGCAGCTCATTGAGTTGGGTGCCAGAGCAGGAGAGCTGGAAGAGCTGTGGGAGGTCACAGTAGAAGTGATTGATCACATTGGGGCCACAGAAATTGAGAGTAGTTAAGGCAATAGTGTGGGTCAGTGCATTGGTGAAGGCACAAGTCCAGGACGCAGCCACCAACATCCTCTGGACCGTCTGGCTCATGCGGGTGCTATAGGTGAGGGGCCGGCTGATGGCCAGGAATCGGTCATAGGCCATAGCGGTCAACAGGAAGCAGTCCATCCCAGCCAGAAGGTGGAAGAAGAACAGTTGTGTAAGGCAGGCATTATAGGAAATTATAAGTCTGTGGGACAGAAGATGACCTAACATTACAGGAACAGTGACAGTGATACATCCAATATCCAGCACTGATAGGTTCCCCAGGAAGAAGTACATGGGGGTGTGGAGTTTGGGCTCCACCAGGATGGCAGCCAGGATGCTGAGGTTGCCCCCGACTGTGACCAGGTAGGCGAAGAGGAAGAGCACAAAGACCACAGACTGCATCTCTTCTGTTTCCACTAGGCCCAGTAGAGCGAACTCAGCAACAGCCGTTCTGTTGGTCCCAGCTTCTGGCTCCATAAGTTCCTGTAAGGAAATGTCCCAGCAGGGGAGGTATCGGTCCACTCATTCACTTACTCAACATAAACATTTTAAACCATTTGTGTTCAAAGCCCCATGGTGAGTTCCCAGTGTCTAGGTGAACATTTTCTGGGGACCCTGGCCATACCTCACACACTGACCTCCACCACCTCAATGCCTTAGCCCTGCTCTTGGGTGAGATGCCCAATGCCACCACCACCTTGTCCCTCCCATCCTCTGCTAGCTGAATGGGTCACAATACATGGGAAAATAAATTAAGATAAAAGATATAATGTACAATGTGAGTACCAGAGTGAATAAAGTATACTATATTCAGGGTTTTTGCTAAATGAATAGATTATAGTTGGTCTTACTGTGGGGAGCAGAGTGAGTAACTATGTGAGATGATGGATATGTTAATTTGTTTCACTACTATAACCATTTTACTATATATACGTATCTCATAGCATCATGTTGTATACCTTAAATATATATAATAAAATTTGTTAAAATAATAAAAGACTTCCCTTTTGAATATAGTGAGATTAAGATAGAATTTCCGCGTATTTCTCTGAGGGATCAACCTAAGCCAAAAGCAGATTACTTTTTTAAAATTTATTTTTAATTGAAAAGTAAGAATTATGCATATTTCTGGGCTACGATGTCATGTTTTGATCTATGTGTGCTTTGTAGAAGATTGAATCAAGCAAATTACCATATCTGTCACCTCACCAACTTATTTTTTTGTGGTGAGAATGTTAAAACTTTATTCTTTTATCCAAACTGAAGGACATTATGCTAAGTGAAATAAACCAGTCACAGAAAGACAAATATTGTGTGATCTTACTTGTATGTGGAATTTTAAAAAGTTGATCTCAGAGAATCAGACACCAATAAGCAGACTTCAAAACAGAAAAATTAATGATTTTTCCAGGGAAACTAGAAAGTACTTGAAACTGTGGCCTAGGTTTCAAGACTTCTAGAATTAGTAAAGATCAAGTGAAGGTTTGGCAAGAATCAGAGAGAAGATATCCATGATTATGGATGTCAGAAAGATCATCCAAGTACATTTCTCCAAGGTGAGGGACCATACTCTGAAGTATAATTTCAAAATCCCTTGTTCAATAAATTGCTAGTGTTATTATTGTTACTTAAGCCCTTTCACAGGACTTCAAATAACAGTTTAATTTAAAATTATTTATTCTGTTTACATTGTCAGCTACTCCTCTCTAAAATCAAAGTTGTAAGTATGGCCTGTGGGCTGGTTGCTGTTAGGTGCAGTTAGGATTCTGCATTGCACAGTAACTGACTGGTCTTCCACTTGTCCTTGCCTTGGGCTTTGTAGATGGATTAATGGCTCTAAGGGTATGTCTCAAATGAAGATATGTACTTGTAAAGCAGATTGAATTAAGATTTTATGTCAAGCTCTGGATCAAAAAATATCAATGTTTCTATTGCCCATGGAATAAGCAGGTCTGGAGATTCAATAAGAGCAATATTACTTCCTTGCATAGAATAGATGAGAATCAGAGGATGGGAAGCATTTGGCATCTGGTAACTCTAACAGAATGGGAAGGGTGATGGTTGCCTGAGCCAGGGGCAGTGAAATTTAAGGACAGGAATGGTTAAGGATATCCCAGAAATCAGAGATGCTATAGTAGTAGTAGGACTGATATGACTGTCTGGGGATATGGTCACCAAAATCTTTTTTAAAATCCCTTGTTCATAAAAATGGGAATTGAGTGCACATGTTGGTGGCATAGTCTTCTCTGTCTCAATTTGAATCTGAGAAGCAGAGGAGACAGTACTGAATGAGAAGCCCTACCCAGGCAAGCTGATTATGTAGTGTTTAGTTGAGACTGTAAAAACAAGAAGCTTGCATCATCAGCATTGACTATAGAGAAGTCAAGGCAAAAGGTACTCAAAAACAACCACGAATTAAGACATGCACCTTTGCCCAACAAAAACCTCTCTCACACACAAAGAAAACTGGTTCGGAAAGCTTTAAATTCACTGGGCTTCAAAAAGGGATCAGCACAAGATCTAGTCAAAGACACTAAAGAAAAAAAAAAGGAGGGAGAAGGAGAGAAACCAGGAAAAACAAATGCTTGATTCCAAATACTCAGAAGAAAAATGTTGCCAGGGAGCAGCTAAATGATGTGAGAAACAATAAACAGGCATGAACTTAAAACATGTAATAAAGCATTCACCTCTATATAACAAGAACACAAGGCAGGGATACAAGACCTCAGGGAAGAGTTTCAAAATATCAGATGGAGATGAAATGTGAGATAACAGAGTTCAGGCAAAAAGGGGAAGGGAAACAAACAATTAAGACAAAAGAAAACTTTCCAGATATAACTGAAAACTGGTTTCTACAGATCAAAAAGACACAACATATGCTGGGAGACACAAAACCAGAGGTCCCATGCAGAGATAGTGCTAATAAAGTTATTGGAATTAAAAAGTAATGAACTTTTAGGTACATTGACAGAAAAGATCAAGTTACCTACAATGGAAAAGAAGAATCTAAAATTTCTCCATAGAAACATTCAAAGCTAGAAGAAAATAGAGCAATGCTTATGCAGTCTTCAGGGGAAGAAAGTGTGACCCAAGAATTTTATAGCAAGATGAATTGTCACTCAAGTATATAAGCAACAGCTTAATATTTTTGGACATCAAGAATGTTTTTTCCTATGAGCCCAATAGAATAAACTTCTATATGACAAACTTTAGCCAACAAAGAGAAAAAAGAAAAATACAAAACAAAAGAACTGGTGATATGCACAGAATATTTTTAACTGTAGGACATATATGGGGATTGTGGTTTCAGAATAGAATATAAATGTTAGGAACCATGACAATACAGAAATGATATGGTAATAAAGAGTGAAGAGAAGGAAGAACAAGTAGAGATAGAATAGGCATGTTGATTTCCTTAGTTATAGCTGCAAGTCAAAAGATATGTTTGTGTTAACAAAAAAGATTGAAATTAACAGGATTAACCAACTCACAAACTTAAAAGAAACTTAAGGAAATCCAAAGGGAGTACTTAGTAATAAATTAGAAAAATAAATGAAATAATCTAAATTGAGAACCAGTTCTTTGGGGTAAAATGAATTTGAGACACCTTTAACTAAGTGACCTAATCATGGATAAAAAATGAGAAAGAATAAATATTCAAAATAATAAGTGACAAGGAGAAAACCATAGCCCCACAGAAAATCTAAAAATTGTGGTAGCAAGTAGAATGGCAGTTACCAGAGACTGGAAAGAGCAGGGAGAGGGGACAATGAAGAGGAGAAGTTGGTTAATGGGTACAAAAATACAGTTAAATAAAAGGAATAGGTTCTATATTCGATAGTATGATAGGAGACTATAGTTAACAGTAATTTATTGTATATTTCATAATAGCTAGAAGAAAAGAATTGGAATGTTCCCAACAAAAAGACAACATAAATGTTTGAGGTGATGGATATCCCAATACCCTGATTTGATCATTACACATTGTATACATATCTCAAAATATCAAAAGTACCCCCAAAATATGTACAACTACTATATATCAATAAAAAATTTGAAATTGTATTTTTCCAAACTCTAAGTGATGAAATAGATTTCTATGAAGATATAATTTATTAAAATTATCCTAGAACAGTTAGAAATCTAAACTGACTACCATAGAAAAAGTGGAGAAAGAGCTATCCTCCAATTGCCACTAATAAAAGGCACCATGGCTAGAAAATGTCACAGGGATGTTTGTGACGGTAATCAAACTATTCAAGAATATAAAAGAAGAAAGCTTTCTACACATCTGATAAAGGGCTGATAACAAGAATCTGTATAGAACTTAAGAAAATCAACAAGAAAAAAAAATCAAACAACCTCATCAATAAATGGGCAAAGGACATGAACAGAAACTTCTCAAAAGAAGACAGAATAATGGCCAGAAAACATATTAAAAAAGTGCTTAACATCTCTAATCATTAGGGAAATGCAAATCAAAACTATAATGAGATATCACCTAACTCCAATGAGAATGGCCTCTATCAAAATGTCCCAAAATAACAAATGTTGGCGTGGATGTGGAGAGATTGGAACACTCTTACACTGCTGGTGGGACTGCAAATTAGTGCAACCCCTGTGGAAAGTAATTTGGAGATACCTCAAAGAGCTAAAAACTGAAATACCATTTGATCCAGCAATCCCACTACTAGGTATCTATCCAAAGGAAAAAAAGACATTCTGTAATAAAGACATCTGCACTCCAATGTTTATAGCAGCACAATTTACAATTGCAAAGATGTGGAAACAACCAAAATGCCCATCAATACATAAGTGGATTAATAAAATATGGTATACGTTTACCAAGGAATACTACTCAACTACCAAAAGCAATGGTGATCTAGCACCTCTTACATCATCCTGGATAGAGATTGAGCTCATCCTTCGAAGTGAGGCATCACAAGGAGGGAAAAACATGCACCACATGTAGTCGCCATCAAACTGGTACTAATTGATCAACACTAAGGTGCTCATGTGGTAGTAATACTCACTGGATGGCGGTCAGGTAGGGGGGTTGGCAGGTAGAACAGGTGGGGTGAGTAAACGCACAGCCAGTGGAGACAGGGTGCACTGTATGGGGGAAGGACACGCTCGTGGCTTGAGCGAGGCAAATGCATTTCATGTAACCAAAATGTTTGTACTCCCATAATATCCTGAATTAAAAAAAAAAGAAAGCCTACAAATTCTTTTTACGAAGTGTGCAGGACAATCTCAAAAGGAAAGAAAAATACAGCTTATCACTTCAAATGCTGATATAAAATCAAAATTAAAATATTAACAAACTTATTTCAGCAATATATTCCCAAAATAATTCACCATAAATATTTGAGATTGGGTCCAGGAATGTAAGGTTAGTTCAAAATTAGGATATTTATTAATATGTTTTATGATGTTAATAGATGTAAAGAGAGGTTATGTGATTCTTTCCAGGGATGCTAAAAGGTCACTTGATTATATTAAATATTTGTTTTCATTTTTGAAACCTTACAGTAATAAAATAGTAGTGATTATTTAGATACCACATGTATTCAAATAAAACTAACTCAACCCCAAAGCCAGCATCATGCTTAATGAGAAAATATTAAAAGCAATCTCGGCTGGGCACGGTGGCTTACACCTGTAATCCTAGCACTCTGGAAGGCCGAGGCAGGTGGATCGTTTGAGCTCAGGAGTTCGAGACCAGCCTGAGCAAGGGCGAGATCCCATCTCTACTAAAAATAGAAAGAAATTATATGCACAACTAAAAATATATACAGAAAAAATTAGCCGGGCATGGTGGTACATGCCTGTAGTCCCAGCTACTCGGGAGGCTGAGGCAGGAGGATTGCTTGAGCCCAGAAGTTTGAGGTTGCTGTGAGCTAGGCTGACGCGATGGCACTCTAGCCCGGGCAACAGAGTGAGACTCTGTCTCAAAAAAAAAAATAAATAAATAAATAAAAGCAATCTCATTAAGGTCAAGAATGAGACAAGTATATTCACTATCAATTATCATTTAACATTATTCAGGAAACTCTAGTCAATGCAGAAAACTGAATTATAAGATCATATATTTTGGATAGAAGTGAAAGACATTATATTAAATGAAATAACCCAGGCACAGAAAGACAAATATTGCATGTTTTCACTCATATGTTGGAGCTAAAAAAAAAAAAAAATTGATCTCATGGAGACAGAGAGTGGAATGATGGTTTCCAGAGGCTGGGAAGGGTGGGGTTGGGGGAGAGTAAAGTGGAGATGGCCAGTGGGTACAAAAGTGCAGTTGGAATGAATAAGATCTAGTATTCAGTAGCACAGAGGGCAATTATAGTTAGCAATAATTTATTGTATATTTTAAAATAACCAAACGAGTGGAATTGGAATGTTCCTAACACAAAGAAATGACAAATGCTTGCGGTGATAGATACCCTTATTTGATGATTACATATTGTATGCCTGTATCAAAATATCACATGTACCCCAGAAATATGTACTATTATGAATCCATAATACTTAAAAATAAAAAAAAATTCAAAAGAATTATATGTTAGAAAGCAGTAAAAAACAGGTATTTGGAAATACTAAAATAATTTACATAGCAAATAACCTGGAAAACTCTTATGAAAGTACAGGAAAATCTCAAGATAAAAAGGGGGGAGGGATGGGTGTATACCTACATAATGAGTGCAATGCGCACTGTGTGGGGAATGGACACACTTGAAGCTCTGACTCAGGGTGGTGGTGGGGTTTGGGCAATATATATAACCTGAACTTTTGTACCCCCATAATAAGCTGAAATAAAATAAACAAAAACAAAAACAAAAAAAGTAGATATAAAAATAATGAATATATAATAATATACAGTTTTCTTATACATTACTGTCATAAACTAGAAAAATAATTTTTAAAAGTCCACATTAAAAACATCTTTAAAAAACAAGCAAGTTCTTCTTGTAAGATATTAAACGAGTAAAAGGAAAGGCAAAACTGTATTTAAAATTTGATCTCAATATAATAACATATAAACACAATAAATAGAAGGAAATACCAAGATATTATAGTGGTTTTCAAAGGGGGTAGTAATATACTAGGTTTTAGCTTTCTTCTTTGGAGGGTTTTTAATTTACATATTATCTGTATTATTCCTCTAATGAATATTAATATATATTTTTATGGATGACTGAGTGATTCCCACCGTCTCCATGGCTGCAGTAGCTCCTGTCCACAGGAGAGCCTTGGGTGGGTCCTCGTGCAGTCAGCAGCTGCCCCACTCAGAATTACTTCCCGTCAACCAAACCCCATTTCCCATGGCCAGCTATCTGCTGGCTTTCCAGCAAGTGCCTTTCCCCTGACACCCTGAGATGATTTTTAGGTCTTTTCTCCAGTCACCAAGGATGTGTCCCAGTGGTCTCTGATCCCGTTGCTGTCCCAAATGTTAAAGAACAACCATATGGGTTTTAGGATTCTTGAAATCCAGAAGTCATTTCTCAGACTTCACACTACCTTCTTGCCTTGTGTTTTCCTTTTTTCCCCAAATACTATAGGAAATCAGCCTGCCATTCATGCTTCTCTGATGCTCTATCAAAGTGTGTTGCAGTGAGTCTCAAACTTGGCTGCACATTAGATTATGTGGAAGCTTTTAAAAATACTGATGCTTGGACTTCACCAGTAGGACAACTAAGTCAGAATCTCTGGAGGCGAGACTCAGGCATCAGGATTTTTTAAAGCACTCACCTGATCACTGCTGCCTCAGAATTTCACTGAACAGCTACTTCCAACCACCAGCTCTTTCTTGCCGCACCCTCAAACTTAAGACATAGTCCTTTTTCATTTTCCTTTTACTGATAATCCTGAAGGGAGAAGAGACAGTTTAAAAGATGACACATAAGAGTTATGGAAGTTTAAGATATCTTGCAAAGGTGTGGTGGTCAGTATTTCCAGCCACAATTCCTGACCCTCTGTTAGACCAGATGCTCAGCTGCCTTCATTATTGCAATCACCTGGGAAGGTTTAAGAAGAAAATACTGATTCTCAGGTCTTTCACCAAGAATTCTGATTTAGTTGGTTTAACTGGTGACACCTGGATATGAGTAATCATTAAATCTTCCCAGGTGGTTCTAATGTCCAGCCAGGACAGAGAACCTCTGACATATTTGCAACCTGGGGGCGCAATAATGGCTTCTTACTCTCCTCTTCCCTGCTCTTCTCCTTACAGGATATAAAAGGCCACCAACCCTTCCACAAAGACCCCTTGACCTAGGCTTGCAGCCAAGGCAGGGACCACAGACCTACCTACAGTTTCAACTGGACAACATGCATCTCACTGGGCCCTCTGTTACAGCAAGAGGATGTCTCCAATGTGAGGTTGTCTCAGTGACCAACCTCCCAAATGAGGTCTCTGTTGTGTGTGTTCAGGCCATGGGGAAACAACAGAGGGATACCACATGGATGAGGACTTGGATGCATGATCTTCAAGATGTCCTTAAAATTCAAAGATCACATGATTTGGGGAGGGCAGAAATCATCCTCAGGCCTGATTATCATTGATAATGTTGGTAATTGTTAAATGCTTTGCAAATCAACAGGTCAATGAGTGGCTAACAGCACTTTACATATGTTATGTCAAAGAATACTTAAATACTTCCTGTTTTTCCTGTTGGGTCCATTTTAACACAACCATTAGATTGTAACTCTGTGATAATCCACCACCTTGCGCATGCTATTTTTGCTGCCTGCAGTGGCTTTCCTCCAACTCCACATGCCCAAGTACTTCAACACTTGACTCAAATGTTGGTTGCTGAATTAATTCTTTCTTGAAAATTCCCCATCTCTCTCTTTCTCTCACTGTCTCTTTCCTAAGCTACCACTACAAACTACGTTTCAGAACTTATGACTGTTTACCTTCTAGCTCAGTCATTTCTCTATGGAGCTTGTCTCTCCTACTTCACTGTAAGGGACTTGAGGACAGAATATATGTTGGATTCATTTTTTCAATAGCAATGCTCATCATAATACTAAACACGTAGTAGTTACCCAATAATTCTTAAATAAATAAATGGATGGTTCTAATATTTACATGATTTCAGAGAAAGAGAGCATTGGTATGAGCTAGAGTTGTCATGGAAGACTTTATAGACACATTGGGATTTGACCTAGATTTTATGGATTAGTATGAGTTAGAGGAGCTGTGGGGTTCAGTGCAGGGCTGTGGCAGGAACCCCTTTGTATTACGAGACAAGTGGGTCACGGACCAATCCATATGCTGACATGTTTTCACTTAAATCTCCCCAAACAGTAAGGTCCTTACAGACAAGGACATCATGGTCAAGGACAGAAGAGCCACGAAACAGCTGCTGCCAACCCTCAGAAGGCTAGAGGTACAGCTCACTTAAACTCTGGGATGACCTCAGGTCACCTGAGACACCCCACCCAGAGTGTCTGGCAAGGTCGCCATGAGGCCCTCCTGCATGACCACTCTCCAGGCTGTCCTTACTGCGCTGTGACAGCTCCCTGTGCTGGAACTCCAACCCATCCCTTCAGGTTCCCAGCGATGAAAATGCTCAACAAAGGCTTTGCTGGAGAGAAGGTCCTAGGCTGCCTGATGCAGCGGGTGTGGGCAGTGAGCTGGACCCCACAAGTCCCCTCACACTCAGTGACAGAGAGCAGGCTTCGCCCGAGAGGGGGCATGGACAGTGGGGACCACAGAAAGAGCCAGGACCTCTTGATTATAGTCCCAGGTCTTCCCCTAAATAGTTTTTCCCTTTCAGGGGCATCCGAAGCTGTGTATAGTCAGGTTTATTAAGTTGTTGGGAACAGAAGCCCCTTCTCTGTTTTGTGAGAGCAGAGGAAGGACTCCTGGGAATACTCACCCTGGAAGGGACATAGAAGCCAGAGGGGCTTCTTCAGGAAAGAAGGTGAGGAGCTGTGTGGACCCAGTTATCCACCCAGAAAGCAAGCAAGTAGCTCTATGTTAGAAAGGAGAGGAGAACAAGCTGATATCCTCTCTGTCATGGGGCTATTTTTCCTGCAGAGTTATCCTTTGGGGGACTCAGAAATTAGCCCTCCCAGGAGAGCGGAGTAGTGTGGGGACAGAAATATGGAAAGTGAAGCCTCTCAAGCCCTTCACGCAGAAGGCGGCCACGTCTCATGTTTCTGGAGTTTAGACCTCACAGAAGGCTTCACCTCTGGTGCTGGTTTTCTGGGCAGGTGGTTAGGGCAGGTGAGGCAGCTCCACTTCCTGGTGGGTGACTGAGGTCTCGAGGACTTGCACTTATCCTCAGAGTCCCAGGGAGAGAGTGGTGCAGGTGGGGACAAGATATGGGTTTCCTAAAGCAGGGATTTTCTTTCCCAGATGTCAACCCAGGAATCTGAGCAGAGACAAGCCAATTTCTGAACTAGCCTTGGACCTGAGGATGAGGACGAGGCCCCAGAAGAAGAGGGAGGAGCCTTTTTAATAGCCAGTGGTCTGATGAGTCCTCAGGAATAGGGTACTTTCTCTCCGGGGGCTTGTTAGTGGGGCCATTGGGACTGTGTCTTCAGGATCCTGTAACGATTCTGGAAGTGGTGGTAGAAGAGCCATGTCATGATGGAAGGACTCCTGGGATGCTGCCTACCAACATGATTTCCTAAGTGAGGCCCTTAGAAAGTGAGAGCCCTGGTGGAGGTCACAGATTAATGAGCAGAGGGTGTGGGAAGGTTGAGGGCTGTGTTTCTCCAACTCCTATTCCCACTAATAATTGCTCCCCCAACATCCCCTCCGCCAATGCAGAGTGGGTCACCCCCTCCCCTAAGGCAGAGTGGGTCACCCCCTCCCCCAAGGCAGAGTACTTTCTCTTCTCCCACCAGCGAAGTCAGTGCAGTAGGAAAAGCATCATAGACAGACCTGCTCTTCTGGTTATTATTAGTGGTTTGACTTTGTACAAGCTGCTGAACCCTTTTGGGCCTCAGTTTCCCCATCTATGACATGAGCATATCCTCCAACCGCAGAGCATTGCTGTGAACATTAAATGAAGTAAGATTCATTAAGCTGCTAGCAGAGGTGCAACAGTTCCCCTACATATGAATTGCTAACATTTCTGAGTGTGTGTTATGTACTTGGTAATACACTAAGAACTTTACAAGCCTGAAGGATCTGTAGATCCTCACAACAATTCTAGGATATAGACTGTAGCAGATATATCAGATGTTCTGACTCACATATGCTTAGCCTGTCTTTGGATTTCAGCCATGCCTGGGTGGACAGTTAGCTCCCTGCGGGGTTCTGTTCACTGCAAGCTGACAGTGTAGCCCCTTCCCTGGGATCCTCTGATGGCGTGAACACTGGGGGAGCTCACTCTGTCTGCGAACATCTGGAGCTCAGAAGTGCAGAGGGCAGCTTGACAATGGGGAATGGAGACAGTGGATAGATGCTCTACCCTCATCTTCACACAATTCTGGGGAGCATTCTATATGCTCTTACACAATCAAGTCTCTGCTTTCCACAGCAGGGACTTTGGTAATGCACCCCTCATTTGGGGACAATTCTTCCTTCTCTGTCTCACTCCCTTCTTAAATCAGTCCTGCTCCCTGGGATCTCCTCCCAAATAAATAACCTCACTCTTGCTCCCTGACATGAATTCCCAATTAAATCATACACACGTATCTTGTCTGAGACTCTATTTGGCATGAGATAGTTTTGGGGGTAGTTCCAGGAAGCATATCTTCCAGAAAGAATGCTGGTACTGGACCATTTATCACTCTTGGGGTAAGTGGGGTTGGTGATAACCTCTAGCATGTGATATGATAGCATTATAATTACTAAGACCTGATTGTGATAGATTGGGATGAGGTACAGGTGGAAAGTAAAACACTGGGTTATGTTAGCTCTAGCACATTAATGGTAGAAGAACCATAGTATTTATAAGAATTGTGGAGTTTTAAGAATACAGATGGCTTTTGTTAACTTCCTTGAAAGCCTGGAAGAAACAGAATGATAGACCCAGGTCAGCCAACTGTCAGCTCAGGGCACGTTGTGATAGCAAGAAAACTTCCGTGGCAACATTTAATGAATTCCAGGCCCTGATAGGGAAGGAGTGAGACCGTGAGTCCTGGAGTGGGGATGTTTGAGTGGATGAGCATGAGAACTTGGAATCCTCAGATTCCTCTGAATCTATGTGGCAGGGCAGAAGCATCCCATCCCCTTGCTAGAGGAAACTCCTTTTGTCTGAAGATCATGAAACACCCTTATATGTGGCAGAATTCTCAGGAGATTATTCATATCTTCCTCAAGAACTTCCACTTCCCTTATTGCCTCCACAATAATTAGAATCAGGTGTCAGCATAGTCTGAGAAAGGAAATCCCAACTATAAATCAAGAGGAAATAATTTACTCACTGCAAAGAATTCCCCTACCTGGCTGTGGTAGGCAGAATAATGGCCCCCAAAGATATCCATCCTAATCTTTGAAATCCACTTTATTTGATAAAGAGAAATTTAAAGTTAGAAATCTTGCTACAGGAATATTATTCTGGATTAGCCAAGGGGGCCTAAATATAACCATAAGAGTCCTTATAAGAGAGAGGCAGAGGGATATTTGACAACAGAAGAGAAGGCAATGTGATGATGGAAGTGGAGATGGGAGTGGTAGCCACAGCCACAGAATTACAGGAGCCACTTAGAAGCTGGAAGAGACAAGGAACGGATTCTCCTATGGAGTCTCCAGAAAGAACCCGCCCTATTGACACGTTGAAGTTACCTCCATAGGACTCATTGCAGACTTTTGGTACCCAGAGCCATGAAAGAATGAATTTATGTTGTTTTACACCATTAAGACTGTGGCTATTTGTTACAGTAGCAGTAGGGAGCCAATTGCATGAAACAATATGCTAACAGTATGCAGTCATTCTGTCTGGGGTGGTTGACACTGATTACCAAGTGAAAACTTGGTTAAATTACACAACTGGAACAAGGAGGACTACGTCTGAAATTCTAGGGAATCCTGTGGGTGCCTTCTGGTATTAGTATTTAATATTTCCACATCCAATAATAAACGTTAATAAAAACTATAACAACTCCCTAAAGCGAGACTAATGAGGATGCAGACTCCCTAGGAATGATGGTTTACATTGCATCACTATGTGAAGAACCTCATCCAGCTGATAACGGCCAGGGGCAAGGCGGACATGGAATGGGTGGTGGAAGAAGGAATTATAAATGTCAACTATGACCTTGTGATCAACTACAGGGACAAGAAGAACATGGCATTAGGAGGTAATCTGACACATATGGAGAGTGGTTGGGATGATGGTGGTGGTGGGTGCTATTAAGTTGTCCTAGAGAGGAAAGGAGATAAAAGTAACTGAACAGGGTGGGAATATGGTTTTCTCTTTCTATCTTGCTCTGCAGAAGAACTAAACATGATCTGGAAGAGTTTTTCTTTTCTCCTATTCCTGTCCTTGCTATGCATCTGCATATGGTTGGGTCATAGAAGGCTGATCCTTGTTAGGGAGTGTTTATCTCTTCTGGGGTATTTTTACAAGGAGTTGAATTTTAGCAAAAGACTGCCACTTGGAAATCTTTACAAAGCATGTATCTTTCACAGTGGTAGTCTGTTTCAGGACCACGGATGGCTTCTTGTGTAAACTTTTATGCTCCTGAGATATTTTAGGACATTCACAGTCTGGTTCCAGTTTACTTTTATGGCTTCTCCAATGATTCTTCTTTACCTTCCAAAATATAGGCTCCAGTTACATAGCCTACTCTCTATTCCCTCATTAGGCAGTGATTAAGCATCCTTCCATGAGCTTTTCTCTATCCTCACCTTCTCCCAAAGAACAGTCAGGTGTGATCAGCCACTGCTGCAGGAGTCTGACAGAATTTGTCCTAGAGAGGTCCTGGGTAATTAGTTTTTCTTTAATGAGTTACTCTAATATCTGAATTCCTCTGGGATACAGGATCCCTTGGGGTCCTGTAGAACAGGAGACATGAGAAGGGGTGGTCCAGTCCCAGGGGACAACTACGGAGGCTGTTACTTCACATGCTTATAACGAATAAAGAGGAGCAGGATCTCAGGTCAGGGCCCTGGAGTTACCCTCAGATACACTTGGTCAGTTGAGCAGGAGGTGGTATGCACTGATCCTTCATATCCTTCCAACTTGAAGGCCTTGTTTTCCCAGATTGTGTGACATTCTTTAAAATAGTTTTTCAGGTATGATAACTTTCTTTTTCTCCCTCTCTCTGCCTCCTAAGACTTGCCAACATTCTAGAAGTATTTTGACTACTATTTTCCCTTACGATTGTTGTTAATGAAAGCATCCATAAATATTACTTACTGCTCAATATAGTCTCCCAAAATCCTATCATTTCAGTGTAATGACAGCTCTGTGAGATAGGTTTAATGCAGTAGACGCCAAGCCTTGTTTTTTTTTTTTTTTTTTTTTTTTTGAGATAGAGTCTTGCTCTGTTGCCTGGGCTAGAGTGAGTGCTGTGGCGTCAGCCTAGCTCACAGCAACCTCAAACTCCCGGGCTTAAGCAATCCTACTGCCTCAGCCTCCCGAGTAGCTGGGACTACAGGCATGCGCCACCATGCCCGGCTAATTTTTTCTATATATATTTTTAGTTGGCCAGATAATTTCTTTCTACTTTTTTAGGAGAGATGGGGGTCTCACTCTTGCTCAGGCTGGTCTCGAACTCCTGACCTCAAGCAATCCACCCGCCTCGGCCTCCCAGAGTGCTAGGATTACAGGCGTGAGCCACCGCGCCCAGCTAGTCAAGCCTTGTTTTGTTTACAAATTATCTGTTAAGCTTTCAAAAAACTTTGTATAAGCCTCCTCTAGAAATTGTGATTAACTTTATCTGTACTGTGATTACAGTAATCTGTAATTTAAAAATAATATATGTCCTTACCACTCACATGCAGTCCATGCATCATAGCATTGGCATCATCTGAGTGTTAATTAAAAATGTAGAATCTGAACTACAGAATCCCCAGGGGATTTGTAAAGACATCAAAGTTCAGAAGCACTGCCCTAGGTGACTCTTTTGTCCAGTCCGGAGTGAGAACTAGTGATTTAATGGGCGAGGAAGACGTGAAGTTCATTTCATCATTTGTGGCAGCATCTGCAAGCAATATCTCTGGTTTGTGATTTCTAGTCATGCTCTTGACACCAGAGCTGGGTTACAGTCATTTACTAGGGAAGCAAAATTCTGCGAATCCAGGTGTGCAATGTCCACTAGATGTTTCATCCCACTGTAATGCCAGTACATAATGTCTGTGTGTAAAAACTGTTACGGAGGCTGTATTAAACACCACCAGACAGGGTGAAAATCCCAGGAGTTAGCCTCAGTTATGTATTTTTTGTGAAGGAGTTTCCCACATCTCTTAATTCTCCTCTTTTGCTTTCTTGGTCAGATTTGAGGCATAAAAAATTAGCTCAGGAGATTGTGAGGAAAGGCAGGTCTGAAGTCTGCAGGGCAGGTCTGCAGGCTCGAGACCCAGGGAAGGTTGACGTTATGGTCTTGAGTCTGAAGGCAGTCTGGAGGCGTAATTCTTTCTTTTTCAGGGGACTGTAATGAGGCTCACCACATTATAGAAGATCATCTACACAAAGTCTATTGGCATAAATGTTAATCACAGTACAAAATATCTTCACAGCAACATCTAGAACTGGTGTTTGACCAAAACTTGGTACCAGGGTCTAGCCAAGTTGACACATAAAATTAACCATCACATGGGGTATGGATATCTGAGGAAGAACTCAAGTAAGGGCTTGAGGGTAGAAATTATCCTTCTTCTTTCTGTTTGTTCCAAAGTTTATAAAATTATCATCTTATTTATTTTTTCCCACACCAATATCAATATCAATGACTTCATGTGGATTTGAGCAGGAGGATGTTTAGTTTGAGTCATCTGCACAAGTGAAAAGAGTAGTATATCTGCGATGCCATGATATTTTTTATAGGTACAAAATTATATCAGTGAAGTCAGTAATAGAGAGTCAAAATTTAGTGCTAAATGGTTAAAACTAATGAGTTTTAGTTCTGGGAGGATTTAGTAGGAGTAGTTATTCTAACTTAGTGGGAGTTTACTACCTTTAAAGTTGGAGGAATGCATGTCTCAGCCTGAAAGACAGCCCACAAATATTTATGAAATGTCAGCGACATCCAGGCATCATGCCAGGAGCTGACATGGCTGTGGTCATGAAGGCAGTCATGGCCTTTCCAGTGTGGAGTTTATAATCTGGTAAGGAAGCCAGCAATGAACAACTGATCAAGGGCAATGAGTGTTCTTGGATGAGGACAGGATGCTGTGGAAACAGAGCAGCAGGTCTCGCCTGGTCTGCAGAAACAGGGAAGATTTAGCTGAGCCAGTGACATGTAACATACCTGAAGGATAATTAGAGGTAGCCAGGTGAAGAGGGGGAGGAGGGAAGAAGGGGTTAGGAAGGAGGAACAGCAAGTGTGAAAGGCTGGAGGCAAGAAATTTTGACTTACAAGTCCAGCATTGTCAGAGAGAGGGATGCAAGAGTCAGAGTCACTGTGGGACCAGATGAGGCTGTGGAGGTAGGCACAGGTCAGCTAATGAAACATCATTTGTGTTCTAGAAAGGAATTGTGTCCATCTTAAGAAAAATGATAATCCACGAAGACTTTGAGCAGGAAATGATGACCAGATTTTCATCATGGCATGCCACAGTGTGAATGAAGGTTGTTGAAGAGGAAGGGTACTGAAGAATGGAGGCAGGGAGATGAATTGAGAAGTTGTCTCAATAGTCCAGATAAGACAAGATGTCGGCCTGGTCTAGGGTAGTGGCTGTTGGGATGAGCAGTGGATGAATTAGAAAGAGTATGAAGTGCAGAAGCTATAGGACTTGCTAGATTGGATGTTGATGGTGAGAGAAATGAATTAATGAAATAAAACTTTTAGGTTTCTGACTTGAGCTTGGATTCCTGTTGCTAAATATGAGAGAGCGGATGAGGATGGGGTGGAGGGAGGAGCAGGTTGAGGTCTGAGTTTCATTTGGGATCTGTAGAGCTGAAGATGTCTGTGATACATCCAAGGGAAGACAGTCATTGAGACTTGGGGTGTAGAGTTCTGTATGCCAAAGAATAGAGTTTTACATGGTAATTAAAGCCATTGGAGTAGATAAGTTTTTCTTGGGGATACATGTAGAATTGTAAGAGAAAACAGTGTAGAAAAAGCCCTAAGGATTATAAACATGTAAGATACTGACAGAGCAGCAGCCAGTTATAGTTACTAAGTTACCTGGCTAGGCAGGTAAGAGAAAAACCAACACATTTTGTGTTTCAGAAGTAAGTAGATAAGAGTATTTTATAAAGTATGGGATATTGTTACATGTTAAGGAGAAATGAAGGAAATAAGTCATTTCTCATTATAGAGATTCTAATTACAGGCATTTATGGTATAGCAATAATTATTGTGATGGCTGTTAAATAAACAATTTTTGCAGAACACCTTACAGACCACGTATCATATAAATATGTTCATTTTTAAATTCAGGTTTTAAAGGACACTGCTATTTTCACTTGAAGATACTGGAGACAGATTATGACAGGAAGGAATCAAACTATCTTCTCAGAGTTCCTCCTCCTGGGCCTGCCCATCAAACCAGAGCAGCAAAACCTATTTTATGCCCTGTTCCTGGCCATGTATCTTACTACTGTCCTGGGGAACCTCCTTATCATCATCCTCATTCGACTAGACACCCATCTTCACACACCCATGTATTTGTTTCTCAGCAACTTGTCCTTCTCTGACCTCTGCTTCTCTTCTGTGACCATTCCCAAGTTGTTGCAAAACATGCAGAGACAAGACCCATCCATTCCTTACGCAGGCTGCCTGACTCAAATGTACTTCTTCCTATTTTTTGGAGACCTGGAGAGCTTCCTCCTTGTGGCCATGGCCTATGATCGCTATGTGGCCATCTGTTTCCCCCTGCATTACACCACCATCATGAGTCCCAGGCTCTGTCTTGCACTGGTGGTGCTGTCCTGGGTGCTGACCACATTCCATGCCATGTTGCACACCCTGCTCATGGCCAGACTGTGTTTCTGTGCAGACAACGTGATCCCTCACTTTTTCTGTGATATGTCTGCTCTGCTGAAGCTGGCCTGCTCTGACACTCGAGTTAATGAATTGGTGATATTCATCATGGGAGGCCTCATTCTCGTCATCCCATTCATACTCATCATCGTGTCCTATGCACGAATTGTCTCCTCCATCGTCAAAGTCCCCTCTGCTAGGGGCATCTGTAAGGCCTTCTCCACCTGTGGCTCCCACCTCTCTGTGGTGTCACTGTTCTATGGGACAGTTATTGGTCTCTACTTATGCCCATCAGCTAATAATTCTACTCTGAAGGAGACTGTCATGGCTATGATGTACACTGTGGTGACCCCCATGCTGAACCCCTTCATCTATAGCCTGAGGAACAGAGACATGAAGGGAGCCCTGGGAAGAGTCATATGTCAAAAGAAAACTCTCTTATCTCTGTGTTGGCAACATTTGTAATTATTGCACAGTTTGTTTAGTAAAAATATTGATATTTATATTGGAATATTATTCTATATTCTTTCCTCACCATGGAAACTTCTGTTAAAATGGCACACTACATAATTACTCAATATGTAAAGGAAATGAAGTGTAGCTGAGTAGTTGAACTAGGGAAGAAGGTCTTGGCGACCTGGCTAGACCTTCCTTTGTCTTCCCCAGGTGATCCTGGAAAAACATAGTTTAAAAACTAATGTTTTAAATCATCTTCATGCTTTACATTCTTAAATTAATTAATTTTTAAATTAAATTATCACAGGATTTTATTCTTTTACTCAGAACTCTGCTTTGATTGTGGTATCATTTTTCAATAGTGCTGTATAATCTTAGGCCAATACTAAATAAGATCCAAACATCTCAACCTTTCAGCCTTTCTGTGTCTCCTACCTATTCTCCCTACACAAATTGTCACAGCATTTTATCTCTTAGTTCTCTTCCACCCCCAATTTATTTTCACCTGTACATAGTGTTTTCTGATCTGACCTGACCCCAAATAGCTTTCTCTATTCCTTTTACTACAACAGTGTATTTACTACTGTAGCGCACCTCAGGACACAGAGGTCCTACAATTTCTTTTCCCAGGAATGCGGAAAGAAGCTAGATGCTGGTAAATCTCATTCTTACTTCCATGACTAATGTCCCCCGGGGTCATGAAGTCTTAACAGGAAAAGGGGACAAGATTTTCATGTGGTTGGGGTAGTATTATCTAGGTAACAAGGGAATCAGTGTAGAGGAGCTATTTTTCCAGTGCCAAGAAGCTTTGGTAGTGACATAGCAAAGTGACTCCCAATGCTGGGAGCCACTTGAAGTCCAAGTGGGTCCTTGGATTCACAAAAGAAAGAATTCAGGAGTAAGCGGACAGTGTAAAGTGAAAGCGAGTTTTGTTTAGAAAGTATAGAAAATCTACCTCCACAGACAGAGCAGAGGCTAGTTCTCCCTGCAGAGGAGAACGAGCCCCATAGTTCCTTTATCCCCTCTATTTAAGCAACAGCTCGATTATAGGCTAAACAAGGGAAGGAATATTCATGTTACATCTTGGAAAGGGGTGATGCTTTCCTGGAATTAGGGTGATGCCCTCCTTTTAGAGTAAATATGGTCAAAAGGAAGTGTCATGGCGCCAGGTGCAAGATGTGAGTGGGACGTTTCCTTAGAAACTTTTATGGTAGTGAAATGTATAAGGAAGCTGTAAGATCAAGAGGTGGTTAAGTTCTCTACCATCTTGGTTCTAACCAGTTAGAACTTGTCCTGCCTCCATCTTGTTTTGATCAGGGTAATTCAAAACTTTGTTTTGAGACTTCCTGACCTCTGTTAAGTAATGCCTGCACAATTAAGGAAATGCCTAAAGCAATACCTTAAGCAATACCCAAAACAATGCCCAAAGCAGTGCCTGCCAGTTTCCTGTCTCAGGAGGGTTTAGTGCCTGTAGACGGTGAGAGAATTTCTACTGCCTTTGAATCTTAAGCAACTCAGACCTTCATGCAGTTCTGCAGTTTGAGCAGCCTCTGTGGGTCTAGACGGCCCCCAGGCTGAGGCAGGCATGGAACATGGATCAGTTTTGGCTGGTCATCTCCTTCACCACGTCCGCTGGGGCAGGTAGCTGAAGGAGTGTATTAGATTGCGTGGATAGATAAATAGCTGGGCTTTTCTTTGGGGTAGAAGAGTTAGGAGCAGACCAACAAGAAGGTGATTGATGGGTGTGTGGGTTTTGCACACTACGTGCTCCAGGTAGAACTGATGGAGAGAAAGCTCAGGAGACCTGCTAAGTGATCAGTGTTTTGGTGGCCCTTTGGTTTGCTCATTCCTCCCTACTCCCTGCCTCACCTTCTCTTCAGCCTCCAATGTTGGACTTTCAAGGGCTATAGCCCCTGTGAAAGTGGAAGGAATGTTACAGGGAGGGTCATACATGCAGACTTCACAGCTGTGTTTGCCATGGTGACCTGGCCTTTGCCAGAGTTTTGTTTCCTCTGTATATGGCCCCATTGGTTTTAAAAGGTGCCTGTCCTAGCAAAATCTCCACTTTGCCTAATGGGCCAAAGAAACCTGGGATGATGTCTAGGTTCAGGCTGTGATCAAGCACTTTGTATCTTCATAGCTGGGACTCTGCTGCAGTCCTCAGAGTTAGTGTTTGCCTCCCCTCTACCCTCCAATGGCCATAGGACTCAGTTTTTGCTTTCTAGGTTTGAGAGTTTTCTAGTGCTTCCAGGGAAAATGGGCCATTTATTTTCTAGGTGGGCCTCTCCTTTGCTTGTGTTTACCCTAATTAACTTTTTTCAATCTGATTCCCATTGGCTTCACATGACCCAGAAATCTTCAATACTTTTAGCATGCCAATGGCACCATTTTTTAGTGCAGCTACTCACTTAAAAAAGGGTTACATTTCATTTTAATCGGACACAGAATATGCCATGGAGAAACCATGCCTTAGATTTGTACTGTCCAACATGCTAGCCACTAGCCACAGAGGGCTATTGAGCACTTGAAAGAGGATAGTTCAAATTGTGACATAAATGTAAAACACATACTGGATTTTGAAGATAGTATGAAAAATAGACGTGCAATACATCATCAATAAATTTTAATATTGATTGTGTTGAAATATTTTTGGTATATTGGCTTAAATAAAATATTAGTAAAATTAATTTCACCTCTTTATTTTTTGCCTTTTTATTTTTATTAGTTTTTTGCATTTTTAGAGAAGAGGTCTCACTATGCTGCCCAGGCTGGACTCAACCTCCTGAGCTCAACAGTGATCCTCTTGCCTCAGCCTCCTGAGTAGCTGGGACTATAGGTGTATGCCACCACACCTGGCTCTTTTTTGCCTTTTAAAATTTGTTTATTGGAAATTTAAAATTACATATGTGGCTCACATGTGTGACTTGCATTTTATTTCTAGCACTAGAGGATAGTGCTGTCTTAGATTAATTAGCATCCTCCATTCTTATAGCTTTCAAAATTATTTTTTCTGATGCATTTATTTTTATTCTGATTGACAGATAAAACTGTATGTATTTATTGTGTACAATATGATGCTTTAAAGTATGTTTACAATGAAGAATGACCAAATCTAGCTAATTAACATATGCATTACCTCACATAGTTATCATTTTTGTGGTGAGAACACTTTACATCCACTATCTTAGCATTTTTCAAGAATACAATATATTGTTAACTATAGTCACCATATTGTACAATAAATTTCTTAAACTTATTCCTCCTATCTAACTGAAATTTTCCATCCTTTGACATCTCCTCAATTCCACCCCTTATCAAAATTTTGATAGTTTAAAAATTTCACCACTATATGTGATGTTGACTCTTGATAAGATGGAGCTTTTTATTATGTATTTTGGGAAAGTCTCAGAAAAATACCCTACGTGGGACCTGAAACACCCAATTTAAGGATTGTGGTTCTTCTTAAATTGGTTGGAACTGACCAACTATTGTGCTTGGGCAAGGACACCAGTGTGTCTAAGCCTCTTCCAAGAAATAGGCTTCCTATTTACGAGGAGAATGTGTTGTAATTGCAACCCCCCTCTTCAAAGTCCCTTTGGCTGAGAATAATGCTTGCTCGCTAATTTGTCCCATCAATGTCCTAAACAAGGTGAAAGGAGAGGGTGTTTAGATGTCCTGTGATCTGCTTTGAGTGAAACTGTTAAGGTTATGAGGACAGTTTGTTCCATTGCCAGGAGTCACCCAGTGCTGCTAGCACAGACTTTGATGGTGGGTCTTGGACAAGCAACCCACGGCTGAGTTCACAGGCCCTGATGCTATTTGAACAGTTGAAAATCCTTGCTGGGAGCAGCAGTGTGAGTAATGCCCAGTATTACAGTTAATAGGGAATAAAGGGAAAGCAAAATCCTTTGGTAGGATGAAGTGTCTAGGGGATCCTGTGAGTTCCGTTTTGTTGCAATGTTGGAAAATTAAAGAATGCTGTCTGCCAGAGAGGGGATGGGGAGCAACCTTGGCAGACTCCAATGCATTATGATAAAGAACTAGCCCTTTATTTTATTCTGAGCTTTGATTAGGAATTGGTATTGATTTTTTAAAATTCTTGCTTTTGTGTCTGATGAAGTAATCCTAAATTTTTTAGATTGAGCATATTAGTGAAATTTCAAATATGAAAAGTGGGATTATTAGTGTTTTAGACTTGATTTTTTTCATATGTATTGTCATAGATGGGCTCTATTATTTTATTCCTGTTTTTTATTTGTCATCTTCAGTAAATTCGGTAGCTTTCTATTTAATTTTAGGTTCCAGAATGCATTATATAGAGCCTGGGGATTATTAGTTCCTTGAAAGTTTGAAAAACCCAGAAAACTTTCTCACCCAAGGATTTAAAAGAATTGTAATATATTAATAACTTCCATACATTGCACACATCTTAAGATGTCATAAGGAGTGAGGGGACCCTGTGGCAGAGGCCAAGGTCAGAATGGAAGACAGGGCTGAGTCTAAGAGACCCAAGAAGGCCATCAGCTCCCTCACCAAGAAATAAAATGTGGTAGGATCAAAATTGATAGTGCTTTGAAAGCTAAAAAGAAAAAAAAAGATTTTTTTGGTAACGGTTATTATTGAAATTCCAGTGAATCCAGACCTGCCCTCACACCTCTTGGGGTGCAGCCCTCCCTCTGAGCCTCCTTTTTAGGGCGCCTTTGACCTCGTCGTTGCGGAGGCTGTAGATGTAAGGGTTCAAGGTCGGTGTGATCACCGCATAGACCACGCTGGCCAGGCGGTCGTAGCGGGGGGAGTAGGCAGACGACGACCGGAAATAGACAGAGAGGACAGAGCCAAAGAAAAGCGACACCACCACCAGGTGGGCCCCGCAGGTGGAGAAGGCGCGGCGCCGGCCGCCCGCCGACCGTAATCCCAGCACCGCAACCACGATGCGCGCGTAGGAGAGGGACACGAGGAGCAGCGGGGTCAGCACCACGGCCAGACCCTCGGAGAAGATGGCAGTCTCCGCGGCGGACGTGTCCGAGGTCGCCAAGCTCAGCAGCACCGTCATGTCACAAAAGAAGTGGCGCATAAGGGCGGAGCGGGGGTACGAGAGCGCGGAGATGAGCAGCGTGTGCAGCAGCGAGTGCAGGTGCGCCAGGGCCCAGGACGCCCGCAGCAGCACTGCGCAGCGCCGGGGCGTCACCAGCGCGCAGTAGCGCAGGGGCAGGCACACGGCCACCGCGCGGTCGTAGGCCATGGCGGCCAGCAGGTAGCTCTCGGTGATGCCCAGGGCCACGAAGAAGTACATCTGCACGAAGCATGCCTGGAAGGACACGGGCTGGCCCGGGTGGAGCAGGCCGGCCAGCAGCCTGGGCACCGTGACAGTAGTAAAGCAGACGTCCACGAGGCTCAGGTGACCCAAGAAGTAATACATTGGCGAGCGCAGGGCCCCGTCGGACCTCACTACCACGACCATGGTCAGGTTGCCCAGGGCATTGAGCAGGTAGACTCCGAGGAAGAGCAGGAACAGCAGTGGGTGGGCGTCTGTTCCATCCACCAGGCCGAGGAGGAGGAACTCCGGGGTGGCTGTGAGGTTGGCCAGGGCCATGGAGTGCAGGGACAGGTGGGAGTGCTGAGGGGGGAAGGGAGGCAGCAGGTCTAAGTTCTGGGAACTCCAGGTAGACTTCCTGCATGGTGAGGTTCCATAAATTTTAATATATATGTATATATATAATTTTGATATATACTATATATATATTTCTGCTTGCTAAAATGAATTGAAAACCACATTGTTCATACAATAATCCTAATTTTATGAAGAAATGGAATCTTAGAAGGATGTTCGATGGTAGTGAGTAAGTCTCAAGCTTTGGAATAAGTCAGACCTGATTTTGAGTCCTGGCTCTACCACTAAGGTGGTGGGACCTCTCTGAGCCTCAGTTTCTTCTTCTTTAATGAGAAAAATACTAGTAGCTATCCCTGGAGTTGGTTGTGAGGATAAAATGAATAATAAGTTTAAAATACTTAGCACAGTACCTGGCACATAATAAGCACTCAAAATATCTATCAATCTATCATCATCATTGTCACTTTTCTTAGTCAAACAGTTAGGACCAAGGCCATTTGCATACCACTCTAAATTTCTTCACAAAGCCCCTTCCTGCATTAGCCATTCATTTATTGGCCACACATTATATGCTACTTTAGGAATTGGCAAACCTTTTTTGTAAAGAATCACATAGGAAATATTTTAGGCTTGTGGGCCATATGGCTGTGACAACTACTCAGCTCTGCCATTGTAGAGCTAAAGCAGTCATCCACAATAAGTAAATGAATGGCCAAGGCTCTGTTCTAATTAAAGTTTATTTACAAAACAGTGGGGCTGTGGGTGGGGGACCATGGAGTGAAGAGGGTAAAGCATCTATATATGACACTGGGACGAGGCTTGTCCTTGTTCTGACCTCTGCATAAAATTGGCTGGACAGAAAACTTCTAAATTTCTCAGTTAACCAAGTGACTTTAGTTATCTGAAAAGCAATGCACTCATTTTGTCCCCCATTTACTCTCTTCCTTAAAGTGCCACATTCTTTTCTCCCATTGCTCCATGGTTTCTAGAAATGTTCCACTAACGTGGCCCACCTACTCTTTCCTGGGAAAGAGTCAGGCTCCGGTGAGACCCCAGAGAATGGCCTAAGTCAGCTCTCTGCAGGGAAATTGCCGCAGGAAAGAGCCACATCTCATTGTCTTGTTCAGCGATCTGTACACAAAATTCACCCAGAAATATTTGTAGAATGAAGCTTTTGGAAGAGCAATGAGTGAAAAGAGAGATGAGGGGAGGGTGAAGGAGAGGGGACAATGGGCAAACTCCAGTGACCACACCTGTCAACCTCCCCACACGAGCCCCAGATATGTCCTATGTTTTCATTTTTCTGCTTTTCTGTCATTGCCATCCATTAGCTGTCCCAGGGAAATCATTTGCTAAGCTCCTGCCAACCCCATCCCTTGCCCCAAGATATAGTAGTTGCAGAAGATCCAGGACGCTGGCACCTTTTCCATCCATCCTTTTATGAGATGCAGGATTCTCCTCTGCAGAGCTCCTGACCATCCCTCCCCAGCCGCCTCTTGCGGAGCTGTACGATGCAGTGGAAAGAGCACTGGCTTTGGAGTTAGAGACAGTTGCGTATTAATCCTAATTGACTCTGTAAACATGGACCCACCTTCATTTCCTCTTCACTCTGCTCATCTATAGAAAGGAGAGAACAGTTCCTCTCTTACATGGTTGGTGTCAAGATTAAATGAGGTAACGTATTTATAAGCATGTAGCAGAGAATAGAGGCTAATAGACATTAGGTCCAGTTCCCCCAACTTCTGATGGCTTCTCTCTGCTCCCTGATGGCTTCTTGAGATAGTCCGGCCCAGTACTAGAGGGCTGTAGTTATTTACTTATGTTTTTCTTAATCTCAGCCTGTACTTTCCTGTTATTTTCCTGTAACTTCTACAAGTGATTCCAATTTGGGCCTCTGGGAGTGACCCACGCCAAGTCTGCTTTCTCTGTAGCTTTCCACATAGTGATCAAAGGAACCTATTCTAGGTCTATGAAGTCTTCTTGATCCAACCCAAATACCTCTGTGCCTTACATCTTTTCTTATAGGACCTTGTTTCCAAGTCTTTTTCCATTCTGGTCACCCTTGATCAATATATATATATATATATTTTTTTTAACAAGTTGGACATAGTGCTCTAGCTGGGATTGGGTTGTATCAGCAGTCCCCAACCTTTCTGGCACCAGGGACCAGTTTCATGGAAGACAATTTTTCCACAGACTGGGTTGAGGGGTGGCAGGGGGTGCAGGGAGTGGTGGGGGTGGTAGGTGGGGGAGGCAGGGTAGGGAGGTGGAGCTCAGGAGGTGATATGCATCCCTGCTTCCCTATCAGGCCATGGACTGGCACCAGGCTGCAGCCCCGGGGGTTGGGGACCACAGGGCTGTATAACAGGTCAGTCATACAATTCACACCTGCTCTGGGTAAGGCGTTGCGTTGGGCTCTGGGGCTATAAAGGCAGGTCAGCCATTGCCCTTGGCTTCCAGCTGGGCACAGTGTAATAAGCACTGTGTTAACTGCATGAACAAAATAGGGGTGATTTCCTCTGCCTAGCCGATTTGGGGAAGATTCCAAAGAAGGGCTGAAGTCTGAACTGGGTTTGGAAGAATAAGTAGGAGATCACCAGAAATACAGAGGCGAGGGAGTGGGAAGGGCGCTTCAGGCAGGGGAAAGAGAATGTGAAGGCATGGGAAGATGTATCGTAGGTGGGTTAGAGCTAAAATGTGGCCTCATCCTCCCTAATTCTGTAAGGCAGAGTGGGTGGAGGTGGAGTGGGGAGGAAGACAGGACACAGGGGAAAAAAGACAGCAGAGAAATGTTGGGTTCTCTCACCTGAAGGGCAGCCAGAACTCAACACTCTGCAGAGTCTGTGGGCTGGTCCCTAGTCTTGAAGGCAAATACGTTGTCATCCATCTCAGCCCAGACACTTCAATGGGTTTCTCGCGGGCTGGGCAGAAGCCCTGGAGAAAGATGGAGAAAGCCAGGGCTGTAAGGGCCCTGGGAATTCCCAAGCCAGCTCTTCCTACTCAGTGTTACTTTCCTGCCAAACTCCGGCACGCATACAAGCATCCCATTGCCCATTGGCTGCAGTGCACGTGGCTCAGTCCTGCAGCCGACACTCCCCAGTGTGGCTCCCAGCCCTCCTCTCCAGTCTGAGCTTCTCCCCAGCCCCAGCCAGGTTGGCCTTGTCGCTGTCTCGCTTGCAGCTTTCTCACAAGCCTTCCCCACACACCCCTGCCCACCCTATCCCAATACCCAGCCCCAGCTCCACTTCCTGCAAGACACCCAACCTGGTTTCTTGACTTCTCCACCGCACGTCAGTACCTCTCTCCTCTGTCTCTTGCGACTCTCATTGGGAACTTAGCCCTCATTTGCTGGTATTAAAGTGACTTTTTCTGTTGAAAAATCTTCCCCACTAGATAATGAGCCTTCCAAGGGCAACTATTAGTTGTCTTTTCCCATCTGACCATAGGCCTGGCACAGGGCTTTGTCCTAACTCCCCTGGCAAAGTCGGGAAGGCTCCACAGAAGAGGTTGCATCTGAGCAGGGCCAGCTTGGAGAACAAGGCATTCACTGGACAGGCAAAGGTGGGAGGGAATTCTAGAAAGAGGGAATGGCATGTACAAGGAAATCACAAGGGGAACTTTAGGGAAGTTGCATAACCTCTTTGAGCTTCATTTTTTTTTTCCTCTAAAAGTAGGATAATAATACCATCCTCATAGTCTGCTTAGGAGGACTTAGCAAATAGCAGGTGCTTAGTTAATGCCAGTTTCCTACCCACCTCAGCTCCTAACTACATTAGGGGATGGGGGATAAGCTGACTGAACTTATATTGGCTGTCCCTGAAATGCCTGGCACAGGACTGGGTTACCTGAATGCTGAACTGCTGTTGTTGACACAGACCCATTTTCCGAGGCCCAGGTATGGCAGGTGTCTGCTTTGAAATGGGCAGGAAGGATTTATTTGAGGTTACCAAATGAGGCAGGGATGCTTAAGTTTCCAGGACCAGAAACCCTGTCTCCCAGGAAGCTCGCTGCCCTAAACCCTAGGCAGAAAGGGTCACCGTTGTAGCAAACATTCAGGTATCCCAAGACGCAGAAGTACACAGGGATACACACCTGCACGCAGAAACTGACATATCCTGATACAGCCAGACACATGGACATGCCAGAGACACTCACACCCACTGGGACAGGAACATACACAGCTGGGCACACATGCGGACACTCACAGTCACTTGTGCACAGATGTAGACACACACAGATCCACACACTAGAGAAAACGTAGCCATATGTGCTACATACACATGCAACCCCCAACACAGACCCTCCTATGCAAACAAATGCCAGAGACGTAGAGATCTCAATGGACTCCCCCAGACACATGCGGGCCCAGGCGTGAGTCTGCACATAGATGCCCACACACCAACCCCTTCCTTCGTCTCACTTGCTCTGGCCTCAGGTCTGTCTGCCGCCACGGAGAGGGCATGGGCAGTGGTAAACAGGGGACCCCATCGCTGGCCCCCAGCACTCTCTGTCCTCGGGGTTTCCATTCAGTTCCTTTAATCCACCCCCTTTCTGGCCAGCCCAGATTTGTCCCTCGATGGTATCCCAAATAACTTGCTCTTCAAGCACAACCTTAACCCAAGATGAGCCCTCTCTATTCCAAGGGCCTCTTGCCCTCCTCCACTTTCTCTGCCAACTTCTCACTCATTTCACGTCAATAATTTATTCAGCAGTCTTCACTGTTGTGTCTACTCCATGCCAGGCGGGTACTTGAGCACCAGGTGGGGATGGATTCAGAGATGAGTAAGGCGAAGTTGAAGAGCTCACTTTCCTATCTCGGTATCAGGCAACTGGCAAGGATTCCTAGACGTCACCTCACCCAACACCCATGTCACAGTCAGGGAGAGAAATGCCCAGAGAACTGTGCCTGAAGTCACTCAGGGAGAAGCCCAGATTCACATCCTGGACTCTGAATCCCCCCTATGGTTCAGTCCACGTCCCAGTGCTGTCTGTGGCACACTGGCAGGTACTTCTCATGCATCTCTCTCCCTCAGACACTTGATGTGTCCACCTTGCCTTTCGCCCATGGTTACGGTGCTCCCTGCCAGCAAGTCTCCTGCCTGACGACTCACCTGCGAGCATGGCCGGGCTCTGCCTCCCATGGCAGGTACCGAGGCCCAGCTGCTCCCAGCAGAGGGAGAGCTACAGCAGGTATTCCCTGCAGAGGCAGCTTTGCTTTAACAGACCAAGGTGGGAGGAGTGGCAGGCAGGCTGGGAGCAGAGGGGTCGCCCACTAATTAATTAACCAGGAAACTCCATGGAGAGTACAGTGACCTCTGCAACTGCTGGTCCCGCGAGGACCCCTCAGCCCTCAGCCAGCCTGGCTTCCCCTCTCCAGCCTGCTAGAAAGATCGAGTGGGAGAAGGGGAATGGAGGCATCTGGGAACCCAGAATGGAGGTCGATGCCTCTGAGCGTGGTGACCAGCTGTGCTGGCCTCCCCTGCTCAGAGGGTGATGCCATCACTCCTCTGCCTCTTTCTAAAGAGGATGGCCCAAGACGGCAGGGCTTGTCAAAGATCCCACCGCCAGGTGTCCCTGGCCTCTTCTCCGTGGCTTTCCCCACGCTGAAGCTGCAACCTCAGGGAAGAGCTCTTCCTCCTGATGCCACTGTGAGGAGAGCAGTGAAATGGAGGGGGACCTAGATGCCCAGTCTCCCCCGGTGGGCCCCAGACCCACCTCAGCCCCAGTGGTCCCATGGAACCTGGAAGTGGAGGGAGAGCAGGAGGGGCTGGAGTGGTGGCAGATTCCCCCCAAGGACAGCAGGGTTGGGGTCACGGCTGAGCTTCACACCCCAGGCAGAGCCGCTCTTGGTAGACTTCAGGGTTGCTGCCTTCTGTCACGCCACGGCCCGGGTGGGAGATGCTCGGATCTCAGCCCCGTCCAGCTGGTTCCAGAGCAAGATGATTTCTGCTCCTTGCTCCAAAGCCTTTTGACTGTCCTGTCCTCCTCATTGACCACCTGCGTCTGGAGGGGCCGACCTCATTTCTGAGGCTGGGCCAGTTTCTCCTGAGGACAGTCTCTCTCCTCTGCCCTTCCTCCATCTGGGTGTGCCTTTTAACACCTGTGGAACTGACGGTCGCGTCTCCCGGGATGAACTTCTGGAAAACATTTGCTCAGCGTCCATGGGGTGCCCAGCCCTGTTGATCTCCAAGGAGCGTCAGGAAAAATCTTGGAACGAGTGAGATGTTCAAGTCGCGACTAGCTTTTGACCCTGGGCAAGTCACTTCTGCCGTCTGGGTCTCAGTTTCCCTGTTGGTAAATGGAGAGGGATGAACCAATGGCATCTGGTGATCCCTTCATGTCTGAGGATGTGCGATGCTGAGGATGCCCCTTTCACGGTTAGCATTCAGGCTGGGGAGAGAAGACTTGGGCACAGACAGTTACAACCCTGGGCAGTAAGAGCCCGAGGGGCTCAGACTAGAAGCTGTGCCTGTGGCTTGGGTGTTCAGGGGGCACTTCTGGGAGGAAATGGGCTTTAAACCAAGCAGAAGAATGAGGGGATTTGGGCATGTGCAAAATATCTGGGAATCACAGTTTATGCAGACGGGTCATAGGAAAATACAAGGGAAGGGAACAGTTTTGAGTAGGGATGTCCTGGCATCATTCTGCCCTGACTAGCTGGGAGACTTTGAAGAAGTTACTCCTATTTCTGTACCGCAGTGTCTCACCTGGAAAATGGGAAAATAGTAGAACCTGCTTCATAGGGATGCTGTGAGGACCAGGCGAGTTGAGGAGCAGACAGCCCATTGAGCACTGCACAGCTCACAGCGGACGCTTGCTACAGGGTGGCTGTTCTGTTATTGTCCCTCTGCTGGTCCTACTGTGTGCTAGGTGTGTTAGGGTTTGCTCTATTTTTCTTCACTCTCCTGATCTGCATTTTTTTTCTTTTGAGAAGAAGCCACTGTGAATCTCTCCACTCCCCTGACAAGCATGAAATGAGTGTCAGTCAACAGTAAAAAGCACTGTGTTCATGTTGCTAGTAACTCTTTCAAATCCCTAAGAATGTCCCTGTTGTTACAGCATGTGGGAACGCAGGGTTCTATGTACCGTGTTTCTGCTGTTTAACAAAGCTAAGTACTACCGCACAATGGAAGCATGATTACCGCGGACTAATGGCAAGAACGAAAAGAAATGGATTCTGCGGAGGCTTGCCGGCTGTGCATTCCTCAGGCATGCTTTTCTATTTCCTTTTTTTTTTCTTGTGGTAAAATACACATGACATAAAATTCACCAGCTTCACCATTTTTTAAGTGTATAGTTCAGTGTATTAAGTACTGTTGTTCTTTTTAGAGTTATTTTTTCTTAAAAAAGGAAAATGTTCTTGCTTTTTTCCCCCTTCTTATCTTTAAAGTTTCTTTATTTCTTCTTTTACTATTCTAAAGGAAACACATACCTGTTATAACAAATGAGATGCACAGGGATGTGTAAAGATAAAATATAATCTCCCCCGACACCCCCCGACATTCCACCTCCATGAGGTAATCAGTGTTGACAGCGGCTTCCATACCTTTCCCCCCACTCACACAAACTGCATCTGTCTGCCTGTCTGTCTGTCTATCCACTATCTATTTTTCTAATCTATCACCATCTACCCATACACATACACACACATATGTACATACATGCATATAAAGTTCTCCAAAGTATACTTTCTCAGTATAAAAAGGAGATAATACAGCAAATATATAGAAATATTGGCAAAGAATTTTATATTCTAGCAAAGCAAATGTTTTCATTTGTATTTCTTCTCTTCCAGTATCCACATAATGCTGAATATTTTCTTTTTTTTTTTTCATTTGCAACCACAAACTTTAAGTGAAAAAAATTACCCACATGACGTTTGTGCTCATGACTTCAGTGTCCCATGAAGTGGACATGCCATGGGTTATTTAATCAGTATAGTAATTTTGAACAAATTATTAAGGAAGGTATGTCAATTGAGGCTTTTTTTTTTTTTTTTTGTCCTTGAAGCTTTCCTAAGGCCCCAGAGACAAAATCCAGTGTCAAAGAGGTGAACCTTTCTGTAACCCCTGACAACTGTGGCGAAGGAATTCACCCAGCAAACTTTTTATTAATTGTACTACCAATAGCAATGGTTGAATGTGCCTCCTCCTCACTGTGACATATTATTTTTTTAATATTAATTTTTCTTCTTTTTGTGATATTCTGCTCTGTGGAAAACAGAATCTTGTCTTAATTTCCTTGCTTGTTAAGTCCATTTCCCTACAATCATATGAGATGTAGCTGTGTTTGCCTGGCTTTGGCTGCCCAGTTCCAGGACAGTGTAGTCAACTCGATAGTAGGGTTTTGGCCGTGCTCCTGAAAAAGTAATAAGCTATTAGATAAGACTCTTAATGTTTGTATTTTTCTTTAGTGTAAACCATTTAAAATAAGTTCCATTTTTATATTAGCATATGTATAATTTTCAGACAAATAAGTAAGTATGAGATGAATGTTATGAAGTTTCACATGAGTTTGAACTGACTTGTAATTTGCAAAGATATATACCACACCATGTGAACACAAAGAGTATATATGTACCTATATAATCAAATTGCAATGTAATAAACCTAAACCTTTGAATAATTGTGATGTTCTTATTTCCTCCTGAAGTACCAAAGTGAGAAGTTACACTCTGTGGACAATTATTAGCATTGTTATTGTTATTTTTGTTATTATTTTTAATTATTATTATTTTTTTGAGACAGAGTCTCACTCTCTTGCCTGGGCTAGAGTGCCGTGGTGTCAGCCTAGCTCACAGCAACCTCAAACTCCTGGGCTCAAGCGATCCTCCTGCCTCAGCCTCCCAGGCAGCTGGGACTACAGGCATGCACCACCATGCCTGGCTAATTTTTCTATATATATATTTTTAGCTGTCCATATGATTTCTTTCTATTTTTAGTAGAGACGGGGTCTTGCTCTTGCTCAGGCTTTTGATCATTTGGTAGTTCAATTTTTAGTGTTTTGAGGAGTTCCCATACTATTAGTATATATATGTGTGTGTGTGTGTGTGTGTGTGTGTATATATGGAATTCATATATAATAATAGATACGGTTATGCATCACTTTACAACAGGATATATTCTGAAAAATGATCTTCTTTAGGTGATTTTATCATTGTGTGAACATCACGGATTGTGCTGACACACACCTAGATGGTGTAGCCCACTACACACTTAGGCTATATGGTACAGCCCATTGCTCCTAGGGTACAAACCTGTACAGCATGACACTGTCCTGAATACTGTAGGCAATTGTAACACAGTGGTAAGTATTTGTGTATCTAAACATATTTAAACATAGAAAAAGTACACTAAATACAGTATAAAAGATAAACAACGGTAAACCTGTACAAGGCACTTACCATGAATGGAGCTTTCAGGACTCGAAGTTGCTCCAGGTGAGTCAATGAGTGGTGAGTGAATGTGAGGCCTAGGATATTACTGTACAATACTGTGGACTTTATAAACACTGTACACTTAGGCAACGCTAAAGGTATAAAAATATTTTTTTCTTTAATGATAAATCAACCTTAGCTTACTGTAACTTTTTCACTTTATAAACTTTTTCTTAACTTTTTGACCATTTTAAAATAGCACTTGGCTTAAAACACACACATTGTACAGCTGTATAAAGATGTTTTCTTTCTTTCTATCCTTATTCTATAAGCTTTTTTCTATTTTTAATTTTTTCAAAACTTTTTTTGTTAAAAACTAAGGCACAAACACACACATTAGCCTGGGCTTACTAGGGGTCAGGATCTTCAATCTCACTGTCTTCCTCCCCCACATCTTGGCCCACAGGAAGGTCTTCAGGGGCAGTAACACGCAGGGAGCTGTCATATCCAATGTTAACAGTGCTTCTTCTGGAATTTCTCCTGAAAGAGCACCTGAGGCTGTTTTACAGTTAACTTTTGTTTTTTTAAGTAGAATGAGCACACCCTAAAATAATGATAAAAAGAATAGTATAGTAAATACTAAGTGATAGCAATTTTTCACATCCATTATAATCTTTTTCTATAGTAAGTTCTTTTTAAAAAAATTTATTATTTCAGAATATTACAGAGGTACAAGTATTTTGGTTACATAAATTGCTTTTGTACCATTTGAGTCAAATTTATGAGTGTGTCCATCACCCAGATAGTGTGCATTGTACACATTAGGTGTGAATTTACCCATCCTTTCCTCCCCTCCACCTGCTTGATATCCAGTGAATATTATTTCCATATTTGCACATAAGTGTTGATCAATTAGTACAAATTTAATGGTGAGTACATGCGGTGTTTGTTTTTCCATTTTTATGATACTTCACTTAGAAGAATGGTCTCCAGCCCCATCTAGGTTAATACAAGAGGTATTAGTTCACCATTTTTTATGGCTGAGTAGTACTCCATGGTGTGTGTGTGTATATATATATATATACACACGACATTTTATTAGCTCTGTGGTACCTTCAAGAATATATTTCGAAATATTTTGCCAAGTTTTTATACTTGTCCTCCGAGGAAGGCTTAGTCCAAATTACCCAGCCTGCTATTAATATTATTAGAAGTGGAAGTCCTGTTAACTCCCATCCTTTGCATGCGAATTGACACTTCCTGTCTTCCCCACTCCCATTTTGGAAGCTTGTAGACTATTCACTTTGATCCTAGTGATTAGAAATTTCATAGTGATTGCCTTGGGGTAGGTTTATTTTTATTCACTGTGCTTTGAATCTGTGTATTCAGTTCTGGAAAATTTTTAAAAATTATTACCTTGATGATTTCTTCCTCTCAGTTTCTTTGTTCTCTCTCTCCAGGGAGCTTTTATTATTCAGATGTTGAAACTTTTCATCCTCTTTTAAAATTTCTTTCTCTTCTATTGTCCATCAACTTTTCTTTTTCCTCTACTTTCTGAGAGAATTCCGCAACTTTCTGTTCCAAGCCTTCTATTGATTTAAATGAGTTTCTGGGATCATATTTTTCATTTTTAAGAGCTCTTTTCTGGCTGGGTGCAAGAGCTCACTCCTTTAATCCTAGAACTCTGGGAGGACGAGAAGGGAGGATCCCTTGAGGTCAGGAATTTGAGATCAGCTTGGGCAAGAGGGAGACCCCAAGACCCCGTCTCTACTGAAAAAAAAAAAAAAAAAGAATTCTTTTCTGGTATCTGTTTCTTTTTATGTATCATGTTATCATGTTCTTGTTTCACGGGTTCAAAATCTCCTTTGTTTTCTAAGGATGCTTATTATAAATTTGTTTTTCTTCTGCTCTCTGTGTTACTGCTTTTTTTAATTTGTTTTGCTCTGTCTGTCTCTCTCTGTTCCCTTTTTGCTCTCACTTTTGACCTTGCACTCATTCTCTCTGATGATTTTGGCTGTCTTCATTATTTAAGAGAAAGGCCCTAAAATATGATAGGAAGTTCTGTGTAGGGGTGAGGCTTATCCAATAGATGTGTCTGGGTTATTTAATTGGTTGGCCTCTAACTATTAGTATATCAATGTCTTTTCTCTTGTACATGTCCCTGTTGGTTTCCTGAGAGAAATTTTCTAATGACTGGCCTGTACCTACATCTTTACTCTGAACTTATCATCCTACCTACCTATCATCCTACCTACCTCAGCACCATGGCACTCTCCTTCCTTCCTCAAATCCACCTGTCCACCTGTCTTCTGGATTCTATCCTCCCCTGCTTGCCTTTTATATATGTTTATTTTACTCTTCTTGGTTCTCCCTTTCTCTTCAGCCCAGTTGAGGATGAGGCCAACACAGAGAAAGGCAGTTCTAAGAGACAGAGAGATATTGAGTCCTGGAGACTTTGATCCCTGGACCACTGAGGTGCTTTCTCCTCATGGTGGCAACGTGGCTGCTGCAGCTCTTCCCAGATTTCTTCTTGGGAAACAAGGAACATTTCCTCCAGATGGCTCAGAGTAAGGTTTAGGTTCACTCATGTTGGATCAACTTGGGCTATATGCCCCTCCCCAAACCTATAACCTTGGAGGATTTAGTACACTTTTTGGCCAGATCTGGAGCTGGAGTGCAGCCCCACCCAAGGCTCATGAACTGAGAGAGGGTTGAAGGTATGGTTCCTCAAGGGAAATCAGAGTTATGTAGGGTTTTGAGGGATTTGGGGATTGATAAGGAAAAGGCTGTGACCATGAGGTGGCAGTCATACATATAAACCTTATTGAGGGAAATTTTGACAGGTTTGCATGCAAGGAAATCCCTCACAGCCAGAGACTGGAACAGGGGCTATGGGACCCTGACCAGAGTCACTACTCAGAAGGGCATGAGGGCAAGGGAAATCCCAAAGGAGAGGGAAATCGGAGAGGGCACTTGTTTTTAGGTGATGCTGCTCAGCGTGTGGCAGGCAGTCTCCAGGTCAGAGGGCTCCAGGAAGCAGCCTTGGCTAGAAGTCTTATAGCCACAAGGCTATCTTGTTTATGGTTGGCAGATGTTGGGTGAGTTTTTGCAGGATATGCAGAACAGCAAGGCTCTAAATGGCTGAAAATCTGCTAATTTGGGCTATTTTTAAAGTAATTGGATGTGTAAAAAATTGAGTTTGATGGCCAGCAGGCTTTTTAGCTAACAGGTCTGAGCCTGCAGTGAAGAGAAAACAACCTTGGGGCCAATGCACAGAGGTCGTCTTTGGCTCACTTATATAACATGTTACCAAAAGAAGGAGCAATGCCAAGCTGTTTACAAAGCAGTGTGGCGACAGGGCACTCCTATATGTAGTTGAATGGAAAAGACAAGGTGAAGAGCACCAAGATGTAAGATTGTATCCATGTAGTATAGAAGTCATGATTAGAATGAGAAAAAACTCCTGGACAAAGTGGAATCAGAAACCTCTCTTTCTGCTTCTTGGATTATATAGATTGCCAATGGTGATGGGAGAGAGTTTCAAAAGCTAGTTGGCTTGGGTCTAGGTTACCTGAACAAATCATGAGGCACTGGGGTTGGGTGGGCATGGACTCCTCTTTTGCCAACACATATAGGCTACATCAGGGAGGGGTGATGGCATGGTGAAAATTAGACTATTGTTAAGAAAGGGAGATGGGTGATGAGTGATATATACTGATCAAGCTTTGATCAAATGAACATTCTGTGCCCAATACAGAGCTCCTGGGTGTATTGCCTCTGAACTCTGTCTTTATCCCATTTCCTTCACCTCGAACTTGAATTATTGAATATATGCCTTAGTTTTCCTCATGACATGCTATTGAAAGGCAGAGAGAGCCCATGGCTTCTGTTTCTTTTTATCTATTTCCTAGAATGGATGCATGGCAATAAATGAAAACAGGAAGCACATTAAAACCTCGGCATTCTCTGGAGTGAATTATTAGGTAGGGTATACTCAGTCTATGTTGGCCAATGAGTCAAATTTTTACTATCTTTGCATTAGATTTTCATATAAGGAAGGATGAGCTTTGCTTTCTGAGACCTAAATGTCCATTTGCAGTTTGGAGGTAGAAAGAGGTATGAAATTAGATGCAGACATCAGAATCCGTGTGCATAGTTCATCCAGAGTGGATCTCTAGTTGTTTATAGAATTATCTTCCATAGGATGCAGAACAAAATCAAAGAGGTGGAATAACTGGCCTTCCTGAAGTGGAGGGGAGTTGAGGGTTAGGGTAGCAGTGAGGAGGGATGCAGCATTTGTTCATTCAGAAAGTATTTCTTGATGGCTACCATGTGTGCCAGGTTCTGGGGAAATTTCAAGAAAAAATACTTAAATTCTTGATCTCATGGAGAAGTCTGTCTAATCTAGAGGGGGAAAAGGTAACAGGGCATCTCAGGTATGAGCACAGCTAAACTGAGGTGCCTGAGCTCCCAGACAGTCTAATACTTGGATACATCTTCAAATTGATATTCTTTATACATTTATTCAAATACTGTTTACTGTGGAGTGTCAAGTAGATTTTCAGTTAATAATAATTGCACATCTCTCTCCTTTGGCTACCATTAATGGACTTAATACTTACATTGAACATATTGTTTTAACTTTGTTGAAATTCTTTTATGTTTTTGCCACTATTTATGTCTGAATACCACTAATTATACTCCTTAAGGATAGAGGAAGTTTATATAAATATAGTTTTAAAGTTTTATCAAAATATGTATGAAAATTATTGTTTTCCTGGCATTCACATCAGCAAAACACTTTCCATTTATTCTCTTCAGTTTTCTTTTGTGATTTTCCAAACCAGATATGTTTTCAAGATGCAGATTAAAGTGTTTACAATTTGGATAGTAGGAAAAAAAATAAATTGTTCTTACTAAAAGCCACTATACTGACAGCTGTTCAGTTTTAGAATTTTAGCCTACTTCACCTGCTATATTTGAATGACTAATACCTGGCTGATGTCAGGGCTGGTGACATGTGTTTATTTCCACATGTATGCCACAAAATATTAAATGAAAGTAGGTCAGCATTGTCAAGAAGAGTTTTTAAAATTTTCACTGGAGGGCTCTGTATATTTCATCAGGAATGGGCAGTGAGTTTGCATTTGCTAGTTATGAAAGGAGTCACATGAGGAAATCTGAGTGGGAACGTTGCAGTGATGCTTTAGCACTTGTCATATATTGACATCCTGTCAGCTTTTTGGTTGATGTGGCCCCTAATCCAAGTTAGGTGTAAAGGGAAAGGTAGCTTGCATAGTCCTCAGGGCACTATGTAAGATAAATTGAGGATTGAGAGAAACCAGGTGGTATAGCCTTAAACAAACTGGAAAAAAAAAATGAAGACAACGTTAGAATGGATTTTCTGTCAGAATTTTTCTTCCTAGGGCTTTCCTCATCTACAAAATGAAAATTTTAACATTTGCCTCATAGGACTTTTTATTATAAAGCTTAAATGAGATAATGTATGTAAAGCTTAGTCTCCAGCTGGTCTCTAAATGAATGGAAATAAATGGGAGTTGTTGTTGTTATTATGTAACAATAGTAAAGCCATACTGATTTACAAATGGAAGGATTTAGGATGGAAGGGAAAACCCGGACCTTAAACACATTTTTTGTATTTATAATAATTTAATATGTGTATAAACTAAACATCACAAATCAGTGGGGTTAGGGTGGGGAAAGGATTATTCAATAAATAATGTTGAGAATATTGATTGTCTATTTGAAAAAAATGCTCATGGATACATATATTATAAAAAGGTACCAAAATAAATGCAGGATAGATGAATATTCTAGGCACACAAGCAAAGGAAGAAGGCACAAAGGAAAAAAGATCAATAGATTTGACTACATACTACCCGAAGTGATCTACAGAGTCAATGTAATCCCCATCAAAATACATTGTATTTCACAGATCTAGAAAAATTAAAAATTAATTCTATGCTTTGTTTGGAACCAGAAAAGATCCCAAGGAGCCAAAGCAATCCTAAGCAAAAAGAACAAATCTGGAGGCATCACATTACCAGACTTGAAACTATACTTCAAGGATATAGTAAACAAAATAGAATGGTATTGGTACAAAAATAGAGTCATAGACCAATGGAACAGAATAGAGAACCCAAATACAAAACCATCCACCTATAGCCACTGATCTTCAACAAAGCAGATAACAATGCACACTAGGGAAATGAAGCCCTATTCAGTAAATGGTTCTGGGAAAACTGGATAGCCACATGCAAAAGAATGAAACAGGACTCCTATCTTTCACCACTCACCAAAATTAGTTCAAGATGGATAAAAGACTTAAAATATAAGGCATGAAACCCTAAGAATTCTAGAGGAAAATGTAGGAAAAACTCTTCTAGATACCAGCCTAGGCAAAGAATTTATGAATAAAACCCCAATGGCAATCACAGTAATAACAAAAATAAATACATGGGATTTGATTAAACTAAAAAGCTTCTGCACAGCTAAGGAAATAATCAATAGAGAAAATAGACAAACTACAGAATGGGAGAAAATATTTGCAAGCTATATATCTGATAAGGGGCCAAAATCCAGAATCTACAAAGAACTCAAGCAAATCAGCAATAAAAAAACAAGCAACCCCATTAAAAAGTGGGCAAAACATATGAATGCAACTTTTCAAAAGAAAAGAGACAAATGGCCAATAAACATATGAAAAAATGCTCAACATAACTAATCATCAGGGAAATGCAAATTAAAACCACAATGAAATATCACCAGACCCTTGTTAGAATGGCTTTTATTAAAAGTCTAAAAACAACAGATGTTGGTGTGGATGCAAAGAAAAAGGAACACTTATACACTGTTGGTGGGACTGCAAATTAGTACAACCTCTATGGAAAACAATATGGAGATTGCTCAAAGAACTGAAAGTAAACTTACCATTTGATCCAGCAATCCCACTACTGGGTATCTACCCAAAGGAGAAAAGAGTCATTTTATCAAAAAGACAACCTGCACTCGAATATTTATTGCAGCACAATTCACAATTGTAAAGATGTGAAATCAATCCAAGTGCCCATCAATTCATGAGTGGATTAACAAAATGTGGTGTACATACACCATGGAGTATTATACAGCCTTAAAAGGATGAATTAATTCCTTTTACAACAATTTGGATGGAACTGGAGACCATTCACCTAAGTGAAGTATCACCAAAATGGAAAAAAAAACACCACATGTACTCATCATTAAACTGGGACTAACCAATGAGCACACATGTGCACAAAGGAATAGAAAACTTAGTGGAAATCAAACAGTGGGGATGAAGAGGAAGTGAGGGGCAAAACCTACCTAATGGGTACAATGAACACTATGTGGGTGATGAGCACACTCATAGCTGTGACTCAAGCATTACAAAAGCAATCCATGTAACCAAAGACATTTGCACCTGTTTAATACTTTGAAATAAAAAATTAAACATTTAAAAAAGAACCATCTTCTCCTTTACAGCTACTCTCTGGCAATAGAATATATTCCTTAAAGACATTAATATTTCCTTGAAGCAGTCAATCCCTGATCTTCTCATAAAGGGGAAAAAATTGTCTTTTCTAGGACAAATATTTCATAGTTTGTTTGGATTACAAATGAAGCTTGAAAAAGACATGAACAAAACTTTTGCTGAAGATAGGGGTCATTCTTCTAGTCAAGGAGTGAATGGGTCTATTATTTTTGCCAAATATATCCCTCAATGAGAAAAAAAAAATCTTTGTTGAATAAATTCCAGCCTGAAAAATGAAAAAAAACAAAAGATTTGACACTACATACACATTTCTTAAAACTTATGAAAAATTTACTTAAGATAAAAGGCAGAAAACAAACTTGGAGAAATATTTGCACAAAATATGAAAAGGTTAGTATTTTTACCCTGTAAAGATCTATTAGAAATACACACAAAAACATGAGATATTGGTGGATAAATAAGCCAAGAACGTAAAGGCAATTTACAAAGGGACAAATGGAAACACAGTTAACAGCAGAAAATATTCAGCTTCACTAGTAAGCAGAAGGAACAAAGCAAAATTTTTATGCACTTTTACCTCTCAAATTAGCAGTTATTAGAAATAATTAATATTTGTGATGTTATGGTGAAGTGGACATGGATCATTTCTAAATGGGAACAAAGATCATGTTAAGTGAAATAAGCCAAGCACAAATATTGCGTGTCCTCACTCACATGTAGGAGCTAAAAATGTGGATCTCATGAAGACAGAGAGTAGACTGGTGGTTACCAGAGGCTGAGAAGGGGAGGCAGGAGGGGGGATGAAGAGATGTTGATTAATGGGCGCACATATACTGTTTGAAAGAAGAAATAAGACCTAGTGTTAGATAGATCAGTAGGGTGATTGCAGTTTACAATAACCTATTACACATTTCAAAATAGCTAGAAGAGAAACATTGGAATCGTTCTAGTATAAAGAAAAGAAAAAATATTTAAGGTGATGGATATACTAAGTACACTGACTTGCTCTTTCCAAATTATATGACTGTATTAAATTATCACATGTACTACTAAACTATATACATTTATTATGCATCAATTTACAAAAGGCACTATTTTGGAAAGAAAACAATAAATGGAGACAAAGCTGTCACCTCCTGTTGGTAGATAGTTTAGTAATATGTATCAAGAGTCCTAAAATATTCATATCTTATATTAAAATATCTCCTTCACAAGAGTATAAAAAGCTATTACATATTTAGAAAACTTAATAAAAAGGCAGAAACTCTAATTTTTAAAAGACTGTAAAAGTCTTCTCTAGAAATAACACCTGAATAAATGGATAGATCATACCATGTCCCTATCTGGAAAGATCCAATATTGTAAAGCTGTCAGTTCTTCCCAAATCATATAAATTAACACAGTTCTAATTAAAATTCCAGTGAGAAAAACGATTCCATAGATAAACTGAAAGAGAAAATACCTGAAACTAATCAAAACCATTTGGGAGGAAAAAGAATACTGAGGAGAAATTTCCAGAATGAGATGCAAATATGTATTATAAAGCTACAGTGATTGAAACATTGTGATACTGACACAGAATGGTGTGACAGAATATCAAGTTCAGAAGGAGATATGATGTATATAAATGTATCTAAACATTTAATATTTGATAAAAGGAGGCACTTTAAAGAATTTGGAACAATCCTTGGATACAAGGTATAGAGTTAAAAAAATAAAGTCGTATCCCTATATCATATCATGTACTAAAATGAATTTTGGATATAAAAATATAAAAAATAAAATAATAGAAATAGTAAAAAATATAGATATTTTTATAAACTTGAGAAAGGGAAAACAGTTTCCAGTGTGACTGTAAAGAGAAATCATAGAGTAAAATGCTTATATACTTGACTACATGAAATACAAAGGTCTGTAGATCAAAAACATCATTTGCGTGAATGATAGACAAATTTAGTAAGGAAAATATTTGCAGCATTTATGACAAAGAGTTAATACTTGCATTAATATGAGAAGAAAATCTCGGCCTCACTCACAATATAGAAAAATGCAAACTCAAATAGCAACGGGCTGATCACATTGTAAAGTTGTTTTAAAATTATAATACCTAGGGTTGGTTAGAGTTAGGAAAGTGGCCGTCTCACATTGAATTGGTAGGAAAGTCAAATGGTACGTCTGTCTAGTGGACAGTTTGACAATGTTTGTAAAAGTGTTGAAAATATACATATACATATGGTCCATTCAAGGAAACAACTATGCAAGGACATGTCAAACTATTGCTCTTTTTTTTCTTTTTTTTTTTTGAGACAGAATCTCACTCTGTTGCCCAGGCTATAGTGCCGTGGCATCAGCCTAGCTCACAGCATTCTCAAACTCCTGGGCTCAAGTGATCCTCCTGCCTCAGCCTCCCAAGTAGCAGGCACTACAGGCATGTGCCACCATGCCCGGCTAATTTTTTCTATATATTTTTAGTTGTCCAGTTAATTGCTTTCTATTTTTTTAGTAGAGATGGAGTCTCACTCTTGCTCAGGCTGGTCTTGAACTCCTGAGCTCAAACAATCCTCCCGCCTTGGCCTCCCAGGGTGCTAGGATTACAGGCGTGAGCCACGGCACCAGGCCTAACGATTGTTCTTAATAGTGAAAAACTGGAAACAACCTAAAGGGTCAAGATAGGAGGCTGGGCCGGGCACGGTGGCTCACGCCTGTGATCCTAGCACCTTGGGAGGCAGAGGGGGGAGGATCGCTTGAGCTCAGGAGTTTGAGACCAGCCTGAGCAAGAGCGTGATCCTGTCTCTACTGAAAATAGAAAAATTAGCCAGATATGGTGGCGCATGCCTGTAATCCCAGCTACTCGGGAGGCTGAGGCAGGAGGATTGCTTGAGCCCAGGAGTTTGAGGTTGCTGTGAGCTAGGCTGATGCCACGGCACTCTAGTCTGGGCAACAGAGCGAGACTCAAAAAAAAAAAAAAAGGGAATTGATTAAAGAAATCATGATACAATTATAAAACGATATATAGCCATTGCAAACAATAATGCAGATGTACTTATTAATATAGGATTAAAAATAAGCAGGCTGTGTTAGGAAGAAGAGCGGAAGAACAAGAGAGTTCTGGGTGTGAAGGAGCGTGAGACATGCAATACCAGGAAGCACAGGAAGGGGAGGCGACTGTTCCCAGGGGCAGACTCATGCCCAGGCCTTCTTGCTTTGAACACATCTTCCTGCTGGTCACACTTGGCTAATGAGGCTTGCTAATGAGATACTGACACCACCCATCACTAATTGGCCTCCTCCGCTCTCTAAGGTCCCAGTTTCTTTCAGACTAAGGAGCAGAAAGAAGGTAAACCTTTTCCTGGGCGTGGCTTCCCTCTGGCCTTATTAGCAGAGATGCAGAAGACAATCGGCAAATCCCCAGCCTTCCCTCAGCCCCCTAGGCCGCATTACCCTGAGCTGTCATCTGGGAGCTAATTAGAGGATGCTATGCTGTCTGTGGAACTTGTGGGGACTTCATCCCCCGATCCTGGCCCTGGCTGTCTCTGTGGGAACCTTCCTTCCAGGAGTTGCTAGATAGGTATCTCCCGAGGCCCTGCTGAGCAGGGGAAGTTGGCAAAGTTTATCAGTTAGTTGTCTCTTGTCTAATACACCAAAAAATACTGCAGTGTTTGGGGACCCAAGAGATTAATCATGCTCCCTCCCATTGTTGGGGAGGAGGGGACAGGCAGCTTTTGCATGTCTGAGTCCTTTGCTGGCATATTCAAGGGACATGAGGACTAGTGTGGTACAGAGGGCATAGGGCTGGGGTTTTAGGGGTGGGGGGTAAATCTGTGCTCTGGTCCTTACTAGATAGGGGCCACAAACTCTAGAAATACAGTAATTCTTTCAACTCAAAATCCAGTGGAATTTTAACATCTTCTACGCTGTACTTGTCAATTCAAAAATTCTGTATCTCAATCATTTAATGCTCAGGATAATCATTTGAAGTGCATGTTATGATTTCATAGATGAGAAAACTGGGGCCCAAAGAGAAGAGCTGACCTGCCCCATGTCACAGCCAGTAAGGAGTAGTTTTAGCCCAGAACCAGGTCTCCTAACTTCTCACTTCTCAGCTGTCTTCACTTGACCACAGCTGACTTAATGCAACAAGGTGCATGGGCCTCCCAGCTTGCTGCCTGCCCCATAGAAGATGCTGGATTCATATTTATCTTCCTTTATAGTCTAGCCTGGACAACTACCTGTAAATACCAAATAAAGGTTTGAACACTCTTAGGGCCCTGATATTTTTATGTTCCCAGATTCTACAAACATAAACTCTTAAAAACAAGGTTAAATATTTTCTGGCTGATGTTCCAAGACTCTTTTCCAAGCTCCTTTCTTTCTGTTTCAATTATTGGTACCTCTCATCGTCACATCTCTGCCTGGCTCACTGCTACCACCTCCGATTTGAGCGTCTCTCTAGTTGATGAAGCCCAAGAACCAGCTTCTGCCCATCAGAGATCCACTGTGCACGAGTCGTTCCTGGGTTCATCCATCCTGTTCAGCTCCATTGCCTGCCCCTTGCATTGCCCATAGTCCCTTAAACCCCCTCACCTTTGGCATCCTGTGTGAACCTGAATATTTGTCATGTACTAGGTGAATGAAAAAAGCCTGAGATACTCGGAAGGGACTAATTTTTCAGATAAAGAATCAAGACTTTAAAAGATCTGTAATCTACAGCAGTAGAGGCTAGATTAGAACCTGGGTCTTCATGTATTGTGTTTAGGGCTTTCTTCCTTCCATTGTATTGCCTTTTGCATTTCTGAGACACATTGTACCTACAGTCAGTATCGCTCTGTTTAGTTTTGAATTCTCCAGTGATTAACTAGAGGCAGGGAGGGAGACACAGACACCAGGCTGGGCTATGGCACTGGGAGGCTGCTCCACCTTCTAACTCCGTGGCCTCCAGCAAGTCACTGAGCCTGTCTGTACCTTTTATTTGTGAGGATAATAAAAGATGGCCTTCTTACTCTCCAATCCTGGCCCTGGTTGTCACTGTGGATGACATTCAACTGTACTGTTGTAGAATCTAAATGAAAACATAGATTTTAGAGTGCTTTGTAAATAATGTTATGTGCTGATAGAATCATAGGAGAAAACAGATGAGTGTTATATTTCTCCCGAGTCCTAATAGCTCCTTTCTCAGTGCTGGACACGTGGGAAGGCTCTGGGTGGTAGGTTGCATGTGGGAGAAGAAGGTATTGTTGGGATGTGTGAGGTCATCTCCAAGTACACATATGTAGATGTCCAAAGTGTATAAATGACATCTGCCGATCCTCAAAGGTTCTCAAGTGTGCTGAGGACTGATAATGTCTGAAACCAAGTTTCTTTGGACACGAGCTATCTGAAGTTAGGGTGGCTGGAGCAAAATATTGCTAGAAGTTCCTTTTAGTGTCAGGAATCCATGAGCTTATTACATATCTGTATCAATCACACATCTGTTCCAACCAAGATTAGTCACTCCCTTTGACTGGAATTAGATAAAAATATTCAAAACTAAGCAACAGGGCAGGAGTCCTGGGAGGAAGGGATGATGGTGGTGCAGGATGAGGGCTGGTGTGGAATGGAGGCTGAGATTTCAATCTTCAGGGCTGGGAGATGAGGGTGAGACCATCCACTAGGGGTATTCCCTTAAGGGTAAAGATAATGACTTCTTTTCTGGCTCATAATGCAGAAGCGAGGGATGGACAAGATGACCAATGACTTCCTCACGTCTCTTCCAGGCTTCTGAATCTTGATCAAGCGAACACCATGGCCTTTTATTGGATGGATGGACCAACTTGCTAGTTTCCTCAAAGGTGAGGCTGACAGAGGACACTCTGAAGGCTGGAGAGAAAGTACCACAGGCCACTCACCCCCGCATTTTCACCATTAGCACTTTAAAAAAAATTTATTTTATTTTTTTAAATTATAGAACTCAGAGAAAAGCTTCAAATAATACCAAAGCAAGTGGTAAAAACTGTAAGTCCTTCTCCATTTTCCACTACCCATCCAGTTCTTTCCCCTCCACAGAGGGCGTCACCGTGCACAGCTGGGGGTCGTCCTCCAGGACTTTCCCTCCAGACACTTGTGGCATCGTCAGCACTTTCTACATTTAGCAATATGTGCTGTATATCTTCATGTCAACAAAGTCACTCTTCTTTTTAAACAAAAAATAGGCTTTTTATTAAAATTATTTACACAAAGCGCGAATTATTTATTTATATATAGCAGAGTTAAAAATTATTCACTTTAAAACGTGAATTAAGAAAAGACAAACACTTTGGCATAACTTATGACCCTCTCTTTATTATTATCCCACCCCTCTGTGATACGCTCCCAGTCCTTGCATATTACAGGATGTGCTAATTGAATGCTCTCTCTCTAATTTTTTGCAAGAAGGAGACACTTCATTGGTTTTAGTTTCAGGCGTTTTTTTTTGTTTGTTTGTTTGTTTTGTTTTTTGAGGAGAAATGATATTGCAGTTCATGCACAAAGTCACGGAGCTTCTCCCTTTTATGTCAAATTCAATGATTATCTTTATTTCATCAGAAGATTTCTCTTTTAAAAACATTTCCCTTTATATTTTTATAACATGCTAATATTGGATCCTTTAGGGTATTTTGAAAACATCTAGCAGTCTCACTGACAAAGTTCTGTTCACAGGTCATGCTTTCTATTATTAGTTAATCCACAGATTACTTGAACATCAGTTATCTGCTCAACTCTGCTGGGTTTTTGGAGGACACAGTATAAGACATGGATCCTGTCCTTAAGGAGTTATAATCTGATTGGAGAGAACAAAAGAAGCTGCAAGGAACACAGAAAAGGGTATGATGGTGTACTGCTGTGCAGGCCTCACTCTTTCAAGGAGACTGCAAACCATGAACACAAGTAAAGGGATTCACGAGTCACCTATGTGAGTGGCTGCAGTCGAGAGAGGAGGGTTGAGTGGAGAGGCCAGGAAGGAATGATGGAGGGCCTTGCACCCCTGAAAACAGTCTAGATTTGATATGGTGGAAATCAGAAAGAAAGAAATTGGTGGCCTGTGGAGGGTGAAATGACACGGGGCAGACATTGCTCCCGGGGATTAATGGAGAAGCTAGACAGCACTGAGTCGGGAGGAGCCCAGGGCTCAGAGGATGCTGCAGGAGCCTTGATGGGACAGCAGGGGTCCTGACTGGGAGGCAGCTGTCTGCCAGAGGACAAGAGTGCAAGGGTTAGAGAGCCCAGCAGAATTTGCACTGGGACCCAGTGCATGGCTGGATTTGGAGAATGACTGTGGATACTCTGTTTGGTTGGGAAATATTGTCAGGCACCTCAAGGTTCCCTGATGCCCTCGTGAAATAATTAAAAAGCATGTTGGGTGAGGTCGGTCTCAGACTTTCAACTTCTTGGCCAGGAAGTGCCTGAAGTGGTTCACAGAATAAATTGTAGAAATGGCCGCTATAACACATGACATATATTAAACAGAATGCCCAATATAAATTGGTGCATTTTGCCATTAAAAATAAAAATAAAACTGACTACTTCTTAACGCTTCTTCTCATGAAGCATATGGCGATACAAGCTCATGTTTCTGGTGGAGAGATTGTGAGAATCAGCTCAGGCACAGACAGGTACATGTGTTGTGCCTACTGATGAGTAGTAGGGAAGGGAACACTGGTTTGGGGAAAGGTGTTTGATGATGTGGTTCTGACGAAGGTGCTGGCAGGGTGCTCTAGCAGGTACCAACACCTTGCTTCTGGGGTCTGTCAAACCCAAATTTATCCTCCTAGACCTATTTCTTAAAGTAGAATCTTTAAAAAATCTGACCCATATTCTGGTACAAATACACTTTATCTAAAAAGTGGACCAGACATTTTGTTTTTATTAACATTTTAAATATATTTTAATTGAACAGTCATTAAATAAAAAAAAATGCAAAATAGTTTTTCTCCTATTTCCTGACCCACATCATAATTTTCTCCCATCTATCTTTAATTCATTTTCTATCAGCAGCTTAGATACTCTCTTACCCAACCTCTAGCCTTTCTCCCTAGTCCAAGGCAAATCATATTCTACCCTGACCAGTACTATCTACTTTCCTCCCACTCCTCGACCCAACCCTGAAAATTTCCCCTGCCCATATCCAGGCCTTCAGCATAAAAAAGTCCGGGGGGTGCTCAGGAAGGGAGGGGCATTCTGATGTCCCATCTTCTCATGTTGGGGACCTCTTCCCCGTCAGCACCCTCTTCAGGGCGCCCTGCACGTCAGGGTTCCGGAGGCTGTAAATGATCGGGTTCAGCATGGGACTGAGGATAGTGTTAAGGATCCCAATCCCCTTGTCCTTGTCTGAGGCTGAGACGGAGCCCAGACGCATGTAACTGAAGAGGCCAGTTCCATAGAAGATACAGACCACGGTGAGGTGCGAGCCACACGTGGAGAAGGCCTTCTTCCTCCCCTCAGCCGAGCGGATTCGTAACACTGCCGCTGCGACATGGGCATAGGACACTGAGATCAGGACCATGGGGACCACGCCCATGAAGGTGGCCCCCACAAAAAGCAGCTGCCCGTTGAGGTGGATGCTGGAGCAGGAGAGCTGGAAAAGAGGTGGGAGGTCACAGTAGAAGTGGTTGACCACGTTAGGGCCACAGAAGTGCAGCACAGACACGGCCACTGTGTGAGTCAGAGCATTGATGAGGGAGACAGTGCAGCAAATGCCCACCAGGGCACCCTGGACTTCACGGCTCATGCGAGTGCTGTAGGTAAGGGGCTGGCAGATGGCCAGGTAGCGGTCATAGGCCATGGCTGTCAAGAGGTGACAGTCCACCCCGGCCAGGAGGTGGAAGAAGAAGAGCTGTGAAATGCAGCCAGCATAGCTAACTCGGCACTGGTGGGCCAGGAGACACGTCAGCATGGGAGGAACGGTGACGGTGATGCACCCGATGTCCAGCAGAGACAGGTTCCCCAGGAAGTAGTACATGGGAGTGTGGAGTTTGGGCTCCACAAAGATGGCAGCCAGGATGCTGATATTCCCCCCAACTGTGACGACATAGGCAAGGAGGAAGATGGGGAAAAGGATGGGTTTTAGTCTTATATTCTCGGTCAGGCCAAGAAGGATGAACTCAGTGACAGTTGTCCTATTTCCCCAAGCACCTGGCTCCATAGGCCACTGCTGAGAGCTGTTGCAGCAGGAGATGACTTGAAGCTGTCAAAAGAGAGAGTGACACAGAATCTGTGTCTACTGGGTGCTGGAGTGATATGGCATGGACACCTACCAACTGTAATGAACACCAGCCTAGAGCTTGGCCAGGCTCCTGGAGGACCTACCATGCCAGACATTAATCCTCCAGTTGCTGGTTCAGGGAGAGAGCCAGGGGATGCCACAGAAGGGGCCGGGGCAGAGGGAAGTACTGTGGCAACTCAGGTCAGCTGTTATTTACCAACATGGTAGGAAGTGTTTCAGTATTTTAACAGCTGTTAAGGTCTTATCAGTGACTGAATAGCATCTCTGACTAGCTCAATGAGTACAGCAACATATGAGGTTCTAGAAAGCACAATATATGGAGCAACGTAAAAGCAGAGTAGGAGGACAAGAGCCCATGAAATCAACAGAAATACAAAAGAGACTGAGGAAAGAAAGGAGCAAGGAGCAGGCCAAAGGACAGAAATACAGAGAAGCTAACAATTGAAGGTGTGAAGGCAATTTAAGAGAGTACTAACAACGTTTTTGAAGTGTATACTGTGAGTATTATGTTAAACACATCATATTTATTTTCTCACTTAATTATCACAAAAATCTGTGGGGTAATTAATATTATCTCTGTGAATCAAGACATTGAGGATTAGAAAGTTTAAGGAGCCCAAGTTCATAAAGCTCTTGACAGAGTTGGGTCTCAAACGTGGGACTGTCTGACCCCCAAGTCCACATCTTAACACTATATTGCCTCTTCAGGAGTGTGGACATACATTGTTATTGAGGCTTTATAAATGATAGCGTATATGATAAAGAGAAGAATGGTATTCCTACAGCCTTTAGGTAGGTAGGCTTTAGGAGGAATTAGCATCACTGCAGTAGTTCAAGGAAGTCAGTATTCCATCCATTCATCTTTTCATTCAACAATCAGTTGTTGAATGTTGTAGGATTGTGGATATATTTTGACGGTAGAACTAACACACTGGGCACGAGGTGTGAAAGAAAGAGAAGGTGCAAGGATGATTCTAAGGTTCTTGGCCTGAGCGTCTGGAAAGATGTAGCTGCTATGCTAGTAAATGACATGGAGAAGACAGATGATCTCTGTGTGTGCACACGTGTGTGTGGGTGGCGGGGTGAGGGGGAGAGCAGGAGCTTTTCCAAGGGAAAATAGGGGACTTGAAATCCCAGGGAACATTTTTCTGCCTTATTCCCTATCATGTGTGGTGGCAGTTACGGTTTTCTTACAGGTACCTGGGCAATTGAGGGGTGAACTCTTGAAAACAAAAGTCCTTCGGGTGTGATGGGGACAGGTGGCTCTGGAGAGGTGTGTTTGAGGCCCCCTTTTTCTGGACTTTTGCATATGCAGGGCCATCCTCCCTCCATGGCTGCACTAGTGCTCTTTTCTGTCTAAAACTCTCTTCTCCTTCCACACATCAAACTCCACCATTCAAGGCTCAATCCTGGGTCACTGTCCCATCTCCATGAGAAAGTTGTCCTTATGCACCCCAGTCTTAATTGACATTCCCTCCTCTGATGTCCTAGGGAATTAATAACCTGAATCATTCTGAGACTTGCATACAGGGAAAGGGACAGGGAACGGGACAGGGAACCGAACCATTAATAGGAGTAGCTTGGCCAGAGTCACACCGAGGGCCACTTGAAATTGGTAACACAAGACAAAGAGTGTAGATTAGGCTAATAAGCTACCACAGGAGACCCTGCACTGTTCCCAACACCCCATCCTGTCCTATTCTACAAAACTATTGGCTATTTATTGGGCTCAAACTCTGTAGGATCAATGCTGACCTGCAGTGTGAGTGCCAGCCTCTCACAGGTTGTACCTTCCTTTCCAGAATCTACCTTCCGACTGGGACTGCTACCAATCCCCTCAGAGGGAAGCCAGTGACTGGCCCCTCACACATCGTATGCTCAGGTTATATTTTCTATCACAACCCCAGGCTTGGGCAAACTTCAGCTCTACCAAGGGCTGCACTCAGATACTTGGCAGAGTGGCAATAGCCACATTGCCCTAAACAGGAGATGCATGTCCCTTGGAGACCCACCTCCAGAATGCTGGAGGTGGAGCAGGGATCATGGTTTCTGCAGCAAATGCAGCTTTCCTGGTCAGGGTGCTGTGGAAGCAACAAGGTAAGGAGAAAAGGTACTCTTGCCTTCAAGATCACAGTCTAGTTGGGCAGGAAGACTCCCAAACATGGAGTTCTCAGGGAGGGTGACAGCCTGCCTGCCTGGATTCAGAATGACCTAGGAATAAGACAGCTTTGGAAGAACTCGGGGGAGGAGAGAGCAAATCCAGGAAGACAGGGCTCTCTGGGCTCAGGAAACAGGACCCTGGACAGGAGACATCCCAGTCTGATGAAAGAGACAGGACATGTAGGTAACAGGGATTTTAGATTTCATCAGTGTCAGGAAGTTAAGGAGGGCAAACTAACAAACGTCCTTAATGAAGGAAGAGGAGGGCTTGCCGATAGATAACAAGGGAATTTCTCCATTTACTAAAATAGAAGATAGAGAAAAAAATAACAGATTCTTAACCACTCTGTATAGAAAAAGTATAGGAAAAAGACCTTCTCTGAGCATAGCAGGAAGAAAGAAATCACTCCACACGTACTATTCCAGTTCATTTCCCTCTGAAGTTAAGGATGGATTTTCTTGGGGGATTGGGGGAATCTTGTTTAGGGGATGAGGAGGTTGGCTGTGAGGAAGGAAGCAGGAATCCGAAATAGTCATGACTGCCGATGCAAGAGCCTGATAAATCTCAGCCCTTCTTTCTCTCTTTCTGTAACAAGCAAACAGGCAATGATCCCTTCCAAACAGCTCATTTCTTCCTGTTCTTTGGTTGGTCCACCCCCCACTTCTCCCATCATCTCCACCCTGCCTGTCCATGCAAGGTGCACTTTACCCCAGGTCTTGTAGTCCAGTTTGCTCGGAACAGTTCCTTCTCTCCACAGAGACATGCAAAGTCTCTCTCTCTCTCTCTCTCTGTCTCTCTCTGTCTCTCTCTCTCTCTCTCCCCCCACCCCCCTTGGTATATAAGGACAATTCAGCACAGTGGACAGAGTTCCAAAGTTGGAGTTCAGATGTTTGTGTTATTTGTGTTATGACCAAGTTTCTACTACTAACTGGCATTGGGACCTTGGAGAAAGGAAAAAAGAAGGAAGCAAAGATGGATAGAAGGCAGGCAGGAAGGCAGGCAGGCAAAGAAAACACTACACTAATGTTTACTTGAAAATAAGCCTTCTGTCAGAAAGTCATTCCATTTACCTCCACTATATGTCACTCCAGTAAAACTTGACAAAAGTTCTTGAAGATGAGTAATCATTTTTAAAATGAGAAAGGTGAGGCTCAAAACAGTTGACTTGTTTAAGGTCAGACTGTCAGAGTTAGTTCTAAATGGAGAGCGTGTTTTCTTCTGTCAGCCCCTACTGTCTCCCAAGGCCGTTGCTGTATGTATATGTATGTACACACGTATGATATATGTGTACATAGAAGGTATATTCACTTACCTTCTGTAATATGGAAGGCTGTACTTCATTATCTCTAGGTTAACTTAGAGGTGTAAGATTCTGTAAAAATCAATTTCATTGACTTTTCTACCCAGACGGACCTAAACAGCCTCCATGGTGCTCCCTGGGCTCTGTTCATTTCCTCTGCGCGTCACCCCACTGCGTTCCTTTCCGACTTCCCTCTGTTTGACAGCTCTGTCCTCCACGCTTCCAGTCCCTCAGAGTGGAAAACCTCAGCCGTGTATTTTGCTACCACTCCCTGGATCCAAGCACCACTCAGTCCTTTATTCTCTATTAACAAGGAAAAAGCCATGTGAAGCTCATGAGTGGTCTCCATCCACCCTTAGGAAGGGAGGGAGGGAATCAAGTCTGGAGCAGCGCGCAGGCTCCCGGGGACTTACCTTCCTGGAAGCGCCCTGGGTACCCTGAGTGGGGTTTCCTGGAGAGAGGGCAGTGAGTGCTACACTGACCCAAGGTGGCCTGTCTCCAGAAGGCTTATAAAGGGAGTGAGACAAGGGCCAAAAGAGCCTGCCCTGACGCTTTCTCCATTCCAGAGCTAATTAACACCGAGATGCCCTGAAAATTAACTCCCCAGGGACTGCAAAAGAAGCCAGAGGCAGACAAACAACCTCAGCCCTTGAGGGTTTCTCTCATCTGCCTAGTATTTTAGACTCCGTTAAAGAAATATTAGGTCCATGACGTCATTCCAGCCTCCTAATGTCTCCAGAAAAGTAGGAAAGACACAGTCATCATATTGTAGATGGACAAATGAGATCCAGAGGGCTTAGGTGACTTGCCAGGGCTAGAGAGTGGGTTCATGGTGGAGTCCAGGCTAGGACCCAGATAACCTGATTCTGGTACTCTTTCCTCTCATTTATTTTTAGCATTAGTTTTTTTTAAAAGGTATAATTATTTAAAAGTTGGTTTAATTAAGGTATTAATTGTAAAGTTTTACGAGTTTGGTAAAAGTATACAGTGATGAATCTACTCACTTTATCAATATGTAGACTATTTGAATGACTCCGAAATGTCCCCTTGTGCCCTTCTGCAGTCAGTCTCCTCTCTACATCATAGCCCATGGCAATCTTTCATTTCTTTTATTTTTTTAAATTTATTTTTTATTTTTATTTTTTGAGACAGTCTCACTGTGTTGCCCAGGCTAGCGTGCTGTGGCATCAGCCTAGCTCACAGCAACCTCAAACTCCTGGGCTCAGGCAATCCTCTTGCCTCAGCCTCTGAAGTAGCTGGGACTACAGGTTAGTGCCACCACGCCTGGGTAAGTTTTGCTATTTTTAGTAGAGACAGGGTCTCCCTTTTGCTCAGGCTGGTCTCGAACTCCTGAGCTCAAGCAATCCTCCTGTCTTGGCCTCCCAGAGTGCTAGATGACAGGCGTGAGCCACCATACCCAGCCTCTCATCTGATTTCTGTCCCTATGATTCTGTCTTTTTCAGAGTGTTGTTATGAAGAGAATTATATAGTATACAGACTTTTTATAATTGGATTCACTCATTAGCATAATCCTTTTGAGATTCACACATGTTGGCTGTACCAGTAGTGCATTTTTTTCATTGAGTAGTAGTCTCATGTATGGATGTATTCTAATTTGTTCAGCTAGTCACCAGTTGATGAACATTTATTTGGGTTGTTTCCAGATTTTAGCTATTACAGATAAAGCTATGATAAATATGTGCATACAGTTATTTGTGTGGATATATGTCAAATATGTGCATACAGTTATTTGTGTGGATATATGTCTTCATTTCTCCTTGGAAAATTCCTAGTATTATAGTTACTTGACTCTATAAAAGTAGATGTTCGATTTTATAAGAAACTGTCAAACATTTTTTTTTTCAAAGTGGCTATACCATTTTGCATTCTCATCAGCAATGTTTGAGATTTCCAGTTGTTCTACGTCCTCCTCAAAATATCATCAGTCTCTTTAACTGGACCTATTCTATTACGTGTGCAGGAGTATCTCACTGTGGTTTTAATTCGTATTTCTCTAATGACGAAAGAGATCTTTTCATGTGCTTGCTTATTCATGATCCATATGTCCTCTTTGGTGAAGTATTTGTTCAAATATCCCCCTCCCAAAAAATTGGGTAGTTTTTCAACTTCTTATTGAGTTGTGTATTCTAGATACCAGTCCTTTATCAGACAAGTGCCTTATTGCCATCACTTCCAATCCCTCCATTGGTCATCTGCTCTTACTCTGGGGTCTGGATTGCTGGAGGATTTTTCTCAGCTCTCCCTCAGCTTTCAACAGCTGTCTGCTGCCTGCTGCCTGCTGCATAGAGGGGTCTCCATGCTCTGGCCCCTCCTGGTAGCAGACTGCTGCTGTGTATTACTTGGTGTGAAGCTTGTGGTGGAGACGGTGAAAGTTGATCAGTTCTCCCCCTCCAGCCTGTCTTAGGAAGCCTTCATGGGTGCGGCTTTCTGAAAGTTCCTGCCCCCATTCCCCCTCAGCAGCAAAACTCTGCTTCTATGGACAGGGGATCTTGGGTGGAGCTCTTGAGAGGGGGAGTGTGTTTCCGCCCCTCCCCACCGGTAGCAGATCTCTGCTTTCTATCAGGGCAGGGTCGTGGATGTCAGCGAGTTTTCTGCCACTTCCTTGCAGTAGATGGCTTTACTTCTCCCACTCCCCCCGAGGCCACAGATCTTTGCTTTGGACCTCCTGCCTCTCCTCGAGTGGTGTGTGCCTTTTGCTTCACGTAAGAGTCCAGGTAGCGGGAGGGGTTTTGTGTCTGTGTACTACTGAGTGGGGCTCTCTTAGGTCTCCTGCCCTACTCCAAATGTTCCTCATGTGCTTCTTCCAGTGGAGGTCTGCAAAAAACAGCTGGTGAGTGAATGTGGACCTTCTTGTGTCCTGAACTCTCAGGGATTCTGTCACACTAGTCCACACTTGACCTTTAAGAATTTGTTAAAAATCCAGCCACTTTTATGGCAACCACCTAATCCATATTCTGTCAAAGGTGAAACAATTCATGTGTCCTGTCTCTCCTTAGAGGGATTTGCCATCTTCTAGGATATAGTTCACCTTGTTGCCTTGTGACCTCAGCTCTAATTAGATCAATAGAACTTATGATTTTGTAGGTTATCCAGGTTTTTCTCGTTATTAGTGTGGGAGTAACATTTCTTGTGGCTTTCTACATCCTAAGTGGAATGCACATCATTTTTTTAGTTTTTAATTTTTAATTATGGGTACATAATAGTTGTGTAAACTTCTAGGCTATATGTGATGGTTTGATACAGGCATACAATGTGTGTTAATCAAATCAGGGTAATCGGGGTATCCATCACCTCAAGCATTTATCATTTCTTTGTTTTAGGAACATTCCAATGCTGCTTTTTTAGTCATTTTAAAGTATTAATGGGACCAATATTTGATATCATCATTTTTTTTAAACTCTTGGCCTACCTGTGACATAGGCTAAGCCTCAAACCTTGGTCATCTTGTTTCTTAAATTGCTTCTTTTAAGCAATGGCATATGAAATGATAACTTTAAGTGTCACTTATATTCTGTTGACCTCCAAATATCTATCCACATCCAGACTTTGCTCCTGAAGGCTCTTATGTCCATTTTCTTGTTGGATATCTCTACTTGACAGTAGGCACCTTAATCTCAGCACGACTTCCTCATCCTTGTCCGCAGATCCTTTCCCTTTCCGTATTATCTTAGTCTGCTTGGGCTGCCATAACAAAACACCATGGATGGAGTGCCTTAAATAACAGAAGTTAATTTCTCACAATTCTGGAGGCTGGAAGTCTGAGGTCAGGATGTCAGCATTGCTGGGCTCTGGTGAGGACCCTCTTCCTGGCTTGCAGATGGCAGCCTTCTGTTTGCTTACATGGGGGGTAGGGGGTAGGGGAGAGAGGGGTGGGGAGAGAAAGTGAGAGACAGCACAAGCTCTCAGTGTCTCTTCTTGTAAGGGCACTAATTCCATCTTGAGAGTGCTACCCTCATGATCTCATCTAAACCTAATTATCTTCCGAAGGCCCCCATCTCCAAATACTGTCACACTGGGGGCTAGGGCTTCAGCATATAGCTTTGAGGGGGCATGATTCACTCCACAATACTTATTTTGATTAGTGAAGCCACCTTCCACCCAAGTACCTAATCAACTGTGTGTGTGTGTGTGTGTGTGTGTGTGTGTGTGTGTGTGTGTGTGTGTGTGTGTATGTATGTGTGTAATATATAAAACAATATTGGGCTTGTCATATAATTTCATATTTTGTGTTTTAGTTAATATACTTTAAAAATTTAAATACTGTCATCATCTCATTGAATATAATATTCCAGGCGTGCCTGGTTCACACCTGTAGTTCCTTGGAAGGCTGAGACAGGAGGATTGCTTGAGGCCAGGAGTTCAAGACCAGCCTGGGCAACATAGTGAGTCCCTGTCTCTACAAAAAATGAAAAAAACTAGCCAGGCATGTTGACATGCACCTGTAGTCCCAGTTACTCAGGAGGCTGAGGCAGGAGGATCACTTGAACCCAGGAGTTCGAGATTACAGTGAACTATGATTGTGCCACTTCACTCCAGCCTGGGTAAGAAAGCAAGACCCTGTCTATAAAAACAAGCAAACAAAATGTATAATATTCCGTGGTATGAATATAATAAACTATAAAATATTTCCACAACTGTTGAAATTTTAGTTTTTATGTCCACTTTTTGACTTTATGAATAGCCAACTAATGCACATCCCTGAGGCAGTGTAATGCCAAGGTTAAGAATGTGAGCCTTTGTCAAAGAATTCATGACTAAGATCTCAAAAGCACAGTGCTAGTCACAATAGCAAACATATGTAATCAACCTAAGTGTCCATCAGTGGATGACTAGATAAAATGTGGTGTATATACACAATGGAATACTATTCAGCCATAAAAAGAATGAAATTGTCTTTTGTGCAACATGGATGGAAATGGAGGCCATTATCTTAAGTGAAACAAGCCAGACACAGAAAGACAAATATGCCATATTCTGACATATAAATTGGGGCTAAATAACATGGACATAGAGTGTGGAATGATAGGTGATGGAGACTCAGAAGGGTGAGGGAGTTTGAGAGAGAGTGGTGGTTAATGAGAAATTACTTAATGGGTACAATATATGCTATTTAGGTGATAGATACCCTGAAATCCCTGACTTCATCACTATGCATTTAACATTTATACTTGTACCCCACAAATTTATACAAGTAAAAAATTTAAAAAAACAAAAAATGGAAAGAATGTGAGCTCTGGAATCAGACTGGTTTGCTTTGAATTCTGGTTTCTCAACTTGTTACCTGTATACTTGGGGCAGATTACTTAAAATCTCAGAGTCTCATTTTACTTATGTGTAAAGTGGGGAGAACACATTATAGGGTATTGTAGGGGTGAAGTAAAATAATTTATTAAAAACACTTGGTACAGTGCTGGCACATGGTGAGCCTGCTAAGAGAGCAGTTATACTTATTAGTAATAGCTGTTACCACAGTAGTGATAATAATAGTAATAGAAAGAGAATACTAGATAAAAGTAGTTTAGACCTATTGATTTCCATTAATCATCTGTTAATTCTTCTTTATTTACAGGGTCTTTGTATTGCTGCCTGGTTAGAGTGCAGTGGCGTCATTATAGTTCACTGCAACCTCAAGCTCCTGGGCTTCAATGATCTTCCTGCCTCAGTTTCCCAAGTAGCTGGAACTATAGGCATGTTCTACTATGCCCACCAAATTTCTCTGTTCTTTTTGTAGAGATGGGATCTGTTTCTTGCTCAGGCTGGTCTCAAACTCCTGGCCTCAAGTGATCAGCCTCCCAAAGGGCTAGGATTACAGGTGTGAGCCACTGGCTTGACCTGTTAATTCTTTTTTTTTTAATTTCAAAACATTATCGGGGTACAAATCTTTCTGGTTACATGGATAGCTTTTATAATGCTTGAGTCATGTTTATAAGTGTTTCTGTCACCCAGATAGTGTTCATTGTACCTATTAGGTAGGTTTTCACCCATCCTGTCCTCCCCACTTCCCCTGCTTGATTTCCATTGAGTTTTACTTCCCTCTATGCACGTGTGCTCATCAATTAGTTCCAATTTAATAGTGAGTACATGTGGTGTTTGTTTTTCCATTCTTTACATGCTTCACTTAGGATAACAGTCTCCAGTTCCATACAGATTGTTGCAAAAGTCATTAAGTCATCCTTCTTCATGGCTGAGTAGTATTCTATGGTATACATATACCACATTTTATTTTATTTTATTTTGACCTTTTATAGCTTTTAATATGCAGATGAAATGATACAGCCTGTTACACTGGAAACTTGCTAGTTAAAATCTCAATGTGTCTGACATCTATTTTATTTTGAAGATTACATCACTTCAATGTTTTGAAGTATATATTGCAGGATACAAAAGAAGATTAACAAACATATGGTTCTTGACCTCATTGAATATGAGTCTCAGTAGGAAAACAAGCTATATACAGGTGAAGGAACTTAGGTAGTGCTATGAGATGGCATATGATTACAAGTTGATGACTGACGTAGACAAGTACAGTCTTTGGAGAAAGAGATCAATGTGTTTGAAATTATCTGAGAAGTTTTACTAGAAGTCATATGACTTGAGCTGAGTTAACATATTTTTATTTATTTTTATTTCAGTACATTATGAGGGTACAAACATTTTGGTAACATTTTATGACTTTGCCTCACCCAGGTGAGGATTAGAGGCATGCCATTCCCCTCTACAACATTTTCTGCGTCCATTAGTTGTGAGTTTACTCACCCCAACCCCCTAAACCCCCTTCCCTTCCCTAGAGAATATTACTACCATGTGAGCACCATAGTGTTGATCAGTTAGTGCCAATTTGATGGCAAGTACATGTGGTGCCTATTCTTCCATTCTTGTGATACCTCACTTCGGAGGATGGGCTCAAGCTCTATCCAGGAAAATATAAGAGGTGCTAGATCACTGTCGTTTCTTATAATTGAGTAGTATTCTACTGTGTACATATACCATATTTTATTAATCCACTCATGGATTGACGGGCACTTGAGTTGTTTCCACATCCTTGCAATAGTGAATTGTGCTGCCATAAACATTCAGGTGCAGATGTCTTTATTATAGAATGTCTTTTGCTCTTTTGAGTAGATGCCTAAGAGTGCTATTGCTGGACCGAATGGTATTTCTATTTTTAGGTCTCCAAATTCTTTTCCACAGAGGTTGCACTAATTTACAGTCCCACCAGCAGTATAAGAGTATTCCTATCTCACCACATCCTTGCCAGCATTTATTGTTTTGGGACTTTTTGATGAAAGCCATTCTCACTGGAGTTAAGTGATAGCTCATTGTGTTTTTGATTTACATTTCCCTAATGATTAGAGATGTTGAGCATTTTTTAATATGTTTGCTGGCCATTATTCTGTCTTCTTTTGAAAATTTTCTGTTTATGTCCTTTGCCCATTTATTTATGGGGTTGTTTGATTTTTTCTTGTTGATTTTTTTGAGTTCTAGATAGATTCTTGTTATCAGCCCTTTATCGGATGTGTAGAGAACAAACATTTTCTCCCATTCTGTAGGTTGTAGGTTGTCTAATGATAGTTTCCTTGGTTGTACAAAAGCTTTTTAATTTGATCAGGTCCCATTTATTTATTTTTGTTGCTGCTGTGATTGCCTTGGGGGTCTTCCTCAAAAATTCTTTGCCTAGGCCAATGTCTGAAAGAGTCTTCCCAACATCTTCTTCTAGAATTTTTAGGGCTTCATGCCTTAGATTTAAGTCTGTTATCCATCTTGAATTGATTTTTGTGAGAAGTGAGAGGTGGGGATCCAGTTTCAATCTTCTGCATCAATCTTCCAGTTTTCCCAGCACTGTTTATTGAAAAGAGATTCTTTTCCCCAGTGTGTATTTTTGTCTGCTTTGTCAAAGATTAGGTTACCATATGTGGATGGTTTCATCTCCGGATTCTCAGTCCTGTTCCAAAGGTCTATGTCTCTGTTCTTGTGCCAGTACCATGCTGTTTTAGTTACTATAGCCTTGTAGTACAGCTTGAAGTCTGATAGACTGATACCTCCAAGTTTGTTCTTTTGACTTAAGATTGCTTTGGCTATATGAGGTCTTCTCTGGTTCCATACAAAGTGTAGAATTAGTTTTTCTAGATCTGTAAAGAATGATGATGGTACTTTGATAGGGATTGCATTAATTCTGTAGATCACTTTAGGTAGTATGGACATTTTAATGATGTTGATTCTACCAATCCATGAGCAAGGTAGATTTTTCCATCTGTTTACATCTTCTACAATTTCTTTTTTTAGTGTTTCATAGTTCTCCCTATATATGTCACTCACATCTTTCATTAAATATATTCCTAGATATTTAATTTTCTTTGAGGCTATTGTAAAAGGTACTGCATTTTTTATTTGAATTTCAGCTTGACTGTTATTGGAGTATATGAATGTCTCTGATTTGTGTGTATTGATTTTGTATCCTGAGACTTTACTGAATTCATTTATCAATTCCAGGAGTCTCTTGGTTGAATCCTTGAGGTTTTCTAGATATAATATCATATCATTGGCAAAGAGAGAGAGTTTGATCTCATCTGCCCCCATGTTGACACCCATAATTCCCCTCTCTTGTCTAATTGCTCTAGCAAGGACTTCCAGCACTATGTAGAATAGAAGTGGGGATAGTGGACAACCTTGTCTGGTTCCAGTTCTAAGTGGGAATGGTTTCAACTTTTCCCCATTCAGTACGATACTGACCATGGGTTTATCATAAATGGACTTGATAATTTTAAGATATGACACATCTATGCTTATTTTGTTAAGAGTTTTTATCATAAAGCTGTGCTGGACTTTGTCAAATGCTTTTTCTTCATCTATTGAGAGAATCATATGGTCTTTGTTCTTGCTTTTATTTATGAGGTGAATTGCATTTATAGATTTGTGTATGTTGAACCAGCCTTGCATCCTTAGAATAAAACCCACCTGGTCATGGTGAATTTTTTTTTTGATATGCTGCTGAATTTGATTGGCTAAAATTTTGTTGAGGATTTTTGCATCTATAGTCTTGAGGGATATTGGTCTGTAGTTTTGTGTCCTTTCCTGGCTTTAGTATTAAGGTGATATTGGCATCAAAGAATGAGTTAGGAAGGATACCATCTTTCTCAATGTTGTGGAATAATTTCTGTAGTACAGGTATGAGTTCTTCTTTGTATGTTTGGTAAAACTCTGAAGTGTAGCCATCTGGTCCGGGATTTTTCTGTTTTGGAAGGTTTTTAATTGCTGCTCCAATTTCTGTACTTGAGATTGGTCTATTCAGGAATTCTGTTACCTCCTGGGTGAACTTAGGGAGGTTGTATGTTTTCAGGAATTTGTCCATTTCCTCCTCATTATGTAGTTTTTGGGCAAATAGGTTTTTATGGTAATCAAAAATAATGTTTTGTATTTCCATGGTGTCTGTTGTGACCTCTCCTTTTTCATTTCTAATTGAGTTTATTAGAGTCCTTTCCCTTTGAATTCTTGTCAATCTGGCAAGAGCGCTGTCAATTCTGTTTATCTTTTTGAAAAACAAGCTTTTGGTTTTGTTGATCTTCTGTATAGTTCTCTTATTCTCAATTTCATTTAGCTCTGCTTTGATATTAGTTATTTCTTTTCTTCTACTAGGTTTGGAATTGATTTTCTCTTCCTTTTCCAATTCCTTGAGACTGTTTATTAGATTGTCAGTTTTTGAGCTTTCCGTTTTTTGGATGTGAGCATTTATTGCTATTAGTTTTCCTCTCAGGTATGCTTTTGCTATATCCCACAGGTTTTGATAACTAGTGTCTCCGTTATCATTTAGTTCAAGGAAACTCTTGATTTCCCTCTGTATTTCCTCCTTAACCCAATAGTTATTCAACAATAGATTGTTTAGTTTCCATGACTTTGTGAGGTGGTGAGTATTTCTGTTTGAATTGAACTCTAATTTTATATCACTATGATCAGAGAAGATACACAGTATAATTTCTATTTTTTTGAATTTTTTGAAGTCTCATTTGTGGCCTAGTATGTGGTCAATTTGGAGAAAGTTCCATGGGCTGATAAGAAGAATGTATATTTGGCTTTATTTGGATGGAATGTTCTGGAGAGATCTGTCAGACCCTTTTGTTCTAGAGCTCTGTTTAAGTCCATAATTTCTTTGCTTATTTTCTGTTTGGAAGATCTGTCCAGTTCATTCAGAGGGGTATTGAAGTCCCCTGCTACTACAGTATTATTGTTTATCATGCTATTTAGATCAGACAAGGTTTGCTTTATGTAACTAGGTGCTCCTGAAATGGGTGCATAAATATTAAGAATTGCTAATTCCTCTTGCTGGATCTTCCCTTTCACCATTATATGGTGGCCATCTTTTTCCTTTTTTCCTTTTGCTATTTTAAAGTTTATGTTATCTGAAAATAGTATAGCTACCCCTGCTTTCTTTTGACTTCCATTTGCCTGGATGATTGTTTTCCATCCCCTGACTTTGGGCCTGAAGGCATCTTTGTGGGTTAGATTTGTTTCTTGTAGACAGCAGATACTAGGCTTGTGAATTTTTATCCACTCTGCCAGTCTACGTCTCTTCAGAGGACAGTTTAAGCCATTCACATTTATTGAGAGGATTGAAATTTGAGGTAGATTTCCATTCATATTGTTGGGTGAATTCCTGTTGTTTTATTTTACTCCTTGAGCCATCATGGAGTCCAGGTTCTACCCTTTAACTCTTGAATGATTTTACTTTGAAGAGTGTCTATTGCACCGTTCAGTGTGTAATGCAGGTCTGAGTACTTCCTGTAGATTGCTTGTCTGGGAAGACTTTATTTCTCCCTCATAGATGAAACTTAATTTTGCTGGATAAAGAATTCTAGGTTGGGCATTATTTTGTTTTAGAAGATTAAGGATAGGCACCCAGTCCCTTCTGGCTTGTAAGTTTCAGTTCAGAAATCTGCAGTTAGTCTGATAGGTTTTCCTTTGTAGTTTATTTGTTGCTTTTGCCTCACTGCTCGGAGAATTGCTTCTTTCATGTTTACTTCAGTCAACCTATTAACTACATGATGTGGTGATTGCCTTTCCACATTGAGACTCCCAAGAGTTCTGTGTGCTTCTTGTATCTGGATAACAAATTTCTGGCCAGGCCAGAAATATTTTCCTCCAGTATTCCATGAAATAAGTTTTCCAGGCCTTGTATATTTTCTTCTTCTCCTTCTGGATGCCAGTGATTCTTATATTTGGCTTCCTTTCATAATCCCACATTTCTTGTATGTTTTGGTCTTGTCTCTTATTTCTGTGTTCTTCTTCTTCATCCAATTTATTTAGCACATAGGCATTATCTTCAAGCTCTGAGATTCTTTCCTCTATGTGATCCATTCTATTCTTGGGGCTTTTCACTGTGTTTTGAAGTTCCTTGAATGCCTCCTTCATTGCCAAGATTTCTGTTTGGTTTTTCCATAGTATTTCAATTTCTTTAGAGAGTTTTTCATTCATTTCCTGTATTGTTCTTGTGGTTCTTTATGTTAGGATTCTATTTTCTCTTCAATTCCATTGAGTTTCCTTACAATCCATATTTGGAATTCTTCGTCTGTCAGTTTAATCATATCGTGTAAGCTGGTATCTATTGATGGAGATCAAATATTTCCTTTTGGAGGTGAATTTTCTCTCTGATCTTTCATGTTTCCTGTGTTCTTTCACTGATTTTTTTTCTCATCAGGCTACTTAGTCAAGGACTGGGGGTGCTGGGACTGGTTTATGTACTTAATTCTGAGTCCCCGGAGGGACGTTCCTTGACAATGGTGTTCCTTGACAATGCTGGGGAGATGTGCTTGGGTCCTGTATTGTCTTAGAGGTGTTTTAGCCTATTGTGTTATCTCTGACCTGTTGTCCTCACCTCCTGCTTAAGGAGATTAGTGAGTTCGGATTCCTTGCTTAGACTCCCAGGAGTTGGATCACTCTTGTGTGTGTGTGACTCTGCTGCCGTCCACTAGTTTGAGATGGAAGACACTGTGTTGGGCTATGAAGTTACCCTCTCTTTTGTTGCTTGTAGTTTGCGTAGAGGAGTTGGTTATCAAGGTATTTCAATACCTTTGTATTGAGCTCTAAACCTCTGAATGGGATATACAAGTGTCTCAGTCTTTGGGGAATGTCATGCCACTCTCAAGGGTTACTTGAGCCCTGTTACCACTTTAGGTGGGGTGAGAAGAGCAACAGGTACCTGTGAACCTAAGAGTGTATACTTCAGAGGCTGCTTGATCTGCAGCTAGGGGAGAGCTGGTAATATGTTATTCAGGGCTCTTTCACCACACTTGCAAAGCAGCTCCTGATGGGGGGTGTCAATTGGTGCAATTGCTAAGGACTCTAAACAAGATTTTCCTTTCCAGACCACAAGCCCCTATGCTGGCAACAGCCAGGGCACCAAGGGCAAGCCCTTGTGTTATGATCTTATCGGATGATCAAAACCAATCCACTGTACTGAGTCAACAATCTTTCCCCTTTTGCTTAGTTCCAAGGTCCCACAGATTCAAGCTAGTCACACAGGGAAAGTGACTTTTCTCCTTTCTCCTTGCCATCAAGGGCTGAGTCTGTCCTGTCGGGCTGGGGGAGGGGCGTTGGCTGAGACTGACGGAAGTCTTTTCCTGGGAAAGGAATTCTCTCCTTTCTCCCCTCCTCCAAGGGGGGGAGGGTCTGCCCTGCCAGAGGGAAAGATAAGTCGCTGGACTGGGGGATGGGCAATTCCTGGGGCCACCAGGTGTCTCAGCACAGGAAGTGGCTACTTTCCTTACTCTGCCCCTCCAAGGGTGGGATTTGTCTAGTTGGTACAAAGTACACACCACAGGGCTGCTGGAGAAGCCCTGCCCAAGGCCACCGAGGGTCTCAGACTGGAAAGTGGCCTGCCTTGCTACTCCTCCCTTCCAGAGGTGGGATCTGCCCCTTCGGTGTGAAATAACAATGGCCTGATCGCAGCCAAGGGCTGTCTACCACCGTGGCAGGTCACAGCCTGGAAAGCGGCTTCCTTCGCTATTCCGCCCTTCCAGGGGTGGGGTCTGTCCTTTTGGCACCAAACGCAGGCAGCTGGGTGAGATGGGGTTCACCCAAGACTGCCTGGTGGCTCAGCCAAGAAAGCAGCTTCTCTATTTTTCCGCTCCTTCAAAGGCAGGGTTTGACCTGCCAGCATGAAAAGGCCAGCGGCAGGGTTGGGAGAAGAATGCTCAGACAGTGGCTTCTCTCATTACTCCCCTCCTCCAAGGGCGAGGCCTGCTCTGCAGGGCAGGGGCAGGGGTGTTGCCTGAATCCGTTGCCTAGGCAACACACTACAGCGGTTTTAGGCAATGGACTCCCAAATGGTGGCTGCCCACCCACAGAGAGCCAGTGCTGGAGGCAACTGCTTGGTGGGTAGTGGGTGCCGGGTTTGGCATGCTGTCTCTAAGACCCGCCTGCTGAGTCCACTGCTGCCCTAACACACTGACTCATGATTGTTCAATAGGGGAGATCTGTACTCTGTCCTACCCTGCGCCAGCTGAATCTTCAGCGGTTTCCAAGGGCAGAGCCTCCTTTTTGGTGTTCACCTCCCTTGTTCTGGTCCTGGCAGGCTCCAGAGGTGAGAAGCCTGTCTCCAAGCTCCCTCCTGCGGAACCAGGAGCTGTCCACTTGGACCAGTCCCTCCGCCACCCAGTGCAGACCCAGCACAGCGCACTGGAGAGTTAGTTCAAAATGTTTCCTGCTCCTGTCTCTACTCCACACAGCCTGTCGGCCTGTGCTACTACTTCACGCTGACTTCAGGCGCTTCCCTGCCTGAGTCGCTATGGCGGTCGGTGGAGGAAGAGTCGTCCTCCTGTGGGTCAGATCACACTGCCCTGGCTGGCCCACCCATGCTGTATTCCCTATTGTATGTCTCACACTCTTCAGACTTTGTGGTCAATTCTCCGATTCACCTTTTTTTTTTTTTCTAGTGCTGCATGTCTTGCACTACTACTCTGCAGGTTCACGATGCTGATCCTGTGGGAGAGTGATCCACTCACGTGTAGCTGTCCGTGTTCTTCACCTCCTACTCTGGGAGCAGAGAGCCAGGAGGTCACCCCTAATCTGCCATTTTCCGACCTCCACATATACCACATTTTATTAATCCACTCATGAATTGATGGGCATTTGCGTTGATTTCACATCTTTGCAACTGTAAATTGTACTGCAATAAACATTTGAGTACAGGTGTCTTTTTGATAAAATGACTTCTTTTCCTTTGGGTAAATACCCAGTAGTGGGATTACTGGATCAATTGGTAGGTCAACTTTTAGTTCTTTGAGGTATCCCCATATTGTTTTCCATAGAGGTTGTACTAATTTGCAGCCCCACCAACAGTGTATAAGTGTTCCTTTCTTTCTGCATCCAGCCAGCATCTATTATTTTTGGACTTTTTAATAAAAGCCATTCTGAGTGGGGTAAGGCAATATCTCATTATGGTTTTCATTTGCATTTCCCTGATGGTGAGTGACATTGAGCATTTTTTCATGTTTATTGGTCATTTGTCTTCTTCTTTTGTGAAGCTTCTGTTCATGTCTTTTGCCCACTTTTTAGTAGGGTTGTTTGGTTTTTTTCTTCCTGATTTATTTCAGCTCTTTGTAGCTTCTGGTTATTAGTCCTTTATCGGATGTATAGCTTGGGAATATTTTCTCCTGTTCTGTAGGTTGTCTGTTTGTTCTGTTAATTATATCCTTGGCTGTGCAGAAGCTTTTTAATTTAATTAAGTCTCACTTATTTATTTTTGTTGTGATTGCCATTGTGGTCTTCTTCATATATTCTTTGCCTAGGCTAATATCTAAAAGAGTTTTTCCAACATTGTCTTCTAGAATTCTTATGGTTTAATGCCATACATTTAAGTCCTTTATCCATCTTTAATTAATTTTTGTGAGTGGTGAGAGATTGGATCCTGTTTTCATTCTTCTGCATGTGGCTATCCAATTTTGCCAGCACCATTCATTGAATAGAGATTCTTTTTGCCAATGTATATTGTTGTCTGCTTTGTCAAAGATCATTTGTATGAATATAGATGGCTTTATATCTGGGTTTTCTGTTCTCTGTTCCATTGGTCTTTGTCTCTGTTTTTGTGCCAATATCATGCTGTGTTGGTCACTATAGCCTTGTAGTATAGTTTGAAGTCTGGTAATGTGATGCCTCCCGATTTGTTCCTTTTGCTAAAAACTGCTTTGACTATTTGGGTGCTTTTTCTGGGTCCGCATGAAATGTAGAATTATTTTTTCTAGATCTGTGAAATATGATGTTGGTATTTTGATGGGGATTGCACTGAAACTGCAAATCACTTTGGATAGAATGGACATTTTAACAATGTTGATTCTGCCAATCCATGAGCATGATATGTTTTTCCACTTGTTTGTATCATCCGCAATTTCTTTCCTCAGTATGTCATAGTTCTCTTTGCAGAGATCTTTCACCTCCTTGGTTAAATATATTTCTAGCTATTTTATTTTCTTTGTAGCAATTGTGAATGGTATTGAGTCTTGATTTGACTCTCCACTTGACTGTTATTGGTGTACAGGAATGCCACTGATTTGTGTACAACGATTTTGTAACCTGAGACTTTATTGAATTCATTTATCAATTCCAGGAGTCTCCTGGTGGAATCTTTCAGGTTGTCTAGATATAAGATCATATAATTGGTGAAAAGTGTTAGTTTGACCTCCTCTTTCCCAATTTGGATACCTTTATTTCCTTTCTCTTGCTCTGGCTAAGACTTCCAGCATTATGTTGAATAGAAGTGGTGACAATAGGCATCGTTGTCTTATTCCAGTTCTTAGTAGGAATGCTTCCAACTTTTCCCCATTCAGTATGATGTTGGCTGTGGGTTTGCCATCATGGCTTTAATAATTTTGAGATATTTCCTTCTATGCCAAGTTTGTTGAGGGTTTTTATCATGAAAGGGTGCTGAATTTTGTCAAAGGTTCTTCTGCATCTATTGAGATGATCATATGAAACAGCAATAAAAAATCTTCCAACAACAACAACAAAAAGGCCCTAGACCAGATGGAGTTACAGCCAAATTTTATCAGACCTGCAAAGAAGAGTTTGTACCCATACTGCAGAAATTATTCCATAACATCATGAAGGAGGGATCCTCCCCAACTCATTCTACAAAGGCAGCATCACCTTGATACCAAAGCCAGATATAACAACAACAAAAAAACAAAACTACAGGCCAATATCCCTTATGAATATAGAGGCAAAAATCCTCAACAAAATACTAGCAAACCAAATTCAACAGCACGTCAAAAAAAATAATTAACCATGACAAAGTGGGCTTCATTCAGCATTGCAAGGATGGTTCAACATACATAAATCATTAAATGTGATTCACCACATAAACAGAAGCAAAGTTTACATTTTTAATAGGTGAATTAAATAGTAAATGAATTATGTCTCAATAAAGAGGTTTTTTTTAAACGAATTTATAGCAGGTTTGCTCATAATTGCCAAAATTAAATGCAACCAAGATGTTCTTCAGGCCAGACACAGTGGCTCATGCCTGTAATCCTAGCACTCTGGGAGGCTGAGGTGGGCGGATCGTTTGAGCTCAGGAGTTCGAGACCAGCCTGAGCAAGAGTTAGACCTTATCTCTACTAAAAAAATAGAAAGAAATTAGCTGGACAACTAAAAATATATAGAAAAAATTATTAGCTGGGCATGGTGGTGCATGCCTGTAGTCCCAGCTACTTGAGAGGCTGAGGCAGTAGGATTGCTTGAGCCCAGGAGTTTGAGGTTGCTGTGAGCTAGGCTGATGCCATGGCACTCTAGCCCAGGCAACAGAGTAAGACTCTGTCTCAAAAAAAAAAAAAAAAGAAAGAAAGAAAAAAAACGAAAAAAAAGAAAAGATCTCCTTCGGTAGGTAAGTAAATTGTAATGTATCCACTAAAAAGAAATGAGGTAATAAATCATGAAAAAAATGAAGGAAACTTAAATGCATGTTACTAAGTGAAAGAAACCAATCTTAAAGGCTACATTACTATATGATTCCAACTGTATGACATTCTGGAAAAGGCAAGACTATGCAGTCAAAGTATCAGTGATTGTCAGGGGTTTAGTGGGGAGGGAAGGATGAATAGGCAGAGCACAGAGGATTTTCAGGGCAGTGAAACTATTCTGTGTGACACATTATAATAGTGGACACATGTCATTATATATTTGTCAAATCCCATAGAATGTGCACCACCAAGAGTGAACCTTAATGTATACTGTGGACTTTAAGCGATAATGTGTTAGCATAGATTCATCATTTATAACAAATGCTCTACTCTGTTTTGGGAGTTTGATAGTGGGGGAGGCTGCACTTGTGTGGGGATAAGGGGTAAAGAGAAAATGTTTGTACTTTCCACTTACTTTTTCTGTGAACCTAAAACTGCTCTAAAAAGAAGTCTACTAAAAAAAGAGACAAAAAAGAGGAGGAGAAGGTTGTTAACATATCACAAGACCTAACTTCAGAGAGTTGCTCTCTAAAGTGTTCCCTGAGCCCTCTCTCCCCTCCCTCCTAGCAGAAGAATTAATTGCTCCTTTATTTTTCTTCCCATTATGTATTACCCTAACTTTTTGGTAGTTTTTTGTACCACATTTTATTATAATGTTTACAGGTCTCACTTCCTGAGCTGTGACCTGCCTGAGAGCAGAGGCAGTATCTTACTTTGTTGATATTTCTACAAAATAGTAGAACTATGTAGCACTAGAAATATAACATAGTAGAGTTCAATAAATGTCAGTTGCACAAATATATGAAGGACATTCTACAGCTACAATTTTAAACAGTTTTAAAGGATTTTGCCTCAGAATCCATTATCCTTCAGGCTTTTGGGCACCCTGAAAACAACTGTCTCCAAGTGCCTTATCCCAGGGACAGTGGTCAAAATGTGAGTGAGTGAGCACTGAGGAAACCTCCTAGGAAACTAAGGACATATGAGCATCCTAAACTAGTAACTAATCTATACCAAGTCTCTTTAAGCAGTAGCATATGAGTGTAGTAGAGCTTTTGGAAATATTCTTTCTTGAAGACAATATAACCAAGTGCAGTGTGAAATCTGGGGCCCGACTTTGGTGGGGTGCTGTAGATCAGTTGGGAGATGTCACGGGATGGTGCTGAGAAGATCTCACTCTCCCAGAAGCCAGTGTGCCACCTCCCAAGGGCTGCCTGGTGTGCTCTGGTGAGAGTTTATAAGGCTTAGAAGATTAGATAGGTGATGTGTGAAATGTATTCCTGGGAGGGATGACCACTTAAAATTTTCTTATTCATTATACCTTACTGGGAGCCATATGTAATACGGTTCTGGAAAGCATACAAGGGGCATAGAAAACACTGTAAAGACACTGACACTAAGAGTGGAAAGGAAAAGTTAGCTAAGAGGTGGTGGAGTACCTAAAGTACCTTCTCTTTGCTTCCCAAATTTGCCAGCATTTAATGGACAAAGTGAATATTGTTAGCCACATAACTGCTTTAATTTTAGGACTAGGGCATGACATGCTTTTTAGGTTAAGAAATCACTTATTAATACTGTTTAAAACAGATGCATTGAGAATGTAGGAGATTTGGTAGTCAGGACTCTGCCTCTCACTTACTGTGTGATCTAGAAAAGTCACATACCCTCTCTGAACTTTAGCTTTATTCATAGATAAAATGGGCGCAATAATACCTGCTCTGCTTACCTCACAGCCTACTTATAAAAATCCACTGAGATTTCTAGAAGTAAAATTCTTTATAAATTACACAAATTTGTTATTTATAGTTGATGCTAGAGTAGAAAGGGTGAGTCCTATGCCACTCAGTGTCAATGCAGTTGACTGTTGCTGATATAAAAAACTAAATGTCGTACCTTTAGTCTCTTGTTTCTTTCAATTTTGAAGGCGCTTCTACTAGGTTCAGAAAAGGAATCTTACCAGCATTTCGGCAAATGCCTTTTTAGTTGAAACTTCTTGTAGGTTTTAACTCTAGGCACATATATGCTTGTAAGGCTGTCAGGCCAAGGAATGCTATTTGAAAACAGAAAAGCTGTTCTTTGACCATTTTCTCAAAGAATCATTAATTTGTATCAGAAAATTGGGGAGGGCAGATGTTCAGGAATGCCCTGCTAAGGAGCATGATGTGTCTGAGCAGTTACACCCCACAGTATCGGATTTGTCCCAGAGATCACTTGGCAGTTACAAAGGCTGGGGGTGGGGAAACCTCTTCTCTGCATTTGTGTAGCTCTTCAACTAGGCAGGACTTCACGCTAAAACTGCGTCATGAGGTCAAGGGCAGATCCCCCAACTTACACATGTGTGTGACTCCTAGTTTCCAGAAGGAAATACATATTAAATTAAAAACTGACTGAGGATGCGTATCAAAGAGGGGAGGAAGTGGCACCTGTTGGCAGATTTTCTCCTCAAGGCAGGTTACCTGCCCCTGCAGAACCGAAAGGCGATGTGGCCAGGCTGGAAGGCTGTCTCACCCCTCCAAAAGAGGTCAAGTCCCAGTGTTGGCCCCTGCGTGCCAAGTAACAGGCTGTACAGTTTAAGACAGACAGGAGAAGTTAGGAGACAGCTCAGAGGACAGCTGTCAGCTGATGAAGACTTTAGAAAAGAAGGTGTAGGCAAAGGGGTAGGGCAATGTAACCATTATTTAAATCTGACAAGAATTAAGTGTGACATATTAGTTGCTATCTGGACATTTGCAGGGGTGATTACATAGAGCAGATCTTCTCAACTTTTCCGTGTGTGTGTGTGTGTGTGTGTGTGAGAGTGTGTGTGTGTGTGAGAGTGTGTGTGTGTGTGTGTGTGTGTGCTCGCCAAGGCATTCATAGGAAAAGGTGACATTTGCACGGCCCATGGGACAATCACATGAGGCTGCTCAAGACTAGATTCAGCCCTGAGGCTATGACACTCCTAGGTCCTATCCTGCCTCCAAGGACTGAGGGAGTCATTAGCTTATTCCATTGTGACCTGGGCTTGGTGTGGGGGAGTCACACAGCTGCTGTGAAACTGATATAGAGGGCTGGGACCATCTGTATTTTAGGAAGAATTAGAAAACGTGTGGTCAATATAATGAATAGAAGATTGAAATAAAAGGAGGAAACTATTGATTGCTGGATTGGAATATGTTGTACTGATTTGTCAAATGGTGTCTGTTTCTGTGAGAGTGTGTGTGTGGGGGGGGGTGTGCAGCATGACCCGAAACTCTTTGAACAGTTCAAACTTCAGTAACTTCAGAAAAATAAGCGAGATAAATTTACCCCCCAAATCACTTTATGTTGTGATTATATACATTTATATTATACTTATTTTAGTTTTGTGAATGTTGAATGATGAATAATTAGTTTCAATTGAGTCAATCCTCTGACTTAAAACAGTAAAGACTGACTTTAAAACAACGTGTTTGGTAGTCAACATTCATAAAACTAAGTAAGTATAAAAGGATATTTGGTTTTCTATCTTAGTTAGGGTAAGGAAAAAAACCATTCTGTAGATACGATGGATTTACAAACATGTGTGATCCTGAGAGCACAAACGTCTGGGTACAAGGGGAAATCCCACCTAGTATTTCAGACTTTTGAGGTCCAAGTCAAGGGCTCTTCCAAGTAAAGGAGGACTCAGCTCACATCTAGACTCCAGATGAAATGAGAACATTTCACTGAAGCCAACACATGCTAGGAAGAAAGGGTGGAGGTGGAGAAGGGGACGGCAGGGGAGGGCAGAGGGACCCAGAGGGCCAGGAGGGCAGGAGGGATCCACTGGGCTGGTGGGGGGGGAGGGGCTGTGGCTACATCCTCCTCCTGTTGTCACCTCCCCCACCCTAGGACTGTTTTGTGACTCTCCTGTCCTGGGTGATGCGGGTCTGAGGCTATAGGCAAGCCCGGGCCCCCTCAGCACTCAGTTGCTTCAGGCAGCCCTACTGTTCCCATGATGGAGAACACTGTTGATCTTCTCAACGACACTGAGCCATGGCTGTGCCATGTCTCAACTTTATGGAAGACAGTCCCCAGCTTCACCTTCCTGAGGGCTCTGGGATTGTTACTCATATGGATTTTCTACCTTTTTAGAAAACAACTAGTTATGATGGTCAGAAAATGGAAAACCTTCCAAAAGGTAAGGGACACCCAAGAGAGATCCTTTGCTGTTGGCTCCCATTCCTACCCCACATTTCTACCTGCGTCTGGGTGGCTTGGAGAGTGACAGGACATCACTCTTCCAGGGGAAGAGGTTGGGTAGGGCCGGGGGCTCGGGAGGACCAAAGTTTTCACCTCAGGCCCACAGGCTCCCTGCCAGGGTGTGGTGGAGGATCCAGCGTAAACCCCCAAACACAGCGATTTCCTGCTTCTGGACTGGCCTATGCACATAGTGCGTGTTCTCAGGAGAACAGTCTCCCCTGACACTTGATTGTCACTTTCCCATGTCACGTGTCAGTTGACCAAGCCTTCCCTCATGGTGGGCTGATCAGGAGAGCACTGTCGAGAGCGTCCACACTCTTTCCCCAGGATACAGGGTCCTCTGAGGGAGCAGATGTGACAGTTGACTTCTGATTGTGTCCTCCTCGAGCTCAGCACTAGTGAGAACACAAGTGGGGATTTCACAGACAAAATCCTCCTTTGAGTGTCTCAAAGAAGGAAGCATTGGAATTCATTTATGACATTTAAAAATGGGTAAAAGAAACACATTTCTATTGATGAAAATGGAGAGTCACGCTCTCCTTGGAGAATGAACAGCTTCTTAGAGGAGGGAGAGAGGCGAGTCCCAGCCCCTCATTCTTTTCTTTTTGTTCCCAGCGCCAGGGCAGAGTGAGGAGGAGGAGGAAGGGCGGGATGCTGCGAGGTGAGGTTCTGTCTGTGTGGCCTGAGCTCTCCAAGGGGGAGCCTTCCTGTTCCTTCCACGGGCCCCCAGGTCCGAGATCTCGGAGGACGGCAGCGGGGCACAGTCCCTCTGGGGAAGAGACCCTCAGAGGAGGCTCACGGGAAGGCAGTCGGACCTGTGAGTCCCGCTCTGCCCACGGGTGCCCCCAGTAGGTGGCCATGGGAGGTGTCCAGGAAGGACTACCGGTGGGTCTGGAGTCAGCACTTCTGGCTCCTGACTTTGTCTGAGAGCCCTGACTTCCTGGGTGCTCGGGTTGCTCTGAGGTAACCACTGGCTTCTGTGCTTCACCTGCTGCTTTTGAGCATCACGTGGAATAATTTGTGGGAAAGAACTTTCTAGATGAAACCACATACACACATGACCCCTGTTAATATTATTGATGACCATTTGACCTCGTCTGCTGACCTTGGGGGCTGCCAGAGTTTAACAGGCCAAGGTCCCCCATAAAGGGAGCCCTGTGCGATCCCTCTGCTTCTGCCTTCCTCACATGTCACCTTCTCTCCTGGGTTCCCAGCTGGGAGAATGACCCCGAGTGAGGCCGAGGAGGGAAGGAAGCCGCTTCCTTCGATGAAAAGGTGATGGATCTTTCCCCTTCTCTCCGGGTCCCGTTGAAAGCATGTTCTGTGCATTTCCGGGATTCAGTGCCCCCTGCCATAGTCACGGGAGGGGTTGCCATGGGAACGGGTGTGTGCGTGAAGGGTTTGTGGGGAGGGCAGAGAGTGGATTGTGATGTCAGGGGAGGGGGGAGCAGGCTTCAGGGGGCCCCAGCCCCGCTAGAGGAGCAGGCTCCCCTTCCCTTGCCATGGTCCTGGCTGCAGCTTTGTACCTCCTGTCTTCTGCAGCCCCCCGGGAGAGTATGATGATGTTGTATTCCACCTTCATCATCCCGCACACCCACACCCGGCCTGTGAGCTGTGCCGCAAAAGAACAGCTGAAGTCAAACTGTCAACATCCCGGGAATCCCTCCATGACGCTGCCCCCCACTCGGTGGCCCCTTTCGCTTCCAGCGTGACCTCGCTCTCAGCAAGCCCTCCAGGACACCTGCCTCCAGCCCCTCCGCCTGACCCTTCTCCACCCCAGCCACTTGCCTTTCCTCATCCCCGACGTCACACTCCACGAGCAGATCCTCTTCTCCAACCAGAGAACACTTTCTCTCGAAAAACCATCCTGCTATTCAACCCCAGCCTTTCTGGAGACATCGGCCGCTTTCCCCATTCATCCCCGGCCAGAAATGCCACCGATGCCCCTGCCTATCATCATGCACCCCCAGCCCCATCTGCTTCACCACCGCCACACGGCACTTTGGCTCTGGCTCCATTTCAACCTGCTCCCAACTTCTTGCACCTTGCAGCTGCCAGTCAGCAGGGCGCGGCAGTTTCCCTCCCTCGCTGGGGCAGGGAAGGCAAAGCAGGGGAGCTGCACGGGCACCAGCAGCCCCTGTATTCTGAGACCTTGGAGGACGACCTAGGGCAGAGATACCTCCAGCTCTTCCAGCACCTCCTATCTCTGCATGGTGAGTCCCTGCACTCTGTGGTCCTTGTCCCAGGTGGCTGTTTTTCCACATTGGCCTTCTTCAGCAAAACCTCCAATACATTCCTACCCGAAGGATCCCCAAAACTTAACCGTCCCCAACTTCTGTCCTTGCCTCAAACCCCACCCCAGTCTCATTCCCTAACCCTCATCCAGGTCCGGCCTCAGCCCCAGTTTCCATCCCCACTCCCGATCCTGTCACCCGGTCCTCTATCCCCAATTACCATCTATGGGGTGAGCTCGCATAAACCCCACAATGAGGCCCGGTGTCTCATGCCGTCTGAAATTCACCACCTGCAATGGAACGTGCCGCAGAAAGAACGGGAAATGGTGTGGGGTTTATCCTCTGAGATCAAGAAATTTCAGGAAGACTTTTGTCCTTCAGTTCCCAGGCTCACATGGCTCAGCCAGTCCTCCAAGGTCTGCGCTCCAATCTCTGTCCTTCCTGGAGACTTTTCTCTCGGCAGCGAGCTTCAGAACACAATCGGACTCCGCCGTCACCCGAGGCTCATCCAACACCGCTGGGGCTCATCCAACACCTGCCACTTCTGTGGGTCTCTCTCGCTGCTAAGTCCTCGGAGAGAAAGTCCTGAGACATCTGCGTCCAAGTGCCATAGTGCCCTCTCCTGGGTTTCTTTCTTTCAAGGTCACAGCAGCAAAGACGTAGAGAATTTTGGACTGACCCCATCTGGAAGCTTCCAAGAGACATGCTCAGAAATGCTTCCACATGTGGAGGCCAGGAAGGATCAAGAACGAAGCCTGGAGCAAGGCCCCAAAGAGCATCTGGGAACAACAAAGTCTAAAGGTGGGATCCCCAAGCCCTCTACAAGAAGCTCTAAAGCCTTTCTGGGAGAAAAAGTCAGAAAAATAAAATTGGCTCCCAGCCTGCATCATCCCCTCCCTGTCTCATCCCCTGCAGGAAAAGGAGGACAGGAAACCCCAAGACAACCAGCCTCTGCTACCAACGATGAGCTGACTGAGGATGGCAAACAGACTGGTCTGCAGCCCACTCACAGTAGCGTAGACGAGACATTGGAGGAGTCCCCTGAGGGCTCATCTACCCCGATCACGCCAGCGGAGGGACAGCCTCCTTCTCAACATCGCTTGAGAAAGCGAATGCTTCGACTGTGGCACTGGCTTCGTAAGCCCAGAAGAAATCGCCAGGTGCAAAGGAATTCTCTGGGGCAGGTCAGCTCCCTGTCGAGTCAGGACACTTCCTCCACTGCACTCCTCTTGGAGCCTGTGCACCCTCCAAGCACCCCCTGCAGGGCTCAGGTGGGCCAGGGTCCTCCGGCCGCCCCTTCCAGTCCTCAGAACACTGGAAGGTTTAGGAGACTTTTCCCCTGCGTTTGCTAGGGGGAAAAATCACCCCCCAAAAACATCAACATGGTGCTCTGAATAAATGCTCTGCAAGAGCAAACTGTGTTGTGTGTGCTGTGTTGGGGACACAAGTTTCGAGTAACCTAGAGTATGCGCTTCGTAGGGACAGGCAGGACTTAGTTCAGCACTTCCTCATGGCCTATTTTGGCTTCCAAAAGGTGACCAGTCCCCTGGAGCTCTGGTGGAGGAATGGATACCATGTGGCCCACACCCCTTCTTGCCTGAGGAAGTTGGGCAGATGGGCTCTGCTCCCTTCCTCTTAGCTTTGCCTCGGGACATTATGCTGCAGCCCACACCTTCCCCTCAGGGGCTGGTTCACAGCCCTTAGAGCAGTTAAGAGGAACGGGTCTGCCATAGCTGAAGACAGGGTCAAAGATAGGGACACATTTCAGAACAGTGTGGCTGCATCATTTTTAAGAAAAGGCTGTCAGTGACAAGAGGATGACACACGTGGGTGGCCTGTGGGGGGTGTTACTGTGGCAGTGGATACTGGGCTGGTGGGGGGAGGTCTGAGGAACAGGGCAGACGCTGCCTAAGAACCTGCCCCGTGGGGCTGGCTCAGGTGTTGGGGAAGCTCACTTGGACCCTGATGGTGCGATTTCCTCTCTGCAAAGTCACCTTGGGAAGTGGTTCCCCCCCTGCACATTTCCTCAGTTTGCCGCGACTGATGACATTTGCACAGCAAAAGGGTCACCCAGTTGTCAGTGGCAGCAATGTCACCCAGGCAGCCCCTTACCTCCCAGGGCAAAATAAAGCTGATATAACAGCTTTTTTTCCTTATAGTAAGTGGAAAAGTAAGAAAAAAAAAATGAATATGGGAAAGAATGTCCTTGCTGGGGGAACAAAGGGGTTTCTGCCCTTGTCGTGCCCCTGTCCTGCTCCCCGCTTCCCAGTCTGACCCAGGCACCACTTCCTTGAGGCCGATCAGGGCGCTGCACAGCTTACTGAGGCCATTTGGCAGAAGTGTACACGGGGCCGTTCTTTGGTACTAAAGCAACAACTGCAGTGCCGTTGTGGGGCACAGCAGCCGCCTCCTTAAGGAAGGGGACCTCAGTGGCTTCCTTCCATCTATGCTTGGTGACGACTTGCAAGATCTTGCCCTTAGTGTGCACAGTTCACCTATCAGGATGGAGGGGCCACATTTGATCTTCACGGGCTTGGGGCAGCCACGGTAGCTATCCCCCAGGACACCTGCAGCTCGTGATCCACAGGTGAGCCCTGGACCGTGCACCAGGGTTACAGGTGTTTGGGGGCTCACCATGGACATTTACAGAACGCTCTTTTGGGCCACGACTGGGCACCCTTAAAATAGATAGAGGTCTGGAGAGAAGGCAGCTCCACCAGTACAGACAGGGGCTGGACTCAAAAATGGGGTGAGTTTCCTGCAGGACACTTGAGAGAGCTTTTCCAGAAAAAAAATTTGTGAATGCTGCTTGTCAAAACAGAAACGAAAAACAGATGTCCACTACAGCCCCCTACTCTGCGTCTACATCTCGTCCAGAGCTTTGGCACTGACCCTGCAGTGCCTGAAGCTCAGGGTTGCTGAAAGGATGCAGTCTCGGGAGGCCCTGGGAAGGACGAAAGGTGGGATGGGTCCAGAGGGAGGAAGTGGAGAGAGGGAGACTCAGTGGAGGACCCCAACACCCACATGGATACATCAGCCAATAACCTGGCCTCTCAGTTCCTCCACCTTCCCACCTTAGGGTCCTTTACCTCCATTTCAGCTCAGTCACAGCCACTCCTGAAAGTGACCATCAGGAGCCCGGCTGGCACGTGTGATAGCGCAGCTTGACACTCCACCTTTGACCTCAGCCCTCTATTCTCCCAGAGTGTGCCCTCAATTTCTCATTGTTTCACTTCCTAAAATGTCTCCCGGATAGAGATCATATGTAGTCTTTTTTTTTTTTTTTTTTTTGAGACAGAGTCTCGCTCTGCTGCCCGGGCTAGAGTGCCGTGGCATGAAGCTCACAGCAACCTCAAACTCCTGGGCTCAAGCAATCCTTCTGCCTCAACCTCCCGAGTAGCTGGGACTACAGGCGTGGGTCACCATACCCGGCTAATTTTTTTCTATATATATAATTTTAGCTGTCCAGATCATTTCTTTCTATTTTTAGTAGACACAGGGTCTCGCTCTTGCTCAGAACTGGTCTTGAACTCCTGACCTCGAGCGATCCACCCGCCTCGGCCTCCCAGAGTGCTAGGATTACAGGCGTGAGCCACCGCGCCCGGCCCACATGTAGTCTTGATGGACATGCCCACCCCTGCCAGCTCTCCTTGTTGCCCTGCCTCTGCCTCAGGGGGCATCCAAATCTTTTATTTTCAAAAGCTTTTTATTACAAACACGTTTAAATATACACAAGAGCAGAGAGAACAATATAGCTCCCCACGTACCCACCACTCAGCCTTCACAACCACCACACATGATGAACCCCATCTTTTACACAATGATTACAGCATAAAAGTCCATCCGACACCTTCCATGTATCTCTTTGAAGACCTGCTAAGTGTCCTGTGTCAACGCTCCCATATTCCTTCGGTATTTGCCACACTTACCCACAACACATGGACGCAGCCTCGGCGACTAAAACACACAGAGCTTTGCTGGCTTTGGGGTCAGCTCTGCTCTGCCTTGTAGTCCGCCCTGAGGACCCGTCTGCTTCCCTCCCTCCCGCTCCCTGCAGGCCGAGGTCTGCACAGCACAGACTCAGGCACGTGTTGCAGCCTGTCACTCACAAGGGAGCATAACGGGAAAGTGACACACAAGTAGAAGCCTTTCCACGTTGATAAATACTTAAGATTGCTATATAGTGTTTTCAAATAGTTAGAGGAAAACAACTGTTTGCATCACACATTTAAAATGAGTTCCTGTGTTTGCAGTTAAATACAATAGATCCCATATACTCGTTTATCTCCTCTCCTTCCCTACATGCCATTAAGACTAAAGAATTATATGAAAAGATGCTCAACATCAGTGATCATCAGGGAAATATTAGCACAAGTCAAAAGAACTACGAGACACCACGTCACACGCACTAGGATGGCAGAATGAGAAAGTCAGATGAGAGTTCGAGAGAGTGTGGAGAAGCTGGACGCCTCACGCACTGCCGGCGGGAATGTAAAATGGCTGTTTTGCAAAACAGTCTGGCGGTTCCTCAAATCATTCAGTGGGCTTGGCCTATGACCTCCAGCCACCTCCCCATGTCTTGCCAGGAGCAGAAGCAGGAGAGGGCCCAGGTGACAGCAGAGCAGCAGGAGGAGCAGGAGGAAGAGCCCGAGGAAGAGCAGGAGCCAGAGCAGGAGCCGGCGCGGGCGGCGCCGGAGGATGTCGCCGAGATCCCCGGGCTGGACGGGGAGACGGGCCCTCCCGGAGGCGGCGAACCACCAGCGCCACCAAGGCCCCGCTCTGCAGCCTCGCTCCAGGCGCCTATGTCTGGGTCACAGGCCGAACAGAGTGGGAGCTCTTCGGCCACCAGGAAAAGGCCCCTCAAGAGAACAATGCCCATGCCACCGCTGCTGCCGCTGCCACCACCTGTGCTGCTGCCACTGTCATGGGACAGAGGTGAGCTGCGCCCACCTGCGAAGCTGCCTGCCACTGCAGCAGAGGAAGACCGAGGCACCTTGGGGGAGAGCATCGGGGATCAAAGAAACACCAAGGTCGTGCAGGACAAAGCAGAGGCCTTGGAGGTTAAGACAGAGGCCCTGGGAAGCTGCGGGGCCACCCAGCCTGCCCCCGCTCTCTCCCCTGCTGCTCGGATGGCCCCCTCCCAGCCCCGGGCCTCTCCTGACCCTGACCCAGTTCCTCCCACCCCTCACTTGGCTGCTGCCCCTGTGGTCCTTCCTGTCCCTCCACCTTCCTCTGCAAGCCTCACAACCCCTAGCTGCCCTGCGCCTGTTCCTGCTGCCCTTCCTCCTCCCCGTAGGGCCAGCGCTGCTGCGGGGACCCCACCTGAGGGGGACGGAAGCCCTGCCCTCTCAGGCCTCCCCGCAGCGCCTCCCGCCTCGCACCTGCCTGCACCTCCTGGGCCCCTACCCTTCTCCTTGATGCTGCCCCACTGCAGAACCGAGTCCCCCACTCCCATGAGTGTGGATTCCCCTCCTCCTCCATCCTTCCACACCCCTTCTTCCCTTTCCTTACCTTCCTCTCCTCCCATTTCCCTCCCCATCTCTTCTCCCTCATTCCCTACCCATTCTACTCTTTCCTTCCCCACTGGTCCTCTAGTCCCTTCCCCCAGGAACCCTGCTTTGCTCAGGGGCACATTCATCTCTTCCCCAGCAGCCAAGTCAACCGTCCAAGGGAGCCCATCTGCCTGTGTGACCCAGGGACCTCATTTACACCCTGAGGTCACCCATATGGATACAACTCTCCCTTCTGCAGCTCATGTTTTCACCTCTCCCCCAACCCCTAATGTGATCTATCCCCACATCCCTGCAAAGATCAGGGTCCCCATCAACCCCGCTCCACCTACGGTCCGCTGCCCCACCCGTCAGCCCACATTCGGGAGCCCTGCTGGGCAGCAGGAGAGACCCCCTTTTCCCAGGGCCCCTGTCGTCACGAGCCTCCCCACCATGGCTCCTCCAATCGCCCCCACTCCAGTGGGCAGGGCCTCTGCTATACCATCGTCCACGCCGGCCTTTGACCCCCATGCCATGGACACCACCCCTCCTTCCAAGGCTGTCATCTTCCAGCCTCGGTCTCCTCCTGCCTTCTGGAAGAATTCCACCGTTTTCCAGAAGGGGCATGCTGGCAGCAGAGCACCGAGTGGCAGCAGTGCCTCAGCGCAGATCGCCAGTGGCATGGGCAGGCCTGGACAGTCCTTCAGGGTCACCCAAACCGTAGCCTTTTTGCCCAGCAGCTGCCCCTAAACGCATATCTTGGCTCCCTCACGGACAGTAACTGTGTTACTACAAGGGGGACATGAAGGAGTTCCAGAGGAAGCCGTAGGCCCACCCCGTCCTACAGCCCAGCTGCCCAGGCAGCCTGCTGCCTTCCCCCCTCTGACCGGCCTGCAGCCCTGGCCAGTGGCGGGCTGTAAGCCATCTGGCCAAGAGACGCTGCTCCTGGAGCTTTATCCTACTAAAATAAAAGCCCCAGTGTACCTGAAAACACATGTGCTATTGTTTGTTTGTAGTGGTAAAAAAGTAGATACAAAGCGAATGCCCTCAGTAGGAAAATGACTAAATAAATAATGGTACCCTTTCACATTGAATGTTACACAGTTACTAACATTTCATAATGACTGTTATAAAGGAGAACTATACCTGGTAACTCAAAAGAATTTATACAAGGTATTGCGTAGTCAAAATCAAGATGCAGAAAGCTCATATATACACCCCCATTTTTGTAAGCAATGCCAAATTTGGATAGATAAATATGTATGTGAACATAAGTCTACAGGTCTACATAGGACTGGATTACAGAAATGGCAGTGTTTGCTTAGTAACCTGGTGACTTTGTGGAAGGGAATTCAGTGATGCAGGGACAAGGAGAAAGAAGGAAAAGAAAACCAATCAAAAAGAAAAAGCTTGTAGGTGACAGCAGAAAAATGGCAGCATAGGAAGTCCTGGCCTTTCCCTCACCCAGGCACTCAGACTCAGCAATGACACACACAGCAGTTCCCCTTGGGAGAAGTCTGGAACCAGTTTAGGCTCGTACACACAGACAAGCATGAAACCAGCCGCACTGAAGCCCACAGGAAAGGCCAAGGACACCCAGGAGCCCTGGGAGCACAGACAGCAGTCTGGACTGGTGAGAAAGGACTTGCCGTGAGCCTTCCCCTCAGCTCAGCGAGAAAGCAAACGCTCCAGCTTCTCCACGGGCTGCCCCAGGGACTGGCTTTGGTCTTGCCTGTCTCAGAGCCCTGGTGGGACCCGGCACAGTGGGGGAGGGGCTGCCACTCCTGCTCAGTCCCAGCACCTGAATGACCTGCACCTGGTTGCTATGGCACCCGGGGCTGCGCTCTCCCTCACCATAGACTCTCCCCTAGGCAAACAGGGAGGTTTTCCCACGGGGGGCGGGAGCGCGGACACTCTCCCTGCGCATCGCATCTCGGAAGCCCACAGCACTCCGCTGTCAGATCCGTCCACGTTGGCTTCCTCACCATCCAAATCAAACTCACAGACCTCCCCGCTGTGGCTCCAGCAATCCGCTTGAGGCCAGAGGGCCTCACATCTTTTTTATTATGATTGTTTTATATTCAAACAGTTTAAAAGCCACAGCAATTATAAAATAGCACAGAGAGTTCCTGTGAAACCTGTACTCAACTTTATATATCCACAGTACATAGTCAAAATCAGAGCATTGCCATTGGTACAGTGCTATTAACTGTTAAACCATACACTACAGTTGATTTTCACCACTTTTTACATGCACCTTTTCTTGGTGTGTATTTCACTGACATTTTATTCTCTGTGTAGATTTGTGTTATTATTAATATCACTGCAACCAGTATACAAAACTGTTCCATCAACACAAAGAGACTCCTTCATCTTACCCCTCCCCTTAACAGTAGCCCCAGCATGCACTGATCTGTTATCCGTCACTACAGTTGCATCACTTTGAGGATATTATATAAATGGAATTGTATGAAATGTAGCCTTTTGAGAGTGCGTCTTTTTTGCTCAGTGTAATACCCTTGAGATCCATTCAAGTTGTTGTGTATGTCAGTAATGTGGATCCTTTAATTGCTAAGTAATACTCCATGGTGTGGTTGTACCACAGTCTGGCCACTCATCCATAGAAGGTCATTTGGGTTGTTTCCAGTTTTTGACTATTACAGATAAAGCTTTTATGAACATCTATGTACGGGTTTTAGTAAGAACATAAATTCTCATTTTTCTAGTATAAATACCCAGTAGTGGGATTGACAGATTATAGGGTAGGCATATATATATTAAACTTTATATATTAAAAAAAAACCTACCTGTATTCTTTTCCAGAGTGGATGTATCATTTCACATTCTCATGAGCGATAAATAATTCATTTTTAAAAAATCTTGGCTGGGTGCGGTGGCTCACACCTGTAATCCCAGCACTCTGGGAGGCCCAGGCGGGCAGATCGCTTGAGCTCAGGAGCTCGAGACCAGCCTGAGCAAGAGTGAGACCTTGTCTCTACTAAAAAAAATAGAAAGAAATTATATGGACAACTAAAAATATATATATAGAAAAAATTAGCCAGGCATGGTGGCGCATGCCTGTAGTCCCAGCTATTTGGGAGGCTGAGGCAGTAGGATCGCTTAAGCCCAGGAGTTTGAGGTTGCTGTGAGCTAGGCTGACACCACGGCACTCACTGTAGCCCAGGCAACAGAGCGAGACTCTGTCTAAGAAAAAAAAAAAAAATCTTATACTATTGTGCTTGTCATACAATTTTATATCACATTTTTAAAATTCCTTAAATGTGTTTTGAAAACATGATTTTATTGTCTGCAAACTATTCTATCATCTGGATATACCATAATACATTTTATCAAGTGATGTATTACTAGATATCTAATTTTCAAATTTGTGGTAGGAAAATTATCATTACGATCAATATCTGTATTAGTCAGAGACTGGCCAGGAAATGAGACACTGCTCCAGGTATTTCAGAGGGAGTTTAATACAGGAAGTTTGCTATTCAGTTGCTGGAAGCACTGAGAAGCCAAAGTCAGTGAGCAACTCAGTATCTAGGGAGAGCAGGAAAACCTTAGAGGTGAAGGGACGATGTGAGGAGCTATGACATAGAACTATCTAGTAGGAATGAGAACTCTGGCAGGAACTGCTTGGAAAGTGCTGGAAACACAAGCAAGAGCTTCCTCTCTGCTGGTAGCTGAGACACGGAAAAGACAGAGCTGCTTCTGGTGAGGCCACAAAAAGCAGAGAGAGAGTTGAGATGCACCTTCGGTTCTCCCAGCCTCTAATCTCCTGATTTTCTGCCAGTGCCTCCCCTGGTGAAAACTATCCAGAAACCTAAGGACAACAGAGCCTGGGAACTGTGGGTTCTCTTTTTTTTTTTTTTTTTTAACTTGAAACAGGACAATAATGGTGGGCATGAATCTGATAGCAAACAGGCCAAACATTGAAAAGCACATCATCCTTGCATGCAACTGTTTGTGCACATCTTTGATTATTTCCTTAGGATGCATTCTTAGAAATGGAGCAATAGAGTTACTGGATCAATGGATAAACCATTTTAGGGGCTTTGATATGTACTTGATGTTACTAAAGGTGTCCCCTAGAAGAAAGTTGCACCATTTACACACACACCTCCCAGTCCCTGGCACTCAAATTACCACTTGAAAACAATCCCCCAGTTCCCCAGTTTGATAGAAAGAAAATTATATATCATTATTTTAGTTTGCATCTTTTATTTTGCTAGTTAAAAAATATTTGAGTTTTTTTTCTTCTTTTCCAAGATTATATCCCTTCTCATGAGAATTGACTGCTGATATTTTCTCTCTTTTTTTCTTTTTATGTGCTCACACATTTTAAAAGTAGGTTTACTGAGTTGTAATTGACATACAACAAACTGCTCATATTTAAAGTGAAAATTTTGATATATTTTGGTGAGTGTATACACCCATGGAGCCATAAACATCAAGAAAATTAACATATCCATCACCTCTTGAAGTTTCTTAACGCCCCTTTGTAATCCTTCCTCCCACCTCTGCCAGCCCACCCACACTGTCACCAGGCAACCACTCATCCACTCTCTGTCACTATAAATTGGTTTGCATTTTCTGGAACTTTATATCAAATTAAATTATATAGGCTGTTTCCTCTCTCTCTCTCTCTCTCTCTCTCTCTCTCTCTCTTTCTCTTTGTTCTGGCTTATTTTAGATCAATGGCACAGGATTGAGAGTCCAGAAATAAACGCCTACATTTAGTTCAATGTATTTTTGACAAGGTGCTAAGGCAATTCAATGAGCAAAGATAGTCTTTGTAACAAGTACTGCTGGCACAATCAGAGATACCCAGGCAAACCTGTGAATTTAAACCCTTACCTCTCACCAGAAACAAAGATTTCTCAAAATGGATTATTTATCTGAGTGTAGGAGCTAAAACTATAAAACTTCTAGAACAAAATCTGTGACCTTACGTTAGCTCATTCTTTGCTATGACATCAAAAGCAACGAGGGGAAGGAAAAATGATTATTTCAGCTTCACTAAAATTAAAAATGTTTATTAAAAATGTTTACACTTCCAAAGACAACATTAAGAACGTGAAAATACAAGCCATAGACTGGAAAAAATAGTTACAATCATGTATATCTAATAAAAGATTTTATACCCAGAATATATAAAGAACATATAAAACTCAATATGAAGACAAACAACCCAATTAAAAGAATAGAGATTTCACCAAGAATATATATGAATGGCTAATGAGCACATGGAAAGATACTCAGTATCCTTAGTCATTAAGAAAATATAAATTAGAAACATAAAGATACTGCTGCATATCCACAAATGCTTATAGTAAAAAAAAAATACAATAAGTATTGGAGAGGATGTTGAGAAACAGATACGTTGCTGGTGAGAATATAAAATGGCACAGTCACTTTGGAAAACCATATGATAAGTTTCCAAAATAGTGAAACATACAATCCTGCAAGTCCTTTGGTAGAAATTTACTCAAGAGAGATGACAATATATGCTTGCCAGAAAGTCTTGTACATTATAGTACCTTATAGCCAAAAACTGAAAATCCCATATGTCTGTGAATTGGTGAATAGATTAAAAATGTAGCATTTGCATACAATGGAATACTACTAGCAATAAAAATCAGCAAACTACATGCTACATGGATACACCTCCAAAACAGCATGCTAAATGAAAGCAGTGTATGATTCCATTTATACTAAATGTCCAGAAAAGGCAAAACTTATAGAGATAGAAAGCAGATCAGTGGATGTCTGGGCCCAAAGGTAGGGATTGCCTTGAAATGGTCATGAGAGATTTTGTTGAGAAATAGTAAAAACTGTATTGTGGCAATAGCACAGTTCTATAAATTTATTTAAAATTATTGGTTTTTAAGCCATATATGACAAACCCACAGCCAACATCATACTGAATGGGGAAAAATTGAAAACATTCCCACTTAGAACTGGAAGCAGACAAGGTTGCCCACTGTCCCCACTGCTATCCAACATAGTGCTGCAAGTCCTTGCGAGAGCAATCAGACACGAGAGCAGAATCAAGGGTGTCCAGATAGGGACAAAAGAGATCAAACTCTCACTCTTTGGTGATATTTTATTATATCTAGAAAAACCCAAGGATTCAACCAAGAGACTCCTGGAATTGATAAATGAATTCAGTAAAGGATCAGGATATAAAATCAATACACACAAATCAGAGGCATTCATATATGCCAATAACAGTCAAACTGAGAACCAAATTAAGGACTCAATATCCTTCACAATAGCAACAAAGAAAATAAAATACCTAAGAATATATTTAACTAAGGAGGTAAAGGACCTCTACAGGGAGAACTATGAAACACTGAGGAAGGAAATCGCAGAGCATGTAAACAGGTGGAAAACTAAACCATGCTCATGAATCAGAAGAATCAACATTGTTAAAATGTCTATAATCCCTATTAAATTACCAACATCATTTTTCACAGATATAGAAAAAATAATTTTATGCTTTGTATGGAACCAGAGAAGACCCCGTTTAGCAAAAGCAATTTTAGGCAATAAGAACAAAATGGGAGGTATTAATTTACCAGACTTCAAACTATACTACAAGGCTGTAGTTATTAAAACCACACGGTATTGGCACAAGTGCAGGGACACATACCAGTGGAACAGAACAGAAAATCCAGATATAAAACCATCCTCATATAGCCATCTAATCTTTGACAAAGCAGACAAAAACATACTCTGGGGGAAAGAATCCTTGTTCAATAAATCGTGCTGGGAAAACTGGATAGCCACATGTAGAAGACTGAAACAGGATCCACACTTTTTACCTCTCACAAAAATCAAATCACGGTGGATAACAGACTTAAATCTTAGATGTGAAACTATAAGAATTCTAGAATAAAATGTGGGACAGACTCTTATAGACATTGGCCTAGGCAAAGAATTTATGAAGAAGACCCTGAAGGCAATCACAGCAACAACAAAAATAAATAAATGGGATCTGATTAAATTAAAAAGCTTCTGCACAGCCAAAGAAACAGTTACGAGAGCAAACAGACAGCCTACAGAATAGGAAAAAATTTTCCAATGCTGCACATCCGATAAAGGACTGATAACTAGAATCTATTTAGAACTCAGGAAAATCAACAAGAAAAAATCAAACAACCCTAGCAAAAAATGGGCAAAGGACAATGAATAGAAATTTTTCAAAAGAAGACATAAGAATGGCCAACAAACATATGAAAAATGCTCAACATCCCTAATCATCAGGGAAATGCAAATCAAAACCACAATGAAATACCACTTAACTCCGGTGAGAATGGCCTTTATCAAAAAAATCCCAAAACAACACATGTTGGCGTGGATGCGGAGAGACAGGAACACTCATACACTGCTGGTGGGACTGCAAACTAGTGCAACCCCTGTGGAAAGCAATATGGAGATACCTTAAACAGATTCAAGTAGACCTACCATTCAATCCAGCAATCCCATTATTGGGCATATACCCAGAAGAACAAAAGTCATTCTATAACAAAGACACCTGTACCCGAATGTTTATAGCACCACAATTCACAATTGCAAAGATGTGGAAACAACCCAAGTGCCCATCAATCCACGAATGGATTAGTAAACTGTGGTATATGTATACCATGGAGTACTACTCAGCTATAAGAAATAACGGTGATACGACATCTCTTTGGTTCTCCTGGAGAGAGTTGGAACCTATTATATTAAGTGAAGTACCCAAAGAATGGAAAAAGCACCCCATTTCTGAGGACTAATCAGGACCCTGGCTTTGAAGAAGCCTACTCCCTCTTCTTCTGGGGACTCGTCTTCATCCCCAGGTCCAGGCAAGTTCAGAAATTGGCTTATCTCTGCTCAGACCCTCAGGTTGACATCTGGGAAAGAAAATCCCTGCTTTAGGAAACCCATATCTCGTCCCCACCTGCACCTCGCCCCTCCCTGGGACTCTGAGGATAAGTGCAAGTCCTCGAGACCTCAGTCACCCACCAGGAAGTGGAGCTGCCTCACCTGCCCTAACCACCTGCCCAGAAAGCCAGCACCAGAGGTGAAGCCTTCTGTGAGGTCTAAACTCCAGAAACATGAGACGTGGCCGCCATCTGCGTGAAGGGTTTGAGAGGCTTCACTTTCCATACCTCTCTCCCCACACTGCTCCGCTCTCCTGGGAGGGCTAATTTCTGAGTCCCCCAAAGGATAACTCTGCAGGAAAAATAGCCCCATGACAGAGAGGATATCAGCTTGTTCTCCTCTCCTTTCTAACATACAGCTACTTGCTTGCTTTCTGGGTGGATAACTGGGTCCACACAGCTCCTCACCTTCTTTCCTGAAGAAGCCCCTCTGGCTTCTATGTCCCTTCCAGGGTGAGTATTCCCAGGAGTCCTTCCTCTGCTCTCACAAAACAGAGAAGGGGCTTCTGTTCCCAACAGCTTAATAAACCTGACTATACACAGTTCCTCAGATGCCCCTGAAAGGGAAAAACTATTTAGGGGAAGAGCTGGGAGTACAATCAAGAGGTCCTGGCTCCTTTTGTGGTCCCCACTGTCCATGCCCCCTCTCAGGCGAAGCCTGCTCTCTGTCACTGAGTGTGAGGGGACTTGTGGAGTCCAGCTCACTGCCCACACCTGCTGCATCAGGCAGCCTAGGACCTTCTCTCCAGCAAAGCCTTTGTTGAGCATTTTCATCGCTGGGAACCTGAAGGGATGGGTTGGAGTTCCAGCATAGGGAGCTGTCACAGCTCAGTAAGGACAGCCTGGAGAGTGGTCATGAAGGAGGGCCTCGTGGTGACCCTGCCAGACACTCTGGATGGGGTGTCTCAGGTGACCTGAGGTCATCCCAGAATCCCAGAGTTTAAGTGAGCTGTACCTCTAGCCTTCTGAGGGTTGGCAGCAGCTGTTTTGTGGCTCTTCCGTCCTTGGCCATGATGTGCTTGTCTGTAAGAACCTTACTGTTTGGGGAGATTTAAGTGAAAACATGTCAGCATATGGATTGGTTCATGACCCACTTGTCTCTTAATACAAAAGGGTTCCTGCCACAGCCCTGCACTGAACCCCACAGTTCCTCTAACTCATACTAATCCATAAAATCTAGGTTAAATCCCAATGTGTCTATAAAGTCTTCCATGACAACTCTAGCTCATTCCAATGCTCTCTTTCTCAGAAATCATATAATATTAGGACCACCCATTTATTTATTTAAGAAATATTGGGTAACTACTATGTATTTAGTATTATGATGAGCATTGCTATTGAAAAAATGAATCCAACATATATTCTGTCCTCAAGTCCCTTACAGTGAAGTAGGAGAGACAAGCTCTATAGAGAAATGACTGAGCTAGAAGGTAAACAGTCATAAGTTCTGAAAAATAGTTTGTAGTGGTAAATAGGGAGAGAGAGTGTGAGAGAAAAAGAGAGATGGGAAATTTTCAAGGAAGAATAAATTCAGCAACTAACATTTGAATCAAGTCTTGAAATACTTGGTCATGTGGAGTTGGAGGAAAGCACTGCAGGAAGCAAAAACAAGAGAAGCAAAGGGGCGGAAAATCCTAGAGTAACAATCTAATGCTTGAGTTAAAATGTGGGGAAATGGGAGTAATGAACTGTTTTTAATATAACATAAGTAAAGAGCTGTTATCCAACATTGACCTGTTGATTTGCAAAGCATTGATTAGTTACCAAGTCTATCAATGATAATCAGGCCTGAGGATGATTTCTGCCCTACCCCAAATCAAGTAATCTTGGAATTTTAAGGACATCTTAGAGATCACCGCATCTCTGCAGTTTCCCCTCTGCCTCATTTGGGAGGCTGGTCATTGAGACAGCCTCACATTGGAGACGTCTTCTTGCTGTAATAGAGGGCCCGGGGAGATGCACTTTGTCCACTTGAAACTGTGGGTCAGTCTGTGGTCACTGCCTTGACTGCAAGCCTAGGTGGAGGGGTCTTTGTGGCAGGGGCTACATAACCTGGAAGAGTTCTTTTACATCCAGTAAGGAGAAGAGCAGGGAAGAGGGGAGCAAGAAGCCATTATTACACCCCCCAGGTTGCAAATCTGTCAGAGGTTCTCTGTCCTGGCTGGACATTAGAACTCCCTGGGAAGGTTTAATGACTTACCCTTACCCAGGTGTCACCAATTAAGCCAATTCAATCAGGATTCTTGGTGAAAGGCCTGAGAATCAGTATTTTCTTCTTAAAGCCTCCCAGGTGATTGCAATAATCAAGGGAGCTGAGCATCTCATCTAACAGAGGGTCAGGAATTGTGGCTGGAAATACCGACCACCACACCTTTGCAAGATATCTTTAATTTCTGTAACTTTTATGTGTGGTTTTTCAAACTGTCTCTTCTCCTTTCAGGATTACCAGTAAAAGGAAAATGATAGAGGACTACGTCTTCATTTTAGGAAGTGGCGAGAAAGAGCTGGCAGTTGGAAGTAGCTGTTCACTGAAATTCTGAGACAGCAGTGATCAGGTGGGTGCTTTAAAAAGTCCTGGTGCCTGAGTCTCTCCTTCAGAGATTCTGACTTAGTTAGCTTGGGTGTGAAATCCAAGCATCATGGTTGTCTAAAGGTCCCACGTAATGCTAATGTGTAGCTGATGCTGAGACTCTGCACTGTCCTGGGTTCAAGGTTGTGTGTGAGTGCATTTGCCTTGACTTCTCTATAGTCAGAGCAGACAGTGCAGTCTTCTTACTCCTACAGTCTCACCTAAACTCTGCACAATCCGCTTGCCTGGGAGGGGCTTCTCATTCAGTACTGCCTCCTCTGCTTCTCAGATCCAAACTGAGACCAGAGAAGATTAGGCCACCAATGTGTGCACTCAATTCTCATTTTTATCAACAAGAGATTTAAAAAACTTATTTGGTGACCATATCCCCAGACAGTCATATCCGTCCTACTGCTACAGCACCTCTGATTTCTGGGATCTCCTTAACCACTCCTGCCCCTGAATTTCACAGCCCCTGCTCAGGTGATCATCACTCTTCCCCTTCTGTTAGAGTTAACAGACTCCAAATGCTTCCCATCCTCTGATTCCCAGCAATTCTGTGCAAGGGTATGACATTGCTCGTAATAAAGCTATAGCCCTGCTTATTCATTGGGCAATAGAGACATTGATATTTTCTGATCCAGAGCTTGACATAAAATCTAAAAGACTTAATTCAATCTGGGTTTCCAAGTATATGCCTTCTTCCTTTGAGGACATATCCTTAGGGCCATTGGTCCATCTACCAGCCTGAGTCAAGGACAAGTGGAAATCCAGTCAGTGACTGTGCAATGCAGAGTCCTAACTCCCCCTGTCAGCAGCCAACCCACAGGCTGTGCTTACAGGTTTGACTTTAGAGAGGAGTAGCAGACAACATACACGAAATAAATAATTTCACATTAAACAAAGTCCAGTATAAGGGCTTAAGTAACAACACTAACACTAGTGATTTATTGAACAAGGGATTTTAAATGTACACTTCAGAGTAGGCTCCCTTACCTTGGAGAAATGTACTCAGCTGGTCTGACACCCACAATCATGGGTATCTTCTCCCTGATTCTTGCCATACCTTCACTTGATTTTCACTTATTTCTAGAACGCTTTAAAGCCAGGTTACGTTTTTAAACGCTTTCTAGTTTCTTTGGATTTCTATTTTGAAATCTGCTTTGGCTCATCCCTCAGAGAACAATGAGGAAATTCCACCTAAATCTTACTATATTCAAAGAAGAAGCCTTCTTTTATCATTTTTTTAAATAAATTTTATTGTGCATATTTAAGGTAAACAACATGATGTTATGGGATACACACACATAGTAAAATGGTTGCTATAGTGAAACAAATCAACATACCCATCATCTCACACAGTTGCCCCGTGGCAAGAGCAGCTGTAATCTATTCATTTAGCAAAACCCTAAATACACTTTATTAACTCTGGTCCTCATGTTGTACATTAGATCTTTTACCTTATTTTATTTCCCCAAGTATTGTGACCCACTCGGCTAGCAGAGGATGGGAGGGACAAGGTGGTGGTGGCATTGGGCATCTCAACCAAGAGCAGGGCTAAGGCATTTAGTTGGTAGAGGTCAGTGTGTGAGGGATGGCCAGGGTCCCCAGAAAATGCTCACCTAGACACTGGGAACTCACTACAGGGCTTTGAACACAAATGGTTTAAAATGTCTGTGTTGAGTAAGTGAATGAGCGGACTGATACCTCCCCTGCTGGGACATTTCCTTACAGGAACTCATGGAGCCAGAAGCTGGGACCAACAGAACTGCTGTTGTTGAGTTCGCTCTACTGGGCCTAGTGGAAACAGAAGAGATGCAGTCTGTGGTCTTTGTGCTCTTCCTCTTCGCCTACCTGGTTACAGTCGGGGGCAACCTCAGCATCCTGGCCGCCATCTTGGTGGAGCCCAAACTCCACACCCCCATGTACTTCTTCCTGGGGAACCTATCAGTGCTGGATGTTGGATGTATCACTGTCACTGTTCCTGCAATGTTAAGTCATCTCTTGTCCCACAAGCATACAATTTCATACGGAGCCTGCCTTACACAACTATTCTTCTTCCACCTTCTGGCTGGGATGGACTGCTTCCTGTTGACCGCCATGGCCTATGACCGATTCCTGGCCATCTGCCGGCCCCTCACCTATAGCACCCGCATGAGCCAGACGGTCCAGAGGATGTTGGTGACTGCATCCTGGACTTGTGCCTTCACCAATGCACTGACCCACACTATTGCCTTAACTACTCTCAACTTCTGTGGCCCTAAAGAGGTCAATCACTTCTACTGTGACCTCCCACAGCTCTTCCAGCTCTCCTGCTCCAGCACCCAACTCAATGAGCTGCTGCTCTTTGCTCTGGGTTTTTTGATGGTAGGTGCACCTGTGATTCTCATCCTCGTCTCCTACATCCACGTGGCAGCTGCGGTTCTACAAATCCGCTCAGCAGAGGGCAGGAAGAAGGCCTTCTCCACATGTGGCTCTCACCTCACTGTGGTGTTCCTCTTCTATGGGACAGGTATTTTCAACTACATGCGTCTGGGTTCAGAGGAAGCTTCGGACAAGGATAAAGGGGTTGGCGTTTTCAACACTGTTATCAACCCCATGCTGAATCCACTTATCTACAGCCTCAGAAATACTGATGTTCAGGGTGCTCTGTGGCGGATACTTGTGGGGAGGCGGTCATGACCTGAGAGGTGACAAGGTCTCTCCTTTCCTGCCTCTTCAGGACTGAGGGAAATTTCCCAGGAAGGCAGTAACCAGTAAAAATTAGTCGATAACCATTTTTCTTATCTCCTGATGCCTGAAGATCAGTGTTCTGTATTTATCATATACAAATGCAGGAGACCCTGCATAATTCATTCCTTTATTCACTCAACAAATATTTATTGAATTACTTCTATGATCCAGACAGTCTTTTAGAGCATTGATGAATGAAATAGAGAAAAATCTCTGCACTCATACAACTCACATGCTATAAAAGTAGACAAAGTAAGCGTCACATGTAGTGCGTCACATGGTGATATGTGCTATGGAGAAAAACAAAGAGGGAGGATATGAAGTTGGGCACTGCCAAGCAAGCCTCCTGGGCAAGTGGCTGCCTTGTTTTCAGTTGTGCCCATTTTCTGGGCAGAGTTGAAGCCTTGCAGCCCTGTATGTCTGCGAAGCAGTGTTTCCTGGGGAAGGGCCATTTGGTTAGTCACAGCTGAAGTTAACTAAGAATGTCACTGCAAAGTTTCCTTCTGGTGGGGATGTCAGATTCCCTCCGGATCAGAGTATGGAAAGTTTTTTTTGTTTGTTTGTTTTTTAAACCATGAGCCCAGTGCCAAACATTACTTCATTCAGCTGTTTGCCTTTCACCTTCAAGAAAATCGGTTTCTTCTCTCTACTACCACATAAGAATCCCACTGGATAGTTAGGGTACAGTTGGGTCTAGAGAGGAAAAGAGCCCACTAAATAAAATTGCATTAATGCACACATGATATATCCTGAAGTCAAGAAAGGAATATTCCATCTCCATCCCCTGCCATGTCTTTTTCTCTTAATTAATGTCACCTTCCTCACACATGTGATAAAGCCTTTGAAAGAGTAAGCATTTATACTCCATTTAAGTCTTTAGAATTTTCATTGTAGAGTACCCAACACAGTCTTTTCCTCCAAAGTCTTTCTTTTCTCTCCCAAAGCTCCTTGCTTGGAAAAAACATATTTATAAATGTAGTTCCTGGAAGAAAATCTCTTTCTTTCTTTTTCTGTCTTTCTCTCCCTCTCTCCCTCTCCCTCTCCTGCATGGACTGAGCTGATTATTTAAATTGAGGAACACAAAGGTGTCATATGCATACATTAAAACTCATCTTTAAATATGTGTTGTGCTCTCTACTTGAATCACTATTCTCTTCCACTTCCCAGATGTGTTTACCAAGTACACACCACACCCTTTTTCCCTTTGGCGATGCCTCTTTCTGACTTTATGTTATTAGCACATCAGGACAGCTCCAATCCACAGTATTTCCTCCCCGTTGTGTTCATCCAGCCCCCAGCCTGTTCATTTCTGATTCTCTCCAGCCTCCCTGGGAAGGCTGCTTACCCTGTCCTGGCAATTCTACAGTCCCTCTGCTGTGTCATTCCTAAAACTGTCCCCATGGCTGCACCTGGAGCTTGGCTTCTCTGTGATTTCCTCTTGGGGTCAAGGGACTAGAAAGATGAGCTGAGATGAGGAAGTGAAGCTATGAGAGTGGAAGACAGGACAGGATTGGAGTGGAGCAAGGATGATGAAATATGAGGACACAGGGACAGAATGGTGAGCAAAAGGGGTAGGAAGGAAGGGTGGAAGTGTGGGAAAGGACACGATGAGAAAATGGGAGATGAGAAAGAATGGGAGAAGTAGGGGCACCCAACAAGATGCCTCAGGAGTATCAATGAGATGAAAAAATTGACATGCAATAAATGAAGAATGAGAAGGTGTGGGGAATGAGAATAAAATTCATATTGTGGAATCACCTCCCAGCAGTGTGTGGCCATATAATAACCAGCTTCTGTACCTTTGATGTTATCACTTGACCTCACCCTTCCTACTAGGAAAAACATTGAGCTTAGGTTTTCCTGAAGGTGTAATGTTATAAAGTAGTCTGGGTAGTCCTGCTTCCTCTGGCTAGGAGATGATTATAGAAGGACAGAAGTAGGACTGACAGACGGGAGAGAGGGAGGAAGATGTGCATGCAGAAAGTTCACTCTTCACAACCCATCAGGCCATCAAAGTCCTCAGCCTCCCTACCTTTGGGGCCATGCCTGCCAATTTCATGTAGAGAACAGAGATGAAATATGATACTCATGGATCTCCAGATACTTTAGGATTAAAGAGAATGTGTTTCCCTTAAACGAAAAATTCTTGCAAACAAAAATCAGGGGTATGCCATGGTGGGACTGCAAGTTAGTACAACCCCTGTGGAAAGTAATTTGGAGATACCTCAAAGAGCTAAAAATAGAAATACTATTTGATCCAGCAATCCCACTACTAGGCATCTATCCAAAGGAGGAAAAAAACATTCTATAATAAAGACATCTGCACTTGAATATTTATAGCGGCACAAGTTACAATTGCAAAGATGCAGAAACAACCCAAATGCCCATCAACACATGAGTGGATTAATAAAATGTGGTATATGTATACCATGGAATACTACTCAACTACAAAACACAATGGTGATCTAGCACCTCTTATATTATCCTGGATAGAGATTGAGCCCATCCTTTGAAGTGAGGTATCACAAGGATGGAAAAACATGCACCACATGTACTCGCCATCAAACTGGTACTAATTGATCAACACTAAGGTGCTCACATGGTAGTAATACTCACTGGGTGCCGGTCAGGTAGGGGGATTGGGGGGTGGCTAGAGCAGGTGGGGTGAGTAAACCCATAGCCAATGGAGACGGGGTGCACCATATGGGGGAAGGACACACTTGTGGCCCTGGCTTGAGTGAGGCAAATGCATTTGATGTAACCAAAATGTTTGTACCTTCATAATATTCTGAATTTAAAAAAATCAGGGATATGGGTTATAATTGCAACATCACCACTCATCCACTGCTCTGTGATCTTAGAAATTTCCTTACCATGGTTGGTAAATTTCCAAGCCTATGGTCAAGCTTGGATCCACCTGTACCATAGGGGACTGGGACAAGATTATCTCTCCACAGTTCATCACATTTAATGATCAGTCATAATAGCGTGAATGAACTTTTTCCCAGGTCTAAACACATCAGAAAACATTTTGAGACATTACCGCTACCACTCCCACCTCCCCGTCTACCCCATGGGCACTTAGCACTGCCTCAACTAATCTTATTTATGAACCCAAAAAATCCCCAAGCCTTGGCATTGCTTCCTCCTGAGCATTCATCCCTTTCCTGTGTTCTACTTGTTCCCCAAGACCCAAGGGGTTTCTTTAACAAGTGGAGAAGTTTCGTTTCCTTGGGGATTTTTCTCATTGTGCTCCCAAATGTAAGTATGTTTATTTTAAGATTATTCAGAAATACTACACCTGATAGTAGAAACATTCAGAAAATATTGTTTTGTCAAGTATAAAATAAAAATCCAAGTGTTCCTTCACTGCACCAAAAATCCCACTATTCCAAGTTCACACTTCTTAAGAATTTTGTTTTTATTCCTCCAGAGATTTTATGAATATGTGATATGCCCATTTCACATCAGTAGAACTATACTGTTCTGTGATCTGCTTATTGTTTATCCTATACGTTATGCAATGCAATATTTTACATGGCAAAGACTAAATTCCTGCTTTATCTGTTTTATGGTAGTACAGTATAACATTAAACATATAAACCATAATTTATTTAATCAAACCTCTATTGATATAATTAGGTTGTTTCTGATTGCTTTACAATGCAAAAAATATTGTGACGAATATCCTTACAGTGATGTCTTTCCAGGTTTATGCAATTATTTCCCTAGGATTAATTCTTATGAATAACTTTTTCAGATTAAAAACATGAAAATATTAAATTTGAGATACAGATGCACACACATACACACACACCCCTCCTAATTTCCAAAACTTTGCACTAATTTATAGTTCACTAAATTATGATAATATCTGTTTACCCATTTCCCTGCCACTAAGGGGGGTTATGAATAAATAATTCATTTAATTTTTACAGTCTGAAGATTAAGAAATTGTAGTATTTGTATTGAAATTTTTCCAGCTTTATTGAGGTATATTGACAAAGAAAAATTGTATCTATTCATGGTACACAACATGGTGTTTTGATAAATGTATATATCATGAAACAATTATCACAATCAAGCTAATTAACATATCCATCATCTCACATAGTTATCATTTCTTTTTTGTGGTGAGAATATTTAATATCTACTCTCTTAGCAGTTTTCAAGTACATAGTACCTTAATATTAACTATAGTCACCATGCTGTACAACAGAACTCCAGAACTAATTGAAACTTTGTGCCCTTTGACCAACATCCAAGATACTATTCTTATCTTTGTCCCTTTATAGGTAAAGTGGGGTTTTTTTTTTCCCTTGTGGCTTCTTTCAAAATTTTCTCTTTGTCTCTCATTTTCTGAAGTTCAAATATAATATTTCTACACGTAGATTAGTTGGTATCATCCTGTTTGGTGTTCTCTGAGTTTCTTAGATCTGTGGTTTGGTGTCTGTTATTAATTTTGGAAAATTTTTAGTTATTATTACTTCAAATATTTCTTCTGTCCCTTTTTCTCTCTTTTCTCCTTCTGATATTACTGTTATGTATATGTTACACCTTTTTTATTGTCCTACAGTTTTCAGATATTCTCTTCTACTTTTTCATGCCTTTTTTCTATTTGCTTTCCAGTTTGGGAAGTTTCTATTTATATATCTTCAAGCTCACAGGTTTTTTTTTTTTTTTTTTTTCCTCATCTATGTCCAGTCCACTGATAAGCCGATTGTTTTATTCCATCTGAGCTGCTACAACAGAATACCATAGACTGGTAGTTTATGAACAAGAGTTTATTTCTCACAGTTCCAGGGACTGGCAAGTCCAAGATCAAGGTGCTGGTAGATTTGGTGTCTGATGAGAGCCCACTTCCTGCTTCCCAGATGGCTGTCTTCTCGCTGCATCCTGATATGTTACAAGGAGTTCTCTGGGGCCACTCTTATAAAGGCACTAATCCTATCCATGAGGGCTCTGTCCTCATGACCTAATCATCCCCCAAAGGCTCCATCTCCAAATACCATTCCATTGGGGATTAGATTTCAACATACGAATTGTGGGGAGGGGAGACAAGCATTTGTCTATATACCCATCAAAGCCATCATTGTTCATTCTATTATGGTGTTTTTGATTTCTAGCATTTCCTTTTGATTCTTAAAGTTTCTATCTTTCTGCTTACATGTTGTCCACTTTTCCATTATAGCCCTTAGCATAATAATCATAGTTATTTTAAATTCCCAGTCTTAATTCCAAATCTCTGTTACGTCTGAGTCTAGTTCTGGTGCTTGCTTTATCTCTTCAGACTGTGTGTTTTGCCTTTTGGCATGCCTTATATTAATAACTTTTTGCTGAATGCTGGACATGATGTATTAGGTAAAAGGAACTACAGTAAGTAGGCCTTTGGTGTGAAGTCTTGTGTTTATCTGCCCAGGACTTAGACTGTGTTTACTGTTTGCTGAAGCTGTAGGTATCAGACACTAAGATTTCCCCTGCTGTCCTAGATTTTGTCCCCCTGCTGTCTTTGGGTTTCCCTAGCCATTCCTCCTTTAACAGGATCTGAGCCTTGCAGTTCTTTCCATCGTAATCGCATTATTATGTAGGAGTCCTACTGATGTGGTGGTAAGATGTGGGGGCAGGGAAAGCATTCTATAATCCTATGACTAGATCCCAGTCTCACTCAGGACTCACGGGGAGTCTGTGTCCCTGGGCTGTGACCTTCACAGTGCTACCCAGCTCCCTCCTCTCCCTTAGGTGGGACAGGAAGGCTAGAGTCAGGTATTTCCTTTCCCATATTGAAGGCTAGAGGGGGCTGGATACTTTTCTTTCCCCACATTGTCAATTAGGCTCTGGGAAATCCGACACTTGGTTAGGCTCTGATAAAACAGTTTCCCTTGAGGGCAAGACTTTGTTAAAGAAATATACTCTGGGCATATTTCAATATGGTCAACTTTCCCCTCCCCCTGCCAGAAGCATAAAAGCATTTTTTCCCAATCTTCACATGGAGAATGCGGTGGCATTCCTGGAGGTAAAACCCTATTAACACTGTCCATCCAACCCAGACTTTTTAACTCTCAAGCTAGGGCACTTCTATTCTCCAGCAATTAGTCGATTGCAGTCTATGTGCTCCTACTTTCACTATCTGCAGCAGTGGGCTTCTGCTCCAGGTATGCTGGGATTCTGTGTATCCACCTCTCTCCAATTTCCAAGGAACAGCTTTCCCCATGAACTCAGTTCTCTGAGGAATCTAAGAAAGTTGTTACTTTTCAGTTTTCTCAGCTGTTTCCTTGTTGTGAGGATCAGAATGATGACTTCCAAGTTCTTTGCATATTGGAGTATAAAACAGAAGTCCACATTTTATTATATGATAATTGTTTGTGATGACTATTTACGGTCTGTCTGACTTCTATTACACCCTTTTTAACAGCTGGCAATTGCTGTCTGGCATCCAGTTGGTTCCAGGGAGTGTGGTTCCAGCCATGGCTCCCGAGTGGCAGTATCAAGGTATCTACTGCCCTGGCCACAGGGAGGGTTCTAGGTAGGCATGGGACCTATATTAGTTTAATAAGATTCTTTATACTACCATTTCTCAACTGGGTTTTCATGAGAGATTTAGGATCTACGCAAACTAATTTAAATGACTATTTTCTCAATTCTCCCAAGGAGACATAGCTAGCGACACTAGCAGCAATCTAGATGCATGGGTCAAAAGTTGTCTATCACATAGAACACATGCCATTAGGTTAATTCCCTCAGGGAATGCTGGTTGGGGTTGGAAAGGACCACTCTAGACTCTGTTAGGTAGAGATGAGGGTATGCAGGTGGCACAGACCCATGAGGATAAAGAGTAGAAACCACAACAGTGGGAAATGGTGCTTTAGTGACTTGCCCTCTTTGGGGGCATGTACAGAGGAACAGAGAACCTGTCCACGGGTAACCTTCCCCCATTAGCTTAGTAAAACTCACAACCCCTAGCGCCATGACAGTTCCTGAGCCAGCCATACAAGGACAGAAAATGGGAGGATACATGATTCTGGGAATCCCCACCCACTTCTCCCGAAAAGACATGAATATTCCACCCCCAGCTTAACATATTATTAGGGATTAGCATAAAGGAAAGACCCTAACCCTGGGATGATGCTGTTCCTTATTGGAGCAATCCACTCTCTACGGACCTTGAAAGTGTACTGTACTTTCTATACTCTGTCTTTAAACTCAGGATCTTCTCTACTCACAGGGACAGCCCTGTTCCTCTCTCTCTGGAACATACTTTTGCTTTTCAAATAAAGGGTGCTTGTGTGAAAGGGTTTCGTGTCTGTCATCCCTCCATCCCACCAGCCCTGCTTGTGGCTCTTCCAAGCAAGGAGCCAAAGGAACAGGACAGCTCTATCTCTCGAAACCCACCCTAACACTCCTAGGCAAGCAAAGAAGTAACCTTGCCCTCAGAAGTCTGAGAGGCCTCAAAGAGCTACCAACTATGACTTGCTGGACAAAACCCTGAAGAGAAAGGAATCTCAAAAAGACACTGCTGACGATTGAACTGCTTCCCCTCAAAAGGCATCTGCTGATTCCAATACAGGAACGGAGATAGCAGGAAATGCAGCTCAGAAGTGAGTGGAGTTTTAACAGGCTCATGGGGCTGGAAAGACAAAACTTGGAGATAAAGTCTTGCTAAAGGACAAAGCACAGTAAACACTCTAGGTTTTCATTTGTGACTTACAACATGCTACATCCTAGGAGTAACGAATAATAGGAAATAGGACAACCCTCACAAAGAGTGAAACTCAGCTTTAATCAGCTCCATCATTTCTGCCAGAAGCAAAAAATGTTATTTCTGCAGGTAGAAGCTATCATCCAGAGAAGTGCCATCCAATAGAATTTTTGTGTGTGTGTGTGACAGAATCTTGCTTTGTCATCCTGGGTAGAGTACAGTGGCATCATCATAGTTCATTGTAATCTCCAACTCCTGGGCTCAAGGGATCCTCCCGCTTTGGCCTGCCAAAGGGCCAGGATTACAGGTATGAGCCACTGCATGCAGCCTAGGAATTTAATCTGGACCACGTGTGTAATTTAAAATTTTTTAGAGCCACTTTAATAAAAGTATAAAGAAGCAGGTGAAATTAATTTTAATGATGTATTTTATTTAATTCAATAATCTAAAATATTACCATTTCAACATGTTAATCAATATTTAAAAAGCATAAGTGAGATATGTTGCATTCTTGTTTATCTTACTGTCTTTGAAATCTTGGTATTTTAAATTGATTGCTGGTAGGATTCAACTCCTTGCTGGTTGTTGGACTGAGGCCTCAGTGCCTTGCTGGCTGTTGGCTAGAAGCCACCTTCAGTTCCTCACCAGTCTTTTGCAACCTAATCTCAGAAGAGATGTCCCACTGCATTTACTGTATTCTACTTGTCAGAAGCAAATCCCTAAATTCAGCCCATGCACAAGGGAGGGGATTGTACACAGAATGCCCTGAGGCGGCTGCCTCACCCACACCCCAAATGCCCATCAGCAGGTCAATGGACACAGATGAAATGCCAATTAGCAATAGAAAGGAGCACACTACTGACATTCACAACAACATGGATACATTTTAAAACATTATGTTGATTGAAAGAAATCAGACACAAATGATTCCATTTGTCTTGAATTCCAGAAAATGTAAACTAATCCACAGTGAAAAAAGCAGATCTATGGCTGCCCACACCCTGTGGTGGCGGGAGTGGTCAAAGACAAAAGAGTGAGGAAAATGGTCTGCATTTTGATTGTGGTGGAGGTTATACTAGTATACACATTTGCCAAAACTCATCGAATTGTATGCCTTAAGTTGTATGTGAATTATATTTTAAATAAATTATACCTTCATAAACCTAATAGAAAGGAATGTCCAATAGGATACCATTTACATTAAGTCCCCAAAATTTACAAACATAAATAACATGTCATTTATGATACATGTATATTCTGAAAATAGAATAAATGAATTAGAGTTATTTTTTGTCATACCAACTAAATTGGAGTCAAGGCACCAAGGGAAAAAAATCACTCCGGGCATAAAGTGCCTGCTCCAAGAATTATCCCACAGCCCAGCTGCTGAAAGACCTGCTGTAACCCTAAGACCAGTTTTACCTAGTGTTAGAAACATTGAGGGAGGAACACACAAGGCCAGGGTAGGTGAAAAGAAGTTTATTTTAACGTCTGCATCCGGACGGGCTGAGGCCAAGGTGACATCAGCCCCGAATGGGGGCTTCTAGGGCTTTTATAGTCCTCAGAGTGGTGGGGCCAGTTTAAAGGTAAAGCTCCCATGGAACCTCCTGCCAGCCTCTGGGTTCAGCCTAACACCTGGCAGCTGCTGAAATTACCTGCTGTTCCACTAAGGCTAGTTTCCCTACTGCTATCACTTGCCAATCAGGACTTGCCAGTACCCAAAACTTCATTAGCACCAATGAGCTTTCTTTCGAAACAATAAACTTAACATTTCTCTTTCCTAATAAAATGCCAACCTTTTCTTTGTTCTCTGGACATACCAAAGACCAGCCCACTCTGGGTATATGCCTTGAATTGCAATTCTGTTTTTATATATTCCCAAATAAAACTTTTTCTTAGAGATTCATCTCTATGTTTTTATTTGACTCTGACAATATGTGATATAGCTATGAATGGAAGGAAGAAAATAATAAACACAAAACTCAGGATCATGGTTATTGCTGGAGGAGAGACATACATAGGGGTTCTATGGTACTGGAAACTGAACAATATACAATTAAAAAATGCACAAGAATAATTAACAAAAGAAATTGTTAGGGTGATGACTCACTAGGTGCTCACTGTGTGGATGGAGAAAGATTTCTCACACAAAAGATTAGGACATAAAGATGTAAAAAGTTTGCTTTCTTAGAATGAGAGAGAGAAAAGAAAGAAAAAGAGAAAGAGAAGGAGGAAAGGAGGGAGAATAGGCCACGACACATGGAGGAAGGAAGGAGGTGTTGGGCGGTGAGGCCAAGTGGCTTGCTGTTTTAAAAGGGCAACAAAAATTTTTTTCCTTGCTGCAGACTGACAACAGAAGCAGCTGTGGAGCAGCTATGTTTGCTTTTTCCTTTTATTTTTTTCTTTTCTCTGTAAAGCCAGCTCATCAAAGTCCTTGAAATGTGGTTCTGGCAGGAACTGAGGCAGAGAGTTCACACCCCTACTGTCCGCTTAGGACTCCTCAAGGCTGTGAAAATGAACTCTTAGAGATAATGAGTTAGGCTTGAAGACAATGAGTTGAGTCCCAGGTGTTTTAACCAAACAAAACAGAGGGGGCAGTTGCACTGTGAGTTTCTCTTTAAAGGGGCAATTATGTGCTGTGAGTTTATTTCTCTTACTTTCTGTTTGATAGTTGATTGTGCTCTGTTAGCTAGTTTAGCAAGCCCGTCCTTTCAGAAATGCAAATTGCTAACAGACACTAGGAAAAAGTTCAATCTTACTACATCAGAGCAATTCAAAAGAAAACAGTAATTGGGATGCAATTTGTACCTGTAAGATAAACAAAAATATATGAAAACAATGACATATAGCATTAGGATATGGGGAAATGAAGTTAATTAAAGCAGTAAGAGTGAAGCCCCTGAAGTTGAGAACATGGAACCAGAGGCAGGTATTAAATACCTTCTTAAACACTGCAGTCTAAACATGGGAAATTCAAAAGACCTTCTTTGTCTCTGTCTGCCTTTCCCCACATGAGTTTCAGGCTGGGATCCCGCTTTATACACTACTACTGCAAGCTGGGTGGGTGGTGTGTTGCCGGGGTCCACACTAATCATTTGCTTTCAGTTGAGTTCTAGTCATTCTGAGCTGGTCCTATGTTCTAATGACTCCTATATCCCCCACAGGCCTTGCACAGGGTGGAAGAAATTTCCAGTCTCCACTTCAATGCCCCAAATTACCCTCATTTCAACCTTTGAAAGGCTTTCCCCTGGAGAAGTCTGCCCAGAGCCCCATGCATGTCCTTGTTCCTCAGGCTGTAGATGAAAGGGTTCATCATGGGGGTCACCACAGCGTACATCACTGTGGCTACTGAGTCCTTCATGGAGTAGGTGTGCAAGGGTTGCAGGTACACCATGCAAAGTGTCCCATAGAAGAGGGAGACCACAGCCAAATGGGAGGCACAGGTGGAGAAAGCTTTGTACTTCCCAGTGGCTGAGGGTATTTGGAGGATGGCTCTGATGATGCGGACATAAGACATGATCATGAACCCTAAGGGGGTGAGGAAGATGAAGCAGCCCATGGCCATCAGCACTGTGTGATTGACTTGGATGTTGGAACATGCCAGCCTCAGCAGGACGTACATCTGACAGAAGATGTAGTGGATCTTTCGAGACCCACAGAAGGTCACTCTGGTCATGAGCAGGGTGCAGATGAGGCCATAGAGGATAGATAGGACCCAACAAAAGGTGAGGAGCCAGATACAGAGCTTAGGGCTCATGGCTGTGACATAGTGGAGGGGGCGGCAGATGGCCACATAGCGGTCATACGCCATCACGGCCAGGATGAGGTTGTCCAAAGTCACCAAGGAGACCAGGAAGTAGAGCTGCGTCAGACACCCTGCGTAGGAGATGGCTTTGTTCTGGGACTGAAGGTTCACCAGCATCTTGGGGATGGTGTTGGTGACAAAGAAGAGGTCAGTGAAGGAGAGGTTGGCCAGGAAGAAGTACATGGGAGTGTGCAGGCAGGAGTCAGAGCTGATGGCCAGGACGATGAGCACATTCCCCACCACCGTGACCAGGTACATGCACAGGACCATCCAAAACAGGATTCGCTGCTGCTCAGGTCTGTCCGAGATCCCCAGGAGCAGGAACTCTGAGCCCTCACTCTGGTTGGCTCCATCCATTTCCCTCAACTTTCTGCAACAGTATCACCAGTGAATGTTCACAAAGTGCCCTCAATTGAATAAGGACAAGAAGATAAGCAAAATCAATTATTTTCTTAGAATTAAAAATACCATGAACTAAATTTTATAATATCTTTAGATAGGCAAAAAAGTAAGAACAGACCCAAAAACATAATATGAAAATTTTTATGCCACTTAATCATTCCAGAAACTTCTAATCTGGCATACTCAATATTATAGAAATAATATCTATGACTTATTTTAAATCCTATTATTACATCTTACCATACTCTCAAAGTGTTTAAAGATTAGTATATTATGATACTGTATAGATTTTAATATGATATTTAAGACAGATGTATGCATCATAAGAAATAAAAATTGTACAATTGGATAAAGGGGGAAAAGAAAAAATATTGGAAGGGAAAAGGACAAATTCTCATTATTTGCTGATATAATGAGTTGATCTGGGAAACCTCAAACAATCAACTGAAATGTCATTAGAAATAAAAAGGTACCTTTTGTAACAGCTTGGATAGAACTGAAGACCATTCTTCTAAGTGAAGTACTGTAAGAATGGAAAAACAAACACCACAGGTAGTCACTATTAAACTGGAACTAATCGATCCACACCCATGTGCACATATGGTAATAAAACTCAATGGAAAGCAAGCAGGTGGAGGCGGGGAGGGAAGAGATAAATTCACACCTAACAGATACAATGTACACTATCTGGGTGATGGGCACACTTATAACTTTGACTCAAACTGTGCAAAAGCAATTCACATAACCAAAACATTTGTACCCCAGTAACATTCTGAAATTTTTTAAAAAAGAAAGAAAAAGGAATGTCAGTAAAGTGGCCAATCACAAAATGGATAGACCCAATTACAAAGCTAATGGTGCTCCCACTAAGCCACACAGTGCTGCGATTAAATGTGCCTTCAGAACTCTTGAACTCAAGCCTAAGCATTGCCACTTAATAGCTGTGAAACCTCAGGCAGGTTACTTGAGCTCTTTAAGAACCAGATCCTTCATGTGCAAAACAGGTTGTGACAAGGATTTAGTAATAAAGTATTTAACACAAAGAGTTGACATGCAATGAGCACTCAATTATATAAAATCATATATATATAAAATATATATAATGTTCTTCATTATATATATTATATATGTAAGAATATATGTAAGGTTAAAATACAATGCAAAGCAATCCTATCCACATCATCAACAAACTAATCTAAGTATTATGATATTAATAAGAATTGGGCAGGGCCATTAAATTCTCCAGAGAAACATAAGATAAAAATTTAATAAATGGATAGAATTATCAAGATTCTAGATAGAAAGATGAAATATTACAAATGTGTTTGTTTACTTTTTTTTAACTTAACCTATTCAAAGTCAAAATCATAACAGGATTTTTGTGAAACAAAAACTATTTTAAATTTCATCTAAAAATAAACATGAAAAGCAGCTAGGAAAACGTTGAAAAAGAGAGTAAGAAGAGGCCACTTGTTCTGCGTATCCAGGAATCTAAAACAGTGTGGTCCCAATGCTAGAATGAGCAGATCAGTAGAACTGGATGGAACTTCAGAAACAGAGCCACATACACATGGGACTCAGTGGATCATTAGGGCAGTACTTTAAATTAGCAGGTAAAATTTGCATTATTCAGTAAATGGCATTGGGACAAACTGTCTATTTAGGGTAAAACATTAGATAAATGTTTCATATCTTACCAAAATATTTAAAATGCATTAAAGATTAAAACTGTTTATCATGATTTTTTTCTTGTGGAAACCTAATATAGGTTAACTGAAATTTTCAAAAATAAAAAAGGAGAAAATACATAGACTAGATTTAATTCTACCATGCAGGGATAGATAAGCACTTTTTATGTTTCATGTGTCTTTTGTTGAGACATGAAGGAGCAAAAACAGACAGTTTCATGAAGTCCTGAGCCAAGAGCGCTGCAAACAAGAGAGTTGTGTGTGCAAAGGCCCTGAGGTAGGAAAGGGCTTGTTGTGCTTAAGGAACTAAATATGTGCCAGCATGGCTGGAGTGAAGGGGAGAGTGGTGGGATATGAGATTATGCAGGCAAGCTGACCAGGCGCTCTCTCTGCTCCCTTTCTCACCTTCCTCTGCTCCATTTTCTAATTGCTCCATCTTCTAATTGCAAACTGTTCATAAATTCTTTTACTAAAAAGAACATAGATCACTCTTGTGATATTATTGAGAGCTTTCTTTTAATAGCTGAAAACATTTTTGATTCATAACCTTGAGGCGATAATTGTATAATTTCCTATTTTAATAGGAAAAAATATACTTGTTTTCTTAAAGTTGTAAACTCTTTGCCATCCGGTATTGATTTATTTGCTAATATTATTATCATTAACCCACTTTTCATGACCTCACTGATCAAGTGTTGATAAGCTAACATAAAAGGCTGCACAGACTTTTAGACTTATGAACATTGCAACAGTCATTCTTCCTTGTGAAAAGTTATTAATAAGTAAAATAAATGAGCAAATAAGCAGCTCTTTAGAGATGAATGCTTTAAGCAAAATCTTGATTTTTCTCAATAATACCAAACTCATGGTGGGGAGTCAGGGAGGGGAGTGGTGACAAGGCACGTGTGGGATTCAGAAATGAGACATTTGAGGTGGAAATTTCTGTGAAGCCCCTCACTGGAGGGGATGGAGGACACCTTCGGGTTCTCTGTAGAAGTCACTGTCCCCATGAGAAGGAGGCTTTGCCCCTGAGAAGTCTGACCAGGGCACACTTCATGTCCTTGTTCCTCAGGCTGTAAATGAAGGGGTTCAGCAGGGGAGTCACCACTGTGTACATGACAGCAGCCGCTGTATCCTCCTCTACTGAGTTGGAGGAAGAGGGTGAGGGGCACAGATAAGCCCGGATCACTGTCCCAAAGAACAGGGCAACAACAGCGAGGTGAGAACCACAGGTAGAGAAGACTTTGAGCCTTCCCTGGGCAGAGGGGACTCTGAGGATGGTTGAAACGATGAGGATGTAAGAGACCAGGATGAGCATAAAGGGGATTAAAATGACTGCTCCCCCCAGGAAGAGGAGCACAAGTTCATTGACCTGGGTATCAGAGCAAGACACCTTCATCAGGGGCCCCAGATCACAGAAGAAGTCAGGAATGATCTTCCTAGAGCAGAAGGAGAGCCGGAATATGAGGAAGGTGTGCGTCATGGCAACGAGACTTGTGAGGGTCCAGCAGACAGTCACCATGAGGATGCAGCGCCGGAGGCTCATGATCATGGTGTAGTGGAGCGGGTGGCAAATAGCCACATAGCGGTCATAGGCCATCGTGGCCAGGAGAAAGATGTCCATGTCCCCAAAAGTCAAAAAGAAGTAGAGCTGAGCCAGGCATCCTGCATAGGAGATGGACCTGCTCTGGGTCTGGATGTTCACTAGGGCCTTGGGCACGGTGGTGGAGGTGAAAAGGATGTCTGCACACGACAGGCTGGCGAGGAAGAAGTACATGGGGGTGTGGAGACGTGTGTCAGTGCCTATGGCCAGGACAATGAGCAGGTTCCCAGCCACAGTGACCACGTACATCCACAGGAACAGAAGGAAGAGGATGTGCTGCTGCTCTGGCCGGTCTGAGAGTCCCCAGAGGAGGAACTCAAAGATGCTAGTCTGATTCTCTCCTTCCATGAGCCCAGGGGTCAGAGAAAGGGATCTCGGGTGAGTCCCATTAGCATTTTGTAAAAATATTTCACTTTAGATGATTGGTGAGCATGCCATTCTCTGAACCCTAGGGAAGAAGAAAGAATGAGAATGAATATGTATTAGATGGTGCATTACATGGGCACTGTGAATTGTTATTGAAATTTACTAAATGCACTATTCTAGAAAGTGGGGAAGACACAATTTAAGATAATTGAAATGGACTTCTTCTTTGATTTCTCTACACTCTTTTCCATCCCAAGTTTCTTCAGTTGTACTTTCTTTGTCTTAAGCTGTACTGTCAGAGGAGTCAAGATGCTTTCATTCATTCATTCCTCAGATATTAAGTACCAATTCTGGACCTGGCATCATACCAGGTAAATAAGACAGTGATAATCCTTCACCTCCAAGAATGTTCAACTTAATGGGATGGATATAATTATCTCTATTAAAACTTTATCAGATTTCGATTCTGATTCCCCCCACCCATTCAGCTGCCTTCAAACCACTCTCAGACCCCAGACTATACCTGTTTTGATCCATTGTGCCCAAAAGTCAATACTCTAAAGATGCAATTTCATATTATCCATGCCTCCAGAAACCAATTCAACAGACAACTATTTAGTAAAGAGCCACTGTGTACAGCTTACTCTCCAAGGTGGCAGTGAAACAACAAAGCAGAAATGATAATCTCTACTCCCTAGAATCTCAAAAACTGGTTGGATGTCCACACACACATGCGCACACACATGTACACACATGTACACATACACACACATACACACATACACACGCACACATGCACACACACATGTACACATACACACACACAGAATTTCTGACACAGGCAGACTGAGGCACAGTAGGAAGGCTTCCTGGGCCATAGATGTAGCTCAGGATTTCACCAAAGGGACGTGAGCAGCATATTGAGGCAAACTCTTGAGCAAAGGCCAGCAGGTGAGAGGCCCTGGGGAAGCTCAGAGACGGGAGCAGGAGCGTTGGGCGTGAGGTGGAGGAGAGGTAGAGGCTGGTGGAAAGCGGGAAAGGGAACTAAGGGTCAAATTAGGGAAAGTTTTGAATGGGAAGTAAAGGATTTGGAACTTTCTTCTGTATGTTATGAGGAGTCACTAAAACCACATGAACAGGTAATGATGCCAGGGCCTGAATAATGAAATCATGAAAATCCTGCTCCCCTCCCACGTGTGGAACCAACTGAGCATTAGACATGGAGTCAGTCCGTCAGATGGAGGAAAAAATTCACCTTCGTTACCAAAAAAAACTGGGTTGGAGAATGTGTCTCAGCTGTGTTTGCTAAGTAAGCCTTTTTATACTCTTCTGAAATTAAACATATTTTCCCTTCCATAGGTTAAATTGGACAATCACAGGCTTCTCCCACAGAGGGAGAACCTGTCCCTATAAAAAGTAAAACTTGGAAGAACAGAGAAGGGTGGGTGTTTCCTGAGGGAGATCAGATACTTGAACAGAAGGGACAAGCTGAAACTCAACACTCAGCAGTCACATAAGTCACTCCAGGTAGGATGGAAGGAAGCCACAGAGAGCCAGAGGCGTTGGTCTGACAGAAGAAGCCTTTGTAGGGGAAGAACCATCAGGAACGAACCATGCAAAGTGACAAGTGGGGGAATGCAAACCCAGAAATGTATACTTTCAGTAAAACCAGGACACAGACAACCCGCAATTAAAAAAAAAAAAAAAGCTTTGAAATGAATGGAAGAAATCAGCAGGATCAATGTGGGAAGCCAAGGCCAAGTAGCAAGGTAGTAAGTACAGCATGGGGAGTGTCAGACTCTGCAAATCCTCGTTCCATATTCGTCCTAGAGAGAGAGGGCCTTAACCTGAGTACCATTGCTGTAGGTCGTCTGGGGAAACAGGGCAAGATACAATGCTGGACCAGGGGAAGCGCAAAGGTGAGGAAACTGTGCAGAGAAGCAACAGGCAATAAAGCTGCATCCCTCACCATAGCAACAGAAGAAGGAGTCCCTGAACTGAGAATGCAGGCAAGTTACCCTAATCATGCTAAATCCAAGGTGCAGAAAAAGGCAAATTGTTAAAATATGAATTGTAACGAGTGATAATAGCTAAGTTGCTGGACCTATACAGAAATCTTATAAAAAAAAGAAAGCCCTGGAAATTCAAGCTTTTCATCAGAAGAGAACTCACTAGGAAATTGTCTTTACTGAGAAAAATCCAATACATTATATCTTCAAGAATTTTCAAAATCATAAAACAATTAGATTTGTGAAAGCATATTACAAAAGAGAAATAAACTCAGAGAAGATATTCCCAGACCACACGAAGATGTGAAATAGGTCTGGAACGAAATTGAAGAAAAAGTCATTTCTTCAATGAAGACTAAATTACGAAGATTTCAAAGAAGAATGGATAATATAGAAATCATTATAAGGGACACAAAAGGTAGAAATCATAAAAGCAAAAGAAATAAAATTAAAGAATGAGGTAAAGGAGTTAGAGAGAAAGAAATGGGTATAGAAGACTAACCAGGGAGATTCAGTATATTGTAAGCAGAGTCCTCAAAGAAGGAAACTAAACTTTGGAACAGAAGAATATTTAAGATTATAATTTAAATAAACTTTCCAGAAATAAAAGAAGACCTTACTCTACATATTGAAAAGGCATATGTTATACCTGGAAAAATTTATATAAAATAGTTAATTCTAAAAAATATCTAAGTAAAATTATTAGACCTTTAAAGTAAACGAAGAATTCTTGGTAACCAGTTCCTCCTCCCCCACCAAAAAAAAAAAAATCAAGGAAAAAAATCAGATTGGCAGAAGTCTTGATAGCAACATTCAGTGGCAGAAAATAATAAAAGAACACCTATAAGAAATCCAGAAATATAAAGGTGAGCCAAGTATTTTATACCAGCCAATCTGCACTTTAAGTAATAAGGGCCACAAGCAAAAAGTTTTGAACATAAAGAAACTCAGGGATTATTGTTGCTGTAACTTATTCCTGGGGAATCTAATAGAAAGATAAGATTCAGATGATCAAGAAAAGGTTGGAATAATCTCAGCAAAAAGACTAGTGAAAAGCATTGAATATATATCTACTATAGAACTAAGACTAGCATATGGGGCTAAAGGTGACAGAGTAATATATAAATGTAATATATGCTAATAATATAAAAATAACTAACCAATAAGTGAGAGGAGGAGGAAGACAGGAGAAAGCATAATAAGTTCCTGATTAAGTCTTAAGAGCACTTAGGAGAAAAAAAGCATCGTATTAAGCAGATAAGTCAAATAGTAGAAACTTAAGCCTATTTAAGAGGCAAAGATAAAATAAGAAAGAATACTATTGATAAAATAATAATATTGGATGGTGAAAAAAAGAGGGATAGGAGGGGAGAAGAAAGGTTGCAAGTTAATTTTATCATTGTTTCCAGTAAGGAACAAACGATACTATCTAAAGAAAGAGGAGTCTAACAGTATTATATTAAGGTATTAGCATAATGGAAAACTTCTTGTGATTTGATCAGAGAGAGAAAATTACAAGCTTCCCACTAAAGGGACATAAAATAATGTGACAGACCTAGGCCTAACATATCAGTCATGTTAATAAATGTAAATGAGCTTAGTGCACCTTTAAAAGAAAAAAATTTTAAATTGACTCACAAAGCAAAACTCAACTCTATTTTGTATAGAAGAGAAATACCTAAAATAAAGTAATTTTGACTGGTTGAAAACAAAATGATGGGCAAAGACCTAGGAGGCTAATGTGAATAGAAGAACAGGATCTTTATATCAAACAAGGCAGAATTTAGGACAAAAAGCATTAAACAGTATGTGGGCTGCTTTATAAAAATAAAACCTGGCCAAGCTCAGTGAGCCTGTAATCCCAGCACTTTGGGAGGCAGAAGTGGGAGGATGCTTTGAGGCCAGAAGTTCAAGACCATGTTGGCCAACAGAGTAAGACCCCACCTTTACAAAAAATTTAACAATGAGTGGGGTGTGGTGGTGCATGCCTGTAGTCCCAGCTGCTCTGGAGGCTGAGGCAGGAGGATCCCTTGAGCCCAAGAGTTCAAGGCTGCAGTGAGCTATGATGTACTCTGCTTGGACAACAGAGCAAGATCATGTCTCAAAAAATAAAAAATAAAATAAAATAAATAAAAATTTTGAAAACCTACATTTACAATTAATTTATAAAAAACATAATATCTATAATGTCTGAGCACTAAATAAATCAGCAGAAATTTTCTTGAAGTGGAAACTATAGAAAATACAAGAAAAAAGAAATGTATTAATATAAAGAGACTTAAATAAATGTTTGTCAGTCCAAGGCAGATCAAGTGATGAAAAAGTAAACAAAGATAGAGAATACTAAACAAAATAAGAAGATATGTGTGTGAATATGTGTATATACATATGTGTGTTTGTGTGCGTATCACTATGTTCCAATATAGTAATAAATACAATTTACTTTTAATTTCCTGTAGAACATATTTTTTAAAAGTACATAAAGTTATAGACAAAACCTCAGATAAATTCCAAAAGTAGTGATACTTCATCTAATAATCTCTGACAAAAATGCAATAAAAATTAATTACAGAAATTATAGAAATTATTAACAAAAACCAAAAGTAGGCTTTCAACCTGGAAAAAATGTTTAAATATCTTTATTAAATAACTTTTGGGGCCAAAGTAGATATAAAAATGTAAATTTCAGAATTTTTGGACAATGGTAAACAATAATAATAATGCTGCATATCAGAATCTATGGTATGTATTTATTAATAGCACAGTAATCAAAAGAAAATTCACTGCCTGAAATACTTAAATGAATAACAATCAAGAATAAAATATATGAATTAAGCATCTAACACAAAAAAGGACAAAAGAATAAACTGGAGGAAAGCAGGAAGAAGAAAAAATATTTAAAGCAAAAATTGAGTTAGAAATCAAAAAACACAGTAAAATCAAAAATCAGAAAAAAAAATAGTTCTTTGGTTTCTTCAACAAATGGTTTGGGGATGCCTGGATATCCACATGCAAAAGAATGAATTGAAACCCCTACCTCAGATCATATACAAAATTAACTCAAAATGGATCAAAGTCCTAACTGTAAGAGCTAAAATTATAAAAGCCTTAGAAGAAAATACAGGCATAAATCTTCATGACCTTGAATGAGACAATGGCTTCTTAGATATAACACACAATGCACACACAACAAAATGAAAAGTAGGTTAATTGCACGTCATCAGAACTTCAAACATTTGTGCTTCAAAGGATACTATCAAGAAAGTGAGAAGACACCTTACAGAAGAGGAGCAAATTTTTGCAGATCATATATCTGATAAGGAGTTTTTATCCAGAATATATAAAAAACAATTACAACTCAATAATAAAAAGACAACTAACAATGATATATTTTAGGAATTTGCCACATATGAGTCTTTTGTTAGCAACCTGAAATAATATAATGGGTTGCATATTCTCTGAAAGGGTCTATATAATCATTTCTAGAAAGTATGGGTATCTGTACTAATGTTTTTATATGAAGAAAAAGGTGCCTTTGTGATTTTAAAGACAACTAAGAAATAAAATTGTTTCACCTGCAAAAAAAAAAAAAAGAAACCACACTGAGATACCATTCACATTTTCTAGGATGGCTACAGTCAACAAGTCAGGTAACAAGTGTTATCAAGGATGTGAAGAAATTGGAACCCTCAAACACTGCTGGTGGGAATGTAAAATGGTGCACCTCGTTGGAAAACAGTTTGGAAATTGCCCAAATGCCTCAACAAATTACCGTATGACCCAGCAATTCCATCCCTAGGTATACCCCAGAGCAGTACAAACATGCATCCACACAAAAACTTGCACGCAGATGTTCACGGCAGCATTATTCATAGTAGACAAAAACTGAACCACCCCAAATGCCCATCAGCTGGTGAATGGATAAATGAAATGTGGCATATCTATGCGATGGAATAGTATTTGGCAACAAAAAGGAATGAAGTACTGATGCAGGCTTCAACATGAATGAACCTTGAAACCACACTAAGTGAAAGAAGCCGACCACAAAGGATAACATATTATATGATTCCTTTTATACAAAATATCCAAACTAGGCAAATATATAGAGACAGAAAGTAGATTAGTGTTTGCCAGGGGCTGGGAGAGATGGGCAGGTGGGGTGTGGAGGTTTCTTTTGGGGGTGATGAAATGTTCTAAATTTGATTGTAGTGATTGTTGCACAGCTCTGTGAATATACTAAAAGCCTTTGAACTGCATACTTTGAATGGGCAAATTGTATGGTATGTGAATTATATTTCAATAAAACTGTTAAAATTGTTTTTAAAAATAGTTCTTTGAAAAAATCAACAAAAGAGATAAGCCATTTGCTAACCTAATCAAGGAAAGAAACGAGAGAGAGAGAGAGAGAGAGAAATTGGAAAGAGAGAGAAAGAGAGCGAGAACACAAATAGAAAAAAAATAAGAAATGATAAGAACATACAAACTGAAAAAGGAACATTTTTTAAATCACAAGGATACTTTGCATAAGTCCATAAAAATAAATGTGTAATCCTAGATGAACTGAATGCAACGTACCAAGAATACAATGTACATGTCCTAAATCCCCTCAAGGGTCACTGGAGATAGACTTTGCAATAGTCCTGTGTGAGTGAGTAAACAGGCTTAAACAGGCTGGGTGAGTTGCCTAAAGGTCAGACACCGATAAGTAAATGCCATGCACTGGTATTGCATGCTTTGGAAAGAAGAATGGCCATGCAGAGCCTACATTTGGATCCAGATAGCTTCCTCCTGGGCAGCTGTTATCCAACTGATTGGGTCTCCCCCACTGCTGGCCCAACACACCCTATCCTGTGTGTCTGCATTTCTTCCGTCAGTGCCAGCCGGCCCTGATGGTCTCCCCGTGATTTTCCCACATCCTCACCATCATTAATCTGACACTGTGTCTGCTCTGTTAGAGTCAAATATGATATGTTTCAATTTCTTGAACACATTGGTTCCCCCAACCCTACTCCTAATTTGTGTCTACATGTTACTCTCACTTCTGCCTTGAGCACTCTCTCCTCAGCCACCACTCACATCCTCTCTCTTCACTTAATTCCTATTCATCCTGTAGGCCACAACAGAAACCTCCTAAAGAGGACCTTGTACACTGTTTGCATCTGCTGGGTATTGTCTGACATGCACCTGCACTGCCCCTACTTTGATATCAATATAATTTCTGCACTCACCTGATTAAGTCCCACTTTACCACCAGATGAAAGCTTCAGTAAGTCAGGGCCCCTGTGTGTTCTGTTCATCACTGTGACTGTGGCAGTGGATGCCAGAAACTCCAGGCTCTAGACCTGCTTCCTGCCTCACTTGCAGAGCACCAATGAGTGTGGGCTCCAGGGTGAGTAGCCACAGCCCTTCCCCAGTGGGTACCTAAGATAATGACTGGCACAAAAGAAATGTTCAAGAAACATTCAATGCCTGAGTGAATAAAGACATGAACCCTTGAAGATGCATAATTCAACTTTTCCACTCTACCATCAGAAAACGGAGGCACATGGAAGTAAAGAAATGTGAAGCTAGTTTCTCTGAATTTGCTGGTGTGCGTGGCAAGGTAGGTGCTCTCCAATAACCATATATTCTGAGACTTCTAAAACTCTGTACTGTCTACAGCTCAGTGCCAAGGACCAATGATGGGCTTGCCTTGATGCAGGGCATGAGACAAGTAGACATTGGCCATTCCCACCCAAACCTGTGACCTCCTGGTGTAAAGGCTCAGTCCATATAAAGGAATTTCTCAGTCAAAGCACAGACCTCCTTTTTTTAGAGTACCCAACTTTCTCAGTGTCTCCACTGGAAAGAGAGTGTGAAATCCACAACCATTCTAAAGATTCACCTGGGATTTTCTCTGTGTGAAAGGAAACACTTCTTTCACAGTCAGTCCTCCTTCCTAGTCGGGCTAGCTCTAAATCACTCCAGCCCTCCTTGTTTGTGAAGCCCTCCCCGACCACATCAGCCTGCAGGGATATTCCTGAGCCTGCTCTCCTACATGACCTATTTTCTCTATCCCTCATCAAAAGTATTTGGCGACTCCACAGACGGCCTTGGGAATCTCTTATCTTCTGCTTGAAAAGATTTTTGACTTATAATCTTTCCTCCAAAACAGCACAAGTGTCAAAATTTCATTATATTTTCATTTTCAAATGCTTAGGTCTTTCTTTCCTGCTTGACTAGAGATGGAGAATGTGCCTAATTTACCTTCATATCCTCCCGGCACCTGGGGCATGCTTGATCAGTGTTTGCTGTGGTGGACAGAGGCTCTTTCAGGACTTGTATCCCATCCCAGCCACAAGGCTTACCTTCCACCTGTGTCTGTCTCAGCCACCATCACAATGACCTGTTGCCTCCTCTTCTGTCTTCTACATCACTGGAAATTCACATGAGAACTCAGAGGCTGTCCCTCTGTAGAATAAGGAACATAATAACAGGATCATGGCCAGGTTGCCCACCTCTGCTGCAGCAGGACTTTCCTGCAGCCCAACTGCAGCAGGACTGCAGGTAGGGGCATTTCTGTTCATTAACACCAAGACCTCTGGAGTAGCTCCATGGTTCCATGTCTTGGGCCATAAGGGGACTTGTCCTACCTATTTATCTCCCAGGTAGCCTCAGTGTGAGATCTCTTGGGTGTCCTGTAAGAGATTGGAGCTTTGTAATTTTCCATACCCCATGCACCCTCCCAGGAGCAGTTTCTTGGACAGGGGAAGATGTGGTACCACAGTATTGGGATTTCTTCCATGAGAAGTTATTAAATGTGGTCTCTTGGGCTTAACTAAAGAGCACACCCCATCTATCCAAAAATATCTCCTTTGATATTTACAATGATGTTCCTTTAATTAAGTCACAAAAGGCCTCTGCTAAAATTAGGATGTCTGGTGTGGAGGGAATCACCCCTTGAGACAGTTCAAAAGTGTGAGGTCATGGTAATGGTCATTCTCATTTCAGTGTGGATTTTTTCTCACAGTCTTTATGAGAAGGTCACTCTAAGCTTGGTGGGGAAATAGAGAGAGGACCAAGAGTGAAACATAGTGGTTTTTCACACTCCAGCCAGACAAATTTGGGTAACAAGGGGCACCAGGTGCAGCAGGCATCAGAATCTCCAGGCTCTAGATCTGCCTCCTGCTCCACCTGCACAGCACTGATGAACGTGGGCTCCCGGGTGAGCAGCCACAGCCCTTCCCCCAGTGGGTATCCAGCACTGGTCCTCTAGGTGCAGCCGCTGCAATCGTGATTAGGGCTCATATCCAGAACTGCCCCACCCACCAGCATCTCTGTGGCCACTGCTTTCCTGGTTCTTCTTCCTAGAAATCACTGGAAAAGCAATGTTCAGTTTTATAGTATACATACAGTTGTCTTCAAATTGCTAATACCACTGTGGAAAACAAATAACTAGAGTTTATTTGTTTACAGTTTATTTTGTAGTTAGCATGAGGGTATATAGTCAAAATGCTGTGTTCAAGAATTACTTAGGTTAATTCTCTCTGCCCCGTTTCAGTGTGGTTATGTCACTGATTTGAAAGACAGTGGGTAAGGGGATGTCTTACAAGATTATAAAACATACCCTACAGGCAGATAAATTGAGTTATAGATTAGATGTAGAAATAGAAACAGATATACATAGAAAATCAAATATAGGAGAAAACCAACCAAAACAGAATGCAACTAGAAACAATAAACCTGACTGTATTTCAAATGAATAACAAAATCACACTAAAAAGGAGAAGGAGATCTAACCCAAGTAGCTCTTGAATATAGTAATTTAAATATGGTCAGGCTAAAGACAACTTTAACTGTAAAAAATACATTATATTCTTTTTATTGGCTTGTCTTTTACAGTAGCATGGGTAAGTAATTCTGAAACTACTTTATGTGTAAGCTAATATTGAGGAAATAAGTAAATATAATACAGATAATAAGAGCCAGGTTGCTTAATGTTGCAGAATGGAGTTACAAACATGGGAAAGGAAAAGTTAGAATGAACCCTGGGGTGTTACACTGGAATAGGAGTTATAGGTGTAAAAATCATGACTTTGAATTAGATAGATAGATAGATATAGAAGGGTGTGTGTGGTATATATGCACATATATTTCTTAGCTGTGTCCATTGGGAGGACCCCAAAGTGACAACACCTCAATAGCAGTGAGCACACCTATCATCTAGATCTTAGCTTTGAAACACCATTCTCTTCCAAGAGAAATAAACCCTTTTTGAAAAACATGTATAAGTCCAGGTCTAGACAAGGAAAATGAAAGATGATACTGGAACATTTTTTGTACCAGCAAGGAGGAAATTGCTCCTTGATGAAAGCATGCTGAAGACAGAGAAACCAACTTAAGGTTCATATTGGCCAACTTTGGGAAAATTGAACAACAAAATAATGATAGCAATGGATTATAACTCAAAGAATAAAATTAGAATAATTATATAATGCTTTGAAATTAAATAATTCTAGCTTAAAGCTGTTGAAACTTTAAATTATTCTGAGCCTTGAGAGGAATGTGGCTATGTAGCCTGAGTCACATAGCATACAGTTGCAGCTCTGCTTTCTCCTGTAAATGATTAGGAATGATCAAGCGGCCCCAGAGATAAGATCCCCTCAGAATATTACTTCTCCTTTTGAAATGTTAAAGCAATATTCCTTGGAATGTAGCAAGCTGTACTAATCAAAGCACTGTAATGTATAATATATATATACTGGCCTTGTACAGAAAATGTTGCAATCTTGCTAAAACTGTTTCTGCGTAAATGAGTGAAACCTTAGCTTCCCCACTTTGGACCACTGATCCCATCCCTTTGGAGTCAGTGTTTCCCAGGTGGCTATCCTCAAGATTTGTGCTTGAATCAGCTCTATATTTAATATTATTTTCTAAATCTCATTGAGGTTGATAATACTGATATAAATGAATGAATGCATGCATGAATGAATGAATGAATAAGAAAAGAAAAATCATCCTTGGATATAATTTCAATGAATAAATGTGTGAGGCATGATAGAATCAGAAAAATCAATGTTTGGCAAACACCATAGTAACAGTTGTTGCAGGATCTTTATTGATCACAAAGGAAAAATTGTGTCTCTTCAGTAGACAGGCCTGTACACAACACCTTTTCCAAGTGCTCAATGTTAGCATTGCCAATATTGGGACAAGTTATGTGCCTCCCAATATGATGCACTGAGAGCATAATATCATTTCTGTGGTATTCCTGTGAAAAACTGCATGACCCAAATCAACCTATGAGAATTATCAGACAAACTCCAAACTAGGTATTGCTGCAGTGACATCAGCAAGATCATGACTAGGAGGTCCCAGCCTCCCTTCCCCCACAAACACAACAATTTAACAACTACTCAGGGGCAAAGAATAACTCTAGGAGGGCTCCAGAGTACAGTTAGGAAATTTCAGCAACACAGTGGAGCACAAAAACTGAGGATGGCTACATAGAAAAGTACATATATGAAACATTTTCTGGCATCACCCCATCCTCCAGATCAGCAAAGCTGGTGCCAAGAGGGAGCCCAGCAGCAGCAACTTCCCCCCCTGGGGGTAAAGAAGAGAAGGAGGAAACCCAGCAGCTTTCTCAACCTCAGACACCAGCACCCTTCCCCACTGAGACCCTCCACAGTCTTTGCAAATGCTGACTTCACCTGTCAAAGCTGCCCAGAGCCCAAGCCACTGTACCCCATCCCTGCAGACAAACCTGCTGCTGCACCATCCACAGTAGGAACTTCCTCTACATGCCAATATCTCTACTGAACATAGACGCAAAAATCCTCAACAAATATTCAATATTTCACCATGAAGTATGATTTAGCTGAAGGATTTTTGTAGATACCCTTTATCAGATTAAGAAAATTTCCTTTTATTTTCTAGTTTGCTGAGAATTTTTGTTATGGATACTTAATTTTATCAAGTGTCTTTTCTGCCTCCATTGAGATAATTGGGTTTTCTCCCTTATTTTGATAATGTGGTGAATTATACTGATTGATTTTCTAATATCAAACTCATTCCTAGGAAAAAAAACATGTTTCTCACCAAATTCTGTTTCTGTTAGTTCTTATTGTGTTACAAACCACCCCATGGTCATCTCTGGCCTACGGAGGATGGCCACCATGAAGGTTTTCAAGAATAACGTAATGTTAGAGGTTTTCAAGAATAACTGTAATGTCTTTCGTAATGCCTTGACAGAGGGGTGTTTTGCTCAGGCTCTCCTGGTGGGGCGGTTATGGTTACAGGTAAGGGAGTTTGGTTAGAGGTACTACTATTAGGCAGAGGGAAAAGACCGAACATTTTTATTAGTAGTTTCTGACATAGATTTGAGTTAATTGAGTATTAGCCATAGGAATATATGGGAATTTAACTCATTTCCATTTGTACTTAAAAGTAAAATAGATATCCGACTCCAGTAGACTTCTTTAACTAAAAATATAAGGATCTGTAGCTCTTTCTATAACATCATGTAGACCACAAATGTATGATTTGATGCAGTGACTTCTCCTTTTTTTAAAGTTCTACTAGCAGATATCTAGTTCATAGTAGAATTAACCTATTTAAACCTTTATTTCTCTATTTATAAAGTAGAAAACAAAACCATAACTTAAGTTCCCTTTATGTAACATGAGAATTAGAATGTGTTTTTCCTTGCATGCCTTCTCAGTCTGCAAATTCACAGTCTTTGTTGAATTATTCAAAAGTGTACAATATAGATTATTCGCAATATGTAAATTTTTGTCAAGAAAATTCTATTTTTTTAAATTTTGTAAACATATGTACAGAAGAGATAACCTAGCTGGGTATAGAATATTGAGTTGTAAAATTTTCCACTCAAAACTCTAATACTTCTTCAGTATTTTCTGGCACTGGTGTTTTGTCAGGAGCAATCTGATGCCTGTTTGAAATTCTATTTCTTTTTAGGTAATTATTCTCTGGCATTAATATTTTTATTCTGAAAAAATTATCCCTAGCACTAAAATACCAAAATATCAATAAGATACATGTAGGGATATTTTTATTAATATTCTCCAGAATATTAATGTGGTAAGGCTTTCAATTTGTGCTCAGGTTTTTTGATTCACTATAATATCACCTTTTACTATAGCTTTAATTTTTGCTTTTTAAAAACTTTTTCTTTCTGTGGAAATAGTATTTTTCTTAAGTTAGAGTTTCACGTACTCTGCACACCCAACTTTTTTTCTTGTTTTAAACTGTCCTTTTAGTCTTCCTTTCAGAAAATGAATTCTGTCTTGTGTATTACTAATATATTTTTCTGTATTGCCAATTCTGCCTAAACTGCCAAATTAACTCACTTTTTCTGCCTCTTATTTTCTGTCTGCTGTTTCCAGATCAATTTCATTTTCATCTAAATTTCTTCTTTACACTATCTCTTGTTCTTAATGTCTTAAGAACACGAAAAAGATAATTTCAAAACAAATTTTCTGTTCTCTTTCTTAAATTGCTTTTAAGTTTTCCTCCCATGTACTTACGATATTGTTCCTGTTCTCTTATTCTCCAAAAATATCTAATAAATCATTCCTGTTTCTAAAAAATCATTCAATGAGATGGGAATTAACCAAGCCTGGAATTTGTCAACAGACAATTACATTTAACCTCTCTCACTTAAATTAAACCCCAGATGTTTTCTGTTTAGGGGAAGAAGGGGTGGTCAAGATTCCTTTTATAAGCTTATGAAAGCTGTAGTCATTTCCACAGAAAATATTTGCAAATGTGTGAAGATTAAAGCATCACTTTCTTATTAATCTTTTCTATGCCATTGCACAATTCCTTCCCTCTAATGGGTATGCAGTGAATAAAGCACAGAAGTAATAACAGATTCTGAGGACACTAATGGATAAATGTGATTACTAGGAAGAAAATATTTATCATTTGGCCAGGCGCAGTGGCTCACGCCTCTAATCCTAGCATACTCGGAGGCCAAGCTGGGAGGATTGCTTGAGTTCAGGAGTTTGAGACTAGCCTGAGCAAGAGTCAGACCCTGTCTCTACTAAAAATAGTAAAATTTAGCCTGGTGTGGTGGCACACACCTGTAGTCCCAGCTACTTGGGAGGCTGAGGCAAGAGGATTGCTTGAGCCCAGGAGTTTGAGGTTGCTGTGAGCTAGGCTGATGCCATGGCACTCTAGCCAGGGCGACAGAGTAAGACTTTGTCTCAAAAAAAAAAAAATAGGAAGAAAAAATATTTATCGTGGGATGTCACTGTATCCATGTCTGGGTACTCCACAGTCTGGACACTGGAGCATGATTCAAACACGGGGCAAGTAATAACAGAGCAAAAAGGATGGTGTGACCTGAAACATCATCTACAGGAAAGTGTAATTGAACAAATGTTTCCACATTAATCATGTGCAGAGTCTGATAGAAGATTTGGAGGAGTTGTCCAACAATGATATGGTTAGTGTTCACTTGTTAGTATAATAACAGTTAACATTTAATAAGTGCTAACTATGGGCCAGGCTTGGTATTACAGACTTTTCAGATACTAATTCACTTGATGCTCATAACAGCTTTCCGATAATGCTGTTATTATTCCCATTTTACAAGTAAGTAAATTAAATAGCTGTCCAAGGTCAGTTATAGCCAGTAAGTGGCAGAGCCAGGATGTGAGCCCAGCCAGAACTCACAGTCTTTATCACAGTCCTCTACAGAAGGTAGTGACCTCTTTATCACAGGAGATGCTAAATAATATAGAATCATGACCACTAATCAGAGCTGTTGTAAAAGTGACACATACATAAAGTGGACTAGAGAACATCTATACCTTTTATTTTTCATCTCTAAGAAGCTAAAAAATTAGGGCACCTACTATCAGCATACTGGATGAAAGTATAAATCCCACCTTGACCCTTCTCAAGTCGAATCCTAGAGAAAAAGATGAAATATCATTCTTTTTCTTTGCCATGCACAACACCTGAAAACCTTCAGGGTGGGCTTGAAGAAAGATCAGGAGCACCATTGTGCCATAGTTCTTGTAGGTCTCAAGGGGTGCTCTCAAGTTTGTGATGGATAGCAGGTGAGAGGGGCCCGCCTTCCAGCAAAGATGCTCAGCCCACTCTTGGACCCTGGAGATGCTCTCACTCATCCTTCCTTCTGGGAAATTTTGCCTGAGAGCCATTGTGTCCCCTCAGGACACAGGTGAAGGCGTGTGTCTAGTCTCAACAATTACTCTGACTTTGGCCTGAAGAAGACCTGGGGGAGTCATGTTTCAGGACACTTTATAACCTGCTGGATAAGTCCCAGTTTTCTGTATGCTATGTGCCATCTGCTTCATTGAGAAGAAACTAGACTCCTCATCCTCAAGCTCCACCCAGGACAGCTTCTTCATCCCCTTCTGCTCCACAGTTGGGAATCGGGGCTCTTCTTTCTAACCCAGGCCAGTCCTGTTTCCCCCACCTCAGGAATAGGGACCAGGAACCCACCCTCCAGCAGGCCTGCCTCCAAAAAGGAGTGCTAGCAGGTTTAGACCAGCTGGCTGTAAACTTCCCATTTGTGGAAGAGGAGTGAAGGCCAAGGACCAGGACCCTTTTTGACAGCATCCGGGGGCTATGGACATTGGAGAAGAAATTCTTTATGACAGTGACATCAAGGGATAAATAGCCAGCAACTGTGTGCTACATGCACTGTCTCCTTCTATCTCACAAAACCCCCAAGAGGTAAGTGGAATTATTGTGTCATTTGTCAGGTGGAAAATCGGTGAATTGAGTTGCCTAAAGTCACACAGAAAGCTAGTGGCAAAATTTGGACTCACACATTGTCCTGACTCCAGTACCTGAGTTCTCCAGATCAGATGGCCAAAAGGCAGAGAGAACAAGAGACAGAGACAGAGAGACAGAGAGAGGACCCTCCCCTTCTGATAATGCTTTTTACTGGGCTCTTGTCCATGAGAACAGGATCAGCAAGGGGTCGTTCTGATTTGTTTATCCAGTCCTCAGTTTCCCATATCCTGAAGTTTGATTGTTTGTGTGTGTGTGCACACGTAAGTAGGTGTGTATGCACATGTGTGTAAATGTGCACTTGCACAACTACACTGTCTTGGAGAGGAGCTACAAATACATCTTCCACTCCCACATTCAATGGTGCATACTAATGGGCCCCTTCAGAAAATTGTTATTTCCTTGTCAAAGCACTGCTGAGCTTAACTAACAGAAAGCCTCAAAGCATTCAGGGAACACCTCTTTTCCTTAGCTGCTGCCCCTGATGCCAAGGGCACGTATTTGGCCTCTTCTGTCCCTGAAATTATCAGCACCATTACACTCATGTGACAGATATATCAGAGCACAAACACTTCCCAGGAACAATAATTCAGTGGTCCAGGTGGCTCCTAATTTCCCTCTAGCATTCATGTTGCTTCAGCTCCTGGCTCCTCTTCCTGGGAGTGTAAGGGTCTTCTGACCTCTTTCTCCAAGTTTTTAGCAGAAATTATCTTTCCCTGACAACCTCTTGGCATCCACCATCAGGCATCTCTATCCTCCGGAGGCTTGCTCAGAAACCGCTCTCGTCTGGCTCCAGGTTTCCCTAGTTTCCTCATTGATGGTACCAACCACTTGTTTTCTCGTGCTACTTTTCTTAAAATTTTTAACTCTTTTTTATTTTGTCACCTTGTTGTTGTCCTCCTACCAGTTTGTCATTAAAAGAGTTGCCCTATTGATCAGTCATCTAATTTATGTGCCCACATATCTAGGTTTACATTATACAAAAGGTAGCTTATGTCTATTGTCAGCAAGGGTTAGTGCAACCCACATCCACCATACTGTTTAATAATTTTTAGTACCTGATGAATGCAGAACAATGTTCTTGAGTTGGTCCAAAATCCTCCACATTATAAACCCGAACTTCTCTCCAGGCTGTTTTCTCCCTGCTTGTATCCTCAGCTCCTGATACAGATATATAACACATTTTTGCCTGAAGCGACCCTCCACTGTCTGAACTCTTTGTCTTTGAGGTTTTCTGCATGATAAAGAGTTTGGACACCATGTGTTAGGTGATGGATAGAGAGGGAGTGATTTTACAGAGATAAATACAATCATATTTGCATATAATAAATACAACTTTGGATCCAGTAAGCAGACGTCTATATAAAGAAATCCGCCTAAGAAAGGAAGATAGATAAGAAATGGAATGGTAGCTAGAAGGGGTTACAAGATGGAGAAAGGTTCATTGAATCACTAAAGAGGCTATTATGTGTTTGTCAGTTAATGGGAAAGAGCTGGTGTTGAGGTAGGTATTGTGGAGAAAAAAATACTGCAGCTGAAAGAACCGATGGCACAGTATAGCTGAGAAGACAGAAGAAAATAGGATGAGAGCATATTGGATCAGGTACACTTTTATTCTGAGTCTTGAGAGAAAAAGAAGAGAAAGGAGGTGGGTATATGAAAATTATGTGCAAGGGAGAATATTGAGGACATATTCCCTATGGGTTTAAATTTCTCAGTGAAGAGGTAAGTGACACTCAGGTTTCCAGGAGGGTTGTAATGTAGAGTGTCATGGTGAGTTTCTGAAGAGTGGCAAAGGCTTTGGTGGACAGCCACGGGTAACAGAAGAGAGGGGCCCACTGAAGATTGTTGAGAGTCCAGATGAAATCTAGCATCATGAATTATAGCTCCTGCCTTAGGTATCCCTTGGCTACCCAGAAAGAGGAAGTGAACATACGGTTGTCTTTGGGTTAGGTTTGTCAGAAGGGTGCTTTTTCTTCTTCTCCAGGAGGAATACCTATGATTCGTAGGTTCGGGCATTTTACGTAATCCCATAATTTTCAAAGACTGTTCATTTCTTTTAATTCTTTTTTCTTTATTTTTGTCTGACTGGGTTATTTCAAAAGACCTGTCTTCAAGCTCTGGAATTGTTTCTTTGGCTTGGTCTATTCTATTGTCTGAGCTTTCAACAGCATTTCATAAATCCATCAAGGTATCTGTAATTTCCAGAAATTCTGTTTGTTTTTTTTAATACATCTATCTCTTTAGCAAATTTTTCATTCATGTCCTCAATTTTTTTCTCTTTGTACAATATTTAATCTCTCCCTTTAACCCCAGCCTCATGCTCCTTATAATTTATAACTAGTCTTTCACCACTATTCTAGATTGTATATTCTACAATCCAGAAACAAAAATAATGGAAGTTGATCCTAGAATGTATTGGCTGCTAAAAGTTATTCCAGGCATTGTGTTAAGAATTTTACGTATATTATCTTATTTACTGCTTATGAAAACTCTGTGAGTTTAAAAAAAGCTTTTAGTATCTTTTTAAAGATGAGTCATAGAAAGATCAGATCAATTATTCAAGGTTACATGGCTAGTGGATGATGGAATTAAGTTTTGGACCCAAGCAGGCTGACTTCTAAACTGTCTCCCTGCCAAGACTTGCCACAACTGTCATAGAGCGATTGTATTGCCTTTTTTTTTTCCAAGTTTGCAAATTGTATTTTAGGAAAGATAAATGTGGGTACCAATCTAACCTAACCTGTATTTCTTTATTTTTTTTTATTTCAGCTTATTATGGGGGTACAAAAGTTCAGGTTATATATATTACCCATGTCCCGCCCATCCCCCCGAGTCAGAACTTCAAGCGTGTCCATTCCCCAGACAGTGCGCATTGCACTCATCATGTAGGTATACACCCATCCCCTCCCCCCACACCCCCCTCACCCCCACACCCCCCCCGTCAGAACATTCAAGCGTGACCATTCCCCAGACGGTGCGCAACGCACTCATCATGTAGGTATACACCCATCCCCTCTCCCCACCCCCCTCAGTCAGATACCCAATTGGTGTTTACCAAATGTGCATGTCCTCAATTTTTTGTTTGTTTGTTTCTTTGTTTTGGCTTTCAACTTTCCCTTGGATCTCATTGACCTTCCTTACAATTCATGTTGTGAATTCTTTATCTGTTCTTTCTGAATTTTCATTTTGTTTGGGATCCATTGCTATAGAGCCAATGTAATCCTTCAGTGGTGTCGAAACAGTCTGTTTTTCATAGTGTCAGAGTTCTTATGCTGGTTCCTTCTCATCTGGAGAAGCCATTCCTTGCTACTTTTTACTTTACTTTCATTTGGATGAGTTTTTTGTTTCTTTACTTTTTATTTTAATTTATTTCCCCCCTGGAGGGTGTGCCTGAAACGTGTATTGTGTTTGCTCATTTAGCTTCAATTCTAAGTACTTTCAGAGAGCCAAGGCTCTGTATGCTTTCCTGGGTTATAGGGCAGCTTTGGGCGGTGTCTTTCTCGGATGCTGGTTAATTGTAGGGAAGTACTAGGCTGCAGTTCAACCACTATGCCAGCAGGTGGCACTTGTGTGTAAGAGCCAGCTACAGCAGGAGCCCAGGGTGTGTGTGCTTGGTCTCAGGTTGCCTAGGCTTGGGGTGGTCTGTGGGGTAATTGCTGTCCTGTGTTCCCCGCTCAGCTCTAGAGGGAGGGGGCAAAGCTGGATGGAGCTGAGTCACCAAGCTCGCCCTTGTGCACCCCAGTGACGGGCAGAAGGGCCATCCTTGCCGAGGGTGGCAGGGGAGCTTGTGTTGAATTGCACCACAGTCCGGGGTGTGAGGAGGGAGGGGACTGAACCTGCTCCACAGTCTGGGTAGGCAGACACGTGACCCACCTCCGCTCACACCACTGTCCCGGGGCTCCTGACCTTCAGTTCAGGTAGACATTGACTTTTTCCTCCAGGATGTTATGTACCTGAGGGCTGCAGAAAGCACCTGTCCCGCAGATCTCCTCCCAGATAGCCTGGAGGGCAAAACTTCTCTCAGCCTAAAACAGCCAGCTTTGCAGCTCACCTATAGCCCTCTGTAGGAGCCTGTAGCCTTGTAAAGGCAAGAGCTTGGGCCCCACCTTCCGTGCAAGCCTGGGCATGGTGGGCACACAGTCAGAGGGGTGCAGTAGCTCCTAAATGCCCTGGAATGACCATGCACCAGTGTACCTGCACCAACCCCCCATGGGAACAGCTGCAGCTGCCAGGGCAGCAGTGGACAAGGGAGGGGTGGAGGAGAAGTCCCCAAATGGAAGGGAGCTCATGCTCTGGTCTCCTTTGTCCTGAGGGGGCCCCAGCACGCTGCACTCTCCTGTCGCCTAGGGCAGCCTGTGTGAATGTTAAAACTCAAGGAATCCCACACTCCCCTGGGACCCGCTAGCTCCCTGAGGCTGCTGAAGTCCAAGTGGTGCCGGGAATGTTTGCTGTGGTTCCAGTAATGAGGAGACCCAAGGGCTGAGATTCCCTGGTCAGGGCAGCTGCAAAAACACTGCCTCTCCATGTAGGGAAGGGAATGGACTGCACCCTGTGTGCAAAATTGGGTGGAGTAGGCACACTGTTAGTGCGGGTGCCACCCCCCTGCAAGCCCAGGACTGGTCATCCCATGATGTGCCCACACCAAAGCCTCATGGGCGCAGTCATGGCCATGTCCACAGCAGTGCGTGGTGTGAGGAGACGGAGTCCCCATCTCCTCCTCCCTTCCTGGGCCCCAGCGCTGCTTGTCTTCTGCAGTGGAACTGCTCTCCTCCCCTACAGACCTTGCTCTGCACCTGCGTTTCCACTGAGAGGGGTGCAGACGACTTTGGATCACAAGCAGAGAGCTCTTAGGTGAAGGAGGATATGCGCACTAGTTTCCTTTGTCCAAAAGGGGGATTTGGCTCACTGCACTTGCCATTCCTCTAGGGGCAGCCCACCCTATGGGTTAGAATTCCAGGAATTCCATAGCTCCCCTGGGTCCCTTTGGACCTTTGTGGTTGTCACAGTCCAAGTGGGTGCTTGGGAATGTTTTTGTGGGATCCAGTGATAAGGTGACAGAAGGACCGAGACGGCCTGGCATGAAGAGGTCCACAATGGGTGCACAAGCAGTATGGCACCCCTGCCTCAGCTTGGGTCTGTGGGGAGGGGAAGTGACCCTGGGCAGGCTGGCAGCCCAAAGTGTCCGGCCCTTAAGAAGCTCTCAGTTTGCTGACAGCAGTGGTCTTGGGTTTGTGAGGGTAGAGGGGCTCTCTGAGAGTTCAGGAGCTAGCAGTCTGCCACAGAGGAGAGGGGAGCAAAGAGAAATGCGCCCACCTACCCTTTCCATGGGACTCCAAATTCCTCGGGGCTCAATCTGCCAAAATCTATTCCCCAACTTCTACACCCCAACTTCTTCCACTGGATTCTCTGATAGTTTCTGGCACTCTTCCCTCAGTATTCCACTTGGACTATGCTTATTCACCCACAACTTTTCTTCTTTCTGGGGAGAACTGGCAATGGATATCATTAGTCTGTTATCTTAAAGGCAATTCCCCAGATTTGTTTATCTTATTAATCTGTCAGCAGTCGCTGAGCTTGATTCCATATCCTGGCTACTGTGAATAATGGTGCAATGAACACAGGGGTGCAGGTGTCTCTTCAAGACACTGATTTCATTTATGTATGTGTGTATGTATATATATATATATATATATATATATATATATATATACCCCAAAGTGGGATTGCTGGATCACATGGTGGTTCTATTTTTAAATTTTTGAGAAACTTCCCTCCTTTTTCCATAATGGCTGTACCAGTATGCATTCCCACCAACAGCGTGTAAAGGTTTCCTATTTTCCCCACCTCACCAACCCTTGTTCTTGCTTTCCTTTCGATGACAGCTATTCTAACAGGTGTGAGCTGATATCTCGTTGTGGTTTTGATGTGCATTTACCTTATGCTTAGTGATGTTGAGCATATTTTTATATACCTTCTTTGGAAAAATATCAGTTCAGGTCCTTTGCCCATTTTTTAATAACACCAGGGCTTGTTTCAAGATCCACAGTGGGACCAAGGTTGGAGGGCCTGTATGCTGTCTTATGGACAGGCATGTCTCACTCTAGGTACCTGTATGGGTTCTCTGCTTATTTCTAAACCAACTCATGTCATATACCAATTACCAATAAAGGCTTGATCTCTTTTTAGACTCTCTTGCATGTTCCATAGATCTACTTGTTAGTTCTTATGCCAGTATTACTCCATTGTTTGAATTGCCAGAGTAAATCATTTTCATACAGGATAGGGCAATTCCTCCCTCTTTATTCCTTTCTCTCAATTTATCTTAGCTCATCTTGGCTTATTATACTCCTACATGAGTTTTTTGGATCAATTTAGTAAATTTCAGGTTTAAAAGAAACCTGTGGTATTTTGATTGGGATCATAGTGAATTCATAGATTAATTAGAGGAGAACTGACATTTTTATGACATTGAGTCTCAATTAGCATTGCTTATCTCCCCATTTTTGTGAACATTACTTTTTTGTTTAGTAAAGTTCTGTAATTTTTTAATCCAGCCCTGGACCTCTTTTGAGAGAATTATTTCTATTGATATATTCCTTAAACATTCTGTTGCCTTTGAGAGTGATGAATTTTTTAAAAAAATTATAATTTCTGCTTTATTGTTACTTAAGTAAAAGAACAGTATTGACATTTTAATATTTATTTATATCTAACAAACTTGCTGAAATATTTTAGATTTTCCAGAGATGTCCGGGGATTTTCTTTGGAGGGAACCATATTTTCTGTGAATTCTATCCATGTTGTTCTTTCTTTTCCAATTCTTATATGGCAAATTGTTTTCTACCATTCTTTTTCTTGAGTAAGATAACACTTCAAATGTTTTATGAAGAATCTCAATTTAAGCTACCTGGTTCACATAGTTCTATGACTACGTCTTCTGTACTAAGGGCATAACACCAAACCCAGCCATAGACAGAGCCTTACTCTGTTAACCAGGCTAGAGTGCCGTGGCGTCAGCCTAGCTCACAGCAACCTCAAACTCCTGGGCTCAAGCGATCCTCCTGCCTCAGCCTCCTGAGTAGCTGGAACTACATGCATACACCACCATGCCCAGCTATTTTTTTCTATTTTTAGTAGAGACAGGGTCACACTCTTGCTCAGGCTGGTCTCGAACTCCTGAGCACAAGCGATCCTCCCTCCTTGGCCTCCCAGAGTGCTAGGATTACAGGCATGAGCCACCACGCCTGGCCAGCCATCAAGATTTTATTCCCAGTTAGAAACCCCAATAGGCCACCATAGCTTCAGCTATGGCTTATAATTTTTCAAGTTTTGTTTTTATTTGTCATACCTAGGTATTCCCATTTCTTTCTTTTAGGTTTTTCTCTGTGTATTATTTATTTTAAATTTATAATGTCTCTAGAATTGTTATGTGTTTTAATAAGAATTTAACACCTCTCAGCATGAGCATAGTCTGCCATGTTGCCAAGAGCCCCCCTCCGAAATCTCACACTTACCAAATAAGCTAACCACAGTCCCTGAGCCCTCCAGCATTAGTGAACTCTCTCAACTCTGAGTTACAATAATTCTATGTGAAGATGGGAGAGGCATTTCAAGAGAGAAAACCAAATTTATTTAGGTATAGAGTTTTAAAAGCACATAATATTTGGGAGTAAGTTAATTAGGCCTGTATCTCCCATGCCTAGTATATAACTCCCATGCATAATATAGGAAACCCTGAGAATTTATGATTTAATTAATTATAGATTTAATCTTTTTAATCTCTTTAAATTATAACCTCTTAAAAATTACTGAATTAATTACAATATCATGGAATATAGTAACAAATAAATCTCAAAATGTGTAGTTGTTTAAGCAGAATAAAATCTTGTTTCTCTGCTATGTAACAGTCCCAATGCATCTTCTTGACGGTGAATGACTCTCCCAGAAGTGGAGAACTAGGAATATAGGCTCATTATTCTGCCATGTGATACCATCATCCCACTTACTCTCCTGGCCACTTGCATTCGGTTTACAAAAGAAGGAAGATAATATGGAGAAAGCCCACAATGGGAAGATATAAATGGAATGATTACAATAGAGTCTTATGAACACCTTCAGTATAAGGGAGGTCTGAGAAATATAGTCTAGCTGAATGACCAGGAAAAAGAAAACAGTGTGGATTTGGGTGAGCAGCTAGAAGTCTCTGCCACAATTAGCATGCCTAAGAGTACAAGATGGATCAAAGAGGAGGGAATGCTTAAGAGATCATTACAATGCTTCAGGTGGAAAATGATGATACTCTAAGCTAAAGTACCAAGAGAATAAGTATTAGCAGAAATTTTGAGCTATGTAAGAATTTTTTAAAAGAAGAATCAACAAGGTCAGATGTAGAGGTGACATGTAAATTGGTTGAGTGTGGCTGTGAGTATCTCCCATGTGAGGAAATCATGAAATAAACCTGGATACAACTCAAGAATTATAGAGTACAAACTTATTGGTGCTCTAAATGAACAATATTCTACACTAATGTCTCTGGAGGAGATAAAAATAAACAAGATACTATTTTCCTCCCCACCAAAAAGCTTACAGTCTACTTAGGTTGTATGTGAAGGGCATGGGATTTGGTCAGAGATGTTGGCAGGATGACTTAATATTAGAAATTTTGGAAAAAAGAGATCAAACATTCAAGTATATATCCAAGAGTCTATTAAGGAGTAGTTGAAGTCACTATGGAGTTAGAGGAGGCACCAAAAGAAACAATGAAGAAAAAGTAGAGAAGGTGGAAGGTAAAAACAGTAGATCCCATATATTTAAGGGTTTGGAAAGAGTTAAAACATATCAAAGATGTTGAAAATCTACTTTGAAAATGGGAAAACTGAGGAGGAAACCTACTAAGTCTGTTTAGCTAGGATATAACCCAAGTGCTCCTTGTGATTTATAGTCTTATAATGGCAATGCAGATACCTGTTACCTCTTGGCCTCTGGGCTCACTCTGAGTTTGGTCACTGGAACATTTCTCATTATCCAGTTGCTCTTGTACTACACATTCTTTGCACTGGAGTGTTTTTTTCAAAGACTTCAAGATATTGTCCTTTCCTTATCATGTGTAATAAAATTAGTGTGTGATTCTGGCTTCTCTATTAATTTGTAAGATCCTTGGGAGCAGAGACAATGTCTTTTCATTGAATAAATAGATGAATAAACTGATTGTCAAATATTTATGATTTTTCCATAAGGCTTACCAAAGTGTTCATCACACAGATTATGATATTTAACTGTTTGCTAAATGGTTACATTGTAGGTGTTTGGGGGTGGTGCTGGGGTTCAGGAGGATGAGCACCTCTGAGTTACAGATTGTTCCTTTCTTAGGCATAAGTCTCCAGGGCCAGCTGTCAATTAGTTTCAGTTATCAACCAGAATTTTCCAAATGAAATTGGGAAATTACTGTGGATTACTGTGGATTTAGTAAAACCAGGTATAGACTTATCTGATCCCCAGAGTCAAAAGTGATAGGTAAGGAAGATCATTACACAAAATAATTTACTAATAATTCTGGATTCTCTCCCCTTTCCTGCTGAAGAATCCATGAGAGAAGTAAATCAGTCATCAACCCTGGAATTCATCCTCCTGGGAGTTAATGGTCAACAGGAACAAGATTTCTTCTTCATTTTCTTCTTATTTGTTTACCCCATCACATTGATTGGAAATGTGCTCATCATCTTGGCAATTCACTCTGACATTCACCTTCACAACCCCATGTATTTTTTCCTTGCCAACCTCTCTTTGGTTGACATATTTTTCTCATCTGTAAGCATCCCTAAGATGATAGCCAGCCATATCTTGGGCAGCAAAATCATCTCCTTTGGAGGATGCCTAACACAGATGTATTTCATGCTCGCCATGGCTAACACAGACAGCTACATCTTGGCTGTGATGGCATATGATCGAGCTGTGGCCATCAGCCGCCCACTTCACTACACAACAATTGTGAGTCCGAAGTCTTGTGTGCTGCTAGTTGTTGGGTCTTGGATGGTTGGAAACGCCAATTCCCTCCCCCACACTCTGCTCACAGCTAGTCTGTCCTTCTGTGGCAACCACGAAGTGGCCAACTTCTTCTGTGACATTGCCTCTTTGCTCAAGCTGTCCTGTTCTGACATCCACTTTAACGTGAAGATGATGTACCTGGGGGTTGGTGTTTTCTCTGTGCCACTGTTGTGCATTGTTATCTCTTATATTTGGGTTTTTTCCACAGTCTTACGGGTTCCATCCACCAAGGGTGTGCTCAAAGCCTTCTCCACCTGTGGTTCTCACCTCACAGTTGTTTCTTTGTATTATGGGACAGTCATGGGCATGTATTTACGTCCTCTGACTAGGTACAGTCTAAAGGATGCAGTGATAACTGTGATGTACATCGCAATGACCCCAATGTTAAATCCTTTCATCTATAGTCTGAGAAATCGGGACATGAAGGCTGCCCTGCGGAAACTCTTCAGCAAGAGGATCTCCTCATGATCCATGTGAGGGCATGCTTCGGAGACCGCAAGATGCACTTGAAAGTCCACCCTCAATGTAATTCCCCTCCAGGAAGCTACCTTTGATCTTTCCAGCCAGAAAAGTCTTCTCAGAAATCTTGTAACAAATTGATGAGATATTTCGTTGAGATTATCGCTTTTAACACATTTTTGCTCCTTTTGGCAGAGTGGCAGCATAAGAATATTGGGTACATGTGCCAGCTATTCTACTGACTAACAGAATAAAGTTGGGAAAGTCTGAAGCTCATGTACATACTAGAATAATAATACCTGCCCTGTCTCTATCCTTGGGTTTGAGGATCACAATAGCTCATGCTTTAAATGCTATAAATCACTATACAAAGGTCAATTTTTGTTGGACTACTATGTTTAATCACCCCTACTTTGTGTCAAATTACTAAGGTAAGAGCTGTCTTAACATACCACACTGTATATCTCACAGTCTTGGTCATATAAGATGCATACAATAATTATTGGTAGAAGTGGAATAAACGTATGAAAATATTCATATTTTAAATGGAATCTGTTAGTGATTAGGCATAATCAGACAGGACATCATTTTCCCATACATTATTAGAGAGCTGGTATATCTTCTCGGATCAGTTAGAATCCATTTTGTAAACAGAAATCATACCCAGTATTTTTAAACAAAAAGATTTAACACAGAGAATTAGATACTTAGTTGTATTCTGAAAGAGACTACAGGTGAGAAACTTCTACTGTAACTCAAAAGTTATTAACTGTAGAAATAAGTTACTTCTACTAGGACTAGGGGAACAAAAAGGGAAAAGTGGTGTTATCAGAACCTAGGAGTTCAGAGGAGGGATGACCACATATCTGATCCTCAAATCTCCGAGGGGAGCTGCTAAACAGCTGCCATTGGGTCATTATTTAATGAGGTGACCCAAACTTTTATTTTTGAGGAATCTGAAACCGCCATAGTACTACTTTTTTATTTTTGTTACTGTTTTGTTAATCTTTGCTATTGGGCATGGGAATAAAGAAGCTCCCCAGACATAGCTGTGATCCTTGCCCCTCATTGTGTAGCAGCAACACAATGTCCTGGGTAATTGGGATCAGTCACACAAACCAGTGGAGAAATACCTTCTTTTCCCCCTGAATAATCCACAGAGAAATGCTATAATTTGGTTGATCTTAGCAGCATAGTTTTAAGTTTAAAAAAATGTATATCCCAAAGATTATTACTAGTAAACTTTTATAAAGTTATAAACACCTAACACTGTTTTTTACAAAAATACTTACTGGGATAGATACCATAAAAGTGCATTAAAAATAAAAGCGAGGGGAAGATGAATATAGGTTCAAGATGAGAGGATTTTCATAAGAGCAGACACAAGGGAATGAAAATGGGGTTACAATTAGTTGATATAGACTATTACTAAAATTCTAATTTTCAGGTTGGATGGTGGATCAATGGGTGTTAACAATGTATCCTTATGAACAGATCAACAGATTGATGATTGATGATAGATAGATATACACAGGAAATAAATAAAAGCTCTACATGAAACAGTGATGAGAATTAGTCTTGAGCCAAGGATTAGATAACTAGAAAATGGTAAGGGAAGAGCGTGTAGTAATGAGTCCAAGAGTTTAATTAGGCATTTCATAGAGCAATCTGGAGAAGAGAAAGTGACAATACAGACAAACAATATAGATGAAAAGGTGATGTGGAAATAGAAACAATATAATATAATAATATGGTAGTAGTAATTAAAAAAATAAATATATCTTCAGAGTTAGGGATGATGCACTAAAGTGAAAAGGATACATCTAATAAAGTATTGACTATGACAGTAATTTTTTAATTAGTTCTGTTTGGAGCATATTATCAAGGTTTCCTATGGGACACTCTCATGTAGGTATTTGATAAATTGTAGGATTAAGATATGAGGCCAGGTGTGGTGGCTCACGCCTGTAATCCTAGCACTTAGGGAGACCAAGGCGAGAGGATTGCTAGAGGTCAGGAGTTCAAGATCAGCCACACATATACAGTCAATTGATGTTCATCAAGGAAGCCAAGAATATAAAATGGGAAAAGAACAGTCTCTTCAACAAATGGTGTTATTGAAACTGGAATCCACATGCAAGTGAATGAAATTGGACCCTTACCTTATACCACACATAAAAATTAATTCAAACTAGATCAAGACTTACAAGTAAGACTTGAAACTGTAAAACTCCCAGAATAAATCACAGGAGAAAAGCTTCATAACATTGGACTTGGCAATGATTTTGTGGATATGGCACCAAAATCACAGGCAGCAACACCAAAAATAGACAAAAATAGACTATATCACACTAAAAAGTTCTGCATGACAAAGGGAACAATCAACAGAGTTGGGAGAAACCTACAGCATGAGAGAAAATATTTGCAAACCATATGTTAGACAAGAGGTTAATTTCAAAATACATAAGGACCTCCTACCACTCAATAGCAAAAAAAAATTATAACTCGATTTAAAATGAGCTAATGAATCAAACAGACATGTCTCCAAAGAAGACATGCAAATGGCCAACAGATACATAAAACAATGCTCAACATTACTAGTTATCAGGAAAATGAAAATCAAAACCACAATGAGAATTCATCTCACATCTGTTAAGATGCAGAGAATATAAATGTTGGTGAGGCTGTGGAGTTATTGAACCCTTATGCCCTGGTTTTTGGGAATATAAACTAGTGCAGCCATTAAGGAAAACAGTATGGAAGTTCCTGAAAAATTAAAAATAGCATTATTCACAATCACCATGAAATAGAAACAACCTAATTGTCCATCGATGGATGAATGGATAAAGAAAATGCTATGTACAATCACTTTCATGCTTTTATTCTAATAGTGACTATCTAACTAGTAGAATTAAGGTACTGAAACATTTGTTTCTCTATTTATAAAGTCAAGAACAAAAGAATAACTTAAGTCCCTTTTACAGAACACAAGAGTTAGAATGTGTTTTGCTCCCTGCATTCCCTTATAACATAGTCTTCAAAATCATGGTCTCTGTTAAATTATTCAGAAATATAAAATATAGATCAGTCACAATACTTAACTTTATGGCAATAAAATGTTATCTTTAAAGACACATTTTTGGTACTTTCATTCATTTTATAAACATACTTACAACAGAAATAAGTTGTGAAATTTTCCTCTTAAAACTCTGATCAGTGTTTTCTGGCACTGATATTTTGTTGGGAGACGTCTGAAGCCAATTCAAATTTATATTTCTTTTTAGGCCATCTGTTATTCTGGCAGTAATATTCTCATTCTTAAAAAATGTTATTCCTATCAATAAAGTACCAAAATATCACTAAGGTACATCAGAGTTATTTTCATTAATATTATCTAAGGATTTCAGTGTGTGCTCAGGTTTTTGATTCTCTATAAAATTTCCTTTTATTGTAACCTTCATTGTCCCTTTTGTTTTATTTGTTCTGATTTCTTTCTGTGATAAAACTATTATTCTTAAGTTAAAGCACCACATGTCTCCAACACCCAACATCTCTCTTCTCCTTTGTTGTTTTAAACTTTTTCATCTTCCTCCTGAAAGACTTCTAAATTCTGTCCTACATATTTCTACTTTATTTTCCAAAATATCAATTCTGCCCAAAATAACCATTTAAATAATTTTATCCTCCTTATTCATTTCTGTTGTTTCCAGGTCAATTTCATTTTCACCTAATTTTTTTTCTTTTCCTATTGTCTCTGATTTTTAATGTCTTAGGAACATGAAGAAGATAATTTCTAAAATTATTTTCTGTTTCATTTCTTCAATTACTTTCCAGTTAGGTTTTTCTCCCAAGTGCTTAAGCTATTGCTCCATTTCTCTTACTCTGTGAATTTATTTCATAAATCATTTCTTTTAAAAAATGTCTTTTAAAATGAAGAGATTTAACCCTAAAGCCTGGAATTTAGAGATAGACAATTAAATTTACCCTGTCACACCATTCAGAGATATTTTTCCTCTCTTGAGTTGGGTCATGAAAGGTCAGAAATTCTTTTAAGGTAATGAAAGTTTTATTAGTTACTGTCTACAGAAAATATTTGCACTGTGTGAAATGTTAAAGCATCATTTTCTTCATAGTTCTCTTCTATGTCATTGCACAATTCTTGGCCCCTGATAGATCCCTAGTAAATAAACATGGAATTAGTCAGAGACTCTGAGAAGGCCACCAAGAGAAAAATGTGATTACAAGGAAGAAAATATTTATCTGGAATGTCATCTTATCTGTGCCCAAGAGCCCATCTCCAGGAAACTGGAACATAATCTGAACACAGGGCAAGTAACAACAGAGCAAAGAGGATGATGCAACCAGAAACATGTCTGGAGGAAAATGCAACTCAACAAATGTTTCAGCCTCTACCACGTGCATAATCTGGTAGAAGACATCACAGAGTTTTGCAACAATTCCATGGCTACTAGTAAAATGGGTAGTATTATAGACAGTAAAGGCAGTAGTATAGAAGTAGCAAAACATAGAGGTAGTGAAATAACTACGTGCCAGGCTTTATTGTAAGAACTTTCAGGTATTAATTAATTTGATCCTCATTAACAGCATCATGAGAATGTTGCTGCTGCTGGTGATGCTGTTGTTATTCCATTTCAGATATGAGTAAATACATTAAATATATAACTGTTTGAGGTCAGTTACAGCCAGTACATGGCAGAGCCAGAATTCAAACCCAGCCAGAATGGATAATCTTCACATTGTCCTCTACAGAAAGGTAGTGAACTCCCTGCCACAGGGGGTGCTAAATCATAGGGTAATGACCATTAACCAGGGCTACTATAAAGGAGACATACACATGAAGTGGACTAGATAACATCTAGGCCCTTTCCAGCTATACAAATCAGAAAAATTAGGAGACCTACCATCTACATGCTAGCTTAATGAAAGTGTAACTTCCACCCTAATCTTCCTTAAGATAAATCCTAGAGAAAATGAAATATAATTCTTCTTTGCACACTCAACACCAAAAAGGCGTCAGTGTAGACTGGAAAAAAAGACTAAGAGTTTTATTGCACCATAATCCTTGGAGCTCCCAAGAGGTGGTTCCAAGTTTGTGCTGAACAGCAAAAGAGAGGAGATCACATTCCAACAAAGAAGCTGGAGTAGCTCACCCCAGAGCTTGAACCCAGGAGTCACGCTCTCCAGAAAGCCTCTCGTCCATCCTCCTTCTGGAAATGATTACGCTTGAGAGCCACTGTGTCCCCTCAGGACACAGTTGAAGGAATATGTAAATAAGTCTCAGCAATTACTGTGACTTTGGCTTGAATGAAGTCCTGGAGGAGTTATGTTTCCAGAGACATTATAACCTGGTGACTAATTTTCAGTTTTCTCTGTGCTATGACCTGCCCCGCCTCCTTGAGGAGGAAACTAGACTCCTCATCCTCAGATGCCATCTAGGACAGCTCTTTTTGTCCCTTTTGCTCCCCAGCTGGGAAACTGGGGCTGCCCCTTCCAAACCATCCCAATCCTGTCTCTTCTACCTCTGGAACAGAAGGACAGGGACCTGCTCCCCTGGCCTACTACTGCTTCTCCAGCATGCCTGCCCCCCAAAAGGATGTTAGCAGCCACTACACCAGCTATCTGTAAACTTTCCTTTTGTGGAAGAGGAGTGACCGCCAAGGGCCAGGACCCTTTTAACAGCATCTGAGCTAATTCCACAGGTAGGGGAGACATTAGACATTAAAAAAGAGTCTATGACAGTGACATCAAGGGATAGATAGCCAGCAACTTTACTGCATGCATTATCTCCTCTGACCCTCACAAAACCCCCACAAGGTAAGTAGAATTATCATGTCATTTTATCAAATGAAAAAAAGATGGTGAATTGAATTGCCAAAAGTCACACAGAGAGGTAATGGCAAAACTAGGACTCAACTCTTGGCCTGAATCCAGGACCCAAGTTCTGAAGATCAGATGGACAAGAGAGAGCAAGAGAAAGAGAGAAAGGACCATCCCTTTCTGGTAATGCTTCTCCTTAGGCTCTTGTCTATAAAAAACAAGATCGGGAAGGAATAATCCTGAGTTGGTTTTCTCAGTCTTAAGCTCTTTCTACCCTCTGTAGTAATATGGTGTACTTGGCTGGGAGGTGGGGTATGAGCACCTGCACAAGTGTATTGTCTTAGAAGACCTACAAAACCACTTTCCATTTTTACATTCAATGGCACATGCTTATGGGTCCCTTCAGAAACTTATGGTAATTTCATTGCCAAAGCACTGATGAGCCAAACTATCAGGGAAGCCTCAAAGCACTCAGAATGTGTATATTGGCTTTCTATGCTGCTGCCAAATGACAAGGGGAAGCATTTGGCCTCTTTTGTCCCAGCAAAACTGTCCTCAGCACCATCACACTCATGTGACTGACATCTCAGAGGACAACACTTTCCAAAAAAGTGGATATTAGTGGCACAGCAATGTTTGAGACTCTGACTTCATTCGAGTGAACTCAGGTTCTAACTATGTCTCTAGTATTCACATTGATGCACCTCCGAGCTTCTTTCCCTGGTGGTATAAGGATCTTTTTACCTCTTTCTCCAGGGTTTCCCAAGAAATTATCTCTCCCTGTGACAACCCTCTAATATCCAGCACTGTGGATCTCTGTCCTCAAGTCCCTGCACTCAGAAACCTCTCTCCTCTTGTTCCCTGTTTCTTTAGTTTCTGCGTTGATTAGAGTAGCCATTTCTCCTTTTCTGGTGCAACTTTATCTTACATTCTTGAACTCTTTCATTTTTTCCACCTTGGGGCTGTCCTTGCACCAGCTTGTCATTCAAAATGTTGTCACATTACCAGAGACTGGGAAGGGAAGGGGACAGAAGAGGATGGGGAGAGATTGCTCAACAAAGTTACAGTCACATATGAGGAATAAATTCCAGTGTTCTAGTGCATAGCAGAGTGACTATGATTAAAAATAAAATATTGTATATTACAAAATAGCTAGAAGAGAGGCTTGTGATGGTTCTCACCACAAAGAAATGATAAATGCACGAGGTGTTGGATACACTAACTACTCTGATTGGATCATTATGCAACATAGATATGTATCAAAATGTTAAATTTTACTCTATAAATATATACAATAACAATGTGTCAATTTTTAAAAATGAATACATTTTAAAATTTTTTTTTAAAATTATTTTCTCTAAGCACATAAAGATATATTTCACTATCAAAAAACAAACCAAAATGTTGCCACATTAATTAGTCATTTAATGTACATGTTCAAATACCTGTGCTTAAATGAAACAACATGATATCTCTATCACCAGAAAGGGTTAGTGGAACTCACATTCACTCTACTCATTCTTACTACCTAATGAATAAAGCATAAAGTCATTGAATTAGATCAAAATACTCCATAATATAAAATGCAAAGTTCTTTTCCAGGCTGATATCTTCCTACTCTCTGGCCCATACTGTATCTTCTACTCCTGATAAAGATGTATATAACACATTTTTGCCTGAAGTTACCATCCACTGTTCTTTTTGCCCTTGAGGTTTTCTCCATGATAAAGGCACTTGCACTTCATCTATTAATTGATGGGTAGAGAGTGAGTGATTTCAAAGAAACAGACACAATGACATTTGTACACTATAAATATATTTTCAGTCCAGTGAACAGATGACGTCACTATAAACAAAAAGAAAAAGAATAGGAAGAAAGAACAAAGATAAAAAGAGTGGTTAGAAAGGGTTGTAAAATTGAAGAAGATTCACTGAATGGCTAAAGAGCCCACAGTATATTTGCCAGTTAATGGGAAAAAACTGGTGTTGAAGCAGATAATGGAGAGAGAAAATACGGCAGCTGGAGAAAGTGTTGGAGCAAATAGCTGAGGAAACAGAGAAAGGATGAGAACATACTGGACGCAAGAACCCTTTTCTTCTGAGTCTTGGGGAAAAAAGAATAGAATGAAGGTAGTAGGTATGTGGAAATGATAAACAATGGAAAATATTGAGGAACTATTCCCCTCTTGGTGAAAATTTTTCAATGAAGAGGGAGGTAATACCCAGGTCTCTGGGAAAGTAGTCACGTAGGGTGTCACGGTGAGTTTGGAGAGAATGGCAAAGGTTTTGATGGACTGCCTGGATAATGGGGGGAAGGATGATTGCTGAAGAGTGTAAGGATCCAAATGAAATTGCGCATCATCAATTCTAGTCCCAACTTTGTGTGATTCCTCCACTATCCCTTGGCTACCTGGGAAGAAGAAAGTAAGAGTATAGACAGATTCTCTGAGGATTGAAGTTTTTTAGAAGTGAATATGATCATCCCATTTTTTGAAAGGGAGAGATGAAAGTGCCCTAACTCGCTGGCTGCTGAGATGCAATACAGAGGTTAAGAGGCTGGAGATCACCACTGGCACAAAGAGCAGGTGCACAAAAAGTGAATAAGCTGGAGAAGACACCATCATTGGACCATTAAATAACATTACCAAAAATTTGTTAAAATCTGTCCCTACTTGATCCACCTTCTATGTTGCTTCCTCTAACCTGAATTTTTCTACATTGAATCCATCTATCCAAGCGTGATATACGACCCCTGAGTCCCTCTTCCCAACATAAACACGGCTCCATTTATTCTCAACCCTTCACAAGGAACCCTCTCTCCTACCTTCAGTGAAACACGGATTTGAGCCCTCAGCTCCATGGCCACACTCTGGACCAAATCATCACCAAACATCTGAAATCTTTGTTTTAAATTAAATGCGTTTATTATAATATTGTTAAAACATCAGAACAACATGGAGAATGATGTAACAAAAACTCACCATCTAAATTTAACAAATGGAACATTAGGTCATATGTGCTCCCAATTTTTTTTAAATAAGTGCTACAGATACACTTGAAACTCTTTGTTCCCATCCAAAATCTTATTTTCTTGCCTTTCACTCAAGAGACAACCACTTTCCAATTTTTGGCAGTGTTCTTCCATTCAGGATTTATATTTTTACTACATATGAGTGTATTACTTTATGTGTTAAAATTTACATATATTTTGTGACAGGCAACTTGCTTTTTATTTATCATCACTTTATTTTTTCTAATGTATCCATGTGAATTTATTCATTTTAACTGTTGTACAGAATTCATTAATAAGAAAATAGCACAATTTATTTATCCATTCTTCTATGAGTAGACTGTTTCTAAGTTTCCTATATAATAATTGGACAGCCTTGTGTGGTTTTTTGTTTTGTGGGTTTTTTGTGTGTTTTTTTGGTTTGTTTTTTGGTTTTTTTTTTTTTAGATAGGGTCTCACTATATTGCCAAGGCTGGTCTTGAACTCCTGGACTCAAGGGATCCTCTCACCTTGTTCCCCAGAGTAGCTGGGATTATCTCGTGCATATCTTCTTGAGCCCATGTGTTAAAGTTTCTCTAGGGGCTAATCAGAAAACATAATTGTTGAGTCAGGGTGTGTGAATTTTAGCTTTTCTAGATATGGGCTAATTGTTTTCCAAATGTAATACGGTACTAATTTCTCCATGTATTTCCAACACTTGAAATTCTCAGAATTTTATGTTTTACACACTCCAATGTGAAAGATGTAAAATTTAATTATATTTCCAATTTAGTTAAAGATCTTTTCTTTTACTTATTGTCCATACCAGTTTCCTATGACTTGCCAATTCAAGCTTCTTGAGCATTATTTCCAGCTGTATTTTTGGACCTTTTCTTATGAGTGTGTAGGATTCCTCTGTATTCTGACTACTGATGCTTAATTGAATAAGTATAGTAGATAACGCTTTCTAGTGCATGACTTGACTTTCTCCTTTCTTTATGATGTCATTTTCATACTGGGGTTTTAAAGTAGTCAAAGTTTAAAATATTTTTCTAGTGTTTTGGTGTGCATTTTGTGCCTAATTGAAGAAATCGATTCCTACCCTGATATCATACACGTATTTTCCTTTATTATCCTCTAATTTTTTTGAAGTTTTGCTTTTCACAATTAATCATTTAAGAATTATTTCTCTGTATTATTTCTCACATATAGATAAGGAATTGTCCCAGAACTCTGCTAAATAATCAATCACTTCTCTGCCTATTTAAAAACCAACTCGTGTGGTATACCACCTAAGAAATGCACAATCTGTGTCCAGGCTCTGTAGTCTGTTATATTGGTCTATTGTCTGTCTCTAAGCCAGCACTACTTCAATGTTTGCATTATCACAGTAAATCATTTTTACACCTGATGGGACAATTTCTTCTTTCTTATTTTTTCCCCTCAAATTGTCTTAGCTCTTCTTAATTTTTTATTCAATGTTTGCATTATCACAGTAAATCATTTTTACACCTGATGGGACAATTTCTTCTTTCTTATTTTTTTCCCCTCAAATTGTCTTAGCTCTTCTTAATTTTTTATTCTCCTATATGAATTTTTGGATGAGTTTGCTAAATTCCATGTTTAAAAGAAACCTGTGGTATTTGGATTGAGATTGCATTGAATTTAGAGATTAATTGGAAGAGAACAAACATGTTTGCAACATTGAGGTTTTCTATTAACCTGTCTCCCCATTTTTTAGATTTTTCCTGTCCTTCACTGAAGTCTATTAATTTTTGAAACAGTTTTGGGTCCCCTTTTGTTAGAATTATTTCTAGATTCCTTAAAATTTTCTATTGCTATTTTGAATGAGAAGTCTTTGTCAAAATATACTTTTTTTTTTGAGACAGGGTCTCTCTCTGTCACCTAGGCTAGAGTGCAGTGGCATCACCATAGCTCACTGCAACCTCAAACTCCTGGGCTCAAGTGATCCTCCTGCCTCAGCCTCCTGAGTAGCTGGGACTACAGGCACATGTCACCATGCCTGGCTAATTTTTCTATTTTTTGTAGAGACAGGGTCTTGCTGTTGCTCAAGCTGGTCTCGAACTCCTGGTCTCAAGTAATCCTCCCACCTCGGCCTCCCAAAGTGCTAAGATTACAGGCACGAGCCACTGTACCCAGCCTAAAATTGTATTTTCTAATTTAGTGTTAAGTATAAGAACAGTATTGGTTTTTCAAATATTGATTTACAACAAACAAACTTGCTGAAATCTGTTAATTTATCTAGAGATTCCCTGGAGTTTTCCTTGTAGACAATCATATTTTCTGTGAATTCTATCCTTTTGTTCTTTTCTTTCCAATTCTTATATGGCAAAATTCCTTCTAGTGCTCTTTTCACTAATAGAGCAACACTTCAAGTGTTTTATACAGAAACTCAGATTAATCTCCCTGCTTCATGGGGATCTGTGGCCATATCTCCTGTATCAAAGGGGCATAAACACCTTATATCCAGCCCTTACAGCCTACCTAATGTTTAATTTGAAATCACCTGTGGCTTACAATTCTTGCTTAATTTTCTTTTTGTTTCTCATACTAAGATATTTCTATTTCTTTCTTTCATGTATTGTTAGGCATTTTGTTGGGTTTTTCTTTTTTACTTTTATATTTATCCATAATGTCTATGTGTTTTAATAGGAATGGAACCTGTCAACATCAGTTTAGTCTACCATGAGGCCAAGAATTCCACCTTTGAAATCTTATACTCCCACACTATATGAGTTAACCACAGTCTCTGAGCCTCCAGATTTACTGAGCCCTTTGAAACCTGAGGTACGGTTCTGTGAACACGGGGAAGGGCATCTCAGGAGAGCAAATCAAACTTCTTTAGGTGCAGAGATAAGAAAGCCCATCACAGTTAGAGATGATAAGTAGACCCACCCATGCCTAGCAAATAATTCACGCAGGTACTGTAAGAGACACTGAGAATTAATGATTTAATTAATTATACATTTAATTAATTTTTGAGTAGATATCTCTTTAGAAAAATTAGCATATTATTTATGATAGCCTGGACTGTTACAAATTGATCACATTTATTTCTCTCTTACATAACAGTCCCAGTGGGTATTTTTGGTAGAGGATGTCTTGCCTGGATGTGGTGTACTAGGGACACAGACTCTTCCACCATGTGTCTCCACCATCCCATTCAGCTTCCTCTGAGTGTGCTAATTTGCATCCAGTTAGCAAAAGGGAAGAAGTGTGGAGGAGCTCAGAACTGGGACACATAAGTGGATTGGCTAGAACTCAGTCACATGACCACACCTCACTGCAAGGGAGTCTGGGAAATGTAGTCTAATTGAGCATCCAGGAAGAAAAGAACAACACAGATTTGGCTAACCAGCTGGTAGTCACTGCCATAATTCGTACGCTTTAGAGTGTAAGATGTATCAAAGAGGAGAGAACCTATAGTCAAGCAGTTAAGTTAGCATTACAGTATTTCAGGTAGAAAATGATGATGATCTAAGCTAAAGCATTGGGACATTAAGTAGAAAAGCTAAGTTATGTAATTGTTTCAGATGAAAAGTTAAACAGATTAGATGTGGAGGTGAGAGCTAAACTAGGTGATTGTGCTTGTGAGCATCCTACATGTGGGGAATGAAAGAAATAAACCTGGATCTGACTCAAGAAATATTGAGTAAAAACTCATGGGTGCATACAATGAAAAATACTCCACAATAATCTATTTGGAGGGCCTGAAAATAAACAAAATATGGTTTTCTTACCCCCAAAATTTTGCAATCATCTTACATTGGATATGCAGTGTATGCTGTTTGGTCAACATGTTGGCAGGATAACTGAGCATGGAAATATGGGGGAAAGAGATCAAGCCTACAGATGTAAATCTGCGACTTTACTAAGCAGTGGTTGAAGCCACTATGGAGCTACATGAGTCACCAAAGGAAATCAGAACAGAAAGAGAAGACTGAAAACAAAAGCATTGTGATTACATGTATTTGAGGGTTTGCTAAAGAGAGATAACCTATTAAATGAAGTGGTGAAAGTTTACTTTGGAAATAGGACACCTGGAAAGAAAATCCACCGGACTTGTTTTAGTAGAACCTAAATACAATGTCCATTGTGATGTACAATCTTCTCATGCCAGTATAGACACCTGTGACCTCCTGGGCTCTGGGAACAATCCAGGTTTTTTCAGTGAAACAATTTCTAATTTCTGGGCTGGTCCTTTGACTAACACTTTGCACTGGAGTATTTTGTCAAAGACTTAAAAATGCTATCCATTCTTTATTATATGTAATAAAATTAGTGTATGTTTCTGACTTCTCCATTAAACTGTAAGATCCTGGAGAACAGAGACTATGTCTTATTTGTTGAATGAATGGATGAATAAACTGTATTTGTCACATATTTAGTATTTCTCCATGAGGCCTAACAAAATGTTTAGACCATGGAAAATGAAATTAAATTATCTGTTAAATTACTAAATCAGAGGTGTCTGAGTAGTGCTTCTGGGATCAAGGAGGCTGAGCACCTTTGGATTCATAGATTACTCACTTCTTAGACTTGACTGTCCAGGGTTAATGATAATTAGTCCCCTGGAGCAACAGAAATTTTTCCTTAAAGTATTGAGTATCTCTGTATTTAATAAACCCAGGTATAGAGAAAGTTGATCAGTTGAGTCAGAAGTGAGGGATAAGGAGAATCACTACACATGATAACTGCACTAATAATTCTAAATTCCTCTCCCCTTTCATGCTGAAGGAGCCATGAGGGAAGAAAACCAGTCTTCTACCCTGGAATTCATCCTCCTGGGAGTTACAGGTCAGCAGGAACAGGAAGATTTCTTCTTTGTCTTCTTCCTCTTCATTTACCCCATCACATTGCTTGGAAATGTGCTCATCATCTTGGCCATTCACTCTGACATTCACCTTCACAACCCCATGTATTTTTTCCTTGCCAACCTCTCTTTGGTTGACATCTTCTTCTCATCTGTAACCATCCCTAAGATGCTGGCTAACCATCTCTTGGGCAGCAAATCCATATCCTTTGGGGGATGTCTAACACAGATGTATTTCATGATAGCTTTGGGAAACACAGACAGCTATATTTTGGCTGCAATGGCATATGATCATGCTGTGGCCATCAGCCGCCCACTTCACTACACAACAACTATGAGTCCACGGTCCTGTATCCTGCTAGTTGTTGGGTCTTGGATGGTTGGGAATGCCAATGCCCTCCCCCACACTCTGCTCACAGCTAGTCTGTCCTTCTGTGGCAACCACAACGTGGCCAACTTCTACTGTGATATTACCCCTTTGCTCAAGCTGTCCTGTTCTGACATCCACTTTAATGTGAAGATAATGTACCTGGGGGTTGGCATTTTCTCTGTGCCATTATTATGCATCATTATTTCTTATATTCAGGTCTTTTCCACAGTCTTGAGGGTCCCATCCACCAAGGGTGTGCTCAAAGCTTTCTCCACCTGTGGTTCTCACCTCACAGTTGTTTCTTTGTATTATGGGACAGTCATGGGCATGTATTTCCGCCCTCTGACCAGTTACAGACTAAAAGATGCAGTGATAACTGTGATGTACATGGCAGTGACCCCAATATTAAATCCTTTCATCTATAGTCTGAGAAATCGGGACATGAAGGCTGCCCTGCGGAAACTCTTCAGCAAGAGGATCTCCTCATGATAAATGTGAGGGCATGCACTGGATACTTTAGCCATCAATTAGGATGCACTTGGAAACCCAGCTCCAATATCATTCCCCTACTTAAATTTGCCTTTGATCTTTCCAGCCCGCAATTCTTTTCTCAGAAATCTTAATTGAAGTTGTCGCTTTCAACACATTTCTGCTCTTTGGCAGAGTGGCAGCATTGTGCTCATGTCTCAGCTATGCTACTAACTAGCAGAGTAAAGTTGGGAGGTCTGAGTTTCAACTTCCATATCTACATATTAGGAATAATAATAATTACCCTAACCAGCACCAAAGGGCTTGTGGATCATACTAGTTCATGCTTCAAAGACTATAAATCACTATTCACATGTCAATTTTTATTTGATTGTATGTTTAATCACTTCTACTAGGCTTACAAGCCTCTGAGGGCAGGAGCTATTTTAGCACACAACTGCACCTTCACAATCTCAACCATATAAACTGCATGCAATAAATATTGGTGGAGGCAGAATGAATGGATGAAACTATTAGTCTCTGAAATGTAATCTGATAATAATTAGAGATAATCAGACTGAACATTATTTACCCATCCTTAAAACTTTTAAAGAAACTGACCTGGGGAGACATTTTTGTGCTTACTTCATAGTTGACTAAACTAGACTCTATCTAAAGATAGTGCAAATTTCCCTAAAGTCTTACCAAAATGACAGTTATCAATAGCTTTATCACAGTTTAAAGGAATAAATATTCTGATTTAATTAATATAATAAAGTGCTGGTTTAATTCATTAGAACATGAAATAAAGCTCCAGTGATAAAAAAAAATTGAGTGCCATATAATAAATGAGGGAAAAATGCCAGTATTGAAAACAATGTGACCACATTTCTCCAGCATGGCCCAGGCAAGATGAGGCTTTGATTCTGGTGACCAGACCTGATTATGTAGGTGACATTCCCCAAAACAGATAATCTAGCAGGTCACTAAATAACCACTAAGAAACTCCACTATCTATGATTTGATTCTATTTGTGAGAACATTATTAAATTTTTTCAAAATATTAATAGCATAAATGATTGTTCCAAAATCTCACATATCCAAACAGGATAATATTTTGAAGAGGTGGGCTGAGTGTGCCTTAGAACAGTGTGTAAATTGTTTTATTATCTACTTATTTGAACTGCCATTAAAAATACAAAATTATTTCCTGTAGATAATTCACATTGCCAAGAATTTGTTCATGGATGTTGGAAGATAACCATAGTCACTTTTTAATGCTTTCTGGGACCCTAAAACACCAAGGATAAGAACTATCACAATTATCTTCCTTTTAACCAAAAAATATTTTATTGCAAATGAATATAAATCTGTGTGAGTGAATGACCTAATGGAGGGAATAAAGGTATTTTATTTAGGGAACTTTCAAGGTTGGGCCATGAAAATATTGCATAAATTGATTTAGTGTCTGTCTCTCCCCACCAGAATGTGACAATTTGGGATCCGTCTTGGTCACTGCTCTGCCTTCAGCAGTTAGAACAGTGCTGACACATAGTATCTATTTAATAAAGGTGTGTTAAGTGAATAAATGAATCCTACAATATTATATTGAAGTAATGAATACAAGGCTACTTTTGCTGTTATGGGTAAACTCAATAAGGTCAAATGGAATGATATATTTCAGATAGTTCCCATAGTGAGATAATAAGTACCAAAGAGGATACTATAGAAGAAGAGCTGAGGAAAGGTAGACTCAAGAGAACTCCATCCCACCTAACTGCTGGATCAAACCCACATTATTCCTTTGCTTTAAGTTAGACTAAGGAGTTGACCTCCTCTGCTATTAATATATTGCCTACAATAAACATAAAAATATATCTGTATATCTATAGCTTTAACTGCAAATATAATAAAAATCATTGCACCTGTGTGTCAAGTCATTGTCTCAACCATCTTCCTTCGATTCTATGAAACAAGCTGTCCTGCAGTAATAGTAACACTTTAATTTAAATTACTTCATTTACCGATGCCCTGGGGTTGGCTAGGTCTGGAAAAGGTTATATAGCTAGTATGTCAATTAGGGTCACTTAGTATTCATTCCGGAAATAGAAATCACACCTGGTATATTTAAACCAAGAAGATTTAATACAAGGAATCAGACACATAGGTGTATCCTAAAAGAAACCAAAGGAGGAAAAAGATGGATGCTAAGGTCACTCAGAGATTGTCAACTGCAGGAATAAGTTACTTCCCTTAGGACTAGGGGAACAAAAGGGAAAAGGTGGTGTTACCAGAACCTAGGACCTCTCAGGAGGGATGACCACATATCTGATCCTCAAATCTCTGAGTGAAGCTGCCAAACAGTTGGCATTTGCTCCACACTTGGAGAAATAACCCAAACTTTCATTTTTCAGGGGTCTGAATCCTCATTAGTACTGCTTTTTTGTTGTTGCTATAGCTTCTATTAAATTTTTCTATTGGGCGTGGAAATACTAAGAAGCACCCCAGATAGTTCCAGACAGGCCTCCTTGCACCCCACTGTGTATCAACAACACAACATCCTTGGTCATTGGATTCAGTTACTCAAGCCAATAGAGAAATTTATTTTATTCTGAAAGCCCACAAAGACCAACTTAAATTTGGTTGAATCTTAGCCATATAATACTAAGCTTAGAAAATGTAAATGCCAAAAGATTATTATTGATACCCTTTTTATAAGGTTATAAATAATTAAAACAACTGAAAAATGCACTTTTGGGGAATATATACAGATGCCATAAAAGTACATTAAAAATAAAAGCAAAAGAAAGATGACTACAGGATTCAAGATGAGAGAAAATTCAAGAGAAAATAGGACAATGGAATTAGGGGTGTCATGTAGTTAGATGTACTTTATCACTATATTCCTAATGTTCAGATTGGGTGGTGAGCCAAGCCAGGGGTGTTTATGAAAGTATGATTGATAGACAGACAGAAATTCTGCATGAAACAATGGCGAGAGCTTGTCTTGAATCAAGAATTGGGTAGACAGAGAGCAGTAAGGGAGGAGGGGGGAGTGATGAGACGAGAAGTTTCATTAGACATCTCTTAAAGCAATCTAGAGAAGAGAAAACGAAGACATAAACAAAGGATCTAGACAAAAAGATAGTATAGAAATAGAAACAACGGAATGTAATTTTTATGAAAGGAGATGTCTTCAATATTCTGAGGTCGAGCCACTAAAAGGAAGAAGATGCCTTTAATAACAATAGTGAACAAGAGAGTAATTTCAGAAAAATTAGTTCCACTTGAGGCATGTTTTTAAGGGTTCCTATGACTCTCACGGAGATATTGAATTAAACAGTGGAATGAAGATATGAAGCTTTGGAGCAATATTAATAGAGCATGGATCAGAAAGGAGCTGTTAAGAAAAGTTATGGAAATAGATGAAATCATCAAAGACACTTGTAGAATGACTAGATTTCCAGAAAGGGGGCCAGGATGGAGAACAAGGATTCTAGTGGGGGAAGGAAGACAGTTGTATAATCTAGACTCCGTGTTCCTCCAAGTCAAACTATGCGTCTGTCTCCTAGTTGTGTCAGTCTATCAGTCAAGGCACACAGCACAGTGTATTGTCACAGGACGATTGACTGAGCACTCAAATATTTGCTTTTGAAAGAAGGAAACAAGGAAGAAAGTGATAAGTGCTACAAAGGAAGTTCAAAACATTCCATGTATGTTCAGAAAAGGTAGCTACTTCATTAAGTATCAAATATACATACGTATGTGTGCATTTAGTTTATCACATATATTATCATCTCTTAATTTTCAAAAAAGTCCCGTGTCATAGATGGTAATAACCCTCCTTCACAGATAAGGAAGTCATAGCTCTGAAAAATGAAGTGACTTATTCCATGTCTTTTCATTAGAAAGACGCAGATCTAGGATTTGAGCCCAGTGTTCCTCATGCCCATTGTTCTTCCCTGACTCCACAGCTGGCCCGTAGAGGGGATATAAAATAATAAGGAGAGATAACCAAGTAAGTCGGGTTGTGTGCACTAGCAGGAAACATGGCTAGAACTTTAGCAAGCAGAGAGGACACTCCAGCCATAGTATGGTAATAGTTGAGTTACGGCAGAGGTGGAAAGCATGGGCTCACATACAGGTTATCAAACTCAGTATTTAGATTGTTTATTTCAACATTATTAATACTAATTATTTGTTTTATCTTTGGCCCCTTTGATTTTAGTTCCTCTGTTCCCTCTTTCTTAACTTTTTTTGATTATTTAAATCTTTTTAATAACTTCTGTTTAATTTTTGCCTTTTAGCTATTCCTCTTTACCTTATGTTCTTGTTTATTGCTCTAGGATTTCCCTATATATCTTTACCTTTTCACAGTTAACTCATGGCTAATATTATGCCATTTCATGTGAAACATAGAAGTCTTGCATTTGCACGGTTTTATTTACCACTCCAACTGCCTGCTGTTGTTTGTTATATATCAAACATCTACCTACATTACAAACCGCCCAAGTCAGTTTTATAATTTTTCTTTAAATTGTCATATGTGTTTTAAAGAAAATACAGTGTTTTATATTTACCTAGATATTTATCATTTCTGACACTCTTCATTCCTTCCTCAAAATCCTAGTTTTCATATGGTATTACTTCCCTTGAGCCCGAAGGATGTTCTTAGTATTTCTTAAAAGGCAGGCCTGCTGGCAAGTAATTCTCTTAGCTTTCTTTTGTCTAAAATATATCTTCCTTTCTCCTTCATTTTTGAAGGATATTTTCACTGGATATAGAATTCTGGGTTGGTAGCTGGTTTGTTTGGAAGTTTTGTCCATTCATTTGTTTGTTCATTAAGCACTGCAAAGATATTTTCCACTGTCATTGGCCTGCATTATTTCTGGTGAGAAGTCAATAGTAATTTAAATCATTGTTCTTTAGTTAAACTGTCATTTTCTCTAGCTGCTTACAGGATAGTTTCTTTATCTTTATTTATCAGCAGTTTGACTATGATGTGCCTACATATACTTTTCTTTCTATTTATCCCGATCTTCTTGAATCTGTAAATTCTGTATTTCCACATATTTGGGGAAATGTTGGTCAATACTTCTTCAAATATTTTTTCTGCTTAATTATCTCCACACTTTCCCTCCTAGACTCTAATTACATTTATATTAGACCTTTAGATACTGTTGCACTTGTTCATAACACTCTTGTTAATTTTGTTCGATAACTTTTCCCTGTATTTTCAGATTATGTAATTTATATTCACGTATCTTCAAGTTCATTGACTCTCTGTGTTATCTTGATTGTACTGTGAAAGCCACTCAGTGTTTCCTTTTAATTCCAGAACATTGTAATTTTCAGTCTAGAATTTCTATTTGCTTCATTTTACATATTTTAAATATTTCTGCTGAAGTTTTCTGTAATTTTATTCATTAGTTGCATATTTTCCTTTGCCTCATTGAGCAGAGTTGTAATAGCTGCTTTAAAAATCCTAACATGGTGATTCCAACATCTGAGTCATCCCATGGATGGCCTCCATTAAATGTCTTTTTCCTTGAGAATGGCTCCTATTTCCTGGTCTCTTCATACGTCTAGTAATTTTTTTTGAGTTCCTGGAAATTGTGAATATTATATTATAGAGACTTTATGTTATATTTTTCCAAAAATGTTGAAGTTTCTTAGTTTATTTCTTTGACTCAGCAGGCACACAACTTGGCTGAAATCAAACTAGAAATGCCTTCTCTTGGGCAGCAGCTCAAATCTCATCTCAGTTCTTTCATCCTTACCTGGAGCCTGCCCCATGCATGAGTAGTTCAGGATTAACAAAATGAGGAAATTGGCACTTAGAGGACTTAAGAAACTTGCCCAGATTCACACAGCTAGATTTCAATCCTAGGCTGACTCCAGAACTTGCGATCTTTCGTGGCCATGCTATGCCTCTCTAGACTGAGAAACAAAGATGAAGGGAGTCCTTGGAAATGTTCATCTGGTCAAACTGAGAAAACATGAGCTGGATTTGGGCTCCCTTTACATTCTACCTCTCCAGATTCTAAGGAAGAAGGAGTGATATAGGGAGAAGCACTTGGCACAGATGATTTTTCTAGCTCTAATGCCTGCATTGCTCTCTTCCCGACTTTTGTCCATTGAGCTGGACCAGTTGCAATTACACTTTGGTCAATGGCTTCTGAGCATCAAATACCACACGTGTCAAGGCATTCCACATGTCTGGCAGACAGGAGGTCCTATGCTTCTACTTCCTTCTTAAAGGAGCAGCTCACTCTTTTCCTTTTGCTCATGGTAGGAAAAAGTAAACTAGATTTATTTTAGCATAGTTAGGTGCTTGTTCTTTTGTTTAATCAAACAATAGTATATTTAAACCATTAAGCCATTATTGCTGATTTAAGGGTATATCATAATAGCACTTCTAGAACACACAAGAAATTGGTCACTGTCCCAAAGAGATGTCAAGAATAACCCACATGCTGAAGTCCCTCATATTCTGTGCTTCTTTATTCTCTGTGTCCCCTGATTAGATGAACTGAGGGAGGATAATCTGTTATGCGGCCTTATCTACAGGAGAAAGCAGTTGTCATCTCAGCTTCCACCATGGGTCTGTTCATGCAAAATCTGCAAGAATGGGATTCAGGTTGCAGGCACTGCCATGTTTAGGGATGCCCAGCTTCTTACCTCTGCTCTCTCCAGTCCAAAGTAGGTAAAAATAGTACAAGGGGAGCTGCACCAACATAGCCTCAACCTGGCTATCTAGGATTATCTTGACTAGAAAAAGAACAGACGGTAAAGTCCTCTCTGAGCCAACAGCACTTTGCACCATCTGGCTGGTCCCTAATGCCTTAGTCTCTCTTGGACCAGCTCACCACAGGGACCTAGCACTGGATTCTCAATCCTCTTGGGTTTGGAGTATCTCACATAATTAATTATCTTTAATTTAACAGCTCTTGACATTGGTTCAACCTGCAGCTGAGAATAGCAGAACCCTACTTCCAAGGGTGCTGATGAAATTACAGGAATTCATTTCTCATGGTCTCTATGAACAAGGGAAAGAGGCAAACACTATATCAAATTTTGAAATAAGCAGAAAAGGGGGTAAGATGTGATTATTGGGCTCTATGTAGTGTTCTGTGCATGCAGCTTCCCGGGATAGTATATACTGGCATGATCCTAACCTTGACCCAGAGCTTTTGGCCCTACTCTCAGAACGGACAGAAATAAAAGGTTATCTAATACCATGAGACAAAAGCAGAAAGTCAAGCAGATGTGATGTCGAGAATCATCATTCAACACATCCAGGGTATGAAGCAATTTTCCTTTTGGTGCCTCTAAGAGTTTTTGTCCAGTTCTTCTCACCATCCACAGTGGGAGGGATGCATGTGAAGCAGAGAAAAGCCTGACAGTAACAGCCCAGCGACTGGCAAGGACAGCCAGGTAAGGTCTAGGAGAGCAAGACACATGGCTCTGTTTTGTTTCTTTTTCTTCCTGTTTCTCCTCTGCCCATTCCAGCCTTTGGTGAGTTGGGAGCCCATCTCTCAAAAACAGTTCTGCAATAATCTGATGATATTACACTGCTTTAGTGGCCAAAAAGAGCAAAGACACAGGTCCTTAGAATGGTACAGACAATGAGAGTCAATGCGATATAAGGAGAATGGAGCACAGGAGTCGACAGTGACTTCTCTCCAAATAATCCCATGACGAACCCTTTCACCCAACCTGCAGCCTGTGCAGGAGACATGCATGCACATGCACAAATGCAGGAACATGCACACTCATGCCCACGTAGCATTAAGGCATTAGAAGGAGGTAGCTCCAACATACAAGTTTCTCTGTTGTTCATGGAATCTTCATCAAAGAGAAGCTTCTAATTTCTTCCATTTTATACATTTTATGTACCCATGGTTTGGTTTGGGGGTAAGCCTTCCTTGATTAATTTATTTTGCAATAAGTAGTACATTCACATAGTTCAAACTTCAAAATGTGCTAAAAGGCACACATAAAAATCTTTCCCTCTCCTACCTCCCATCCACTCAATCCCATACCTCTAATCAGTAATCACTGTTATTGGTTTCCTGCTTATTCCTCCAGAAATGTTTAAGGAACATCCTAGCCAATATAATATATATTATTTCAGAGAGTGGGATTTAAATGTTTATATTTGGTACCAAAATGGGAAAATGATTATGTCTTGATCACCCCAGTCCCCCCACTGCATACTTATTCCCTGTTTTTGCACCTTATAACTTCTACTTCTTTCCTCCCTGGGTATTTCTTTCCACATCAGAGAACACTCATGGAGAACAAGAGTTCTCTCAATTTTATTTCCATTGTCAAACTTGAATGGGGGTTCAAAGTCATCCAAGTTAAATTCACCAAAAATGGTAATCAATCAACCACAGAAAATTTATGTCTTCTAAAGCAGCACACAGCTAATATAAAATATAATAATGATTTTGTTTTAAGTTTGTAGAAGTTACAGTTCATAACAAGCCTGGCAAAATGCCTACTGGCCCCCTGTGAAAAGGAAGAAGGACAACGCATTGAAAACATTTTATATTTGGATGAAGTGCTGAGTAGTTGTTGGGCAAGAGGTGGACTAAAAGTTGAGACTAAACTGTGACAAAAGGAAAAAGAAAGGAAGAAATAAGGTCTCTGGTCAGCGGCTTGGGGATTAAGAGGAAAAATGGAGGTGAACTTGGGGCTGAGGTTTCTGTCCCTGCTAAGCCAGAAATGGTCAAGAGGCAAGATCAAGGAGGGGGAAGATTCTGAGGCCTTTTCCATCTGCCTAAGTCAATGAGAGGCCTGTGCTGAGTGAGGGGGGTGAGGGTCAGCTCCAGGAACTGGAGAATGCAGCAACTGTTAAGGTCAGGGAGCGGCAGGGGTGATTGTGCTCACCAAGGCATCAGGTGAGCCCTGGAGATGAAGCTACAAATATGCACTGAGCCCCACTGATCCACCTACTTCACCTAGAGCTCTAAGGGGTATGAGGAATGCAGAGACAAGCAGGAGACCTTGGAGATTTCAGCTGCTAGCAGACAAAATATGCTGATTAAAGGAGAGAACATTGGAGGGTGGGAAGAGCAGGGACCTTGGAATTAAGCAACTGAGGCTCGATCCAGATTGGCACTGCCGCTGGCTGGATGTGACTTAATTTGGGGGATTATTTATTTATTTTTCTATAGGGGCAGGGAGAGATATCCTTTTCTTATTAATTAAAAAGAATTATTTTAAGAATATTAATTCTTTCCTTGATAAATGCTGAAAATAGCTTCCCATTCTTTTGCTTGTCTTTTTACTTTGTGTGTGATCTTTTTCTTTAAAGGAATTTTTTGATTTAATTTAATCAAGCCAATTATTCTTTTCTTCTATTGTTTCTTCCATTGTTTTTCACTTAGAAAGGCCATTCTTGTCCTAACATGAAATAACTATTGTGCTGTATTTTCTTCCAGTTGCTTTATAGTTATATCTGTAGATATAACTCTTTAACCACTGGGCGTGGTGGGCCACACCTGTAGTCCCAGCTACTTGGGAGGCTGAGGCATGAGGATCACTTGAGCCCAGTTTGAGATCAGCCTGGGCAACATAGAAAGACCCCATCTCTACAAAGAATTTTAAAATTAGCCAGGCATGGTGGCAGGTCCCTGTAGTCCTAGCTATTGGGGAGACTCAGGTAGGACGATGGCTTGAGCCAAGGAATTCAAGGATGCAGTGAGCTATGATTGTGCCACTGCACTGCTGCTTCCTAGGCCACAGAGTAGGACCCCTTCTATAATTTTAAAAAATGCTTTAACTACCTGAAATTTATTCAGGGATGTGAGATGTGTATTTAAATTAATTTTCCGAAGACTTAACCAGCTTGTCCCAGCATAATTTGTTCACTCTCTCTTCCTTTCTTGCCAATTGGCAATACCACCTTTAGCAAACCAAAGTTTGATGAATACCATGCTCTGCTCCCAGGTTTTCTATGTTTTTCCTCTGATGAATTTTTTAATGAGAAGAGAAGCAGCATACAACAGCCCCTGGGGTATCCACATACAAGAGGAAGATAGTTTAGTGAAAAATGTTCAGGGTCAGTGAAAGAATAAGACATAAGATGCCACTATTGCCTGGTAAGTAGTAATTTTAGCGAGTGTAACCAAGACAAATAAATTCATAGGCTATGCTTAACTTAGGAGGGAAAAAAGCATGGGGGAGGCCGGGCTCTGTGGCTCACGCCTGTAATCCTAGCACTCTGGGAGGCCGAGGCGGGCAGATTGTTTGAGCTCAGGAGTTCGAGACCAGCCTGAGCAAGAGCGAGATCCCGTCTCTACTAAAAATAGAAAGCAATTATGTGGACAGCTAAAAATATATATAGAAAAATTGGCCGGACATGGTGGCGCATGCCTGTAGTCCCAGCTATTTGGGAGGCTGAGGCAGGAGGATTGCTTGAGCCAAGGAGTTTGAGGTTGCTGTGAGCTAGACTGATGCCACAGCACTCTAGCCCAGGCAACAGAGTGAGACTCTGTCTCAAAAAAAAAAAAAAAAGGCAGGGGAGAAAACTGATTCTATGGGTTAATTCCTCTGCTGAAACACTGTTCTATTCCAAGAATTTCATATTGTGCACTTGTTTTGTTTAGAATATCTGTGTCTCTGTAACTCTAATAGATCCCATATATTCCTACAGCCAAAACTTCATTAACTCAAATCTATGTCTGAAACCACTAATAAAGAGGTTCGGGTTATTCCATCTGCCTGATATTACCTCTAGTCAAACTCCCTTTCATTCTCTCCATTCTTTGAGGTTTATTTCTTCACATGATACATTCTTACTGAGCAGCTGTGTTATTCCAGGCTCAGGGCTGATGCTAGATTTCAAAGCTGAACAAGTCAGGCGCCTTCTCTGCCTGCTCCGAGTGGTGCTTCCAGTAGAACAGAGGGCACTTGTGAGTAAACAGACACAGGGTGGCGTGTGCTGTGATGGGGGAGGTGCAGCATCCGGAAGGTCATGAATGGGAGTTTCTTGTGAGAGGATGAGTTGGAAAAGGCTTCCTAGAAGAAGTGGCATCTAAGATGAGACCTGAAGTTTGGCTAGTCTGATGAATGGGGTCAGAAAGACTATTCCAGCCTGAGAAAATAACATGGGCAAAAGCTCAAAGGTGAGAGAGTGTCTGGGTCTTTTAAATAATTGAAACCACAATTGGTGCATAGGGTGTGGAGGGGAGGAGGGGGTTCCCTGAGGAACTGGGGGTGTCTGTAATACATGCCAGGTTGATCAAGGGCCTTCAGGCCATGTTAGAAGTTTAGAGTTTACGCTCAGAGTAATGAGGAGCCCCTGAAGGAGTTTTGAGGAAGAATGACAAAATCAAATTTGATTTTTGGAAAGCTCATTCTCTCTGTAGTGAGGAGCCCAGGTGGCAGGTGGCCATGCCTGGAGGCAGGGTGAACAACTGTGCAAATGTAAATGAGAAACCACAGTGCCCTGAGTGATGGTAGTGGCAGTGGGGACTTAGGGTAATGGGTAAACAGAGAGAAGTGGGTAAATTTTAGCTATATTAAGGAAGTAAAATTGCCCAGATTTGGTGGTATTTGGATGTAGGTAGGGAGGAAGAAAAATGAGTCAATAGTCATGCCCAGGTTTCTGGCCAGACCAACTGTGTAAATAGCAGTGATAATGATTCCCACAATAAATATGATTTACCAATGCCAAAACCCCTTTCCAGTTGCCATGCTTTTTGAAGTATTGGGGAAATAGGCTTACCTATGAAATCCTGGGTTGTGTGAATGTCATAGCCTCTACATGAATACCACAAGAGCAAGGCCAACAAACAACTCCAGCCTAGCCCCAGAATATATGTATAATGATTATGTGATAAAGTTAAAAACCACTTCTCGACTGCAAACAATTCTGTGGTTTCCCTCAGCACCAAGCACAGACATTTGCAAATATTCAGTTGGACCATATGAAATTGCCATTTTTACAGGTCCCAGATAGTCAAATATTGGAGATTTCATACAATTCAACCTCATGCTAGAAGATCGACATTGGAATACTGCACAATTTTCAAAGTTCACAATCCAGTGATTACCAATTTCTTTCAATTACCCCAACCAACTTTCTTCTTACAGAAAAATGGGATGGAAAAATCTGACCAACATCACAGAATTTTTCCTTCTGGGGTTCTCTGAGCAACTGGAGCAGCAGAAGGTCCTCTTTGGGCTCTTCCTGTCCCTGTACTTGGTCACTGTGGCAGGCAACCTCCTCATTATTCTAGCCGTCCTCACAGATGCTCAACTCCACACCCCCATGTACTTCTTCCTGGCCAATCTCTCTCTCACAGATGCTTGCTTTGTGTCCACTACAGTCCCTAAGATGCTGGCCAACATATGGATCCAGAGTCAGGTCATCTCATACTCAGGGTGTCTATCACAGCTGTACTTTTTCATGTTGTTTGTGATGCTGGAGGCGTTCCTCTTGGCTGTCATGGCCTACGACCGCTACATGGCCATCTGCCACCCACTCCATTACATCGTGGTCATGAGCCCTGGGCTCTGTGTCTTCCTCGTGTCTGTGTCCTGGATTGCAAATGCCCTCCACTCCCTTCTACACACACTCCTGATGAACAGCCTGTCCTTCTGTGCAGACCACATGATCCCACACTTCTTCTGTGACATCAACCCCCTACTGAGTCTCTCCTGCTCAGACCCATTCATCAATGAGCTGGTGATCTTCATCATTGGGGGTCTTGCAGGCCTGGTTTGTGTGCTGTGCCTGATTATCTCTTACACGTACATTTTCTCAACCATCCTGAAGATCCCCTCAGCTCAGGGAAAGCGAAAAGCTTTTTCCACCTGCAGCTCTCATCTCTCTGTGGTCTCTCTCTTTTTTGGGACTTCCTTTTGTGTTTATTTCAGCCCCCCCTCAACCCGCTCAGCACAGAAGGGCACAGTGGCATCAGTGATGTACACAGTGGTAACCCCAATGTTGAATCCGTTTATCTATAGTTTGAGGAACCAAGACATGAAGTCTTCCCTGAGAAAGCTAATTTGGGTTAGGAAAATTCCTTCCCCTTAGTGGTAGTGACTTGACATCCAGTATAGGGGTCTCCATCCATTGGTGTTCACCACACTAAGCACTGAGGAATAGAAGAGGAAGAGAAATTAGAGCCTTCACTTCCAGTACCTATGATCTGAACCTGAAATATTCATGCCTAAGCTACAGAATTGCATCAGAACAAAGCTATCATCAGGTCAGTGTCATTAGGTTATGTTCTTACAATTATGATGTTCTAAAATAGACATCCATATTATAATATAATAAAGCATTATTATGTTTAATAATGTTATTATTAAATATTATTATTGATACTTTTAAAACAACATGGAACAACTCATGACCAAAATAAGGGAATAAAGTTTGCTCAACTTTAATTTTTCTGTCACAATTGTGTAAGTTATACCAATTGAGTTGTCTATTGCTGCTGGATACTGTGTCTGCTGTTAATCATCAGTCCTCTTCAGTTAGGCCACAAACAAGATTATTTTTTCCTTAAAATCAATGTGAATGGCTTGCTTCATCTTCAACATCATCTCTTCCCTCCTTAAAATGAGCTATCCATTTGTAAACTACTGATTTCTTTGAGGCATTCATTGTCCCTGTAAACATTTTGTAAAGCATCAATGATTTCAGTATTCATCTAATTCACCCAAGCTTCACCATAAATGTGAAGTTTGTTCTTATTTCAATTTTAGCAGAATTCATATTTTTCTGATAGAACCTCTTTTCAAACTGATGTTTCCTTAGTGCCTCAAACTAGATCCTGTTCAGACATGTTATAACAAGTTAAAATGAGTTTATTTTGGTGCAAAAAGAAAATTGAAATCCATACTCAAATTGGAGAAAATACAAATATGGAAATATATCCTGTGTTTATGCATTGGAAGAATTAATATTGTCAAAATTCCCATACTACCCAAAGCTATCTACAGATTCAATGCAACCCCTATCAAAATTCCAATGTCATTTTTCACAAAAATAGAAAAAGCAATTCTAAAATTCATATGGAACCACAAAAGACCCCAAATAGCCAAAACAATATTGAGTAAAAATAACACAGCTGGAGGCCTTGCACTCTTATTTTAAAATATATTATAAAACAATTGTTTTTCTAATCTTTTTTATTTCAGCATATTACAGGGATACAAATGTTTAGGTTACATATATTGCCCTTGCCCCATCCGAGTCAGAGCTTCAAGCGTGTCCATTCCCCAGATGGTGAACACCACACTCATTTTGTGTGTAAAACAATTGTAATCAAAACAGCATGGTTTGGGCATAAAAATGGGCACATAAACCAAAGGAATAGGATAAAAATCCCAGAAATAAACCCGTGCATTTATGTTCAATTGATTTTTTGCAATGGTGCCAAAAACTCACAATGAGGAAAGGACAGTCTATTGAATAAATGGGGCTGAAAATACTGTATATCCACACGTAGAAGAATGAAATTAAACCCTTATCTTAACCAAACACAAAAATTAACTCAAAGTAGACTAAAGACTTAAATATAAGACCTAAAATTGTAAAACTACTAGAATACAATATAGGGGGAAGCTCCACAACATTGGTCTGGGCAAGTAATTTTTGAATATGGCCATGAAAGCACAGGAAACAAAAGCAAAAATAGACAAATGTGATACCATCAAACTACAAAGCTTCTACACAGGAAAATAAAAAATTAACAAAGTGAAGAGATAACCCACAGATTGGGGAAAAATATTTGCAAACCATGCATCTGATAAGGGGTTAATATCCAAAACAGATAAGAAACTCAAACAACTTAATAGCAAAAAAGCAAATAACCCAATTTTAAAAATAGGCAAAGACAGGAATTCAAGTATGGAGTGAGCTATGATCATGTCACTGCACTCCAGCCTGAGTGACAGAGTGAGACTCTGTCTCAAAAATAAATAAATAAATAAATAAATAGAAGTTTATGCAAAGATTTGATCCATGTTCAAAGTGTGTGTTTGTGGACAATTCTTTTCTATTATTAAACAAAAAAGCCTAAATGTCACTCTCAGTTAATGGACTGAATTCCCTATTAAACCATCCATGAATAAAGGACTTTATACTGGCATCTGGATGAAGAAGAAAAGATGAAACATTTTTGTCCCAAATCAAAGGAATGACAAACTACAAAAATATACTTCATGATTAAATACTTCTATTTTCCAATTAGAATTTGTTCAATATCAAATTTAAAATATCATCCCCAATAGACTACATGTTTGTGTTATGATAAAGGTATAGTCCACATAGTAATAAAATAAAATATTTATGATCATATTTCTGCAATTGATTTTTCTAAAATCTGGACTACTTTACAGTCATCTACATTATGTGCTTGGCTTCATGAAAATGCAGGTTTATAAACTTTTCTCCACTTTTTGGTTGTATCTGATGAAAATTATAATTCAAGATCACAATGAGAAATATGAAGAAGATCTGAAGGAAATCTGACAAGTAATTGGAACTAAACTACACAGGGCTCTGTAGTCTCAAGATGTAGTAGAGTGTAGTCCTGAGGATTTGGGGCTCTAAAGTCAAACTGCCTGGGTTCAAATCTCAGCTATACCACTTACTCCTTGTGTGATGTTGCATGATAAATTAACTTCTCTATCTCTTTGTCCATCAAATTGGGATAAGAATAGGACAAACTTCATAGAGTTCATGTGTGAATAGATTGTAACGGTGCCTTACATATAGAAAATTACCCAACAAGTGTTTGCTATTTACTGTATCTCTTTTAAAGATAGGTTGTTCTGTTTAAGGTCTGTAAAATTACATAAACATTAAAAGATAGAACAATGTGAGGATATGTATGCAGAGAAGAAATAAGAGGTGCCTTTATTCAATAGCAAAAAGTAAGGTATTGGAAGTAGAAAACTTCAGAATTATATGTGCTTCATAAGACAGAAAATATTGGGGTTTTTTTTCTTCACTTGAGAGTGTCATTAAAGATTCTTGAGTGGGATGAAAACAATGATTACAGTGATGTTTAAGAAGATAATTCCAAACTAATATGGATAATAGGTGTTGGCACAAAGATATTAAATTTTATTTTCAAACTGGAAGTCCACCTGGGAACGGAGAAAGAAGCACATTGACTACCCTGGTTTCCCGCCCCCAACTCTACTTCAAACACAGCTGTTGTCATTACATTTTGACTTTAGCTTTTAGCATATGGTTTTGTTTAAGCAAAAGGTTTTAAAAAAAATTTAAACCACCAATTTAGAGTGACATTTCATTATAAACATTACCATATCTATAAATTAAAAATGATAAAATCCCAATTACCATTTTAGAGAGAAAGAAATTTTCTTTTTGCTAAAGACTCTTCCCAGGGCTCCCTTCATGTCTCTGTTCCTCAGGCTGTAGATGAAGGGGTTCAGCATAGGAGTCACCACAGTGTACATCATAGACATGACAGTCTCCTTCACAGTATTATGGTTCGTGGATGAGCATAAATGTCCCATAATTGTCCCATAAAAGAGAGACACCACGGAGAGGTGGGAGCCACAGGTGGAGAAAGCCTTCTGGATGCCCCCAGCAGAAGGGACCTTGAGGATGGTGGAGACAATTCGTGCATAGGACAGGATGATGAGTACGAATGGGATGACAAGAATGAGCCCTCCCATGAAAAATATCACCAACCTATTAACCCGAGTGTCAGAGCAGGCCAGCTTCAACAAAGTAGATGTATCACAGAAAAAGTGAGGAATCACATTGTCAGCACAGAAGGACAGCCTGGCCATGAGCAGGGTGTGCAACATGGCATGGGCAGTGGTCAGCACCCAGGACAGCGCCAGCAGAGCCAAACAAACCTCGTAGCTCATGATGGTGGTGTAGTGCAGAGGGAAACAGACAGCCACATAGCGGTCATGGGCCATGACCACAAGTAGGAAGCTCTCCAGAACTCCAAAAAACAAATAAAAATACATCTGGGCCAGACAGCCTGCATAGGGGATGGAAGGGACTTGGCTCTGCATGTTCTGGAGCAATTTGGGCATTGTGACAGAGGAAAAGCAGAGATCAGAGAAGGACAAGTTACTAAGAAACAAATACATGGGTATGTGGAGATGGGAGTCCAGATGAATGAGGACAATGATGAGGAAGTTCCCCAGGACAGTGGTGAGATACATGGCCAGGAACATGGCATAGAACAGGTTTTGGTGCTCTGGCTGGATAGGCAGGCCCAGGAGGAGGAACTCTGAGATGACAGTTTGGTTCTTCTTTGTCATTCTGTGACTCTATTGTCTTCATAAAGAATATAATGCTCCTTAAAATCTAAAGATAATAAACAAATATATCTCTATGATGTGTGACCTATTGTCAAAGGGCAAATGAGTGAGAATTTAGGAACAGTGGTAGACTGGCTCCTACTACACCCCTTCTGTTGAAACTGCCTTGTCAAAGCCAATGATGACTCTAAATTCATGTCTCTGAATTCAATAACACATCACATCTAACATTAATGATCACTTCCTACTTTGTGAAACTCTCCCGTCTCCTGGTCAAGTGACACTTTACCTTTGTGATTTTTTTCCTCCGTACCTAGGAATACTTCACACTTTCCTTAGAGAACTGCTTCTGTTTCATCATTCTTTGACTATTACTGCTTCTCGGAGTATTGTCCTTCTACATTTCCCCAAATATGTCAGCAAATCCCAAGTGTGTTTCTTCAACCCACACCACTCCCCTGAGCTACAGACCTAGATGTTCAGCTCCCTGATGAACATCCTATTTGCATGTTTCCTGACACCTCAAACCTCATCTTTCTGATACTAAGTTTGTTGTCTTCCCTGTTCCATGTGTGAGCCACTCCAGTATTCTCTGCCTACCTATGCCATCTTCAGGTTATTCAAGTCAGAAACCTGGGAGTCATCCTTGACTCCTACCTATCCTTCACTCCCCTCATTCAATTAATACATCTCATCAATTCCTCTTTCTAAACATCTCTCCTTATGCCCATTCCTTGAATCCCACAGACACCTTTCAGGCCACCTGCTTTTTTCACCTGAACAGTTTCAACAGATTTGGTCTCCCCACATCTATTTTTGCTCCCTTACAGTCTGCTGACTTTATCTAGAATTATATTTTCATAACTCAAACCTGCTAAAGAGGTTCTCCTTTCTATTAAGATAATCTCCAAAATGGTTAACATGACCCACAAGGCTGTATTTCACCAGATTAATTAGCTCCTGCCTACCCGTCTCTCTCTCTCTACTCCAGGCATATTGGGTTTCTCCCACCATCCCAAAGGTATCTGCTCTCACCCACCATGGCATATGATAGTACCACAGCCCTGACCATGCTGTCTCAATCCTACTCCTTCCCTTCTCCTGACGACTTACACTTTAGGTCATTAAATATGAGATTTTTGCTCCTTGCTAGACTTTAATAATAGAGAAAATATCTATCTTGCTCACTGGTGAACCCCAACATCTAGAACAATGTGTGCCACAAAAAAAAAGAAAGTATGCTACCCACAGGACTACTGAATTCCTTCAACAGAAACTAAAAACACTGGAGGTTAGAACATTCACTGCCACTGAGCCTTTCCAAGTCAAGAGCTCTCGCATATAAATCCTTTGTTTTTATTTTTATATAACTGCACTGTAGGCTTGTCAGAACTTCATTCCAGAATATTCCTCCATCTCAAGCAACCTTGTTATATGGCTTAATGGCACTCTACTCAGAGAACAATTGCATGATTTTGTTCCTTGAGATTCAGTCCACACAATATCAAGATATTGATGTGAGAAGAAATGAGACTGACATGGAAGTCTTAAGATCATGGGGAAAAACAAAAATAATGAGGATAATTTCCAATCTCTCAGACATAGTTCTTGGACTGTCTAGATACCACTTCCACAGTGTAACATTATGGAGTTTTAAAATTCCTACAAGCCCTGAAGAGACAGAAGGGACCCCTCATTGCAAAATATTCACCAAGATTGTGGAGTTTAATCCAGAGGTATTAGGGTGTTTTCACACTTGGACAGAAAAAAGAAAAATGTAGCACTATGTTTTAGTGGGGAGAAGGACCTATCTTTGAAATTCTTTAGGAACTTCCCATCCTGGGAACTAAGTTGGTACCATCCCTTGTTAAAAAATGTGATTAGGGAGCCAAATCAGTCAGATATCACTTACCAATGCTGCCATTGATGAGATGGGGCATATGAGCTTTATCTACTCTTTTCATCTCTCTGTACATTAATTTCTTCAGCTTAAAAATAGCAACACTGACTTAACCCTGCTAACCCCACAAAGCTGTTGTAAAGTTTAAGTCCCTTGTGGGAATTCCTTGCAAAGTATAAATGACTCTGCCATGCAATACGTTTGACCCTTGGACAACTCTAGGGGTTAGGGGCACCAAAGCCCTGTGCCATCAAAAATCCACATATAAATTTTGATTCCCCTAAAACTTAACTACTAATAGCCTACTGTTGTCCAAAAGCCTTACCAATGACATATAAACAGCCAATTAACACATATATTGTATGTTATATTATTATATACTATATTCTCACAATAAAGTAAGCTAGAGGGAAAAAAAGATGTTATTAGGAAAATCATACAGAAGAGAAAATGTATTTACTATTCATTAAGTGGAAGTGGATCATCACAAAGATCTTCATCCTTATCATCTTCACGTTGAATAGGTGGAAGTGGAGGAGGAAATGGAGAGATTGATCTTGCTGTCTCAGGGGTGGCAGAGGAAGAAGAAAATCTGCATATAAGTGGACCCACATGGTTTGAACCTATTTTGTTCAAGGGTCAATTGTGCTTATGAGTACTATTTTAAATAACGAGATTGAATCTGGTAAACACTAATGAGAATATTTCTAGAATGTTAAGGAGTTATTTGGATTTTACACTGTCTAAAAAACAATCCCACATAGTTTAACAGCACATTGCAAAGAACCTTAGCAATCTGGACCCCAACATTGGAAGGGCCCTATGGGATACAACTTCCAGCCTAACTTACCGGATATGTCTGAAGGTAACTCCAAGGCCTGAACCTGGGATCCTTCACTCTTTTATATAGGCATATCGAGATACACCCTCAATAGTCATCACCTAAATCTACACCACCCCGTCACACTTCTGCTCTATGTTTTCCAGGGCCTAGGGATAATAGTTCCCAGCAGAACCTAGATCCTAGAGAAACTAATTAACAACAGACAAAGTAATTTCCCTGGGCCTCCCTGGGACAAATCCCCTAGGAGGTCTAGAGCAGGCACTTCTTCATAACTACCCTTTCTGGGGTAGGGAACAAACAGAAGGGGAAGCAAGATTGTGCCCAAGTCCCACCAGGGATGCTGCTCTGACTACCACCGCTCACAAGATTGCTTCCTTTTCTGAATATTTCATTATTTTAATTCCTAAAATATTTGCTTTCTGAAAATCATAATAGTTATAATGAATTATTCTGTCTTGACCAATTATTCCTTCAAAAGTGTTGTCTTAAAAATAAAGAAATGTCCTTTTATGAATCAACTAATTCATTTAATTTCATCATTTATTCCTGCTACATTTAGGAAAAGTCACTTTGAGTTTTTCCACACACCCCTCATCACTGAATTTTGTTTTTTGGGGTTTTTTTATTTTATTTTTTTTTACTAGAAATAATAAATTTATTAAAGTTGTGAGATACAAGGTTAATATACAAAACTTAGTTGTATCTCTATACACCAGCAAAAAAGTATTTGAAAATAAAATTTAAAATATATTTTCATTACAGTATCATAAAATATGATAACCCAGTAGAAAAATGGGCAAAAGACTTGAATAGGTAATTTACCCAAGAGGATATACATATGGAAGAAAACAGATGAAAGGTGATCAACTTCATTAGTCATTGGGGAAATGTAAATTAAAACCACAATGATATTCTACTGTACCCAAAAAAATAGCTAAAATGAAAAAGAATGGAAAAATTCCAAATCACGTCAAGGCGCTGAACAAGTAAAACTCTCATACACTGCTGGAGGGAGGAAAAACTGATACAAGCACAGTATTAATACTTCGGGAAGGTATTTAGCACTATGCACAAACACTACAGATAGGTCTACCTATGGAATCCATAAATTCCACTCCTAGATACATATGCCCAAGAGATATATGCAGCTACACTATTTATAACACCCCCAAACTGGAAACTACTATTGATGGCAATAGTATAATGGATTTTAAATGGTGTGTTCACATAATGAACACTATACAGCAATGAGCATTAACAATATACAATCGCATGCAGCAATATGGAGAAACCTCACGTATATAATGTTGCGTGAAAGAAGCAGACATGAAAGAGTACAAACTGTGTGTTTCCATTTCAATAAAGTACAAAAATAGATAAAACTAATGTATGCCATTGAGAGTCAAGGTAGTGAGTGATTACCCTTCCAGGAACTGTGACTAGAAGAGAATTCTGGAGGGCCAGTAATGTGTTTTTCACCTAAGTGCTGGTTACTCATGTCTGTTCAGTTTGTAAAAATTCCTGAAAAAAATTTTAGGCTTCATTTTATTTCCTAAAACAGCATAAACATCATTCTTTTTCAGTCTGTCAATAATAATTATATTATCTGGAGTACCTATATGCCTTCCATGAGTTGGTTTTTGCTTGTGAAATCTTATTTCCTTGTGTGTCTGTGTATCTTTGAGTTTGTGCTGGATGTTGTGCTTAAAACATTATTAAGAGTAGGTGGGCTGGGGAATAAAAAAATTTAATTATTAAGAGAAATAATTCGATCCAAGATTAGTGCTTAAGATTTTCCAGACCTCTGATGAGCCAAAGACAGACTGCAATATGCATGAAATCTGTATTATTTCTGGCTTACTCTTACTCCTAGGGCAGGTTTTAGGATTGCTGTGCAGTAAATAATTGGATTATTCCTTGTAAAGAAGATTCATGTCCCAAAACCCTGCCTCTAGATGTTAACATTGGAGCAATTATCCACGTTCATTTCAAGGGCTGTCTTGAAGGGATGGCCCCAAGGGATGGCCTCCCCGAGGCCTCTCCAAAGCTGATAAATATGCCTAATGTGGTCCCTGTTCAACCCCTTCCTTGATGAATCTGGGATCCAAGTATCAGCTCTCAAATCCCCCAGCCTCATCAGGGCATAAACAGCCTAATTCTGTCTCCTCTTTTGCAGGAACTAAAGACCCAGGCAACAAGTCCCCTACTCCCTACCTTTAGCCAATAGGACAAGGTGCCAAGTCTTGTTCAGAAAACAACTCATTAGAGTCTTTTATGTCCTGACTGACTATTCATTCGTATATGGAGGAAAGTGGAGGCAGTGGCACCAGTGAACTCTGAGAGCAGCACGGAGCAGTGGGTAAGCTTTGGACATCTCAGGCTCATGCTTTCTCTCTCTGTCTCTCTCTCTCTCTCTTTTCTCTCCTTTCTTCTCCATTTTCTCTCTCACACAAACATACTCACATATTCTGGGAACTTATAATCTAACCTCTTAGTATTTGAAAGTAATACAATAATACCTCGAATCTTGCAAGCACTGTACAGTTTGCAAATTTCTTTCACATGCACCAATGCATGTAATTCTCACAACCTGCAAGAATGGCTATACAGGTGAGACGAGGAGGCTTGGGGGGATTGTTTCCCCTGCTCAAAACCATATAGCTAGGGAATAATAAAAGTGGTACCAAAGCCCACTTTTCCTACTGTAAGTTTGGAGCCCTTTGTCACACTGCTCCTACAATCCCTCCCCTCACAGCTGAGCAACACATTAGAGGGGTTTGTGTCTCTAAGACCATCTGACCACACAGGTGTTCAGAAGTCACTCACTTTTACAGACTCAGAGCAGGGTTTCCCAAAGTGTAGGAGCAGAATCACTGGGTGCTTGCTGAAAAGGACTTGGTTCTCAGAACAGAACCAGCACCACAAGTGAAGTGGTCAGAGAGTCTGCTTTTTGTTTTAAAGCACCACAGGTGATCCTCATGCACATTGGAGCATGGGAGAGGGGGTGCTTGCTTCAGTAGTCAGAAAAAAGAGGTCTCAATTCCTCTGGGGGTCTTTCGGCTTTCCCCAGTCTTGTCACCTGCCCCCTACCCTCCCTCCTGTCAAGCAGATGTCTCAGAGAGCCTAAAACTCATGGATCAGACGGTGGAGGGAAGCAGTCTCTGATGGGGTTTAAGGAAGTGGAAGACATTTCTCCCCATGGCAGAGAGGTGGCCAAGTGTGCTCAGGGTTGCGGTCACTGCAGGGAGTCACCCTGGTGCTCTTTTTCATGCTCAGGTCACTTTGGGGTTCTTGGAGTGGTTTCGGGGAAAAGCCATCAGTTCCTCTTTCTTTTTCAATCCTTCATTTTTCTAAGTGGCAAGCAGCAACCATTTCCCTAGTCCCAAGGTTCCAGGTTTTCTCCTTCTCAGTGGCAGGCTAACACAACGCAAACACACAGCCTGGCACTGTGGTCACGGGGTTGTCTCTGCTCTCAGATCACACTGTGACTTTGAGCAGATCCTTATGCTTAAGGTTGCACATAAGCATTGTGAAATGAGTTTATTCGTGGTGTTGAACCATGGGAGACCTATGTGGGTAATGAATAACAGAGGTGAGAAGCTGGGCATACAAACAGTCTCTAGGGCATATCCTAAGGGTTACTCTAGTTTTCATTCAAGTGCCAGAGGACCACCACATCATTACTCTGTAACTTGGAACTTTATTTATAAAGAGAGTTTAGCCATCACTTACTTCCACTAAAACCTTGAATCGGCTCTGAGATCACTCAGCCTACAACATCGTGCAGCCTGTTTGAGTCCTTTCTGTGGTGGGGGATTCACTTCCCCCCCAGTTCCCCTCGCTGGCACAGGGCTTAGGTCTTCTGGGTGACAGCCTGGCTCATATTTCTGTCTCTCCTTTATTCTCTAGTTCCTGACCTGGGTGATCCATATCCCTTTGTATGGGAAGCTCATGATGATATATCCCCCCATCTTCTCTCTCCCATGTAGTTGCACCAGGTGGCCAGACACAAATGTGTCACCACCTCAACACTCTGGGCCATGCCCTGTGGACACAGGGTGGGCTGAGGCTGCTCCTGAGTGCGGGCAGAGCCAGGCCTAGGATACAGGCAAGACTGGGGACCCTGTTCCTCTTTGTACTGAGAGCAGGGTTTCCTACTGGAAGGGGTGGGAAATAGAAATTTGAGGATTAGTTAAGAATAGGACTCCCTATACCATCCCCATAACAGCTTCTCCCATTTGCAATCAGCCTTTAAGTTTGGACAGCTGCTTCCACAGCATTTCAGTTCTTTCTGCTAACTCCAGGTGAGGTAGTCATTGTAAGTCTCATTTAATGCATGTCTGAATAGTTAGATTGTAAAATTTGGAGGTAGAATAGGGGGGAAAAAGCCCAATGCCATCAGTCACTAGTTAAGCATATTTGAGAAACACGTTAACCTTCTAAGGCACAGTTGCCTTCTCTATAAAATGGGATATATCCTTGTATGTTTGTACCTGTTAACCAATTTGTTTCTGTTAAGAAACAAATAGTTTTGTTGTGGACTAAATGATGCGCATATCACTGTATATGTATATATATCACTCTATATGTATATGTGCATACATACATAAAATATATACATGTACACACACATATATGTCAGTTAATCCATTGTCTGACCAAATGAAGAGTAGCAGTTTATTCAAAACATGCATGAATTTATAAAACTGGAGTTTGAACCCAAACTTCTGCTTCAAAATCTCCTTCCACTATACCACCTACAGTGGATATCTGGGGATCTAACTTGGTACATTGGGTACTAAATTCATTTATTTGGTAAATGTTAAGACTGCTCCATGCCCCTACCCCAAAGTTCCAAATTACTTTAATATTCTAGGTTACTCATAGCTCCCACATCTGATTGTCTATTCTGCTGCTACTTCAAATTAATGACGTTCCAGATTGAATTTGCATACTAGTTTCCACACTTCCCTGGCACACTGGCTTGTCTTTCCAACAACTGCATTTTTGTAACTTTTTTATTGATGCATAATCGTTGTACATATTTATGGGACACATGATATTTTGATATCTGCATGCAAGCATAATGATCAAATCAGGGTCACCTCAAATATTTATCATTTCATTATGCTGGGAATATTTCAAATCTTCTCTTCTAGCTATTTTGAAATATACAATGCACTGTTGTTAATCATAGTGTGCTATCAAATACTAGAACTTATTCCTTGATATAACTGTATGTTTGTACCTATTAACCAACCTCTCTTCATTCCTCCCTCCACCCTTCCCAGATTCTCTTATAAATTTCATGTTCATGCCCATTGCTGTTTTCCTATGGAGGCTGTTAATTTTAGTATTGGTTCATAGCAGCTCTTTCTATATTAAGCATATCAATCCTTTGTCTATCATATACATGGCAAGTATTTTCCTTTTTGCCTTTTTTGTTTGTTTGTATTTTGTTGTCATATTATTGTGTTTTGATGAGGGAAGTATTTTTTTTTTTTTTTTTGAGACAGAGTCTCGCTTTGTTGTCCGGGCTAGAGTAAGTGCCATGGCATCAGCCTAGCTCACAGCAACCTCAAACTCCTGGGCTTAAGCGATCCTACTGCCTCAGCCTCCCGAGTAGCTGGGACTACAGGCATGTGCCACCATGCCCAGCTAATTTTTTCTATATAGATTTTTAGCTGTCCAAATCATTTCTTTCTATTTTTGGTAGAGACGGGGTCTCACTCTTGCTTAGGCTGGTCTCGAACTCCTGACCTCGAGTGATCCACCTGCCTCAGCCTCCCAGAGTGCTAGGATTACAGGCGTGAGCCACCGCGCCCAGCTGGGAATTATTTTTTTTAAGAAGTAAAATGTGGCATAATTTTTCATTTTGTCTTCTGACTGATGATATTCTTGTGGAGACTGCCCCACATCAAGACTTTTCTAATGAAACAATATAACCAAAATATAGATGACATGTATTGCCCTTCTTTGCAAAGATTTCATTTCTCAATGATCAAACAAGTATGAAAACGTAATTTAAAATATAAAAATAATTCTGGAAAAGAGAAAGAGGTGACGTCATACGTCAAGAATGATGAGGAATTTCTGCATGACATGGAGTCATGGGATTGGATTGAGGGACAAGCTGTAAGGTGCCAAAGAGCCAGTAAATTCAGCCCAAAGGATGGCAGGCACTGCAGTGGAGAAAGCAAGTGATTCTTCTTAACAGGGTCCTACAAAACCAGCGAGTGAAGGACAGGAGGAATTGGGAACAAGAACAGTCGGTGGGACAGGGAAGAACTTGAACCATCCCAGAAACTGCCCCAGGGCGCAAAACAAGAAAGAGTTGGCTTCAGTTTTCATCTGATGGTTCATATTATTAGGGTCCTCTTGTAAGTGAAGAGTCTTTTTTACTTGCTGATTTCAAGATTTTCTCCTTGTCTTTGCCTTTCAGCACTTTTACAATGATGTGTCTGTTTGTGAATCTCTTTGTGTTTATCTTACTTGGGGTTTGTTGAGCTGCTTGTATGTGTAGGTTAGTATTTTTCAAAATATTTGGGAAGTGTTAGCCACTCCGTGAACATTTTTTTGTGATTCTCTCTCCTTTTCTTTCATCCTCCCACTCCATGTGTGCTAGGGTGCTTAATGGTGCCCCACATTTTTCAAGTCTCTGTTCATTTTTTCTCATTCTTTTTTCTCTCATTCAGCTGGCATTGTCCATATCAATCTGTCTTCAAGATTGCTATTTATTCTTCTGTTAGTTCCAAACTACAGTTGAGCCCCTCTAGTGAAATTTTAATTTCAGTTATTGTACATTTCAACTCCAGAATGTCCATTTTGGTCTTTTTTTATCCTTTCTTTTTATTGGTATTCCCTATAATTTTCCCTATTTGACATGACTATCATTATACCTTCCTTTATTTCTTTAATCATGCTTTCCTTTAGTTTTTAGTTTTGTGAAGTTTTGCTTGCTTGTTGTTATTTTCCTTTTTTTTTTTTTTTTTTTTTTTTGAGACAGAGTCTCACCCTGTCACCCAGGCTGGAGTGCAGTGGTGTCATCATAGCTCACTACAGCCTTGAACTCCTGGGCTCAAACAATCCTCCTGTCCCAGCCTCCCAAGTAGCTGGTACTACACAGCTGCACATTTTTCAATTTTTTGTAGAGATAGAGTCTCACTCCGTTGCCCAGGCTGGTCTCCAACTCCTGGCCTCAAGCAATCCTCCTGCCTCAGTCTCCAAAGTGCTGGGATTCCAGGTGTGAGCCACTGCACTCAGCCTAATGGCTACTTTCAGGTCTTTTTTCAGTTAATCCTGACCTCACGTTGTTCTCACAGGCAGTTTTTGTTGCCTGACTTTTTTTGCTGGCGTATGGATCATACTTTCCTGTTTCTTTTCATGCCTCATAATTTTTACTGGAATCTGAACATTTTAGAAAATTTATTTGTAATAATACAGGGTACTAGTCTCCCCTTACAGATCTTGTTATTGTCATTTATTTACTTATTTATTTGTTTAGTGCCCATAGTCACCCAGAACTGACAGTACCATTGGAAAGCCTCCCTTGCTCTCCGCCCCTGACCACACTCAGGTGTTAAACTCCACTGACTGCTAGCTGATAACTCCATTGTTTCAACGATTCTCTGGAGCATAAATTGCAAAACCTACTGATCTAATAAAATCTGACACCTTTGAAGGAATCATTTTTTGAGGTCTGTGATTGATACTTGTTCTGACCCCAGTAGAGCTCCTGATTCTGTTCTGCACGCTAGCTTGCCTGCAGTCTGAACTTCATCATCATTAAACCACGACTCTCCTCCCAACTGTCCTTCACTACAACTTCCACTGTTCTTGAGAGCACCTTTGGGCTTGAATTTCTCAATATTCTTTTGCAAATAAAGTCAGTTCCTCTGGGAAAAGATTAAGAACTACCAGCCAGGCGTGGTGGCTCACGCCTGTAATCCTAGCACTCTGGGAGGCCGAGGCGGGAGGATCGTTCGAGGTCAGGAGTTCAAGATCTGCCTGAGCAAAAGCGAGACCCCGTCTCTACTAAAAATAGAAAGAAATGATCTGGACAGCTAAAATTATATATATATAGAAAAAAATTAGCCAGGCATGGTGGCACATGCCTGTAGTCCCAGCAACTTGCTGAAGCAGGAGGATCCCTTGAGCCCAGGAGTTTGAGGTTGCTGTGAGCGAGGCTGACGCCACGGCACTCTAGCCCGAGAAACAGAGAGAGACTCTGTCTCTAAATAAATAAATAAATAAATAAATAAATAAATAAATAAATAAATAAATAAATAAATAAATAAAACAAAAAAAGAACCACCTATTTTAGGGCTGATTCTACTCCCAAGGCAAAATATATAGAGAGCCCCTTCTGCTATTAGTAAATATCCTTTAAGGCTCTTTACTGCACTTAGAATAAAATTTTAAACATTAACAAGGCTCTGCATGTCCTGGTCCTCTATTACCTCACAGTCCCGTATCTCACCACTCTCCTCTTCACTCCAACCGTTTTTAGTTACTGGCCCATATTTAGTTCCTTAAATACAAGACTTTCCCACCTGAGGACCACGGCACATGCAGCTCTCTCTTTCCACGGTGCTCTTTGATCAGAGTTTCACGGGACTGGCTTTGTTCACATCTCAAATTTAAAACCATTAAAATGTGAATGGTTGTACTCTATCTCCACGTAGTGAAATTGAATATACTTTAGCTATATTTCCTCCTTTTTCTTTTCATGAATTTTTTCTAAATTTTATTCCATACACATTAAGTTTTCAAAGGAAAAAAGGCACAATATGTTATTTTAATCTTTAGTATGTTTAAAATGTGTTTGGTAAGATACAAAATGTTGATCTAACTATTCCTTTAAATAATTATACAGTTGTCCCAATGCCATTTCCTGAACAATGCAAACTTTACACCTGCCAGTGGATAGTGCTACCATAATAATCTACTCAATCCCACGTGTTTTTGTGTCTGCTGTGAAGCTTCTCTCCAGGTCTACTGATCTGCTCGTTCCAGCATCAGCACCATGCCGTTTTAGAGTCCTTGAGACCTGATACAGAAAGTGTCACCTTGTCACTGTCTTTTTCAACATTGTCCTAGCTTATTTTCATGCTTGTTTTTAGACAAAACTTAGATTAGTTTTGTTTCTTAGAAACACTGTTATAATTTTGACATCAAATAGATTAAGTTTTAGAATAACTCAGGAGAATATGTCCCTTTGCAACATTTCATTTTTCTATCTTGTTGAGTCTATTCATTTACTGAATTTTTACTTTATGCCTCCCTGGAGAATCGGAAGGTCTTGCTGATTCTTGCCAACATCCTAATGCAATGATTTATTTGTTAATAATGTGGATGGGATTGTTTTGCATTGTATATTTTAACCTTATTTTTCCTGATTATTGTTACGTATGATAATAATAGGCAATTTGTTGAGTGCTCACTGCCTGCCAGCTCCTTGTGTTAAGCACTTTATTACTTAATTTTGCCCACCACCCCCAGACCCATTTTTCACAAGAAACTGAGTCTTAAAGAACTGTAGTTCTCTAACCGAGGTTCCACAGCTAGGAAGTAGCAGACCTCAGTCTTGATTTCAAGTATTCTGAGATCTCTCTTTATTTCTAATAGTCTTTCAATTGGTAGCCCTATTTTTCCCCAATAGTTCACCATATCTATAAATAATAATTTTCCTACTCCTTTCAAATATTTTTATTTTACCCCTTTTATTTTTTAATTATACTATATCCATTTCTTATAATGCATTATCTGTATATGGAAAACCTATATAATATCATAAAATAATCATTAAACACTTCAAGAGTATTGTAAAATGGCAGGATTTAAAATAACACTTATACATTATTGCTATAACACTGAGTATGTCAAATTATAAGTTGCTGAAATGATTAAGTGGCATAAACACTATCCATGTTCTGTTTTTTACTTTGTTACTTATGTAAAAAAATATAAAATTGGGTGTCAAATATTTTTAATTCTAAGAAAACTGTTGGTTTTGTTTATCTTCATGTCCTTATTCAACTAACGGCACTTGGTAAGTATTTTTTTGGTTGCAGAAAGTTGGGGGAAATGCATGGAGCCAACCAGAGTGAGGGCTCAGAGTTCCTGCTCCTGGGGATCTCGGAGAGACCTGAGCAGCAGCGAATCCTGTTTTGGATGGTCCTGTGCGTGTACCTGGTCACGGTGGTGGGGAATGTGCTCATCGTCCTGGCCATCAGCTCTGACTCCCGCCTGCACACTCCCATGTACTTCTTCCTGGCCAACCTCTCCTTCACTGACCTCTTCTTTGTCACCAACACCATCCCCAAGATGCTGGTGAACCTTCAGTCCCAGAACAAAGCCATCTCCTACGCAGGGTGTCTGACGCAGCTCTACTTCCTGGTCTCCTTGGTGGCCCTGGACAACCTCATCCTGGCCGTGATGGCGTATGACCGCTATGTGGCCATCTGCCGCCCCCTCCACTATGTCACAGCCATGAGCCCTAAGCTCTGTATCTGGCTCCTCACCTTGTGTTGGGTCCTATCTATCCTCTATGGCCTCATCCATACACTCCTCATGACCAGAGTGACCTTCTGTGGGTCACAGAAAATCCACTACATCTTCTGTGAGATGTATGTGCTGCTACGGCTCGCATGTTCCAACACACAGATTAATCACGCTGTGCTGATTGCCACAGGCTGTGTTATCTTTCTCGTTCCCTTTGGATTCATGATCATGTCCTATGTCTGGATTGTCAGAGCCATCCTCCGAATACCCTCAGCCTCTAAGAAATACAAAGCTTTCTCTACCTGTGCTTCCCACTTGGGTGTGGTCTCCCTCTTCTATGGGACACTTTGCATGGTGTACCTGAAGCCCCTCCACACCTACTCCATGAAGGACTCAGTAGCCACAGTGATGTACGCTGTGGTGACCCCCATGGTGAACCCTTTCATCTACAGCCTGAGGAACAAGGACATGCATGGGGCTCTGGGAAGACTCTTAGGGAAACCCTTTCAGAGGTTGACATGAGGGTAATTTGGAAAGGGAGCATTGAAGTGGAGACTGGGAATATCCTTCACCATATGCAAGGTAATATCCCACGGGTTACATAGCAGTGACTAGGACATTGTTCAAGTTCAGAATGAGTGTATATTTCTGTGGTAATAAAAAGACACATATGTGTAATCCCCCCAATCTCATAGTCTTGGCAATAAGTAAGGTCACACTAACACTAATCCCAGAATTTTTCAGGACCAAATTCTTCAATGTGCCTAACCACCAGACCACATTCTCAGGCTTATCCATATAGACCCAATTATAACCTAGCAGTGTCTCTCATCTTAACTAGCAAACATCCAATGTATAGAAAGTACAGCCTCAAAGCCCACCCATGGCACTTCACTGGCAGGGAGGAAAGCCTCAACCATGTGTCTCTTCTGAGTGTACAAGCTGGTCATAATCATCTCAAGAAGCAACTCCACTACCCATGGAAACCAACTTGCAGCTTCACACAATTGCAGAACTCAAATAGTGGTCCTGCCTGGCCAGGGAATACACCATGTGTCCCAGGCCAATCTGAGGCAACAGCAGTGCCCAGCCAGAAGCTCTGCTTAATTGCTAGATTTGTATTGTTAAAGAATATCAGTGGAGGCTGAAAGAGGTGGCTGGCTGCCTCCTCAAATGTGCAGACACCAACATAAGGATTATGAAGAATTAGGGAATCACAACACCTCCAAAACACTAATAAATTTCCAACAATGGACCCTAAAAAATAGAGATCTATGAAATGACTGGCAATGAATTCATGATAGTCCCCTTAAATAAGTTGAGTGAACTACAATACACAGATACAAAATTAAATAAAATTTAGGAGATGATACACAAAAAATTAAGGCTGACAAAGAATTAGAAATCCTATAGATGAAGAAAACAATGACTGCCTGAGAAGTGCCATAGAAAGCTTTAACAGCAGCCTTGATCAAGCAGAAGAAAGAATCAGTGAGCTCAAAGACAAAACATTTGAAATTAACCAGTCAGAGAAGGAAAAAGAATGAAGAAAACCTACAGGAATGATGGGACATCATCAATATACCTAACCTTCACATATTAGGAGTTTCTGAAGGATAAGGAAGAGAAAAACAGACAGAAGTGTATTTGAAGAAATAATGGTTGGAAATTTTCCAAATCTTGAAAAGATGCCAAAATAAAAGCTCAGAGATCTTCAATCAAAATCAACCAAAAGAAGCAATCACCAAAACACATAATAATAAAACTATCAAAAATCAAAGACAGGCCCGACGCAGTGGCTCATGCCTGAAATCCTAGCACTCTGGGAGGCCGAGGCAGGAGGATTGCTTGAGCTCAGGAATTCAAGACCAGCCAGAGCAAGGGCGAGATCCTGTCTCTACTAAAAATAGAAAGAAATTAGTCAAACAACTAAAAAAAGAAAATTTTTTTAAAAAAGAAAAATCAAAGACAAAGAAAAAATTCTGAAAGTGGCAAGACATAACAAACATATCACAATCAAGGGAGTTCAAATACAGCTATCAACACATTTCTCAGCAGAAATCTTTCATGCCAGGAGAGTGGAATGACATATTCAAAGTGCTAAAGAATTAATACGGCCAACTGAGAATACATTACCCAACAAATCTGTCCTTCAGAATGGGGGAGAAATAAAAACTTTCCCAAACAAAACCTAAAGGAGTTCATTACAACTAGGCCTAACTTACAGAAATTAATGGAGTAACTTCTTTAAGCTGAAGAAAAGACCACTAATTAGTAACATAAAACATACAGAGGCCAGGCTCTATGGCTTACACCTGTAATCCTAGCACCCTGGGAGGCTGAAGCAGGATGATGGCTTGAGCTCAGGAGCTCAAGATCACCCTGAGCAAGAGCGAGACACCATCTCTACTAAAAATAGAAAAATTAGCCAGCCATCATGGCGTGCACCTGCAGTCTCAGCTATTTGGGAGGCTGAGGCAGGAGGATCTCTTGAGCCAGGAGTTTAAGGTTTCAGTGAGCTACAATGATGTCTCTACATTCTACTCAGCGTGACAGAGTGAGACTCTGTCTCAAAAATAAAAAAAATACAAAAATACAAATTTCCATAGAATAAGTAACACAGTTCTATTCAGAATACTCTAGGAATGTAATGGTGGTGTGTAAACCAATTTAACTCTCGTATAATGCTTAAAGGATGTCACTATTAAAAACTATAGCTAAAATAAATTAACAAAATAGCAAAATGGTGTAAATTTTGACATTAAAAACAAAATGTGGAGGCCAAGGTGAGAAGACCACTTGAGGCCATCAGTTTGAGACCAGCCTGGGCAACAAAGCAAGACCCCTCTACATTAAACAAAAAATTAGCCCAGCATTGTAACACACATCTTTAGTCCCCGCTACTTGGGAGGCTGAGGTGGGAGGATTGCTTAAGCCCAGGAATTTGAGGCTGCATGAGCTATGATTGCACCACTGCACTCCAGCCTAGGCAACAGAGTCAGACCCTGTCTCTAAACAAATTAAAAATAAATTTAAAATGAGGGGGAGAACGGAGTAAGTAAAAGGGTAGAGTTGTTGTACACAATCAAAGTTAAGTTGTTATTAACCTGAAATGGCCTGTCTTAAGATATTTTATGTAAGCATTATGGTAACCACAAAGCAAAAATTTATAGTAGGTGCACAAAACATGAAGAGAAAGGATTTTTAAAATAATGGCTAAAATTTTCCAGATCTAGGGTGGGAAATAGACATCCCAATTCACAAAACCCAAAAAACCCTAAATACCTTAAGCCTGAGGAAGGCTACACCAAGATATATTTTAATTAAATCATCAAATGTCTAATACAAAGAAATAGTTTTGAAGCAGAGAGAGAAAAAAGACTCATCACATACAAGGGAAGTTCCATGAATCTATCAGGAGATTTCTTAGCAGAAACTTTGCAAGCCAGGAAAGAATGGGATGGTATATTCAGTGCTGAAAGAAAAAAAAACTGCCAAAAAGGAATTCTATACCCAGAAAAACTGTCCTTTAAAAATGAAGGAGATATACTTTCCAAACAAACAAAAAATTAATTCATCACCACTAGACATGTATTATAAGAAATGCTAAATGCAGTTCTTCAAGTTGAAAAGAAAGGATTCTAAATAGCAACACAAAAGCATATGAAGGTATAAATCTCACTGGTAAAAGTAAATATATAGACAAATACAGAATACTGTAATACTGTAATGATGGTGCATAAATGACTTTTAACCTAGTATAAAAGTTAAAGGACAAAAGTATTAAAAATAATAACAAAAAAATTGTTAATAAATATAAAAACATGTAAATTCTGGCATCAATAAAATAAAGTGTGGAGTTGTGGAGTTAAATGTAGAGTCTTTCTATGTCACTAAAATTAAGTTGTTATCAGCTTCAAAACAGACTGTTATAACTACAAGAATTTTTATGCAGGACTCATGGTAACCACAAGGAAAAAGCCTATAGAGGAATCAAAAAATAAAAAAAAAAAATCAAAGTATATCACTATTAAAAAGTCATTAGGTCACAAAGGACTATAGCAAAAGGAGAAAGGAGCTGAAGAATGACAAAAAAGAGAACACAATTAACAATTTGACAATAGTAAGTATTTATCTGTCAATAATTACTTCAAATGTAAACACATTAAACCCACTGTTCAAAATATGTAGAATGGCTGAATAGATTTTAAAAACATATGATCCAGGCTGGGTACAGTGGCTGATGCCTGTGATATTAGCACTTCAGGAGGCCAAGGCAGGAGGATTGCTTGAGGCCAGGAGTTCAAGAGCAGCTTCAGCAAGAGCAAGAGCCCAGCTCTACAAAAAAATAGAAAATTTACTCGGGTGTGGTGGCACGCACCTGTAGTCCCAGCCACTCAGGAAGCTGAGGCAAGAGGATGGCTTGAGCCCAGGAGTTTGAGGTTGCATTGAGCTATGATCATACCACTGCACTCTAGCCCAGATGACAGAGCAAGATCCTGTCTCAAAAAAAAATATGATCCAACTATATCCTGTCCACAAGACACATGCTTTTTTTTTTAGTTTCCTTAATATTTTTTTTATTTCAGCATATTATGGGGGTACAAAAGTTTAGGTTACATATATTGCCCTTGTGCTCCCCTCCCCCCACCGAGTCAGAGCTACAAGCCTGTCCATCCCCTAGACGGTGTGCATTGCACTCATTATGTATGTATACACCCATCCCCTCCCCCACGCTCATCTGCCCGACACTCAATTAATGTTATTTCTAAATGTGCTCTTAGGTGATGATAAGGGAAACCAACTTGATGGTGAGTACATGTGGTGCTTATTTAGACTGAAAGACATACATAAGCTGAAAGTGAAGGGATGAAAATATACATTCCATGAAAATGGTAACCAAGAGAGCAGGGTGGCTAAACTCATATCAGACAAAATAGACTTTAATTCAAAAACTCTCACAAGAGACAAAAAAGTCATTACAGAATGACAAAATGGTAGATTCCACAAGAATGTATTACAATTGTATGTATACTTGCAGCAAACATCACAGCACCTAAATATATAAAGCAAACATTGACAGAACTTGAAGAGAAAAATAAAAGTAATGCAATGATAGGAGGAGGCTGCAATACATCACTTTCAATAAAGGATCAATCATCTGAACAGATAATCAATAAGGAAACAATAGAGTCAAACAACACTATAGCCCAAATGTACCAAACAGACACATACAAAACATTCCATCCAACAGCAACAGAATGCACTTTCTTCTCAAACAGACATGGAACATTCTCCAAGATGTGTCATATGCTAGGTTACAAAACACCTCTTAAAAAATTTAAGAAGATTAAAATCAGTCCACATATTAATACCTTTTCTGGCTACAATGAAATGAAACTAGAAATCAATAACAAAAGGAAAATTCACAATTATGTGAAAATTAAATAACACACTCCTGAACAACCAATGAGTCAATATAGAAACAAAAAGGGAAATTAGAAAGTGCCTCAGGAAAAACAAACATAAAAAAAGTTATGGGTTGCAGTAAAAGCAATACTAAGAGGAAAATTCACCATGGTAAACATTTACATTATGAAAGAAGAAAGATCTCAAATAGCCAACCTAATTTTACACCTCAAGGAAATAAAAAAGAAGAAGCTAAGCCCAGCTTGACAAATTATTGAGAAATAACTTGAGGTCTAAGGTGGCATTATGTTCCTCTAAATACAATTTTTTTAATTGCTTTTGCTTAGTATTTGGGGTCGCCAGAAGTCTGGAATCATCCTAATCAAAGTGTGGTACTTCAGATTTTCCAGACTTTGACGACGCAAAGCCAGGCTGCATATGTGGAAAGTCTGCTCTATTTCTCTGGCTTACTCTTACTCCTAGTGTACAAATTAGACTTGATGCACAACAAGGAGTTGGTTTACTACTTGTAAACAAGACTCATTTCCCAAGACTCTTGCCTCTAGATATACACATTGGAGCAATTACCCGTGTGCATCTCAAGAAGCTGTCTTGGGATGGCCTCCCCAAGGCCTCTCCAAAGCTGCTAAATAGGCCTGATGTGGTCCCTGCTCAGGCCCCACCTTCAAGAATCTGGGATCCAAGCATCGGTTCTCAGATCCCCCAGCCTCATCAGGGCATAAACAGCCTTAAATTCTGTCTCCTCTTTTGCAGGAACTAAAGACCCAGGCAACAAGTTCCCTGCTCCCCACCTTTAGGTAATAGGACAAGGCAGCAAGTCCTATTCAGAAAACAACATGTTAAAGTCTTTTATGTCCTGAATGACTTTTCATTCCTATACAGAGGAAAGTGGAGGCAGCAGCACCAGTGAACTCTGAGAGCAACACGGAGCAGTGGGTAAGGTTTGGACGTGTCTGTCTCTTTCTCTCCCTTTTCCATCTTTCTTATCTTTTCTGTTCATTTCCTCTCTCACACAAAGATACTCACATGCTTTGCACAGTCTTTGTAATCTAACCCGAAGTGTGTAAGGTAATATGACAGTGCCTCCAATCTCTTAGCACTCTGCAGTTCTCATGGGCGTACTGTCACACGCCCTGCCGCGCGAGATGCTCACAACCTGCGAGAAAGCCCACGTGGGTGAGATGAGGCGGCTCAGGGAGGTTGTGTGCCCTACTCAAGATCGTAGAGCCACGGAGCACAGAGGAGTATTCCAACGCCAAGTTTGTAGCGTGTTTCTGTTACACACCCCACATGCACCCTCCTCTCCACCACGCTGTACCACAGAGGGTTTGTGTCTCCAAGGCCTCTGACCACACGAGTGATCAGAACCCAATGACTCTTACAGACACAGAGCAGTGTTCCCAAAGCGCAGGATCAGAATTACCAGGTGTTTGCTAAAACGCACTTGATTCTCAGAACAGAACCAGTACTTAAACGGAAGGGGCAAGAAAATCAGCTTTGTATTAATATTTTGACACTAATGCACAAGAAAGTATGGGAGATGATTACTTTTAGGGCTAGAAAGCAGAAGTATCAATTTCTCTGGGCATCCTTGGTTTTCCTATACCCTGTCACCTCCCTCCTACCGTCCTTCCTATGTTAAGCACTTTATTACTTTTTTTCTCCTCATCCCAACCCATTTTTCACCTGAAGGAACTGAGCCAATTGGATAAAGATAACACACACACACACACACACACACACACACACACACACACACAGAGGAATTCTATTCCACCATAAAAAAGAAAAAATTATGAAAAGTAAAGAAAATGATGTCTTTTGCAGCAACATGGATGGAACTAGAATAGAGGTCATTATCTTAAATTAAGTAACTATGAAACAAAAGTCAAATATCAGATGTTCTCACTTGTAAGTGGGAGTTAAATACTGTGTATGCATGGGCATAGGGTGTGGAATCATAGTCATTGGAAACTTGCAAGGGTGGGAGGTTGGGAAGGGTGAGGAATGGCCCATTACCCAATGGCTACAATGTACATATTTCGGTGATGTTTACACTAAAAGCCCAGACTTCCCCACTACAAAATATATTCATGTAACAAACTGCAATTTTACTCCTTAAATTTATACAAGTAAAAAAAGATATCAAAACATCATAATACACAGAAAATTTTTAAAAAGAACTCAAGTAACCTGCATATGGTTTTATAGCTAATAAGGGACAGCACTCAGACTTGAATTCAAGAGTTCTGACAGCACAGTCTGTACCCTTGCATTATGTGGCTTACTGGAACATGATTAGTTTGGGTCTATTCATTTTCTAATTGGTCACTTAACTGACATCTTTTTTTTTTCTAATGCCATTTCAATTGATTCTCCTAGATTTCCCAAAAAGATCATCATATCAGCCAATAATGATATGTTTTTCTTTTTCCTTTCCAATATTTTTATTTCCCTTCTTTGTCCAATTTGACAATACTCATTTCTTATAATGCATACACCTGTATTAAATATCATTTAAAACCCTATACTATATCATAACGTGACATACTGATGTTTTAAGCACTTTAAGAGCATTGCAAGATGACAAGATTTACAATAAGACTTAGACATTATTTCTATAATATTGAGTATGCTAGATTTGAAGTTGCTGGAATGAATATGTTACATAAAGACTTTCCATGTTCTATTTTTTGCCTGTTATTACTTTGTTGCTGGTTTTTAATTAAAATCTAGTGTAAGATATTTTATTGCTGAGAAAATGGTTGATTTTGCTTATCTTCGTGTCTGTCTTCAATTGAGAGCACTTCCTAAACATTTGTTGGTGATACTGTTGCAGAAAGTTGGAAAAATGGATGGAGATAACCACAGTGAGGACTCACAGTTCCTGCTCCTGGGGATCTCGGACAGACCTGAGCAGCAGCGAATCCTGTTTTGGATGTTCTGTGCATGTACCTGGTCACGGTGGTGGGGAATGTGCTCATCGTCCTGGCCATCAGCTCTGACTCCCGCCTGCACACTCCCATGTACTTCTTCCTGGCCAACCTCTCCTTCACTGACCTCTTCTTTGTCACCAACACCATCCCCAAGATGCTGGTGAACCTTCAGTCCCAGAACAAAGCCATCTCCTACGCAGGGTGTCTGACGCAGCTCTACTTCCTGGTCTCCTTGGTGACTTTGGACAACCTCATCCTGGCCGTGATGGCGTATGACCACTATGTGGCCATCTGCCGCCCCCTCCACTATGTCACAGCCATGAGCCCTGGGCTTAGTATCTTGCTCATCACTTTGTGTTGGGTGCTCTCTGCCCTTTATGGCCTCCTCCTCACCCTTCTCGTGACCAGGGTGATCTTCTGTGGGCCCCGAAAAATCCACTACATCTTCTGTGAGATGTACGTCCTGCTGAGGCTGGCATGTTCCAACACCCACATTATTCACACAGTGCTAGTTGCCACGGGCTGCTTCATCTTCTTCACTCCCTTAGGGTTCATGATCATGTCTTATGTCCGCATTGTCAGAGCCATCCTCCGAATACCCTCAGCCTCTAAGAAATACAAAGCTTTCTCTACCTGTGCTTCCCACTTGGGTGTGGTCTCCCTCTTCTATGGGACACTTTGCATGGTGTACCTGAAGCCCCTCCACACCTACTCCATGAAGGACTCAGTAGCAACAGTGATGTACGCTGTGGTGACCCCCATGGTGAACCCTTTCATCTACAGCCTGAGGAACAAGGACATGCATGGGGCTCTGGGAAGTCTCCTAGGAAGACCATTTCAAAGGTTGAAATTAGGGTAATTTTGAAAAAAGCATTGAAGTGGAGACTGGGAATATCCTTCACCATACCTAAGGCATTATCCTGTGGGGTATACAACAGTAATGAGGGCACAGCTCTAGCTCAGAATGAGCATATGTATTTGTGGTAAAGAAAAGACATATGTGAGGCCAGGAGTGGTGGCTCACACCTGTAATCCCAGAATTCTGGGAGGCCGAGGCCGGAGGATCGCTAGAGGTCAGGAGTTCAAGACCAGCCTGAGCAAGAGCAAGACCCCGTCTCTACTAAAAATAGAAAGAAATTATATGGACGGCTAAAAATACATGTAGAAAAATTAGCCGGGCATGGTGGCACATGCCTGTAGTTCCAGCTACTCAGGAGGCTGAGGCAGGAGGATCGCTTGAGCCCAGGAGTTCGAGGTTGCTGTGAGCTAGACTGATGCCATGGCACTCTAGCCCGGGCAACAGAGTGAGACTCTGTCTCAAAAAAAAAAAAAAAAAAGACATATGTGTAACCCACTGTCCCCCGGACCTCACCAGCCTTGGCAATAAATAAGGTCACACTACTACCAGAATTTTGCAGAGTTGAATATTTAAACTTGCTTGATCATAGGACCACATTTTTAGCCTCATCCAGATATACCCAGTGATAGCCTAAGGGGGTCTCTCACATTCTCTACCACATATTCACTTATGTTACAGAGCTCTAGCTTTTCTAAGCAGCCTGCCACTTTCTAGCTATTTGAAGAAGACAGTTTGCACTATCCCTACCACAGGTGCCCTGGGTGAGGCTGCCCCTTTTCCTACGCTCTGCCAGACACAACACACCCTGCTTCAATGTTGATCCATAGTCCCTCTGGACACAGTCCTTGTGATTGATGTAGAAACAGCAAGAAGATTCCTCTCTTTTGCTCTGGTTTATTTTTATCCTTTGAGCCTCAAAACCATAGTCTCCTGCCTTTTTCCTGCATTCCTTTTCTCTGTAGGAAACCAGACCTTGTCTATGGGAAGCCCATCTTATCCCTTATTTCTGTGGTTCCTCACCACCCCCCCTCCCCCGTCTCTTTTTGCAACTACTCCTTCCACCATCAAAACAAAATTCTCAAGCATATCAACCCAGGTTTTTAAATAGAAGTGGTAGTATAGGCAGTAGAGGGGGAGGATTCTGGAACAAATGAATAATGTAATGATCCCAGGGAATATAGAAGAAGGAGATAAAGAAATTAGGAGTATTAGCCGGGCATGATGGCATGCCTGTAGCCACAGCTACTCGGGAGGCTGAGGCAGGAGGATTGTTTGAGCCCAGGAGTTTGAGGTTGCTGTGAGCTAAGCTGATGCGATGGCACTCTAGCCCGGGCAACAGAGTGAGACTCTGTCTCAGAAAATAAAGAAACAAAGAAAGAAAATAAATACATTAGGAATAGAACTCAGTGAAATATAAATCAAAATTATAATGGAGAGAATCAAGCCAAAGATTGGTGCTTTTAAAAAAATGAAGTAGAAAAACATGTGGAATATTGATCAAGAAAAGAAGGGAGAAGACACAAGTAAACACAAGAATGGAAAAAAGAGGGGCAAAACCAAAGATAAAATCAATACTAGAATTATTAAGAGAGAATATTATCAATATCTACATGCCAAAAATTTTGAACATTTTGACAATATAAATAAATCACTGGGAAAATGTGACTTACCAGAGTTGACTCAAGAAGAAATGGGAAAACTGAATAATCTTATGGTTATTAGAAGAATTGAAGCAATAGTTTAAACTATTCCAATATATACTGGAATATATATGTATATGTATGGTATATACAATACATATGATACAAATAGTTTTATAGGCAACTTTTACCAAGGCAGTGTTACAGGTTGGGGTCTCCAGAAGCAAGCGCTGAGATAGAGTTTGGAGTACAAGGTGTTTACTAGGGATCAACACCCATGAAAGAACAAGGGGAAAAGCTTGACTGGGCAGAGGAGGAAATCAAATTGCCGGGAAGCTCAAGGAAGCCTTGGCCAACTGTATCAGTCCATTTTGTGCTGCCAAATCAAATATCTGAGACTAGGTAATTTATGAAGAATAGAAATTTATTGCTCATGGTTCTGGAAGTCCAAGATCAAGATGCCGGCTAGTGAGGACCCAGTCTCTCTGCTTCCAAAATGGCACCTTGTTGCTGCATCCTCCGGAGGGGAGGAACTCTGTGTCCCCATGACTGAAGGCAGAAGGGTAAGAAAGCCAAATGCTATGTGAAGCCTCTTTATAAGGGAGGAGCCCTCGCGGCCTAATCACCTCTTAAAGACTCCACCTCTTAATACTATCACTTTGGCCATTAAATTTCTACACATGAATTTTGGAGGGACACATTCAAACCATAGCACCAACGCAGCAGGGAGATTTGGGATGAACAATGACCATCAGAGTTGTTCCATATCAGGCCAAATGGACAGTCATTATACCCCCACCTCATTCAGTCACCCCCACCTTGCTCAGTCACTGGAAAAGTCATGGCCTTGGCCGGGTGCGGTGGCTCACGCCTGTAATCCTAGTACTCTGGGAGGCCGAGGCGGGTGGATCCCTTGAGGTCAGGAGTTTGAGACCAGCCTGAGCAAGAGCGAGACCCCATCTCTACTAAAAATAGAAACAAATTAGCTGGCCAACTAAAATATATATAGAAAAAATTAGCCGGGCATAGTGGCGCATGCCTGTAGTCCCAGCTACTCGGGAGGCTGAGGCAGTAGGATTGCTTAAGCCCAGGAGTTTGAGGTTGCTGTGAGCTAGGCTGATGCCACAGCACTCACTCTAGCCAGGGCAACAGAGTGAGACTCTGTCTCAAAAAAAAAAAAAAAAAAGAAAGAAAAGTCATGGCCTTGAGGAAGTAGCTGACAGCTGGAGGCTGTTTGTCAACCCCACACCCCACAGCTGGACAGCAAGTCTGTCCTTGAAGGAGAAACTGTCCTTGAAGTTCATCTCCATGCTTCCACAGACAAGTGGGAAGAGTGTCATTGAAGGTCTTCTATGTCTAGTTCAGGAGCTTGAATTTTATGCAATGGGCAATAAAGAGCCCATGAAAAGTTTCAAGCATGGGAATGACATGCCCAGCTCTGTGTTAAGTGGCATTTTGAATAATGGATGTGAAACAAGGACGAAGGGTGAAGTCAAGGAGACCAGTTAGGAGACTACCAAATCAGCTTAAGTGAGGGGAAGGACCTGCATAGGGCACTAACAGAAGCATAAAGGAGTGGAAGGATCAGAGAGAAATTTAGGAGGTTAAACTTGCAGGGAGGCAGCTGAGACTGTGTGCTTTTGGAAGCTAAGTCAAGGTATCAAATATTCAAAACCAGAACCACTCAGCATCTACCCACAACCCTTGTTAGCCAACATTCAGATGATTAAAGACATTCTTTTGCTTTTGTTCACCAATTTCCCCAGTATCTAAGACAATGCTTCATACATAGTAAACACTTGATAAATACTTGTTGAACGAACACATACATGGACAAGTAAGAAGATCAAGGCCCCAGTGAACTGACGCAAGCTGTGGCTGCTATTTCCTGACCATGTAAGCCTTCAGCAGCCTTACCAAACTGGAGTCTATATACTCACACAAACACCCAAGGTGAAGTTCAAAACACTGAGAGGGCTGACACAGTAGCATAGCCTAGCTTTGGTTTAACAGCAGCTGAAGAATGAATGCACATGCACCCTCTCTTGCAGCAGATCCAGTAGAATAAAACAACTTGTCATTTTAAATGAAGCACAGGCCTTTCTCTCTCTTCCCAAGGCCGTAAGCACACTTGCAGGGTTGTAATTCTTCCACTGTCAAGCAAGCAACTCACTTATCTCTGGGCCAAAAGCATTTTCTCGGCCTAAGAATCAACACACACACACACACACACACACACACACACACACACACACACACATTCCAGATCTCAGCTCTTAAGAGGATGATTATAAGTGCATATTTTGAGTATCCCCCGTAGTGGTGCCTAAAATGCCATTTGATCAGGGGGGAAAAAATCATAACCCCATCCCAATTAACCCATAATATTATTATGAAGTACCCATTGACACATTTTTTATTGTTTTTTAATTGGCTTACTTGCAAAAGCAAACAATGCAAGTGTGTGAAGAGTTCTAAACAAGAAGTTTATATACATAAATCCGTATTTGCATAGACTATGTTGTTAAGAGTACTCAGGAAACTTCCCTCTGGAGATGGGAACAGGAACACCAGAGCAGGAGAGAGACTTACTTTTTTTTGTTTGTTTGTTTGTTTTGAGACAGAGTCTCACTCTGTTGCCCAGGCTAGAGTGCCATGGCATCAGCCTAGCTCACAGCAACCTCAAACTCCTGGGCTTAAGCGATCCTCCTGCCTCAGCCTCCCGAGTAGCTGGGACTACAGGCATGCGCCACCATACCAGGCTAATTTTTCTATATATATTTTAGCTGTCCATATAATTTCTTTCTATTTTTAGTAGAGACGGGGTCTCACTCTTGTTCAGGCTGGTCTCGAACTCCTGAGCTCAAACAACCCTCCCGCCTCGGCCTCCCAGAGTGCTAGGATTACAGGCGTGAGCCACCGCGCCCAGCCCGAGAGACTGACTTTTCACTACTTACTCATATGGCTTATATTTTCCCCATGTATATGTATTACTTTTGGGAAAAAGTGGCAAAAGTAAAATAAAAAATAAGTCTACACCCTTCCACTTCCCATGTCCACTTTGCTATCCCAAGAGTAACTACTGTTAAGGTTGGATGTGTATTTTCTCAGAAACTCATCCCTTTCTCCACAGATTTTCTGGCCCAGCAGCCTGTACCTATTTGTGTTTGCATATGAGATCATAAAACAAGCTACATAAAATTACCTACACGTAGCAATCGGCTCAGTGTTATCTTCATGGTTCCCACTTCAGAGCAACAGAACAGTGACCCAAATATGTAGCAAGAGATGCTGCCGGACCTGCTTTTGCCAGGTTGCCAGTGTGGCACTGCCCACTGCTTCTAGCACCTTGCCTCCCCGCTCAAGCCCACGTGTCTGGGCCACTGCCTCGGGACCCAGTACCAGTCCCAGGCTGGCTTATAAAACATCTTCTATATCCAATTTATTGTTTAGCAAGGACCTTCACTGTTCCCACTATGATGTGTGTTTCTTCAGACTTTTATCTGCCTATGTGTATTCAACAGGACCCAGCCCTGGGCCTCTGCAGCGAGGCTGGGCAGCCTCTCCTGGTATTTAAGTAGCCACTGGCCTGTTTTGCATGAGTAAGGACTCAGCAACTTCATAAAAACGTGGAGTGTGAGTGTGTGTGTCGGGATGGTTGGCAGGTAGCAAGCTTTACCCACTAGCCACTACAAGTACCTGTGCCTTGGGCCTACGAGCTTTCCAAGGATTAATAAAATGCTTGAGTCCTGAAAAAGAAATATCTATTATGGGCTCCCAAATACTAAAAATGCAAAATTGAAATACTAAGTATTTATCTCAATGTATAAGAAAACTAGCACATCATCTTGTCAGCAGCAACTCAAGTCTTCTAGAGTCACCTACCAATTATGTCTACTGTGGGATGTAGGTGCATTTTAAATGTGTTTGATTTTATGTGGGGTTTAGGCCTCCAATACTGAGAGCCTAGGAGGCCCTTAAAGGTCTGGTACTCCCTCTGGGAGATCCTGCCTGGAATTGACTCCCGCCCTCCCAGCTTCAAGGGGGATGAGGGGAGGGAAGGGGGCTGCCCAGAGTGGCCTTCTTCCCTCTGCAGGACTCCACCACCCCGGCCTCCGTCCAGATCTCTAGCCAAGGAAAGACAGGCTTCCTGCCTCCCGCCGTTGTCTACTGGGGACGATGCTGCTGAGCCCTCCAACCCTACCCCAGGACCAGCTGTCTCCCTGGAAGATTCTGAACCTCGTCCAGCCCTGTTTGCCGCGAGTTCGAAGCAAACAGCGGTGGAAAGGGATATGAGCCTACAGGACTGCACTAGAGCGCGCCACAGAAGTCTGTTCATAAGTTACCAAGAACCCCCGCCACTCCCAAAATGAGAGCAGCGGCTCGGGGACGCAGCCAATGGGAAGCCCCGAAGGGTGGGCCTCATGATTGACTGACCAATGGGAGGCCCTCGAAAAGCCAGACCTCTTGGTCCGTCCAAGACCATTTCACACTCCTCGGAGGGGCTGGCCAAAGACGCACACCCATCCTGCGCCGACGGCCAATGAGAAGGTCGGAAAGGCGGGACTCCTGCAGAACCAGCTAATGAAAAGCCTGGAGGGGCGGGCGCCGAGATTACCCTTCCCCGACCGCGGCGTGCGGTCTCTCTGGTTCCGCAGGTTGCGCGCGCCCTCCAGTGGCGGCCGGGCAGGGAGCGCCAGCATCTTCTTAGGGACTTCAAGTCCAGCTGTGCCAAACCTTCGTGGCGTTCCCCAATTTCAGAAGAAAGGGTGACCCCGCCAACCCTCCTTGCCCACCGGGGAGCGGAATAGTCCTGAGCCATCCACCCATTCCTTAAGATTAAGTCATTCTTTCCCACGAAAGACCACCAGGCTCCCGCTCCCGCCGCCCGGACTCTCCCATCTGAGGCAGCATTCCATGCAAGGATTCTAAGTGAAACACTAGATTAGTTCCAGGAGTATGTTAAAAGAACAATACACAATGACAATGGCCTGCCAGATCGTTAGACGACCAAAGACATTTATTCAAATTTAACATCGATTACTCATTTTTAAAATAAAAATGAAATTCTCAGTAAACAGGAATTAAACGAAACGTTGTTTTAATAAAGACTCAGGAAACCACAATGAATCTCACACTGTGTGAAACACCTGAAGCATTTCTATCAAAGTCAAGATGGTACAAATATCCCTGCTTTCACTGATTTTATCTACTGTTTTGGAGAGCTTGAGCAAGATAAAAGACCTTAAAAGGACAGAGCAGTTAAAATGGGGTAGGGAGGAGCGAGCGAGGCAGGAGGAAAACAAAACATGATTTCAGGTGAAATGATTTATACTTGAAAATAAGGATGCATTAAAAACTAGAGTATTCAGTAAGGTATCTGGAAGAAACAAATGTTTGTGTGTGGAATGTGTTGTGTGTGGGTACACAGGAAGAAAAAGAAAGAAAACTATACAGTTCCTGTATGGTAGCGTCAAAGACTTAAAAGATGTTGTGGAGGAAAGAAGATCCCATTCACTGGAAGAGGGAAAGCAAATTTTTTATTATATGCAGATGATATGATTGTATAATTTGAAAAACAAAGAGAGTCCATAGAAAAGTATTACTAACAGGAGAACAGAATGAGTTAGCTGGTTGCAAAACCAACATACAAAAATTAATAGCATTTCCATACACAAAGAACCAGGTACAAAATATGGAGAAAAAAGATCCCATGTATAATAGCAGCAAAAAAAAATAAATAAATAACTAGAGATAAATTTAATAAAAAATTTCATTTTCTTCTATAAGCTACTGGAGTGCATAGAAAGAAAACTTGAAATAATAAAAAGTTATACCTGATTTGTGAATGGGAGGATTCAATATAATAAAAATGTCAGATCTCCTAAGTTAAAACTTTAATATAACCCTAATGAAAATTCCAAAAAGGTTTTTGGGAACTAGAAAAGTTGATCTTAAGTTGATCTATGGATTTATAAACTTGTAATAAAATCAGAGAGAAATAACATAAAATTTCCCTAACTTGCAGGTCACAAATATCAAGGTTTAAAAGGTCATTGATGGCCGGGCACGGTGGCTCACGCCTGTAATCCTAGCACTCTGGGAGGGTGAGGCGGGTGGATCACTCGAGGTCAGGAGTTCAAGACCAGCCTGAGCAAGAGCAAGACCCCGTCTCTACTAAAAATAGAAAGAAATTATCTGGCCAACTAAAATACATATAGAAAAAAAAATTAGCCGAGCATGGTGGCGCATGCCTGTAGTCTCAGCTACTGGAGAGGCTGAGGCAGTAGGATTGCTTAAGCCCAGGAGTTTGAGGTTGCTGTGAGCTAGGCTGATGCCACGGCACTCACTCTAGCCCGGGCAACAGACCGAGACTCTGTCTAAAAAAAAAAAAAAAAAAAAAAAATGGTCATTGAGTGTCCAAAATAATGAAAACAAATTTTTTAAAAACTCTCACCAAGATATACATCAAGAAAGTTCGGATCAACTGTATATGCAGATCATAAATGCTTCCATAAAAGAAACATGATCAACTACAAACATTTAAGAGTCAGAATGGTAATTCTGGATGCTGGAAGACAGCGGAGTAATGCCTTCAAAATAAATATTGTCAACCCAGAATTTCCAACCAAACTAGTAATGTAGTGTAAGGGCAGAACAGAGACATTTTCAGATGTGAAAGGACTCAACAGATTTGTCTCCCATCCTTTCATAAGAAGCTACTGGGAGACAAGCTCCAGTAAAACTAGGAGTAAGTCACGAACAAGGAGTTCATGGGATCCAGAAAATCACAGATTTTACTAAGGAGAGCAGCAAAAGAGAGGTCTCAGGATTACAGCTATGCTAAGTAGATGGAGGTGGGAGGATTGCTTGAGCCTAAGAGTTTGAGACTGTAGTGAGCTATGAAGATGCCACTGCACTCTAGCCCAGGCAAGCAAGACCCTGTCTCAAAAAAAAATAAAAAAGGAAAAGACAAGGTGCTCCAACGGCTTCAGTGCCAGGAAAAAGTAGCCTTAGTAGAACATAGGGGGAAAATGACACTATGTATATAAGAAAGTAAGCAAGTGTAAATTGAGGTGATTATTCACTTTGGGGAAAACATAAAGTTGTACAAGACAGAAAGTGAAATTCTTTATGACTTTATATATATATAACTTATATCATTATGACTGGTATACCTTGATTGCCCATATAACTAAAAGTACTGGTAAATTTTGGGAAGATGAAGAAGGGGAGGTGGGTTGAGAGAAGTAATTCCCTATCTGTCCCAAGAAGACAATAAATTTGACTCAAATTGATCAATCAATAAATGGCGGTATAAGTATATCGTCAAACTATGTGGCAGGAACACCAGGGAAAAATATGCTTAAGAAGTTAAAAGCAATTGCCTCCTGGTAGCAAAACTGGAAGTGGAGATGAGTGAAATCAGATGACTAATTTTCATTTTAAACCTACTGGTACCTAAATTCTTTAACTATAATTAATTTATTTTAATTTGAATAATGATATAAAGAATAACCAGGAAACAATCTGGAAAATCAGAGACATGGGAAGGAAGGGAGTCCAGCCCTGCCAGATATTTAAAAATATTAAGTTAACGGTAAGTTAAATAATTGATGCTAGCATAGAGTAAGAGAATGCAGATATGGTCCTATGCATGCAAACTTAATAAATGGCCAAGATGACATTTCTAATCAATAAGGAAACATTGGGTGAGGGAAATAAGATAATTTCATACATTGTTTTGAAGGAATAAATTAATATAGCCAGTTTGGCAAAAACCTAAAAAAATATCAATATGCACATACTCTTTGTCACTTCTAGGCATTTATCCTATATATATATTTTTTCCTGTGTACACAGAGACATATGTAGGGGAATATTCTTTGTAGCACTGATTGCAATTGCAAAAGACTGGATAAAACTCAGATAATAATTTTATCATTGCTGAGTCCTTGTAACAGGTCACAGTTGTTTGTATCTGCTAGAGCTTTTATCCTTGCCAGTTCTTGGAAACTCTCTTCCTTAGTGGAAAATTCTATAATTAAAAAAGTTACAATTATTTTCCATTATATTCACTACTTCACTTTAAGAGGTATAGCTGGATTTTATCTGAACCTCATCATACATTTTCCCTGGACTCTTCCTCATATTTCTTATTAGTGATAAGTTCTTATAAAACCTAGCAATTGGTATTTTAGCACAAGGCCATAAAGACTTTCTTATTAGTCTTATATTTAATTTTTTTAAACATAATGTCTTGCAGAGGGATCTGTGAAATTCATTTGATCCAATAATTTGAGCAAGCTTTCTACCATCTTTCTTATAAAGTGTCTGTGCCTTTCCTAATAGTCTCACTTCTGTCTAATTGTTCATTTGTATGTTTTCATGTGGTGCTGTTTATGTTGTAGCTTGTTTTTATTACTTCTTTGTTATGGGTTGTGTTGTGTTATTATTCCACTTGATGGAGTGAATTCATCAACTCATACTTTATCTACAGTTGTTACTAGATAATTTTTCCTTTAACATCATTAGCGATAGAGAACACTTCACCCATGGGTGTCAGCATCAGCTCTTTCCAGCAGCTATGTTTTGTTCCTAGCGTGCTGGTAGGCTTCTGCAGTCTCACAGCACACCTTTAATCTGATCATTTGTTTTGCTTTGGAGAAAGAGGCTCTAGCTGTAATTTTATTATTATTATTACTTTTTTTTTTTTTTTGAGACAGAGTCTCGCTCTGTCACCCTGAGTGCAGTGGTGTCATCATAGCTCATTGTAACCTCAAACTCCTGGGCTCAAGCAAGTGATCCTCCTACTTCAGCCTCCCAAGTAGCTGGGACTACAGACGCAAGCCATGACACCTGGCTAATTTTTCTATTTTTAATAAAGACAGGGTCTCGCTCTTGCTCAGGCTGGTGTGAACTCCTAAGCTCAAGCAATCCTCCCGCCTCGGCCTCCCAGAGTGCTAGGATTACAGACGTGAACCACCATGTCTGGCCTCTAGCTCTATTTTAATTTTCAGTTCTATCAGCATCTGATTTTTCTTTTCACCAAATTCCTTCTATATGTTTCCTGCAGGATGCACATCTTTTTTCCAGTGTTTCTTATTATAGGCTGCTCTTGTCTTTCGTGTAGTCATAATCCATTTTCATCTTAAACTACTCCTTTCAAGCGTCATGTTTTATGTATATTTCTCTACATTGTTCTCTCTAGAGATTTCCTTTCATTTTCCTGCAAGATCCTGTGTCTTGCTGGGACAGACATCCTTCCACATTTATGATAATGATGATGACATCCCCCGAGGTGGAGGACAGGCATTTCTTAAAGCCCCGGTACCCTCACTGGGCTGCCCTCTCTCTAAGCTTGAGACTACTATAATAGAAGACAGAATTATATAGACTTGCACCAGGCAGAGTTAAACAGGCAAAGAAGTCTTTATTCAAGACTATTACAATGAGGGAGTGAGTAAACTCAACTCTGAACACTACAGAGACAGGCAGGGATTTATAACCAATGGTCAAGGTGAGTCATTTTCTTAGATGGAAAATTACTAAGAGGAACTTAGGCATCAAGGATAGAGGAAGAGCAACTTGACCGGTGCCAAGGGCCGGGGGAGTTGCAAGCTGGTTTAAGCAGGGTTCTTCACTAAGACTGGGCTCAGCAAACCAAGGAGAGGTCAAGAATGAGGCCTAGTCAAAAAGAGGGCTCAGAGGAGCTTGACTAAAGTTTGGTCAAGGAGGGAGTCCTTGCCACACCCCAAGCCAGGACACTGCCCCAGAGTGTTGGGGTGGAGAGGGTTTTGAATGGAATGTGTTTAAAACAAACAGGGCTGGATGGGTTCCAGCTCTATCCAGGAAAATACAAGAGGTGCTATATCACCATTGTTTCTTATAGCTGAGTAGTACTCCGTGGTTTACATATACCACTATGAATCCACTCATGTATTGATGGGCACTTGGGTTGTTTCCACATCTTTGCAATGGTGAATTGTCCTACTAAGTGAAGTATCCCAAGAATGGAAAACTAAGCACCACATGTACTCACCATCAAATTGGTTTCACTGATCATCACCTAAGAGCACATTTAGGAATAACATTAATCGGGTGTCAGGCAGATGTGGGGTGGGATGGGTGTACACATACATAATGAGTGCGATGTGCACCGTCTAGGGGATGGACATGCTTGAAGCTCTGATGGGGGGGGGGCAAGGGCAATATACGTAACCTAAACTTTTGTACACCCACAATATGCTGAAATTAAATAAATAAATAAATAAATAAAACAGGGCTGAGTCTGAACTGAAATGAGACTGTTTTAATAACTGGTGGTTACTGCAAAGTTACAGAACCAGACTGCAATATCGTCACTAGAGCCAGAGGGCAAAGAAGGGTTGGTCAGAGCACCGGTGGTAGGTACACAGTAGGCACTCAAAAAATGAGATTGAGGGAAAACCTGAGCACAGCCGGACCAGACTCCTCAGGAAAGCTTCCCCCATGGAGTGGGCAGAGGAATGTGGCCACACACACAAGGTGTCCAATGACAGCTACAAGCTGGCAGATGCTGAGGTGGGGAAACAGATTTCAGGAGTCCTAAGACTGAGCCCCTAACCTGAGGAATGTCCACCTGAACACAGACACTTAGACCAACAGGTGAGTTTTCAGGGCCCTAGGAGGGTCTGAAGATCTGGAGGGACAGTAACGTATCCAGCTGAATGACGTCCATGCCTCCTCCAGCACTTTCCCAGACAGACAGGAAATGTGCAACCTCCACAAAGGCTCCAGGCCTAAGCGACCTCCCAGTCTCCAGGGAGAAGGGCTGAACCCAGGAAGCAGCCAAACCGCCAGGTGCCGACCAGCATGGAGTGTTTGTACAAAAGATGTGGCTTCACTTGCAGCCAAGGAGACTCAACAGATGGAATCTAAAACTCTGGGAAATATTAATAAGAAAGCTGAAACCATGGGCTCGGATGAGGCACCACATAACACGGTGTGATGGCAGAAGCCCAGGATGCTCCAGACAGGGACTCCAGGACAGGGGTTCCACGCTGGGCAAGGAAATCAAAGAGGGCTAGGCTGGACTGCCCTTTACCTGGTATGTTTCTGTGCATCTAGAATCCTCAAGTCTGGAATCTTCATATGGAGGTCAGCATATCAGGTTTGGATCCCCAACAGAAATTTGATTCTGACCCCTTAAGTGAAGTGGGATTATAGTGCCTTAGTGAGTTATTTGGATGGCTCAGTGAGATGATACAGTCCGTTCTGCTAGACCACTTCTTTTGAAAATGGGAATTTGGTCCAGTGCATTTGATATAATAGGGAACAATCTGAGTCTAATGCACATTGTGCTTTTGATTATGCAACACACCCAAGAGAAATACTGGGTGAACGCAGAACACTGCACCCAGCTAAATCAAGCTGCAGAGGAACACACACAAAATACGCATCCACCTTAAACATCTGCCAGCCGTCTCAGTACAGGCCACACCCATCCTCACCTGGGGTCACCACTGTCCCTCAGTTTCAGAAAACCTCTCCTCGCACCTCTTCACAACCTCCCAACAGCCACTTCCACAAGCAAACTTCAGGTCTTTTTCAAGCTAAAATGCTTTATTCATACTAGTACTTATGTATTTCTTACTCATTTAACATGTATAAAATTGTGTTACCATTTTTATTAAGTTCCTATCTTTATATTTTTATATGTCACTGACAAAGTTTTTGAGTGTTATGTACCTAACCCCGTTTTTCTACATAAGCCCTGTGGTTGCACAATTTCACAAGGTGTTGCATTTTTAAGAACTAGTACATTGTGTTATGACAAAACTGACTATATATGTTTAGCACTTGGAAAGCTTTCAATAAATGCCAGCTACTATTAATACTGTTGTTCTTATTATTGAACCTCTGGTGCTTGAAAATCACATCCATTTTTTTCAAAGCTCTTTCCCAATTGTGCATTCATTTTTATCCTCATGCTTTATATGTGGATTTTCCCACTTATGTATAAAGGAAAATGCAAATTATGGGAAGTTAAGTCATTTGACCAAGATCACAAAAAAATTAAGCCCTGGCAGATACTTAAAGACCTATTCCTCGCCTTAAAATTTCTTAAGAGAAATAAAACCACATAGCTATTATTTCTACATCTACATCCAAACAGCGTAAAGCAAAGTATAAGAAGCATGGCCATTTGGGAGTCCAAGGACAGGAAGAGAGGGCATGTAATCATGAAAGAGTCCTTGAGGAAGTAAACCAGGAATTGGAGAAAGTAGACAGAGGAAGAAAATTGCAGGCAGGAGACAAATCAGTGAATAGCAGGGGTGTCGGACTCAGATGCCTACAGAGGCCAGGCTCATAAAGCAACGAGTGGATGCTCCAGGTATAAACAGTAGGAATTCGGGGGCTGTGGTATATTCAGGTCCCACCCAAAAGGGATGGACTCCAGTGAGCTCTGACCAATTCATGTCTGAGGAGTAGATTCAGCATCTGATTTTTTTTTTTAAAGAGAAGCAGGGAATTCAGGGTTTATGTGAAATTTCTAGGGGATTTTTTTTGGTTGTTGATGCTGTTAGTTGTGGTCAGGTTTTTTTTTTGTTTTTTTTTTTTTGACATCAACAAAATTCAAAATTTTTAAAACACCTTTCAGGCCAAAGCAACACAGCTACAGGCCAGATAATAGGCAACCTCCGGTGAACTGAAAGGGGGTGCTCGGGCCCCACGCAAACACATCTGAACACGGATGGACACAAAATATGTTATTTATTGTCAATTTCTGCAAAGACACATTTAAGCAACAAAATATACATTTGTCAACCTTTTAGAATTTGTTTTATACATTAACAAATACAATGTGCTACTATAGCAATAAATTAAATGTACACTATTTACATTACATAGGCAGTCGGGGTCTACAAATCACCTCCTCGCTAAGAGGAAACAAAGAAAAGTCGTCATCACGTGGATCGTCGCTTCCAAGCTACAGTTCTTAGGTTCTATCACACAGAGGAATCTCTGCACACTTGGACGTCAGCACTCCCCAAGCTGGAGTGTTGAGGGGTCGCACCCACGGCAAGGGAGAGGTGGCACACATGCTAAGGGGAGGGAAGGAGGGGCTCACCCTTCCAAGCGGAAATGTCACAAAAGCAAAGACGATGGCAATTAAATCCCAGTCTTCCAGCCAAATACCCTCTTTCCCAGGGCTGCTAAGGCACAGGACAGAGCCACTGCCCCAACAGCCTCTCACTGGGCAGGGCTCCGCTGCCTTTGGCCCTACCAGGCATTTTCTTCCTTCTCCCAAAGGGGCGCATGGCCCAGGTGGAAGGAGGCAGACGGGAAGATGTGGGATTGGAGTGGGTAAAGGGGCCACAGATACCAGAGCTTAGTAGAAGAATGTCGCAACCGGCCCCCTACCAGGCTGCAGGGACGGCCTCAGCAAACCTCACTGACCCACCCTCTCCTTGACAAGGGGCAGCTAGAGGCTGGGGGAGGAGCTGTGGGGTCCTGAGCACGGCGGACTGGCCTGGTCCCTGCTGGCCACTTGTAGCGACAAGATCTACTTGAACCCCGACTACTGAAAACAGACCTGTCTTTATTGACTTAGAAATGAATGAAAAAGGTAGTGTTTGAGTTGGCACCTTAAAGGGTCAGGGTAAGAAAGTGAAACAGGCTCTTGTCCTTCCTCATCACTTGAGTCTAGGTTTTTATTAACCCCTTCATTTAAGAATCAGGGAGATATGAAGAGTTTTCTTTTATCACTTTTCTTCTTCATTTAGAAGAAGGGACACCACGGGGTGGCTAACTGCATCTTTGCCCTGGCCTCCGCCCCCATCACAGACTAGAGTTGAAGAACTGATGTCACCAAGGAAGAGTTCACCGGAATCATGTTCTCTCCTTACTGTCTTTGCTCAAGCTGCATCCAAAACCCCAGGGCCCTCACTGAAAAATCCAATGTCCCTCCTGATTAAAAAAAAAAAAAAGCAGAGACCACAGCATCCCTGACTGCTGACACCTCCCTGCCAGTGTGGAGGTGGAAGCCAATGGCTTCCCCAAAACCCAGGGCCCCAGGAAATGTAGTCACTTAACTAACCAGGTAGGTGGTGCAGAAGAAAGGAGCCAGAGTTGTGGGTTCTAATCCCACCTTTGCCACTAGCTGGCTGTGAGACCCAAGCAAGTTATTTCCCCTCACTAGGGCTAAGGTTTCCCATCTGGACAATGACACGGTTGGACGAGATGCTAAAAGGGGCCAGAAGACTTGGGCATTAGGATGATGCTGACAAAGTTGGACCACAATGTATTTCAAGAAATGCCATTTTACATTCATTAGCACAGACAGCAACTCTAGCTAAGACCTTCTATCTCAAGCTTTTCTGCATGTGTTTTTAAGCATCGACTGAGCTGAGGGTATATGGGTGCCCAATAGTGCCGGAAAAGTGTTTTCTTCAGTGAATGGGGCAGTTCTGAGCCACAGACGTGTCTGGGAAACACGTCCTTCATGGAGATCACAGTGGAAATGCCTCAAATACCAGCGTGAGCACCATCTGGATGAGTCTATCATGACGGGGAAGAGGCTTGAGCAAATAAATCTTTGAGCCCCAAGACTGGGCACAGCAATAAAAGACATTTTGGACCAGAGCAGATGTAAGGAGAGCGTGGGGGAAGCAGCTCTCCAGGAACCGAGCTGCCTGTGCCATGGTCCAGAGAAAAGAGGGGAGACTGGGCCATCCTTGTTCTCCTCCCTCTCAGCAATGGGACCCCAGGTGGGCTAGGAGTGCACATTCTAGAAGCCACAGGACGGATCTTCTGGAGATGGTGTGGCACGACCCAGGGGGAAGGGATGTTTCAGATCCTGCCCAGAGCACCCCAAGGGTGCAGACCACATCTCAGAGCTGTGCTTTTCAGGGGGCACATCTGTGCCTCTCTGGTCCTCCGGACACACCCAGCCATCCTGCCCACCAACTCAGAGGCAGGAGCAAAGCCCTCCCGGGAGGTAGGGGGCTGCAGGGGAACAGCAGAGCAGTGGGAACAGGCGGGCAGGAGACTGACAAATGGGACGGCGTGGGGACAACCTGGAAACCCCAGAGGACCCCAGACTACAATGTAATGTGGCACAACCACCAAGCAAGTGCAAATCTAGCTACCCAGAGAGGCAGGCCAGAACTTTGCAACAGTTTTTAAAGAAACGCAGTTTGACCTTTCAGGTTCCTTCAGAACGCAGCCAACGACACGTTGCCAGAATCTGCAGGCCTCGTTCCAGCACCGGGTGCTGCTGCTATGATGACTTTTAATAAAATCTAAACAGATATTTTGTTGCCCTTCTAACTAGAATAAATTTTACTGGACTAGTACTTTACATAGCACATTTCCCAAACAGCGTGAGGGAGAGGTCCCCCTTGGCCTGCAAATACGATCCAACAATTTCCATGTGAGTGGGGGGACAAAGGATCAATATTTTGCTCTAATGGGAAAAGCAATGGAGAAATTGTCACGATATCAGTCAAAAAAAAAGTGTAACATTCATATGCTTTGACTCAGGAATAGGTGCAGATCCCTATGCAAATCCTTGTCACCTGCTCATTAAGGAGTCACCCCACAGCCCTGTGCCACTGGCCCCACATGCACCGGAAGACGCAGCACCTTCAGACTCCGTTTTGCTTGGAGGTCGCCCCACCTTAAACCCAACCAGGGCCAGTGGGCACAAACGCCCTCGCCCACTGCAGGCTGGGACAGGCGAGAAGCCAGAGGGGCTGCTCCTCCGAGAGCGGCCGGCTCATCCCGCAGAGGGTGCTTCAGCCGAGGGTGCAGGTGGCACTTGTGTCTAAATCACACCCAGATGGAGCCTGGGTTGCAGGACTTCTGCAGAGGTGACAACTGCCTACAGACCCACACTTGGAGAGGGGAAGAGGAGGATGGGGGCACTGTGCCCCGGACGCAGCCAAAGGGCACAGTAGCTAGAAACAGTCCCCACGGCAGCACTGGGCCCCCATAGATGCCAGGGACACAAGTTGCTGAGGGACACTGTGCTCCTTCTTCACACATCGGCCTGATCAGAACCCACCAAATTGTCCCCTTTCTCCTCTCCCCTAAGTGGTGAGTTAAATTAACTATTTATGCCTTCCTTGAACTCCACCAGCAGCAGAGACCCGGACCCCGGCCCAGCCCTCAGGCCCTGAGGTTTTCCTCAACCAACGCAATAGACCAGTGCTGGCTCATCTGCTCCCCCCGAATCCCTTCTCACTCCTGACTTCCCACCCCTTTGTGGGAAAAACATCTGCTTAAAGGCAAGAGATTGCCACGGGGGCTTCTCCCACAGCAAGGGCAGTAGGAGCCTGTGTGAAATGAGGAGGGACAAAAGGTTCCAGCCACAGGTAAGGAAGTGCACAGTGCCCAGTCCCAGACACACCAGCCCCAGCTCCAGGCTTCAACCGGCCCGGGCCCGCTCACGGTACGCCAGCCACAGGGACAGAGGCAGCCCTGGGCCTACGTCGGCAGATGGGTAGGAAGTTCTTAGCACAGAAGCAGATGGATGTTGTCGAGCTCTGGAGATCTGAGAGCCATACATAGAGCCGATTTTTATCACACAGGCTTAAGAATGATACGAATCTTGGCTTCTGGAAAGTGGCCCTTCCACCACCACTGAACGCACTGCACTGCCGTGTCCAGGAAGGCACTGCACCGTGACCAAGGATGGACAGGGCCCGCCTCTGCTGGCCCCTTACCGGGGCGCCCTGTGCTGCTGCCAGCCTCTGCGTCCCCCCACCTCCCCACTCTGTCTCTGAGGCAGACCAGCCCCCCAGTCTCCGGCTGAGCCCCCAGGACCCAGATCCCCCCCGGCCCAACTCTCTTTTCCTCTGCAGACTAAACAAGATGACAAATGACCCAGAGAGACGTCACATGGGGAGGGAGGAGCTGGGGCACCTCGAGGAATGAGGCCTTGTCCAGAGCTGGGGAGGTGCTGCAGGGTGTGCTGGTGAGGGGCGGGCAGGGCTGTGGCCGGGTCGGGATTCCAGCGGGCCTGGTGGGCAGGTGGCCGGTGGGGCAACAGGCCTGCGATGGTCAGAGTAGTGGATGGCACCCCCAAACTGCTGGAACAGGAGCCTTCTCCAGGACAGAGTCGGGGCTTCCCTGGAGGAGACGAGGATGAGGGAGACAATGACCACGCATTCGGCAAAGGAAGGAGGGGAGAGCACAAACGCGGGCAGTGTAGACTGCAGGACGGTGGGGAATGCACACGCGCAGGCACCTACTGAATACTCTCAGGACAAGGAGGGTGCCAGGCACAAGGGTGCCCAAGAAGTTGGGCATAAACACTACTTCAGTGAACAGGGGCACCTTCAGCACACAATGGGAGGTGGAGGTGGATGTCAACATTCCCACTGTATCTTCTGTCTTTTCATAAATCAGGTTTAACATAAAGTGGGCTCAGCTGTACCCGTCCGCTCGTGACTCACACCCCTGGGAGCACCACACGGGAGGGGGTCGGGGGTGTGGGTGGGTCTCCTGTGACTTCCCAAGCAGGGGCTCAGGCTGGATGCCGGCGAGCTGGGCCCCTGCCTGTTCTGCTGAAAACACACACCTCCACGGCTGAGCCAGGAGCAGAGGCCTCCCGGGGTGTCCCTCGCCCTGTGGACCTGGCAGGGGCATCTCTTGGCCTACGGGGAGGACACAGCCCAGCCTAAAGCCTTGGCCAAAGGCACAGGAGGGACAGGCTGCCTGAGAGCAGGGAAGCAAGGGACAGGCAGGGACGCCTCCCTCCAGGGAAGGAAGTGGGCTCCGGGCTGCTGCCCCTCTGCCTGATGGAACCAGACGCCCTCCTGTGGATGGCAGAAGGGAGGCCGCTTAGTGGGCCTGGTCCAATCCTGTCGGGCAGCCCTTCCCACCTGCACCCAAGGCCGTCTGCCCCCTTCCCCTTCCTGAGGCTTCAGGGATGAGGCAACTGCTCGGACTCCCCCCGGCTGGCAGGATCTCTCTGGCTACTCTTAGGTTATAAGGCCACTAGTAACCTGATCTTAAAGGAACACGCTTCTCCCCTCATGGCCACAGCAGGACACACACTCACTCGACCCACCTCGGACAGGCGAAGGACTCTTCTTTCACATTAGTGACCCTGTTTCAAGAAAAATCCACAGAGGAGTTTTAAATAACAAGACACCACAACCGCCCCACCCCAGGCCTGCACCAGGTGGGGACGGATCTGAAAAGAGCTTTCCTTCCCCTGTCTCCTTCACAGGGTCCCCCATGGGATGTTTGAGGCTCCCTCCTCCCCCGGCCCGCAGCAGGGGACAAGGCTGGCTTTTGGAGGCCAGTGGACCGTGGAATGCGGGAGGCCGTTCCGGGATCCTTACCGCACCAGAGCTGGCGTGGCTGAGCTTATCAAAGCGGAATTTCAGGTTTGATCTCGGGGAGTTTCTGCTTTTGGTATCTAAGAAAAAGAAGAATTCCCATGAAAAGAGGGCGGAGCTGTAGAGGTCACTAGGGCTGCACGTGGGGACTGGCCAGGGAGGCCAGGAGAAGGGGCCTCCTCCTCTCCACTAGGCCCCAGCTGACCTGTGCTCATCCAGAGCCAACTCAAACATTTTTAGAAATGTTGTGAGTTGGCTGTTAAACACAGGCCATTGTAAAAATTAGGTTATATACAGTCATAATTAAATAAATTATATCCAACAAAGGTAACAAATACTCAAAATTCATCACTTGCTAGTTATTTTACTATGATCTAGGCTCTTCCGTCTATTGTATCCACATAGTGGACACACCCAGTGATGGGCATCTCTTCCCAACTCCACGTTCAGGGGCGTCACGGTGGTAGCTGGAGATCAGCCACGATACAAGTATTTACACCACAGAAATTGGCAAATGCCAATAAATCAGGACTTGATTTATTGTTTGTTGTCTAGACTTCAGAAACTAGTGGAGAAAATAACAATGCAGATGAAACTTGAAAATGTGTTGTATTAATATTTGCAGCTATTGCATTGTGAATAGCACACACCAAAAACACCTGAGTAAATATTCTTCCAGCATTTGAAAACTATGATCCAATTCAGCAAAGAGGCTGCTCGTGTCACTGACAAATGAATGAAGTTCTCTTAATATAAAGTGCTCATTAACATACACAATAATATCAATCCACATTCACATCAGAATGACACTCATTCATCATCCACAACCTTAAGTTGGCTACAAATACAAAGGTTAGGTAAATATCAACAAAAGTCTTTTTTTTTTTTAAGACAGAGTCTCGCTCTGTTGCCCAGGCTAGAGTGAGTGCCGTGAACAAAAGTATTTTGCGAGAATCAATTGGACATATGGGATTTATAGTAAGTAATAAATATTGTATATTTTATCATTATTTGTAAACTGTGTGCTGCAGATCCATAAAAATTTACACCAAACGTGTGTGAGCATGTGTGTGTGTGTGTGTGTGTACACATGCGTGTGTTTGCATGTGTGTAGTGGGAGAGCCAGTTGTTAAACATTTATCACCACACCACTGGCAGGAGGCCCACTTGACTTTCTGGTTCTCCTCCAGCCAAGGGAATGCACAGCTCAGTACCAATCCTCCTGGAGGCTGCTAATTCTTGGTGCTTCGAATCAAGGGGTTCTACCCAGGGCTATGAGCCCTTCTCTGTGTGACCCTGCCAGTCCTCTTCCGGGCCCCCGCAAGCCCAGGTGTGAAATGATAGATGACCAGGCATCTGAGATTATGGAAGACTGCAAGTCAGGCCTTGTCATGCCACCTCTCCCTCGGCCCTGCCTCTCCCCAGACTCAGCCAAACAGTTTAAAACAGGTTGCCAGCTCTTCCCACGCCCACCCTGACGCCGCAGGTACTCCGCACACTTGCGTGGGCTGGGGGCAAAAAGCAACCCATGGGGATTCAACGCTGCAGGGAGGGAGCCGTGTGGGAAGACACATCACTGTGTGATGCAGTAAGCACTGGGCAGGAGTTACCAGACCTGTTCAAGGTCACCTTCTGCCCTGGGTGACCCTCAGCAAGTTGCAGACACTCTCTAAACCTCCCTCACTCAAAACCTTATTTATTTTGGTATTTATTTAACACCAAGTAGGAGCCAGGCTTAGTTACAGATTGTTTTGTTCATTCCTTCAATATTTAATTAAGTCTTATAAAAAAATCAGGGAATTTGTATTACTACCCCATTTTATAGATGAGAAAACCGAGGCTCAGAGAGGTATGCCTGTCGGTGCTGCAGCCAGGATTCCAGCCCGGCTCCACAGCTGCCCGACCACAGTGGGTTCAAGGAGAGGAAGCTCGTGAACTGACCCACTGACCGGGAAGCACGAACACGAAGGACCATTGGCTTTAGAACCATCATCTTCCCTTTTACCCCTCACATAGCACATCCCCTTTTGCCAACACCCCTTCACTGTGAGAACCCCAGAAACACTTAAGCCATCCTCATGGCCAACTGGCCCTTTCTGTGTGTCTATCATTTAGATTAGAGTTTCTCAACCTGTTGACATTTTGGGCCCGATAATTTTGTTGGGGGCGTGGAGGGGGTCTGTCCCGTACCCTGTTTAGCTGCATCTGTGACCTCCACCCACTAGATTCAAACAGCACCCCACACACACATAACCATGAACATCAAAAATGTCTCCAGACATTGCCAATGTCCCCTGGGGAGCAGGACTGCCCGCAGTTAAAAGCCACTGACTACAGTATTCTTTTATTCCAGTTATTTAACAAACATTTAGGTTAACAGTTCTACGTCTCTCACAGGCATAAGTTCGTTTAGTCTTCACACAACCCACCCTCTGAGGCACAAACTACTATTCCCTTCCCTTTATTTTTGCTTAGAGAAACTGAGGCCCAGAAAGGCCCAGGGACTTGCCCAATGTCACATCACTGGTGATGGCAGATCCAGGACCTGGACCCAGAGCCCTGCGCTTGCCCCATGCCATGCTACCTTCTCGGAGGGCAGGGACCACGTCTTTGATCTGTGGGCACCCGCAGCGCCCGTCTAGCAGCGCCTGCCACGCAGGCCTGTCCCCTCCCCCCAGAGCGGGCTCCTCCTCTGCCCGGCTGCAGGGACCACAGAACCGCAAGACTCCTGAGCCCGCTAGATTTTACCTCCCTGACATCTCTTGAACGCACGGCCTTCTCCCATGGCCCCATCACCCCTTGCCACCCCACGGTGACCCCTCACTATTCTCCCCCACCCTCTGCTCCCATGACCCTTTCTACATTCAGCAGCTGCGGCCACCAGAATGGTCCCTCTCAAGTCCAGATGGTGCTTCTCTGCGTAAGGCCCTTCAAAGGCTTCAGAGCGAGGGAACTCCGTGGGGCCCCGGCCTGTCGTTGCTCTAACCTCTCACCCTCTCTCAGGCCTTCCCGCTGGGAACTCCAGCTGCACGGAACCATGTGCAGCTCCGGACCACTCGGTTTCTCCTCCCCTCCAGCCTTCCCTCGGGCTCTCCCTCCACCAGCGACACTCTCGCGACCTTGGCCTTGTGTCATCAGGATCATCGCCACGACAGGCGTGGGGAGAGGGCTCAGTGGAGAGTGCTCAGCTTCTAACCACACAACCCTGAAGCCTCCCCAGCGGGATCTCTGGCAAACCATTCAACTCTGAGAGCCTCAGTTTCCCCACACACAGGAGAGGGTAAGAACACGGGCCTCCAAAGGCTGATGGGCAGACGACACGAGCTGGCACAGCCGAGGGCCCATCACGGGGAGGAGTGGAAACCTGCCGGTGCGGCACGCCTGGGCACAGCCCTGCCCCCCAGGCTCCATCGTGCACCCGGCCAGATGCCACTGACCTGTGGGACTCCGGCTCATGATGACAGGGGTGGCCACTGCCCCCAGGCTGGGGCTCTCGCTGCTTGGGGACGGGCTGTAGACAAACACCTCCTGCTTGAAGGGCGAGGTTGTAGACGGCTGGCTGCTCTGGGGAGAGAGGCCGGGTGAGCGGGGCAACCCCACAGGGCGGCCCCCGCAAGCCCAGGACAGCCACCGTCTCCATCCCCCACGTGGGCCTGCTCTGTCCTTCCTGCTGCCTTCCACCCCGGCTCCCACAGCCCCTGCTCCAGGAAGTGCCTCTGACCAGCCCCGTGGAGCACCGGCCCCTCCTCACAGCAGGAACCCCACAGCAGGGACACCTCTCAGTCTGGCCCTGTCCCTCTGCCACTGCTGCTACAGCACTCTGGGAACAATTCCCATGAGCCACTGCTTCCAGGGGTGGTGACGGCCAACAGGGCACCTCTCGTCCCAACTCTTCCCTTTCATCCCCAGACTGAAGGGGACCCCGCCCATGGTAGCTGTTCTAACGCACAGGGGGGCTGGCCCCAGGCTGCACGGGCACACCTACCCCACTGTCACCCTCCTCCGTGGCCTCGCCCTCCCCTGCGGTGCTGCTGAAGCTGCTGGTGCTGGAGGAGGAGCGGGAGATGTTGGCTCGGCCGTTCTCCTTCAACTTTATGAAGGGCCTGCGGGGAACAGGAGGCGAAGCGAGCCCTGTCACGTGCCGAGAGCCCTCACCCCGGGCCCTCCCGGGACCAAGAGCGGGGCAGGCCCAGTGGAGATCTGAGCTTGCCCACTGGTGGCTCCCCGTGCTCCTGCCTGCTGGCCTCTGTGTTCCAGAGAGTTCCAGAGGCCAGAGATGGTCACTCTCAGCTTGCCTGCAGGCAGAGAGCGTGTTCCAGGGCTCCTAAGGGCTCAAGCCAGCCTTCCCCTCATGCTTACTTACTTCTCTTTGTTGGGGCAGATTTCAGGAGAGCTGGGGTTGGATGAAGTCTCAGACTTTATCTCCTGAGAAGAGTGTCCGCCGTCCGGGGTCTTGGGGGTGCTGGATGTGCTGTCGCTGAGGGAATGGGAGTGGAGGGGAGTGAGGCCGTGGAGACAGTCCCCAAACCCCTACCCCAACCCCAGGCCTGGGGGGCCTCTGCCAGCCAGCTCTCAGCACCGTGGGCTCAGAGCGCGCCTACCAAAGCACGGCCACCAGGACTGCCTTCCCACCTGAGTGCCTGGAAACTGCGGCAGACAACAGGGCTTTCCACTCCCTAGAACAGGGGCTACTCTAGGTTCATGGGTGACACCCAGAGCTACCAAGCAGGAGTCCTGGCTTGATGGCCTCCTCACCCAAGCTGGCCATCCCACCTGGCAGAGCTGAGGGCCACATGGGGAGTGCAGTGTGTCTGTGACATCCACCCCCACAGCAGGAAGCAACCCGATATGCATGGACTGCTGCAAGGTGCCAGGAGGGCCACCCTCAACACAGCCCCAGGGACGCCCTTCACAGGGACCACAATATGAGCTCCCTGGACCTGTGGCCGAGGTGGCCCTGGGTTCTGGGGAGCAGAGGGCTAATCTAAGCCCCGAGGACCAAGAGTTTCCTTCTGTAGTTTAACAGAGACCACGTACTGGTGCCCACAGTTTACCCCGTGCAGGCTGTTGGGGACGCGATGGCCCTGTCCTCCGTGCACCTTTTGAATAACAGGATTATTGAGATATAATCCACATACCATATAACTCACCTATTTAAAGTGTACAATTCCATGGTCTTTAGTATATTCACAGAGTTCTGCAATCTAATTTTAGAGCATTTTTGGCTCCCCTAAAAGCAGCCCTGGGCCCATTTGCAATCACTCCCATTCCTCCCTCCCCACGCCCATCCCATAGCAACCGTGATGGACTTGCCTATTCTAGACATTTCATATAAATGGAATCATACAATATGTTATAGTTTTTCTGCCTGGCTTCTTTCACTTCGCATAATGTTTTCACGTTCCATCTACGTGGTAGCATGTATCAGTGCTTCATTCCTCTTTATTACTAAAAAAATTCCGTTTTGTGGATAAACCATGTTATTTATCCATTCATTAAACGATGGACTTTCGGATTCTTTCCAGTTTGGGCTGTTATGAATGACGCCGCCATGAACATCTGTGTGCTGGCTGCACTAGTGGACTCGTTGTCATGGACAATTGTTTTCACTTCCTTGCCACATACCTAGGAGCGGAATCACTGTGTCATACAGTAGCTCTGTGTTTGACCCTCCGAGGAACTGCTGGGCTGTTTTCTGAAGCAGTCACGCTACTTACCAATCCTACCAGCAATAGATGAGGGTTCTAATCTCTCCATATACTCCCTGACACTTGTTATTATTTGTCTTTTTGATTATAGCCATTCTAGAGTGTGACGTGTCTCAATGCACTTTGAATGAGGTTCCTAATAGCCTCCTGTCAACTGTGCACAACTTTTCTGTGTGTCTGACGTAGATGTCCCTCCCGCCTGGAATTTCTCCTTCCTGGCCTTCGGAGATCCCACCCTCTCTCCAGGATCTCCTCCTCCTCTCTCGCCTTTCCTTCTCAGCCACCTTCACCAGCTCTCCCTTTCCCCCTTAAATGTGGTGCTCTACACACCTTCTCTGGGTGGTCACATCGTTAACCCGCCTTTAACCAGCACCTCTATCTACCTCAGGGACTCCCAACTGACCTTCTCTAGTCAAGGCCTCTCTCCTAAACTCAACACCTGCAGTTCTGACCACTTCCCTGGACATCTCTACTGGAGGCCCCCCAAAGACTCCCATGCATGGGTTCCAGGCAGCTTTTCATCCTCCTCCATAAACCTGTCCCTTGTCCTGCGAGCCCTAGTTCAGAGGATGATACCACCACCTAGGACTACAGACAGACAACTTGGAAACCTCAAAGTTAAGCACATGCTTCCTTTTTCCTACAAGACTGTGAGCTGATAGAGGACAGGTTGGTACTTTTGCAGCACTTGTCTGAGCACTCAGCACTGTACTGGCACGTGGCAGGCACTCAATAAATGCTGCTTGCTGAATAAAGAACAAATGGGTTCACCAATTAAAGAATCAGAAAGACACCAAAACCAGAAAAGGACACACACACACAAAAATTATAGGCCAATATCCCTGATGAACATAGATGCAAAAAGCCTCAACAAAATATTAGCAAACAGAATTCAATAATACATTAAAAAGATCATTCAAAAACCTACATAACAGGTACAATGAACCAATTCAGATGATGGGCACACTCATATCCCCGACTAAAGCGTTACAAAAGCTATCCGTGTAACAAAAACATTTGTATCTCCTTAATATTTTAGAAGAAGTATACAGATATTATTTTTAAAATGCAAAATTCCCTTAAAAGATTGGAACAAAATACCCCAAAAAGGGGCCGGGTGTGGTGACTCACGTCTGTAATCCTAGCATTCTGGGAGGCCAAAGGAGAAGGATCACTTGAGGTCAGGAGTTCGAGACCAGCCTGAGCAAAAGCAAGACCCTATCTCTACTAAAAATAGAAAAATTAGCTGGGCATGGTGGTGTGAACCAGTAGTTCCAGCTACTTGGGAGGCTGAGGTAGGAGGATCCCTTACTTGAGCCCAGGAGTTTGAAGCTGCTGTGAGCTATGATGACGCCACTGCACTATAGCCCAGGCAACAGAGCATGACTCTGTCTCAAAAAAAGGTAAACATTAGTGGAATTATGGATTACTATTTTCCCCTTTCAACATTTGGCTTAATTGTATTAATGTTAAAAAGATATTAAAAATAAAACTTGTGATAAAAAAAATCATTTACCATGATCAAGTAGGATTTATCCCATGGAAGCAAGGTTCAAATCAATAAATATGATACAACACATTAACAGAATTAAGGACAAAAACCATATGATTATTTCAATAGATGCTGAAAAAGTGACAAAATTCAACATCCTTTATAATAAAAACTCTCAACAAGCTGGGTATATTAATAGAAGGAACATACTTCAACACAATAAGCCATATATGACAAACCCACAGCTAATATCACACCGAATGGGGAAAAACTGAAAGCCTTTCATCTAAGATCTGGAAGAATACAAGGATGCCCACTTTCACCCACTCTGATGCAACATAGCATTGAAGTCCTAGCCAGAGCAATTAGGCAAAAAGGGCATTCAGACTAGAAAGAAAGAAGTCAAATTATCCTTGTTCACAGATGATACCATGCTTAGAAAAACATAAAGACTCCACCAACAAACTGTTAGAAGTGATAAATAAATTCAGTAAAGTTGCAGGACACAAAATTGACATATAAAAATCAATAGCATCTATCTATACCAATAGTGAACAAACCAAAAAAGATATCAAGAAAGCTATCCCATTTACAACAGCTATAAAAAAAATTCAAAATACCTAGGGATAAACTTAACCAAAGAAGTGAAAGATCTCTACAAGCAAACCTATACAACACTGATTTAAAAAAATATTGAAGATGACACAAAAAAATAGAAAGCTATCCCATGCCCATGGGTTGGAAGAATTAATGTTGTTAAAATGTCCATAATACCCAAAGTGACCTACAGATTCAATGCAATCCCCATCAAAATGTCAGTGACATTCTTGACAGAAATAGAAAAGCAATCCTAAAATTCACATGGAACCACCAAAGACTCCGAATTGCCAAAGCAATCCCAAACAAAAGAATAAAGCTCAAAATCAACGTTGCCTGATTTCAAGTATATTACAAGGCCATAGTAACCAAAACAGCATAGTATTAGTATAAAAACAGACACAGAGACCAATGGAACAGAATAGAGAACCAAGAAATAAACCTATGCACTCACAACCACCTGACAAAGGTGCCAAGAACATACGCTGGGGAAAGGACAGTCTCTTCAATAGAGCAGTGCTGGGAAAACAGGATAACCACATGCAGAAAAATGAAACTAGACCCTTATCTCTCAGCAAATACAAAAATTAAATCAAAATGTGCTAGATACTTAAATCTAAGACCTGAAACTATGAAACTACTAGAAGACTGGGAAAATGCTTCCGGACATTGGCCTGGACAAAGACTTTTTGGGAAGACCTAAAAACACAGGCAACAAAAGCAAAACTAGACAAATAGGATTACATCGAGGTGAAACTTCTGTACAGAAAAGGAAACAATCAACGAAGTAAAGAGCTAACCTACAGAATGGGAGAAATATCTGCAAACTATCCATCCAACGAGGGATTAATAACCCAAATATATAAGGAACGCAACTCAATAGCAAAAATAATAACAACAATCTGATTTTAAAATGAGCAAAAGATCCAAATACATATTTCTCAGAAGACGTACAAATGGCCATTGGGTATATGAAAAAATGCTCAACATCACTAATTCATCAGGGAAATGCAAATCAAAACCACAATGAGATATCATCTCAGCCTGGCACAGTGGCTCACACCTGTAATCCCAGCACTTTGGGAAACCGAGGGAGGATTGCTTGAGGCCAGGAGTTTGAGACCAGCTTGGGCAATATAGCGAGACCCCATCTCTACAAAAATAAGATAAATTAGCCAGGCATGGTGTCACACGCCTGTAATTCCAGCTACTCAGGAGGCTAAGGCGAGAGGATTGCTCGAGCCTGGGAGTTTGAGGCTGCAGTGAGCTATGACTGTGCCGCTGCACTCCAGCCTGGGCAACAAGAATGAGACCTCATCTCTGAAAAAAAGAGAAATATCAACTCACTCCCGTTAAAATGGCTTTTATCAAAAAGACAAAAAATAACGGATGCTGGCGAGGATGCGGAGAAAGGGGAATATTCGTACACTGTTGGTGGCAATGTAAATTAGTACAGCCACTATGAAAAACAGTATGGTGGTTCCTCAAAAAACTAAAAATAGAACTTCCCATATGATCCAACAGTCCCACTGCCAGGCATACATCCCAAGGAATTGAAATCAGTATGTCAAAGACATACCTGCACTCCCATGCTCACTGAAGCACTATTCACAATGGCTAAGATACGGAATCAACCTAAGTGTCCATGAACAAATGAATGAATAAAGAAAATAAATGTGTTACATATACACAATGGAACATTATTCGGCCACAAAAGGAATGAAATCCTGTCATTTGCCCCAACACAGATAAAACTGGAGGTCATTATGCTAAGTGAAATAAGCCAGGTGCAGAGAGACAAATATTGCGTGTTCTCTCACATATACGGGGGCTAAAAGGGTGGAGCTCCCAGAGACAGAGAGTTGACTGGTGGTTACCAGAGGTAGGGGAGGGGGAGGGGTGAAGAGATGCTGGTTAATGGGGACAAGATACAGTTAGATAGAATAAGATCTAGCGTTTGATAGTACGGTAGGGTAATTGTCAATATAATTAAAAATGATGTATTGTATAATTCAAAATAGCTAAAAGAGAAGAATTAGAATGTCCCCAACAAAAAGAAAAATGTTTGAGGTATAGATATCCCAATTACCCTGATTTGATCATCATACATTGTAGGCGTGTAGTGAGATATCACATGTACCCCAAAATGCATACAACTGCTATGTATCAATTAAAAAAAAGAATCAAAAAGACAATTAGCAAATCCAGTTAAGTATGATGTAATATATGAGAATGGCTACAAAAAATAAAAGGACACAGAATATTCTAAAAGTGCAAAGGAAGGTTCAATTGATTCTGTCTGGCAGAATCGAGGAAGGCTCCGTGAGAGAGGCCATTTGGGTGCTTGTTGAAAAAGGAGGAAAAGAAAGACAAGAACCCGAGCAGTGTTTCCAGCCGGGGTCAAAACGCTCCCAGAACAGCTTTGGAAAGTCCCACGCACAGAACGGCCAGAGGGGCCTCCGTGGACAGAGAGCTGAGCGAGTGACAGGGGACAGGCAGGCGTGGAGGCTGCGAATCGAGGGAAGCCATCTCCAAAGCTGAGCACAGCTCTCCCCGAGTTTGGGCATCTGACGGACCCCATGGTCAGAGTGCAGCGGGGGACCCCAAGAGTTACCATCGTGTCCGGCTGTCCCCCTGGCCTTCAGAGCCCGTGTGCAGGCGGGGGAACAGCCCCGACCGCCGCTTGATGGGGCTCCGCGACTGGTTCTTCGCCGTTGCCACTGCCACCGGAGGCTGCCGATGAAACCGCCAGAATGAGTGTTCCCACCCTAAGCCCAGGTCTCCTTCCCTTCATCCCTCTCACGGGTCTGTGGATGGCTCCTGCTCTGGAGGGGACCCCAGAGAATAGCGAGACAGCTGGGAAGGCTGGCATCTATGTCACAGGAGCTGAGACCCCGAGGCTCGAGCCACTCACAGCCTTTGTTCCTGTGTTCTTAAGCTAAGCCTTGTGGCCTCATGTAACAACCCACCAAAGACCAGAATTCTTGGAGGTCAAGGCCACTGTCAGGGGAGCCCCACAAATTGAGATGGTCAGGACGATTCAGGGGTCACAGACTGAGAACCACAAAGCTAGACAGCCCCTGGTGTGACCTAGTTCAACCTCCCACCTTACGGATGAGGACAGTGAGGACCAGAGAGGCGAGGAGACTCCCCAGGGTCATCTAACAAGTCACTGGCAGGACGAGGACAAGAACCCAGGGCTCCTGACTCTCCATCTGCTGTTCATGAATAAATGGACCCAGGCAGGTGTCACAATAATAACATAGAATGAGAGCCACAGTGCCAGGTCTGCGTGCACCAAAAGGCGGGGGAAGCCAGCTGAGAAGGCTTCAGCTTCGGACGGTTACCTGGCCTCATGGGGGGAAGGGCAGAGGGGGCCTGGAGCTAATCTTTAGAGCCCACCAGGCTTCTAACCTGGGCCCCAACTTCTGCCACGCACGAACTCTGTAACCAGGGGCAGATGGCGAGACTCTGCCTCTGTGTCCCCATCCCCAGGGTGGAGATAATGGCCCTGCTCTGCTCCCTTCAGGGACCTCCTGGGAGGAACAAGATAATAGCTATGAAAATATTTACTAAGTTAATTATGCATGGCCATTTATAATACTAATCATTAGTCTCATGGTGAGTCCGAGCTACTATTTAAAAAAAGAAGAAGAAGAAAAGAAAATCCTAGTCTGTACAAATCCAAAGCCACTTTGCTTTATGAAAGGACAGGCTATGAGGTTCCCTCACCTCCCCAGCCCCTGGTACGAGTCAGCCAGGCCTGAAGCACAGGCCCGCAGGGCCCTCCTTCCTTGGCAACTGGACCAAGAGCACAGACTTTGGATCTGGCAGACCTGCGTTCAAATCCACACTCTTCAGCTCAGCTGGGTGACCTTTAGCAAGTTACTTAACCACTCTGGGCCTCCCTTTCCTCAAAGCGGGGCTGGAGAACACATCAGTACCCGCTTCAGGCAGCTGTTGTGGGGATCAGGTGAGGTCATGTCTGTGGATTGCTTAGCTCAGTGCCTGGGGCACAGTGAGTTGAGGGGTGGCCACTGCTATCATGAACAAAAAAGCCAGGACGCCCCTCTCACAATCATGGCCCCTGGACAGAGAAATACGCCCCAGGACGATTCTGTAGGGTGGGCCCAAGGAGGAGGCCCAGTTGTTGAAGAAACTCAGCAAACAAAACAAGAGGGCTTCTCGTACGGACCAACTCTGGGTACCATCTGGGATGGAGGCTCCAAGGGACCACTTTCAGAGGGCAGGGGTTGGGGTCACCCGCCAAGCAGCCTCAATTTCCCTCCACCACCCAGCTTGCCCTGTGGTAGTTGCCCAGCCCCCCCTGTAGGTCTGGGGGACCTTCCTGGGCCCCACGTGCTGCCCCAGGGCCTGCAGGCACTCACCGAGAAGGTGGTTTTGGTGACCTCCACGCTGTTGTGAGAGATGCCCCCACTGAGGCTGCCGGGGATGGCCCCACCGTGTGGCTTCTTCTGGCTGCCCACCATGGTCTCCATGGAGTGGCTGCGCACTCGGATGGCCCTCTGCAGGGGGGTCGGGGGTGGGGAGAGGACAAGGGCCTGAGAGTCAGCACCCGGCCCCTCCAGGTGACCCTGCCCTCCCCGTGGGGTCTGCAGACGCAGTCCGCAGCATGTGCACACACACACACCCGTGCACACACACAAGGTCACAGAGGCCCACGCTACCATCGCTACAGTTCACAGGGAATTCTCCCATATTCTGTCCCATGCTCCGGGCACGAGGTGACGCAGGGCGCCAGCCAGGGCAGTCTGAGGGGTCAGTGCCCCAGCTCCCCTGCAGGGTGGACAAAGGTTGTCATCCTCATCTTACAGGTAAGGGCAGTGAGGCTTGGAGCTCACCACACTGTGTGACCTGGTCCAGTTACTAACCTCTCAGCTACAGGTTCCTCATCTGTAGAATGGGAATCATATGTTTTACACAAGATCGTGGTGGGGATTAAACTTGCCTCACCACAGATTGACTCTTTTTTCCAGAAAACTACGCTTCCTTCTATATTTACACCCTGGACTACCCCTTCTGCTGTCATCTAAAAGAGTGCTTTGTGCGCCTTGGAATATATTCGCCTTTGGTGAAACCGTGTGAAGAGCTCTTGCTCAACTGTGCATCAACCGTGCAGAGCGCCATGGCTCACGCTGGTGGCGGGTTCAAGACACGCTTGCATCACATGCCTGTGGTCGGACAGCTCTGAAAGAGGACAGGCACGGCCCCAACCCCTCGCTGGCAGAGCCACAGTCAGGTCCAATGTCTCCTCCTCCTCCATGAGATGCAGGAGTAAGTCATGATCTGTCTAAGGCGGTCACTTAACCCTCCCCTTGCCAGTGGAACATGAGGGGTGTCAGCTAGCGGATCTGGGGAAAGGTTTCCTCAATGGCTCCCGAAGAGATGTGACATGTCTGCACCTGAAACCACAGCAGCCACCTTGGGGGCATGCGAGGCCGAGCCCAAGGGGCACAGCTGACCAGCTGGGCATGGCAAAAGGGAAAGAGGGAAAAAATCTGGAGAGCAATGGCCAACAGAGCCACGAGTCACCTAGGTCTTCTTGCCATGTGAGCTAAAAATGGATTTTCCTTATCGTGGTGTGAGCCAGCAGAGGTAGGGAGTTATCAGAACTCCGGCTTCAGAAACCTGCTGCAGAAGGACTAAGGTGTGGGCTCCACCCCCTTCCTCTCTGGATCCATACCCCTGCACGTACGAACGTGTGCCGGCCTACGCATCCCACGGGCCAACCTACGACGTCTCAAGTGGAAGAACAAGTCCTTGAGGCATCCAAGGAAGTGCTCAGTCTACGGCAAGGTGCTCCCAGGAAAACACCACGAATAGTGCTCCCAACCTGAACAGGTCTCCCTGGGGGCTCTCGGGGCCAGGAATTCCCCAAGCTTGGGAATGGCGGAGGCCCCCATCCTGCCTTTCTATCCTGACGAGGGACATATGTTCAGGAATGCCGTTCGTAGACGCGACAGCCCCGGGACGAGATACTGAAAACAGGTGCGAAGCCCCATACGCCAATATCATCTTGGCTCTCTTGTCTGAGGCAAGATGCCCCTTGAGGGACATCATCTCTCACTTCCTCTCTAGAGCACAGAGCAGAGTCACCTAGCAATGGTGTCCTGTGACATGGTTAGAACAGCCGGCACGTTCTATTCACTCCATCACCTGAGCATCACACAGTCACGTACCCTTTGGACAGCAGAGGGCAGGACAGGTGTGGCAGCACACTGAGTTACCCTTGGATGAGCAGCGAGGTTCCCTGAATGAGTTCAGTGCTCCATAAACCTCAGCATCTTTACGTTCCTTCAGTGCCCTCATGTCTTGTCACCGGCATCATCAACAATGACATTTTGAACAAATCATCAACACTCTCCTATATAGTTACGAACCACCTAACGACACTTTGATCAACACTAGACTGTATATACGACAATGGTCCCATAAGATTATAACACCATATTTTTACTGTACCTTTTCGATGTTTAGATACGCGAATACTCACCACTGTGTTACAATTGCCTAGAGGATTCAGGACAGCGACATGCTGTACAGGTGTGTAGCGCAGGAGCAATGGGCTGTACCATATAGCCTGGGCGTGTAGTGGGCTATGCCACCTAGGTCTGAGCAAGTGCACCCTATGATGTACACACAACAAACCCCCTAGCAACGCATTTCTCAGGACGTATCCAGGTCATTAACTGCCACATGACTGTTTCCCTGTCTCTTTCTCAGAAAAGATTTGATGTGGGTAATAAGCCTTGAGCGACGGTGTCTGGTCTAATGAGCTTCCTCTGCATGGTCTCGCTGAATCCTTACAACTCTGAGAGGCAGAGAGGACAGGCATTTGGCTGGAAAAGGTCTTGAAAGGTAAACAATTGCCCAAGGCCACACAGCAGGTAAGAGACGGAGCCAGGACTCAAACCCAGGACCCTGGGCTGCAGATGCAATGGTCCCTGTAAACCAAAAAATGGTTCAGATTGAAAATGTAATTCAACTGGTTGATGAACTAAGGATGAGTAGAAACCAGGAATTTTCAGGGCCCCCACCAAAAAAAAAAAAAAAAAGAACATTTCAGAGGCTGATGTCAGGAGGACACCAGCTCCAGCTCCTCAAATAGCACGGGTGCCCTGTCAGGTCAGCGAGGTAAGCTTGAGGGGACGATGGGTTGACGGGAACTCCAGGCAAGTGCAGGCGGCAGCTGCTGCTCAGAGCAAACAGGAAGGGGTTGAAACTCGGCTCTTGCCACTGCTCGGTGCACGAACCTGAGACGCAGGCTCTGTCTGCACAGTGGGGTGATGGTCCCTGTCGTGAGGATAACACAAGACAGGGTGTGTCCCACACAAGCATGAGACCTGCCTGCTCAGGGACAGCTCTCCTCCCTCGTTCTTAGGGAAGGAAAGAGAGAGAGGTGACAGCTACTTCTAAGCCCTAAAGTAAGGCTCAGTTTGGATGAAACTGCCCAGGGATGAGGAGTGAAGCATCTCCTGTTCCCACGTGATATGCAGCTGGACAGCAGCACTGGCCTTCCCAAACCAGGCAGAAGAGCCAGCCGAGACCAGAATGGTAAGGAGGGCAGTGCCAGGGAAGAGGAGGGCAGGAGGAAGGACAGGCACAGGAAGGCTCTGCACCGGCACGAGGAGGTCTCCAGGGACCACTCAGCCCCTGAACCCGCCTGACCCAGCTCCCCTCCCCTCTGCTGAGTCCCCAGGGACGGGCAGCTCCTGCTTTCAAGGCTGCCTGTTCTGAGGGTGGAGAGCCTGACCTTCGGAAAGTTCTTCTGCACGCCAAGCTGAACTCTTACCACTTCTAGACCTGGGAGTCTCAGAGCAGTCTACTCCATCACTTCCCACGACCGCCCCTTGCTGTCCTCAGAGTCTGCGCTCCTCCCAGCTAATCACCTCTGGTTCCATCAGCCCCCCACGGCACACTTCACCGCTTTTCTTTGAACGGGCTCTCCTTGGGGGGAGTGAGAAAAGAGAGGCTGTGTCACTTTCTCATCACCTGTTAATGTCACCTCATCTTAGCCGGGGGCTTGAGCCCCAGTTAGCGTCACAGGGGGAGCAATTCCCTTCCCTGCCAACCATACCCCTCACTTCCTTCCAAGTGCGTGTTGTGAATTGCTTCAATTTAACAAACTCAACTTAAGGGACATGAAACAAGGAGATGAGCGCCACAGGTGACATGCCTATGGGAGCCAGGCAGGAGGTAGAGGCGGGGTGCTTGGAGACAGTGACACTAGTTTCTTGCCTGCTGAGATGGCTCCGAATCAGGGAGCACTCGGTGGTCCCCCTAGTAGGGCAAATACAGGACAGAGGCTGATATCTCCACTTCGACAGACCACGGCTCCAACCCACTAGCTAAGCACAGCCAAGTGCGAGGCCAGCTCTCTCTCGGCAGCCCTGCGAGGCAGTGGGGCCATCCTGACACACGGCTTCCTGTCTCCGGGAAGAGGAAGGGCAAAGATGCCAAAGGCAGGGATGCTGCCCGGGCCCCTGCTAGGCTCCATCCACCATCGCTGACCCTGCCTGGGCTGCCCCTGCCTGCGGGTACCCAGGACCACGAATGCATTGCCAGGATCTCTGCAGCCTCTCCTGCCACTAGGGGTCAGGTCAGACCAATGCATTAACTATCCACAGTCCCTCAAAGGCTGGGAAAAATTAACCTGAACGCTCCCTGCTTGCTGTCACAGCCGGCTGGGTGGCCTTCTTCCCCTTGGTCCTCTGTCCAGTTCTCTATAATGAGGTCAGTGGAGGGCTGGGCTAACTGGGTGTTTCCCAAATGTGGCACCCACGTGCTTTTGTCCATATCATGTGGATACATCAAGTATTGTCACTTTTTCTTCTCACTGCATTACGGACCAATTAAAAACCTCATCAACAGCTGGCAGTGACTGAGAATGGCATTTGATCAACACCTCTAGGCTATTGCCAAGTGAGTGATGTACAGCTAGCTCCTTCATCAAGAAAAATGCTCTCCCAAGACTCCCAGGAGGAATATGTCCGCAGACCCCCAACACCAGTGGTCCCATGGACCACATGTGCAGTGCCAACTTCCTATCTGACCTATTTATTCCATATAAATGTCTTTTAATTGGGAGTTATCACTGCAAAAGTCTAGCCTGTATAATTGGAAATATTTTTTTAGATCATCTAAGTGAAAATGCAAACTTTAAAAGTATTTGTAGAACTAGCAGATTCCTGAGAATATCTCCCAGCAGCTCAGTCTGAAAGTAGGTCTAGATGTCCATAAACCAACTGTTCTGTGTCTTGTGGAAGAAAAGCTTCCGTTACAGCCAGGAGAAGCGAAGCCAGGTGTGAAGAACGGCTCCGTGTGCGAAGCGCCAGGCAGCGCAGCCTAGGGCAGTGGGGGTCTGCTTCTCGGAGACACAGAGGGGGTGACACGCTTAGGGAAGAGGCGAGGGAAGGGGTGGCTGCGATGGCTTTCAGCTTGGGGACTCTCCCTTAGGCTCCCATCTGCCTGTGAGATGAGAACGTTGACAGGAAGGAGATAAGACACACGGCTTTTCCTCCTGCAGTCATTTCAGGTACCAGTTCTTTCCAGAGGGATCCGGTGGAGGTCTGGGCGAACCCCACAGGGAATGCCGATAATTCTAACACCACGGCACCACCCAAGATGCCCATGACGAAATAGCAAAACTAGAGATGGAGGCCGGAGCTGGGCCATAGGCACGGCCTAAGCATCAGAGTCCCCCCGCCCAGGCCACTGGGCTCCGGGCAGCTGAGCCCACCCTGCCCCCAGCGGAGGCCTCCATGCTCCGGAGACAGGAGGGCAGTGATGAAAGGGACAGGGAGAAAAAGCGTGAGTTCCCTGGCTGGGAGGAGGAAAAGCTGATCACAACTGTCAGCTCTGTGCAAGTGACTGTGACAGTGCCCTCCCCCGGCCCATGTGCTGCCTTGGAGACAGGTGAAAGCAGAAGATGAAGCAGATGCGTCTTCAACCTACAGTTTTGAGGATTTAGGTTTGAGAAGAGTTCCCTGGATTATTGGACCATGACAAAGTCCTGAAGAATCTCCTCTCTTGGAAATCCCCCCAGGAAGTCCAACACAGATCAACTGCCACTCCTGCCAGAGGCAGCAGACTGGACACAATGGCCTCGGGCCACTCTCCTTTGGACCTGCAACTCCCTTCTCCACCGGGCACCATGGGGAGAGTGTCCAGAGCCTACAAGCTTCACTAGGATATAAAAATCCTTGAAACCTAAAAAAACAATCATTAATTCCAAAATACTGAAAGAAACCTGCAAAACTCAAAGCAACAAATGCTTCATTAAATGTCTACAACATATAACATTATGTTAGCTAGTTGACTATAGCTCAACTCTTAGAGTTCTATGAAAATTACATTTACTGTGGGACGGTGAACGTTTTCCTACGCTCGGTACGAGCGGGGCGGAGTCTGCAGATGTAAGAGTCTGGAGCCCACGAAGGTCTTTACACGGCCCCACTCACCTGCCTTCCCCAGACCAACCCCGTTTCCTATTTTACCACGTCTCACATCACCCTCTCTCGGCTGGGCGGTCCGACCTGGCTCCCCCTTTCCTCTCCTGCTCCTCTTCTCTTTCATCCCTCTTCCGTCCTGATCTCTCAGTTGCTATTTCACCCTGGCTGCCACTGTCCGTCAGACGGAAACAGATGCCCCAGGAATCTGCCACCAGCCTGGACAAGCAGTCGGCTCCTCCTCCCGCCCCTGGAAGGAATCTCGGCAGCTGGCCCCGACTAGGCCAGCAGAGCCGTGCCCTGCTCTGTGCGGTCCAGACGGGCAGGGAGGGACTGACCCCAGGCCTGCCCAGGCCCAGGCCAGCATGGGTGGAATCCTAATTGAGTCGGAAACTGGGGGGTGGTATCACATAGCTGCTAAGGGTACAGGCTCGGGAATCTGGTAGACGTGGATTCAACTCCATCTGCTGGGTGACTTGGGACAAATTATTTTGTCTCTTTGAGTCTTACTTTCTTTACGTGTGAAACTATACTCATAATTATTAAAATTCAGTATCAATTATTATACCCATAATAATAGCTTTCCCATAGACACTGACGGCAGTTGTGAGGCTTAAGATGGGACAACATGTGTGAAGCTTTCCCTTCAGGCAACAATAATAACAGCTCACACTTCTGAGCACTTACTGGCAATGTGCACTTTTCCAGGCATTATTTCAATGAATTCTCACAGCAACTCTGTACGACAGAAGTCCTGTTTATCATCCTCTCTTGTTGACAAACAACTGTAGCTTAGAGACTTTAAAGAGCATGCCCAGGATGAAACAGAGCTAGGATGTGAATGCAGATCTAACCCTAACCCTACACACACTGCCCCCAAATGGGAGCTTTATAAATCACTCTCTAACACGCAACCCAGCAGAACGCTGACCTAAGAATCAGAAACAAGGCTCTACCTCTAAGGTGTAAGGTCTTGAACAGCCCTGTGGCTTCTCTCAGCCTGTCCCCTGTGTGTTAACGGAAATAACAAGACCCGTTCAGCCTGTGTACAGGATTACAGCCAGGCTCAAATCAGACGGATTTAAGTGTTGTGAGGACCGACAAGCACTCAGCAAGCATGAGATGATAAACCTTTCGTACCCCACGCCAGTTCAGGATGTGAGCTCCACTTGAATACTTCCAGGGACAGGGAGCTCACTGCTTCCTTTAGCAGCTCCTTCTGGTTTGAGAGTTCTTCCCTTTCCAAAGGCCAAAAGGACCTGCCTGTAACTCCATCTCCCTGACCCAGCCAGGTCCTCTAATGCCCTGCCAGCTGGGAAGAGTCATTGCAAGCACCCACACCAGCTACTGAAGACCCCTAAGGCTTGTGTCCTTGCTCTGTCATTCTGCCCAGGGCTCCCTGACCGCAAAAGGAGGCAGATGAAAGCTACAGTGTTCTTGGTTCGCTCTGGCTCCTCTCCTGGAGCTGCCTCTTTGCCTGTCCCTGCTTATCAGACTCCGGGGCCAGGGGGAGATCAGCCGATCAAGGAAGGACACGGAAGAAGCTGGAGACACTGCTGGCTGCTCTGACCTCCCACCCTTCCTGTTACCCCTGCCCTTTGCAAACACCTGCGATGCCCCTACTGGTCCTGTCACCTCTGGCTGGCACATGGGCTCTGGGATCAGGATCCCATGGACCTCAGACGGCTTCTTTTCTCTGCCCCACCCCTCCCTACCATAGCAACCCCCAGTCACGCTTGTGCCCCTACCTTAAAGGACTCCAGGAATCCCCCGTGGCCCCCGTTCTCGAACTTGTCCTCCTCTGGGCCCAGTCCCAGCATGGCCTGCGTGTGGGCATGCAGCTCGTCATGAAGGTTGTCCAGGAGGGCAGCCCTGGTCCGATCCTAGACAGGAAGAGGATGGCGGAAGACAGTGGAGGAGCAGGCACGGAGGGCAGAGACGTGCCTCTCCTCGTGGGCTCCTGACACCTTGCCTGAGGGCTACTGTTCTGCCCAGCCCACCCTGGCGACAGTGGAGACCCACAGCCAGGCTGAGTTCATGCTCACACATGCTTGGGCTTAACACTAAGGCTCTGGCCCGGCCTCCTGCTCTCAGCCCTGGGTCATCCCATCCCTCCCACGGCTCTGCCCTGGTGAATCCCAGCCCAGATCTCTGCCCACGCCACATCCACGCGCCCAACTGCCCACTGCTCCTCTCCGTCCAGATGTCCATCCAGGGCCAGCTCCCAGGGGCACCATTCACACAGGCCAGGACCAGCCCTTTCAGCACCCCAGCCTTTGCAGGCACCCCTGGATCAGCCGGTCCTAATAGAACTGTCTCCCAGTCATCCCCGTGTCACCAAAGAGCCCAAGGCCTAAGAGTCACCCCACAATCCCACTTCCCCCCACCCTTGCATCCAGGAGTCCATCAAGTCTTCCCGACCCTAACCCTAAACCATTCCCTCCTGCACAGTATAAGCCTTCATCGTCTCCCCTGGACTCCTGCTAACAGATTCTAACTGGCCACGTGCCTGCACCTCCTCCCCTTCCATCCATCCTCCCACCACTGTCAGAATAATCCCTGTAATACGCAAACCAAACACGTCACTCTCCTGCCTAAGAACTTTATTAGTATCCAACCCCTCTAGCTCAAAGCCTTCCTGATCTGACCCAAACCACATCTCCAGCCGAGTCTCCCACCATCCCAGCCCCCGCGAGTCCCTCTCTCAGGCCACACCAAACCCTCAGCAGCTCCCTCACCAAGTCAGGCTCTGACCCCACCTGGCCTTTCCTCATGCTGCTTCCCATGCCAGAATAACCCTCCCCACTCTTTCCTCCTGGCAAAAGGCTCAGCAGCAGCTCAATATTTAGCAACTCAAGAGCCACCTCCTCCTAGAAGCCCTCCCTGAACACACCCTCAGTCCCCCACAGGCAGAAGCAGTCACTATCCTCCAAGCAGTGCTGGCACAACATGCTGCAATTGTCCCTTTAGTAATGGCCCCCTCCCACCAGCCTGCGAGTTCTCTAAGGGCAGTAACCATCTCACTTATCCCTGCATCCCAGGCAACAGAACAGGACCTGGCCCACAGTAGGTGCTCAATAAATGACTGGTGAATGGTTAACAAGACCTGAAGCCTGGCTAGAGTTTTCCACAAGAACAAATAGTCTCTGTATCAACATAGGGCCGAGGGCTCAGAGGTGCAAACATAGCACTTCCACCCTGAACAGCCCTCAAGAGCACAGCCCCGAGAGAGTCTGGCTGACAGGTGGCCCAAGGGCAGGAGGAAAACCTTCAGAAACTGCACGCTCACCTCCAGCTTTGCAAACTTGTCCGACTTGCAGCAAGCGTTCTCTGCATTGGTGAGCTTGGTCAGCAGAAACTCCCTGAACTCCGGGCCCTGAAACAGACAAGATGGCCTGGAATTCTCCCACCTCCAGCTGGGGCCAGAGGGCTTCAGCCATACTAACAGGTAGACAGGGTCTTGGGGAGCCCCTGAAAGGTTCCTTCTGAGATTTAATCATTTCCAGCCCAGGCCAAGCCCACCTGCTAACATGCCCACTTGGAAACCAGCTTCCCTGGCTCTGGGAAATCAACCCTCCACAGTGGCACCTCCATAACTGTAAGCAATTCTTGCCCAAAGCTCCTGGGACTACAGCTGTGGTCCCCAGCCCCCAGGCCGTCGACCAGTACCAGTCTGTGGGCTGTTAGGAACCAGGCCGCACAGCAGGAGGTGAGCGGTGGGTGAGTGAGCAAAGCTTCATCTGTATTTACAGTCGCTCCCCATCACTCACATCACCACATAAACTCTGCCTCCTGTCAGATCAGCATGGCATTAGATTCTCACAGGAGCACAAGCCCCACTGTAAACTGTGCATGTGAGGGATTTAGGTTGCGTGCTCCTTATGAGAATCTACTGCCTGGTGATCCGAGGTGGAGCTGAGGCAGTGATGCTAGTGCTGGGGAGCAGCTGCAAATACACATTATCATTAGCACAGAGGTTTGACTGCACAATAAATGTAATGTGCTTGAATCATCCCAAAACCATCTCCCTCCCCTACCCCTGTCCGTGGGACAACTGTCTTCCATGAAACCAGCCCCTGGGGCCAAAAAGGTTGGGGACCACTGGACTAGAACATGGGATGAAAACCCTTCTTTTAGCAGAAAGGCAACCCAGCATCGAACACCTCAACAAATGGCCCTGTGCTGGGCCAGACTGGCGGTGTGAGGAGGAGCAGGAAGAGACTCCAACTAAGGAGACTCCTCTAAAACCTGCAAAAGGGTCTCCCCAAGTTCCCAGCCCCACCCAGCCACTGCCAGTCAAGTATCGAAACCTGGGGTCTTGGATGTGAGAGGAATAGGAAGGAGAATGTCTCACCTTCTGGAAAACAGGGGGGCTGGGCAGAGGTGGGCCAAAGGCAGGCACGTCTTCCCGCGCAGTGACAGAGACCTGAATGAAACAGTCACCAAGTGGGTCGGAGGTTGGGGGGGACAGATGAGTGCTGCCCCTGGGGGAGCCACACTTCTCACAGCAAATCTGCTCACCTTCTCCCTCCTCCCTTCCCAGGACACAAAAGAAATGCCCCTGTGAGCATCGCCCACAGGCCCTGAGCCACCGTTCCTAGAAGTGGGGCTGGGCAGTGCAGCACAATCGCATCCTCTCCTCTGTGTCCCCGGGGGCCAGAGCAAGTTTGGCAAGATGACTGCACGGGGCTGGGACCCCAATTATAATGCAGTACAAGTGCCCGGGAGATGTCATCTCATTACCCTGCTTGACTGTGACGCTAATCCTACAGAGAAGCCACAGTGAGGATTACTAACCCTGAGGAGGAAACAGATGCCCAGAGACACGGAGAGAGTCCCCCAAGTCACGCAGGTGATTAGCAACTGAGAGGAAGAGAATCCAGACCTCTCCCAGCCCAGCTCAGGGTTCATTCTCCACCACTCTAACACTCAAGCCTGGCCATACGTCAGAATCGCTTCAAGTGTTTAAAAAATAAATACTGACTGCATGGCCTCCACCCCAAACCTAACGAGTCAGAAGTTCTAGGCTCCTGAGTGTGTTAGGGAGCCCTGGCCCCACATACAGGGTCAGCCAGTCTGGGTAAGGCTTGAACTAACGAGCTCAGGGCCCAGGCTGGGAATCGAGGGTGGGGGTCCTTCCCAGCTCCGGGTGGAGTGCACACCTCTGGCCAAACTGAGCTAGGCCTGAACTCGGAGGCACCCAGGTGCTCTGCACGGGGGTCTCCCAGGCTTGGGGCAGGCTCCACGCTTCCACCCCTCTCTGCGTGGAGGTGCCCTGGTTTCACCTGCCCTCGGCCCACGAGGCTGCAGGGCTCCCAGGAGACGGCCCTCTCCCTTCCCCCAGCGGCTGCTGACGTGAGCCTGGCCCTGGCGTGCCGCCAGCCTCCCCGGCCTGTGAAGTAGGCCAGATGCAGAGAGTCTGCCGGGCTGGGTGAGCAGGCAGCTCGGAGCCAAGCCAAGGCAAGGCCCCGCCAGGGTCCGCAGGGGAAACAGAGTGGGAGAGAGCTGGTCCACGCGGGCTTTCTCTCCCCAGGCTCCCAAGCTCAAGGCCATCTGCAAGGCCCAAACTGCAGCGCCCAGCGTCAGGAAATGGTGTGTGTTCGGCTGACGTGATTCCTGGCTCGGCTCCAGCTCCTGAACACAGTTCCTACCACCACCCACCACGCACCAGTGGCCCAAGTCAAGAATTCCACCCACAGAGCCAGAATTTGGGGTGGGGGTTGGTGGGAAGGCCGCTGAGAGGCTGCCAACTGCGGGCACCTGGGACGAAGGACAGAGGGCAGACCCAGTCTCTCCTCCCAGCCCGACTGCCCCTTCCTTCCCAGGCTGCGTTAGAGTGTCTGTGCTGACTGGGAAATGGCTTCAGACACGCTCTTCAATCCATCCCGGTCTCCCTGCCAGACAGCAGCCGTGTCGGAAACACAGGGGCAGGATTCTTCCTCGTGCTGTCCATTTATCTTCTGTCCTCACGGAGCTCCCTCTCCCGACCCCATTCTGACAAGGCGGCTAGGCCTTTGTTCCCTCCCCTTGGGGACATCTGGGCTGCTGGGCTGAAAGCAGAAGTTGCCTGAACGCAACCTCACCTTCCTGTTTTCTAAATTCAATGAGGGCCCCCCAGTGAGGGCTCAGAGGGTGGCAGGCAGGGGCAGGTGACTCTGGGGAAGAGCATCTTCTAGGCTGGAAAGCGGAAGGAGCCTGGGCGTGTGAGTCGTAGGATGCACCAGAAGCCTCAGAGGGCTTGAAACCTGACAGAGTCCCCACGCCCAGTGCGGCCTGGAGCCTTGGGGGACCACGGAGGGCACTGGAGCGACAGATGAGTCGTTATGGGAAAGAGGAAGGGCTGCAAAGACAGTCCCCCCCTCAGGGGAACCTGCGTGGGACTTCAGGAGTGGGGGCGAGGTGACCCCAGAAAGGGAGAACAGGGAGTCCCAGTGATGGCTGAGCTGGAACTTCCTTCCAGTCTGGCAGGACGAGGACCAAACTCGTTTCTGAGAAATAATCCAGTGTGACATTCCTTGCACACCCAGGCCTGTGGAGTTAGTTTCCCAGGTGCTCCGATGGCTCGGGGACGAAGACCACAGGCAGACCCAGCTCCCTGGCCCTGTGGCCTCGGGCCTTCAGTGAGTTAAGCTCTCAGCCCCAGTTTCCTCCCTGTAAGGCAAGGCTAACGAGAGGCCCTGCCTCACCAGGGGCTTGTTAGGATTCAAGAAAACTGTGCTCCTAAGGGCCTGGCACGTGCCTGGCAGCAGCACCCAGCAAGGGTAACCATCACCAGCCGGGGCTGTCGTACCTTCCCTGCTAACCTGCCCCTAACAAAGGGCACCTGAAATATGCAGAGCCCCCCAACCACTCTGTAACCCACACACACCCCAACACTCCTTCTCCACTACTCCTCCCTCCCCTCCCACAGGATGTCAGGGTGGAAGGAGCCCACAGGTTGTCTGCTCCAACTTCCTCCCTTCACACAGAAGGAAGCAGAGGTGCAGACAGGGAAGGAACTGGCCCAAGGTCACACAGCAGACGCAGGGCCGGGACCCGATGCCCAGGCCGCCAAGTCCCTCCACAGAAAGGAAGGACCCCTTCCTGCACACAGCCAACCCCATCCTGCCACTTTCTTCTTTCCTGCTGCTTGGGGCACTGCTCAGCCCCTGAGGAAGTCTCACCCTCCTCTGCCACAGCCCCTAAGCCCGCAGGGGTCAGCTAAGGTCCTGTCTCACCCAGACCCCCGGCGGGATCCGACCAGGTCCTCCTGGCGGTCTGCCCCTTACCTGGGTGCCGCTGGGGGTGTGGACGGACAGCGCTTTGGGGGCACCTTGGAAGCTGCTCTCCCCACCTGCCCTCTGCCTCCCTGCCCCATTCACGAGTCTTGCCTTCCAGCTGCAGCGTCTGCCTGGCAGGTGGAGTCCTTCAAGGTCCCACACCTGGGACTCAGCCTGCTCTTCCTGGGGGCCCTGCTTCTTGCCACCTCTCTGAGGACAGTGCTTTGTCCTGGACCTCAGACTGTGGCTTGGAAGACTTCTAGCATCAAAGCTGTAGGGGGTGGGGGAGGTGCTTTTTTGGATCTCTGATTTTTCTCTGCATGGGTACACCATTCCACTAAGGTCTGGAGAACACGGAGAAGTTCGCTGAGATCCATCTCCTATTAGGAATGAAAAGCAAACGCTAAACGTCCACAAGAGGCCTCATCCTGCTAGCAGACAAGCCACAGGCAGATGACAGCCTGGCAGGCCTGGGAGCCCTCCCATCTCACAGCTTTATTTCTGGGATCCTTCTCGGCAGCGCCACTGCTTCCCCTGGCTATTAAAAGAACCAGCCAGCTATTTGGCTGAAGTGCACTCACTGGCTCCTCTGTCCTGTATCTGGGGTCAGGAAGGCCTTGAAGGCTGATCCTGCATGTGGCCTCCACCTGCCCCGCCCCAGCACAGCGCCTGGCACACGGTAGGCACTGAATGAATCGCCTTGCTTCCACCAGCACATTAATCCAGCAGCTATTCGAAGTGAATGCCCATTTCGGTCAAAGCAGGTGACTTCAGGGAAACGCCCACACCGTGCTGCTCCAAATTTTCAGCTCGGATTGCCCGATGCCAGAGGAGCACAAGTATGAACATGGGCATGTAAAGGAATTCAGCTCACCTCAATAGGAGTGTTGTTGTGTTTTCTATTTTTATTTTTTTGATAATTCACATTTGGTTTTAAAAGTTGATGTGAATTTTGCACTTAATACATCTGGGCTGAAGCGCTACAGCACAGTGAACTCCAGGAACCGGCACCGGCCTAAGTTACTACATAGGAAACATCTCCAGGCCTCACTGTTTCCCATGAGCAGAGACGGCTCATTTTTCTTCTCCCTTAGAACAATGGTTCCTGATATCTTGTGGAGCAGGGAGCCCTTGGAGAACCTGAGTTATGATCTCTCTTCCCGGGAAACACAAAACCTCAGCAGTTTGCACATATCTGCAGGGGGTTCAGAGACTGCCCAACCCTAACCTTGGCCTATCTCCCTGGGTCCTATGCCCTGCAAACTGCTGTGTTACAGAGACACTGTTGCCCAAGAGGTCGAGACTGTTTTTGGTGGAGAAGGAGGGAGGGATGAGCAACATGGCTCCTGGGATTGGGGTGGGGAAGGGAGGAGCTGCAGGAAAAGTGGGCTGGACTCTCTTGGTCTCATCTGCACTAGTGAGGATTTTGAGCCAAACCACTTGCTGGTCAGGAGGCTTAGACCCAGACGACCGCATCCTGCCTCCCTGGAAAGTAATTATGATCAGTCATTTGTCCAGAACGGCCAGATCAGGGGGCTCACCCAGTGGCCAGAGCCTACCAGGCCCCCATCTTCACCCCTCTCACCATAAAACCTTTCTCCCTTTTCTTTCTTCCCTTTGTTATCACTCTTCTTCCTCTCCCCTTTCTTCCCAGTCCTCTCCACTCTTCTCGCTCTGCCTTGCTCTAGCAAAGTCATTCCCAGATTCCAAACACAACACTCAGGGCTTCTCAACCCTTCAGTTAGATGCCGTCGAGCCTGGGGACAGCAAGATGGATCAGATGACCTCAGAAGGTGCTCTCCACCAAGAGCCTAGCTCCAAATCCCAGCAACCTGGGAACTCATGGAAAAATCTGTTACTGCTGAGAACTAGTGTCCTTAGATATCATTGAATCCACAAAGTACGGTGAGGTGTCTGGACTCACCACTTCCTCCAACCAGGCTTTCTCCTTACCTTGTAGGATGGGGTCTCCGTGCCCGGGGTCTCTGCCTGCACGACAATGTAGGCATGTAAGAAATTGGAGGCAATCATGTCTGGGACAAACGGTGTATTTTCTTCTTGGAAGATGATGGCCACAATGTCATTCCCAATGTGTCTCTTTCTCTGGAGCTAAACAAAAAGTGTTTAATTGTTATGAGCCAGTTAGGAACATCCCAAAAACAGAATAGGTCTGTACAGGAAATTCCTCGTTATTTTACCGTTATACATAAACCCTGAAACTCTGAGACCGAGCTCTCCAGGGAGCTGCTTCTTTCAATCTTTAGAAGCCACCAAAAAGAAAAGACATGGGGGAGGCACACAAGTTGTTAGGTAGAGGCTAGCAAGCATCTTATCGAGCTCTACAGGGCACAGAGCCCTGACTCGGAACCTGGGGAGAATATTTAAAAGGTGAGGCTGGGTCTTGCCCTGGTAGAGCCTATAACTGATCTGGGAGAAACACAAAAACCAGCCGGCAAGCGCTAAATCAGTTGCTTCACGTGAAGTACCTGACAGCTCTGGGGACAGAGGAGGGTGAAGTCAGAGGGCCCGATAGCAACCCAAGAGGGGTTCCTAGAAGAGGAGATGGGGGAGGGGTCTTGATGGAAATGTGGATGAGAGGGATCAGGGAGTGGATCACTCTACCGGAGGGGAGAAGAGCCATGCTGAGAGAGGTGTGCTGGTCACCTGGCTTGGTGGATGTGGAGTAGAAGGGGGAACCCAACCTCGACTCAGTATCCCAAGCAGTGCCAGGTGCTTTTGCACATGATCCCAGTCACAAAGCACCCACTGTGTGTCAGGAACCATGCTGGGCTGATCATGCCTGACTTCAAATGTTAAACCTCTCCTGTGCACCACATCCTGGCTAGGTGCCTGCCTATGCATTTGTTCCTTTACTAAGCACCTACTGCATGCAAGTCTTTTCACCTTGAGTTTCTCATTTACTGAGCACCTGCTATACACCCAGCACCGTGCTGGGCACTTGTACACAAATTACCTCACTCACTCCACACACATCATCCCATTTCTCAGAAGGAAAAAATTAATATTTAATCAGTCCCTGCCAAGAGCCACACTCTGTGCCAAGGTACTCTTCCCAACCGACACCTGTGAGATGGAAAAGGCCCCGACAGAACAAGCCTCAGCCTGGGCTGGGGCAGCAGCAGGTAAGAGGGGCCTGCAGGGAGCCGAGGGACTGAAGGTGAAACGCTAAGACAAAAGCCACTTTGAATACAAAAGGAATCTTTCTCTCATTTGTTTCTGGAACATTCAGCAGTTATTTTAGAGCCAAATCATAATCTCATTTGCCAACTTCCTTTTTCCCTAAGAAGCCAAGGACTGTGTTTCCAACTTTACATCTGTCCTGCCTCCCCGGTTCCCTGCTCAGAAACAAACAGGTCAGAGTTTGGGCAAAGGCCCACCTGCCTACCTTATTTTCCCAGAGACTGAAAAGAGACAACACGTGGGATGGGGCAAACAGTGCTGCAACCACTCGGGGTCGGCGGCCGGTTTCGGGACAGCCAGGCCTCCCTGGGAATGCGTGGCTGTTAGAGCAGCAGATTGGGAGGAGAGCAAGGAAATTCTGTAATCAGAGGGCTCATCCAGCCGTCCCTGGCCAAGGTGAAGGCTGAATTCCCGCAGGTGTGGTGAGAGATGAGGCTGTGAGACTGGGAAGGTGGGGGTGGGGGCTGGGGGTGATTCTCACACAATGACCAGCTTTATAATTGCCGGGGCAGGAAGGGGACAAAATGCCAGTGGACTGGACAGTGAACAGCTGTTCTATGGGGAGCTGGCCACGAGTCAGGCATCCTATGAGCCCCACATTCAGAAAGCTATGTAATCCCCACCACCACCCTCTGATGTAGGTGGTATTAGCCCTATTTTACAGATGAGAAAAATGAGGCCCCAAGGTTAGCCAGCTTGCCCAGAGTCACACACCCCTAATGGGCCAAGCTGACTTCAGCCCCCATCTGCAGACCCCACCACGCACTCAACCACCACCCTCCCTGATCAAGGCTCCCAGGCTCTCTCCCTGCACTGCCCCTAATCAACTGGGAAACCTCAAGAAAGTCTCTTAACCACCCTGGGCTGCAGTTTCCCCCGAGGGTCCAAGTGGCAATAACCACGAGCCCTGCCCTGCCTCCCGCACGGCGCTGGGGCAGCGTGGCCTGGTGAGATAACACGACAGGGCAGGCTTTGACTGCGCTCCTGGCCGAACACCTGGCCTCCCGACTATGAAAACGGGGCGGGGGCCGCAGCCCCCCAGGCAGGTCGGAGCAGGAGCGGGCCTCACCTCGCGCGCCCGGGCTCCCACGGCCCTCCCGAACCAGGTTACCTGCTGGGCGTCTCCCTCGGTGAATGGCAGCTTTGTGGAGACGTGAAACATGATCTCCCTGTCCCGGAATGTCGTGTACACTGATTCCACCCCTGTCTGTCCGTGGGTCACATCCAGGCCTCCTCGGAAACTGTCAGCAAAACAGGGCAGGGGCAGGGGAGGGAAGGAGAGTGAGGGAAAGTGGGCGACTTGGTGCCGCCTTCCCAAGGACCTGCAGCGGGGATGCCTGAGAAGACGCGGGGAGCCGAGGGCAGGGCAGACTACGGTGCAGGAAGAGCAGGGAGATGTGCCCTACAGGCAGACTAGCCCTGGCATTCTACCCATCAACCCACTGTGTGAAAGACAAAGGCGGAACCTCCACTTCAAGCCCTGGCTGTGTCCCCTCCACACCGGATGGTCATGCGGGAAGGGAGGCCGCCCACCCGCAATCCCAGACAAATGCCCATCCCAGGTGCCAGTGGCCCCCAAGGCTGGGCACAGGCCTTTGCTCTCCACAAGGCCATGTCTGAGTCCCAAGCCCAGAGCCAGGGCCACCAGCCCCCCTGCTGGATGACAGGAACCCCAGGAGAATGCAGAGTCACGCCAGAGAGGTGACCGGAGCTTGACTTCTACCCAGCGAGGCCCTGATGTGGAGGCCCAACCACCACGCCCAGCTGGGGCTCATCCAGGAAGGTCTTTCTCCGGCTACCTCCCCACAGGCAGGAAAGAAAAGCACTAAGCAACGGGGTGGGCTTCCAGGAGCTGCCCCTCCCTTCTGCCTTTAGAGAACACAGCATGGAGCATAGTGTTCAGCAGGCGGAAGAGAACGCAGACGCAGGTTCCTTTCAGAAAATAAGTCAGACGGACCCTGATGTCAGCCCCCAGCACCACAATACAGCCAGAAAACGCACTCAGCCTGGCAGGCAGTTGGGTGCTCTGAGTTCTAGACCTGATTCTGCTGCTAAGTCAACACGTGACCTTGGGCACATCACTTAACCTCTCTGGGCCTCAGTTTCCTTTCTCCATAAAATAAACAGATGGGGTAGGATTACATGATTTCTGAGGTCCTTCTGGATTTAATGTCCTGTATTTCACCTATTCCAAGACCCACATTTTTTTCACATTGTAACACCCCTAAATTCAGGATGGGTCTTAAAATGATGGCATCGTGAAGTCAATGAAAGATGGTAAAATAAGAATGACAACAACGACGACTACCAGTGCACGGCACTAGCTTAAGAGCTTCAGGTGCATGATCTATGTTAGTCCCCCAACAACCTTATGGGGTCCGTATTATGTTTACCTCCCTTTTTACAGATGAGGAAACTGAGGCTTGTAGAAGTAAAATCACTTGTCCAAAGTCATAGAGCTAATAAGCAGTGGGGCTGGGCTTTTAACACAGGAGTGACTGACTCCAGACAGCAATGATGACCTTGAAGTGGGGAGAAGGGGGAGGAAGAGGGAAAGAAAAGAGGAGGAGGAGGAAGGGGAGAGAAGGAAGCAGAGGAAGACAGCAGTCGCTGAACACCTGCTGCATGCCAGGCACCAGTGCTTTCACACATGGTGCTAGGAGCGCCTGTTAATTTGGCTGCTGGGGTGGGAAATTCTGGGGCCCTCAGCCACGTGCCAGCCACCAAGCACAGAACAGGCTGGCTGGGTCTGAACTCATCCCAGAAGATGAGTTTTCCTTTGCCAAGGAAAAATCAAGAGCCAGAGTCTTCCAAGCAATAGCCCCAATATTCTATCTTACTGTCCACTTAAAAAAAACCACAGGCTGTTGTATGGATTCCAGCCTGGAAATTGCTATATTTGTATCAACTCTGAACTATCCACTCCTGGTATGTTATCCAAAGTGGGTCATTTCCACCCCCAAACTGCACAGGGCTCTCGTTCCTGAATGCCTGGCAGGTGAGTGGTAGGGAAGGTGGATTCATTTCACTCCCAGTCTGAGCCAAATGCAATTAAGAAGGCAAATCTGTAGCAATCTCATTGCACATCCTAAGGCCAAATGCCAGATAATCTGCCGTGCTGGATTATTCCTCGGACCACTGAGTCCCCAGGAATGCAGGCCAGTGAATGTTGATCAGATGCTGAAAACAACCCCACGTTTCTCGTGTTTTCGACTTTCACACGCTCTCCCTGAGGACTGAGCCGTCGGCCCCTTGGCCTTCCTCCCGGGCCTCATCCATGGAGCTGGAGCCGTCGCTCAGCTAAAACCCACCCTTTGAAGTCCTGCAGCGAGATCGTGTCTCCCAGCAGGTCTAAGAACTCCTTGAAGGCTGGACTCTCCTCATTGTTCCCAAACAGCTCCTCCTCCAGGGTCTGAAAGAGAAATAGGAGCAGGAGTTACAAAAATCCTCCATGATGCCAAGAGAAGAAATATGGTTGCCCAGACACTTGGTCCCTTTCTTTCCTTCTCCCCAGCTCTCAACACACCCACCACAGCTGTCCTCACAGGGAGGAAGGAACTAACAGAGCTCGCTCAGCAGAGCTGGATCTTCGGGGCTGGTTAACAAGGGCTTTCTCTTTGAGCAAAGGCTGCTAGTCAGTACAAAAGGCAGAGCTGAGACAAAGAGTTCTCAGACTTGATACCAAAAACATGATCCATACATAAAACATTGATTACCGGACTTCCACCAGAGGGCAAGTCTCAAGCATATACAAAGAACGCTCAAAACTCTAAAGTCATCAAAACCACAATGAGATGCCACTTCACCCCCACTAGGATGGCTGCCATGAAAAAGAAAGGACAAGAACAAGTGTTGGTGAGGATGTGGGGAAATCATAACCTTCTCACACAGCTGGTGGGGATGTAAAATGACACAGCCACTTTGGAAAACAGTATGGTGGTTCCTCAAAAGGCTAAAACATAGAGTTACCATATGACCCAGAAATTCCACTCCTAGATCTAGAGCCAAGAGAAATAAAAACATATGTCCACACAGAAACTTATACATGAGTATTAATAGGAGCACTATTCTTAATAGCCCAAAAGTAGAAACAACCCAAACGTCTCCATCAACTGATGAATGGATAAACAAAATGTGGTCCATTCATACAGTGGAATATTATTTAGCCATAAATAAGGAATAAAGTGCTGATACATGCTATAACATGGATGAACCTTGGAAACATTATGCTCAGTGAAAGAAGGCAGACACAAAAGGCCACATATTATATGATTCCATTTATAAAAGGTCCAGAATAGGCAAATCCATAGAGACAGAAAGTAGATTAGTGGGACTGAAGGGAGTGGGGACTGGGAATGACTACGAGTGAGTATGGGGTTTCTCTGCGGATGATGAACATATTCTGGAGTTAGATAACAGTGATAGTTGTACAATTCTGTGGTTATATCACAAACCACTGAACTGAGATATAAATCATATGCTGTTGTGAATTATATGGTATGAGAATTATGCCCCAATAAAGCTGTTATTAAAAAATTTTTAACTCAACAGTAAAAAAAAATTCCAATTAGAAAATGGTCAACAGACATGAACGGACATTTCACCTAAGAGGATATACAGATGGCAAAAAGCACATGAGAAGACGGCCGACATCATTAGCGATGAGAGAAATGCAAACTAAAGCCTTACAGCGATATCACTCCACATCCACCAGAATGGCTGAAATAAAAAGCAGCGCCACCACCAAATGCCGGCAAGGACGTGGAGAAACTGCACCCCTCAGAACTGCTGGTGGCAGTGACCACTCGAGAACAGAGTTTGGCAGTTTCTACCAAAATGAAACGTATATAAAATGTTTTAAAAACTAAACAAATCATCACCATACAATTCAGCAACTGTACTCCTAAGCATGTATCCCAGAGAAATGAAAACTTATATTCACACAAGAATCTGTGGAAGTTATTCATAACAACTTTATTCATGACAGCCCAAAACTGGGAACAACCTAGATATCCTTCAATGGGTGAGTGTTTAAACAAACTGGGGTACAATTATACCATGGAATGCTGCTCAGCGATAAAAAAGGAACGAACTGTTGATATACTCAAGAACTTGGCTGAATCTTGCTGGGTACAAAAAAGCCAAAAAGTTGTATACTGTATGATTCCATTTATATAACATTTTTGAAATAACAAAGTTTTAGATTGGAGAACGGATTAGTGGTTGCCAGGGGTTAGGGACTGGAGGGAGGAAGGGAGAGGGAGGCAGAAGGGAGGATGGTTATAAAAGGACAATGCCAGGGATCCCTGCAGTAATGGAATGCTTCTGTATCTTGGCTGTAGAACCTATACATATGTTAAAATTATATACAGCAAAATACACACGCACACAATACACACAAATGAGTATGTGGAAAACTGGGGAAAATTGGAATAAGATCTGTGGATTGTATCAATGTCAGTATCCTGGATGTGACATTGTGCTATAGTTTTATAAGATACTACCTTCTCGGAAAACTGGGTAAAGGGTACACAAGATCTCTCTGTATTAGTTTTTTTTACAATTGTATGTGAATCTGCAAATATCTAAAAATAGTTCAATGTTTTTTAAGAACCAAAGCTGAAAACAGTAGCAAGCTCTGTAAACAGCAATAAGCTTCAAACACGACTGCCCTGACTGACTGACAGGCTCTACCCACAGCGGCAGGCTCTGCAAACAGCTGAAGGCTCTGCAGACACTCACAGACTGCAATGAATGACTGCAGATGACATAAAGACACGCTAGCCTGCCCGGTCACTTCAAGGAGAAACTCTCCAACAGCTTATTCTTTAACACCTCCCTAACACCTGCTTTATTACAAAAAAGAGCAGACTTCAGACTCTAGAGTCTAGCAGATTTCAATAACTTTATTACTTACAGTATTTCTTTTTAGAATTACCTTCATTTCAAGGTAAGCGATCCTGGTTTTCCAGTTAAGGGTAGTGATATAAAATTTCCTTTTAAATAAATGCATTTAACTTTGAAAAAAAACTTTTTAAAAAAACTATTAAGTAATTAAAAGTACAAGTATGATAAGAATGTTAACAGTGGCACACAGTGGAACAAACGATATGACACAGATCCTCGATGTGGTTTGTGAGTGTCTGAAGTTTGGGAAACACTGCCTCTAGCAGGGGTCAGCAAACTATGGCCCATGGGCCATCTGGCCTGCTGCTTGTTTTTATAAATAAAGTTTTATTAGAACACAGCCAGGCCAACACATTTATGTATTGTCTATGGCTGCTTTTGCACTACAAGGACAGAGTGGAGTGGCCTGTGACAGAGACCCCAAGGCCCACAAAATCTAAAATACCAGTCCCCAATCTATGGCATGCCATGAAACCATTGGAACTCTATCCAAGAGTCCTGCTTGCCCCAGGTCATGAGGCCAGAGGGTGGGAGATCAGCTGCTTCCAGACAACCTCCATCTCCTACTAGGAAAACAATTGTGTGTGTGTTCTGGGGCATGTGCCTCTCTTCCAGGATTCATACCCAGCCCAGTATTAGCATTGTTATTATTTTTACACTGGCCTTGAGCTTGACCATGCATTCAGGGAGGGGGTCTTAGTCATCACTGCACCCCAGAGCGCTCAGCAAAGTGCAACACAAACAGGAGAGTTAGGTGAGTCTTATTTATATCCAAACACCAGCATAGGGCTTTTCTACAACAAATGTTCATATTAAATCTCCCCCAGCTGTAGGTCTGCAAAACAACAATCTGCCTAGGGGTTTTCATTTTTTTTTTTTTGAAAGAATTTTATCTTCCTGGCTTTTCCCCCCATAGAAGCATCAGGTACATAAATAACGTACAGATTCCTTCTCAGAGGTAGATAGTTAATGTTCAGTAATTACAACTTTGCTGGAACACTGGATTGTAATCACCTTTTCAGATCTGCTTTGGTGAGTTTCATAAGCAAAGAACTTTAATTAGAGGGGTTATATTAGCAGAGCTGTACAAAATAAAAATGTAATATTTGAAAATAATTAGAGCAGCTACCTGAATCATCTCCCTTAAATTATAAGATTCATCAGTGTTGGTCTTGCAGATCCTAAACTCTTCACCTAATTAGAATATTTTTAAGCAAATGCATGTCTCTTATGGTCTAATATCTTCAGACAAGGAAATCAAGTATCGTCGAGCCAAGAAAGACAGCATCACGTAAAAAAAACACAGATAATGTCAGAAGATACTATTGACCTGCCATTAGCAGGGCCAAAATTTTTATTCATTCACTAATTCCCGTAACAATTCAGTGTATTTATATAAAGTTGACATGCTAGGCTCTTGGATGACACACAGATGAAATGCGTGTGCACCCTTCTCTCAAAGAACCTAGGTGAGAAAACCTCAGTGTGTTCAGCCAATCACTTTGCTTGGGACGTTAACAGATGTTCATGATAGGAAAGGGGTACAGAAGATGGGAAGTTTGTGGCCAAATAAGTACAGGAAACAGTTAAGTCTAACAAAGTTATAAAGAATTTACCTTAGGGGTTCTTAGAGCCTTTCAAATGTTCCCACATAAGTGACAACCCCTCCCCAAGTCATTTGCTCACAGAGTACATCACCAGACTCGTGCCTCATGGAACATACTTTGAGGAACATTATTCTGGCCAACCAACTTCAAAGCAGCGTGTGAGTGCTGCAGGAGACAGAGGAGGGTGAACAGTGGCTTGCTGGTAAACGTTTCAGCAACTGGCTCTCCCAAGGAGGAAAACAGAAACCCTCCAGTTTGCCAATTTCCATGGTGTCAATATTTCCACTATGGCTGATTTTAAGCTACCAACATGACGTCATCGAACACAAAGCTGGGAAGAGATGTGTGGCTCTATCGCTCCACTGAAGTTTGGGGAGAAAAAGCTCATTTCCAATGGGGAGAATGGTGGGCAAGGAGAGAGTGCTTGTTCTAATCCATTTTCACACACACACACACACACACACACACACACACACACACCCCTAACCTGATTTTTCTTGCAACTGACAGCTCATAGATAGAATCGAATAGAAGCTGAGGTAGCCAGGAAGAATCAGAATTTACTGTATGAAAAACTACATCACTGTTTAAAGGATTTGCAGGCCTTTTTGTAAGTAGTAACCTGCCTTGAAGGTTTTGCCACCTCTAGTCTAATTCATACTTTAAATGTGACAGTTGTATTCAGAATGTTTGAGGACCTAGTTCAGGGCTCCTGTAGCAACAGGCAAAAAAAAAAGAGTCCTCAGTGAGAAACCATAGGATGTCGTGACCAATAGGGACTCATGCTGCTTACCTGCCTGGCTTTTTGATAAATGACCCCAAATTTGAACGTGTTGTTGACATCATGCTCATCATAGGACACAATCATCTGGGAGGCCTGGAAAACATGGGAAGAAAAAAAAATCAAGAACGCTGATTTGGAGGCAAATGAGGAAGTAAATGGAAGGGGACGCACTCATTTAGGTAGAGAATGTATCTCCTGGTGTGAAACATCCACACATACAGAGGAAGAGAAAGGGAGAAATAATAAGTAGACAGGATGCAACTCCAAAAGTCTTAGCCAGCTTCCAACTCCTGGGCTTCCCCAGGAGTCACCAAACCTCTATAGCGTCCATTCTATTCCACCCAGATGTGCCAACCAAGGCTTGGGCACATGAATCCTGCACATGAATCCTGACCTATGAGAAGTCTCTAAAAAGACCACTCTAGGAAGAACACACCCTAATACAATGTGCAAATAAGAAAAGAAAAACCCAACCATTGGGTCTATGTAATTTTCCATTATGCTTCATAGAGTTGATGTCTGGGGTCAGAAACACTAAACTCTAGGGCCAGGTGTGGTGGCTCACGTCTGTAATCCTAACACTCTGGGAGGCTGAGGCACAAGGATTGCTTGAGGCCAGAAGTTCAAAACCAACCTGAGGAAGAGTGAGACCCATCTTTACAAAAAAAAAAAAAAAAATAGTAAAATCACCCAGGCGTGGTGGCGCATGCCTGTGGTTCCAGCTACTGGGGAGGCTGAGGCAGGAGGATTGCTTGAACCCAGGAATTTGAGGTTGCAGTGAGCCAGGCTAACGCCACTGCACTCTAGCTAGGGAAACAGAGTGAGACCCTCTATCAAAAAAGGGAAGGGAAGGGAAGGGAAGGGAAGGGAAGGGAAGGGAAGGGAAAAAAGAAAAGAAAAGAAAAGAAAAGAAAGCAAAGGAAGAAAAAAGAAAAGAAAAGAAAAGGAAGGAAGGGTCTAAAGAAACACTAAACTCTGGGTTTGAATCTGCTGCTCTGCAGCTTCTACCTACTTAGCTCTGAGTGAGCCACCTCACTTCTCTGGGCCTCACCTGTTTCCTCAACTGTCAGAGATGTGCGGTTATGAGAATATTTAACGAGATCAGGCACATAAAGTGCTGAGCACAGAGCAGCTATCATCAACAACGTCATCAGCGTCATCTGCGTAACCCTCAAGAAAGACCAGAGCTGAACCAGCTTATGGAGAAAGAGAAGGAAATTTGGGGATACCACTGGGATACCCTCTGCAATAAAATGGAGGGATTCAACCACGAGTCATGCTAGGCGAAGAACAAACCAGGCATGACTTGTTGGCTGGAGTATGTGGCCCGTGTTAGGTGCCACCCACTGTAGGTCTCTGAGGTTCTCAGCTCCCACAGCGAGGACGCTGCTGCCCAGCCTGGAGGGAGCCCCCACTCCTGCCCCGGGCGAGTCAATGGGGAGAAACAGCTGCCCTGCCGGCGAGAGGCACCAGGCCAGTGAAGACCTTCCAAGGAACATTCTAAACTCTGCGAATTTTAAAAACACACACATGCATACATCTCAGCCAGATGAACATCCCAGCCGGACTCAGTAGTCCTTAAAATATAGAAAACATGAAAATACAGCTGCTCTTCCATTAGTACCAAAGCCGGAGGCTTTCCAAGTTATAGAGGAACTATGCAAAGAAACACCATTGGTTCTCGCAGTGGATAGGGTTTGACAACAAAAATTGCCAACCTGTAGTTAAGTTAGGCCTTTATGATGAGGCTTTAATATTTGGTTAAACCTCACTAAGTCAGTTTTAATTACAAAAGGGGGGTCAGTCTGAATGATAGAAAATGTTAATGGAGTGCGGCATACTCCCAGTGAAGTATCTACAGATGCCAAACGGTTAAACGGGGCATCTGAGAGAAAGGCTCTGTGCAGGGGAGGACTCTGCCACTAGCTAAGCCATCGCAGATGGGTAAATCAGTGCCCCAAAGAGCGTCATGCCCAATCACGAACACTTAAGGCATTTGTTCCAGGGGATTCTGGATGTCTCAGCCGGGACAGGGCCTCTCCTCCCCACGAGACTTCTCATCTTGGACAGAACCAGCCCCAGCACACCACCCAGCACACCATGGCTGCCCCAGCGCCAGCCCACAGGGAAGCCCAGAAGCACAGCTCTGCTTCCATTTTCTCTCTCTGGACCCTGCTCACAAAGAAACAGCTGGTGCACTTGGTCTTTCCCTGTGGCCAATTTCAATGTCTGAGGGTGATTTAAGTCCTGTCGTACCATACTTGCTCTTGAGTGGGTTTGTTTTGTTATCATTGCACTTCTCCACACTCACACGCCCATATCAGAACGGGGGTCAAAATCAGGCCAATTCTAGGGAAAGTGATATCCGAGAACCAGCCAGTTTATTGCAAGAACTAAGGCTGGGCAGAGGCTTGTAAAACCTCAGAGCTGTGGTAACGTGGGCCACGGGGAGCTGCGTCTGCCCTTTTACTTCTCGGTGAGTTCTGCCTCCTGCACCTGCACCCTTCCGTGACAGCAAACTGCATCTGCGCCAGTCCCCAGCTACAGCATCACGCCCCACCCCAGCACCGGCCTCGAGGAGGTATGACCGGGGTGCGGTGGAGGAGGTATAACATTGCTGCCCTCTGCCACCTTCACAACAGTCTGGGGACCAATTCAACTGGGCCAGAGACCTAGCATGGCTGAGGATGGGTTCCCAATGGACTGGTCTGTAAAGGGGTGGACAAGAAGAGAGGGAGACATGGAGGTTTATTGTGGAGACCCTACAAAACCCCACCATGATGCAGAGAACTCCCCACGGAGCCCCAGGTATGCGAATCCACGCCAGGCTGCAGAGCCCGTGAAGGTCCTCACCTTGGGGTACAGGACAGGGTTGAATTTCAGCCCCACTGCATCGTCACAGAAAGCCTGAGCAGGGAGAGAAACACACAGTTCAAGGACCACATCCATAGAACGCACCTGGGCTCCTCTGCCCACCAAGGAAATGCAGCACAGGAGGGCAAGAAACACTGGTCTTGCTCTCAAATTCTGGCTCTGCTGCTCACTAACGTATGCCCAGGTAGGTCAACTAACCTTTCTAGGGGTTCCTGATAAAGTGAGGGGAGGGACAAGATGAAGCCTGAGACTTGTCTCCATTCTGACCTGAAGACGATGCCGAAAAGCCAGCCACCCCTTCTTCCCACCAAGGGTATTCGGCACAACTCTGCCTGGCAACCCTGCTTCCAGAGTGAGGGTCCAACCCAACCCAGCCGAACATCCTTCTCACCCCACTTTGCTGACTCAGTTCCCAAAGCAGTGACACGGGCCCCTCCACCAGCTGACAGCTCCTTACTCAAGGGGGTGCTCAATCTGGATCATCCTTCAGCCCAACTCAGGGTCCTCCTCTGCTGTGATGGCTCCCCTGGCCACCCCCTCCCCACCTCTCCTCCAAAGTGCTACAGCACTCGCCTTATCCAGCCCTGTCTTCCCACTTCTCTTGTCTCCTGAACTAGCTGTGAACTACTTGGGAACAGACAGCATGAATTACACTGTTCCCCCAGCAGCCGCAGCAACAAGGATCAGCTGGGGACTGTGTAGGAAAGATGGAGACATCTGCCAACAGCTCCCCCACCCCCGTCTATGCAGTCAAGGCCAAAGAGTAAACTGGCTCCCCCTCTCCAAGGGCAGAAACTACCCGGGACCAGCCTGCACCCCCACCCCAGAGGCCATCCCTGGGCTGAAAGAGGAAGGCACCTGCTCTCGGCTTGGTTTTTACCTTTGCAATCTGAGGGACACTGGGCAACTTGCTCAGTCCAGCCAAGGGGATCCGCTCGTGCACTGTCTTCAGTTTGGACCTGCACGTGTGGATAAGGGTGAGACAAGGACATTCACAAGCAACAGAGTCAATGAGGGAGGTGGCTGAGACCACGCCAGACAGGGATACTTGCTTCAGGTCTTCCTGGGGTCTGATCTGCCCTGTTTCACCCAACCCATGTGTTGGGCACTACTCAAATGGTGGGAAAATGGAATCCTACTTAGGTGCCCCAAGCGAGGTGGATACTTAAAGCACATTCCTGGTAAATCTGTCTGCCACTGAAAAATACAAATAGCCACCTTCAAGGTCGCCATTACTTTTTGGTTTGTGGGATTTCGTGTTCTCCCAAAGAACTGGGCACAGCTCCTGGATATATTTGTGTTTTGACACACAACTGAACCTTTATGAAAAGAAACTAATATTTGAAAATATGGATTTACTCAAAATACAAATGGGATGGAGTTTGCTTTATAAAGGGATTCACCATAAGACTCTAAATTTAGCCTGTTCCACCCTGATTCATTTAGCACATTATGAAAGTGTTGAATTTTACTGAATGCTTTTCTGCATCTGCTGAGATAATCATATGGTTTTTAATCTGTTAACCTGGTGAATTACATTTCTGTTGAGCCATCTTTTCATTGCATGGGTAAAACTCCACTTGCTTTTGATGTATTATTTTTAATATCCTGCTGAATTTAATTTATTAATACAGGAGTCCCCGCTTACCCATGGTTTCTCTTTCCACAGTTTCATTTACCCATGGTCAACCACGGTCCGAAAATACAATATTAAATGGAAAATTGCATAAACAAACAACTCGTAAGTTTTAAATTGCAACCTATTCTGAGGAATATAATGAAATCTCACATCGCCCCACTCTGTCCTGCTCCATCCCACCCAGGACACGAACCATTCCTTTGTCCAGAGCATCCACGCTGCACACGGTCCCCTGCCCGTTAATCACTTAGCAACCATCTCTGTGATCAGATCAGCTGTCGCAGTGTGGCAGTGCTTGTGTTCAGGAACCCTTATTTTACTTAATAATAGCCCCAAAGCGCAAGAGTAATGATGCTGGCAATTCAGATCTGCCAAAGACAAGTAGTAAAATGCTTCCTTTAAGTGAAAAGATGAAAGTTCTCTATCTAATCTGGAAGGGAAAGAAAAGTCATATGCTGAGGTTGCTAAGATCTATGGCAAGAAAGAATCTTAAATTGTGAAGGAAAAAGAAATTCGTGCTGGTTTTGCTGTCACATGTCAAACTACAAAAGTTAGAGCCACACAGTGCATGGTAAGTGCTTAGTTATGGAAAAGGCACTTAATTTGTGGGTGGAAGACATGAACAGAAATGTCTGCCAATTGATAGCAATCAGCTCTGGGACTATCTGAGGTTTCAGGCATCCATCGGGGGTCTTGGAACATATCCCCCACAAATAAGGGGGGACTAATGTATTTTATTTAAATTTTCACGTGTATGTTTAAAAGCAAAATGGGTCCTTTTTTTTTTTCTTCTTGTACTTCCCTTGCCAGGTTTTGAGATCAAGATGTTATTCCAGCCTTGTAAAATTGCTGGGTAGCTTCTCACCCTTTGAAATAGTTTGTATAACACAGGGACTTTCCATTCCCTAAAGGTCCACTAAAAGCCCTCTGTGACATCTCTGGGACTATTATTTTTTATAGGAGGATATATTTTTTGCTACCAATTTAAGTTCTTTAGTGGTGAATGTTTAGGTTTTCTACTCCTTATTGGGTCAATTTTGGTAATTTATGATTTTCTACAAAAGTATCCGTCAAACTCATTGATACAAAGTTGTTTTGGGTATTCTCTTAGGACTTCACCTCTAGTTGTAGTGTACACCTTCATTGCTGTAATACCATTTGCTTGTATCTTTTATCTGTTTTCCTCTATCAGTCTTAGCTGGAGGTTTATCTATTTTGTTAGTCTTCTCAAAGAGACAGCTTTTGGTTTTGCTGACCATTTATTCTTTCATATTTTTGCTTCTACTTCAGTAGTCTGCTCTTGTCTTATTTGCTTCCTTCTATTTTCAATCTGGGCTTTTTTTCCTACTATTCTTTTTCTAACTTCCTGACCTACATACTTATTCATTTAATCTTTCTTCTTTTTTACAAGTGCATTTAGAATTACACAACTCTCTAAGTACCACTTTAACTGCATCCCACACATTTTGATAGGTACTATTTTCACTGACATTTAGTTCTAAATATTTTGTCAGTTCCTTTGTGATTTCCTCTTTAGCCCATGAGTTATTTAAAAGGGTTTTTTTTTTTAACTTTCCAAATATGAGATTGTTTTTCCTTTGGTATCTTAATTGATTTATAATTCAATTGTTTTATATTCAAGGAACATAATCTATAGGATATTATTTGAAATGTATTGACTTAATACATGCATTTTTTTCACATTCCAAGTAGGCTTAAAAAATGTACTCTTTTATTTTGTTGAGAGCAGGAATGTATGTTACAAGATCAAACTTGTTAATTGTATTATTCAAATTTTCTGCATCCTCATAGGTTTTTCCTGCTTAATCCACTGGTTTCTGAGAGATGTTATCAAAATCTCCTATTATAACGGAGGGCTTGTCTACTTCTCCTTATATTTCTGTCAGTTTTGCTTTTTTAAATTCAAGACCATTATTACTAAGTACAAGTTCATGACTGTCAGATCTTCTAGGTGTACTGATTTCTTGATCATCATGTAGGCTGCGGCCCCTGAGGGGGCTAGTAAAAGCCATCTTTCCCTGCCCAGGTTCTCAACAAATTCAGAAACAAACAAAAAAATGACAGAGTAAGGTGCTGGGAGTCAAAATAACTCCTTTGTTACTGATAAAGATCAAGTGGGAGCACACAGCTTAGTGTGAAAATGAAAAAGGTCTGACTAAACCCCAGAATTAGCCAAACCCACCCACCCAGTCACAGTAGTACTGAGCAGGGGCAAGCCCCCTCCGGTGAGGGCTGCTTAGGTGAAACTAGTACAGGACATCTTCTGAGGGGGACAGAACAAGCTCCTGCTCCCAAACGCACCAATCAGAGAGGGCAGGGAGAGTCAGGGTGTCACACAAAAGTGTTCCCTCCACTCTGCAGGAAACATCAGAAGTGCAGATGAAGTAGGCTTTTGTCCTGAAATTCTATTTTGTCTGATATTAATAGTGCTATGCCAGCTATCTTGGTTAGTATTTTCCCCAGCATATCTTTTTCCATTCTTTTATTTTAAATCTATCCACATATTTTTCCTTAGTTATGGCTCTTGTAAACAGAATATAGCTGTATTTTTAATTCAATCTGATCGTTTGAGATTGTAATGGGCTAATTTAATCTATTTATATGTGCTTCAATTATTAACATATTTGGAATTATTTGTAATCTGCCATTTTACATTTTCTATTCCCTGTGTTTTCTTTCCTTTTTTTTTTTCTCCTTTCCTGCTTCTGACTAAATAAAGTTATGGGTTTTTTGTTTTCTTTTTGCTTTTTTTATTCTCTTTTTATCCCTCTGCTAATCTTGGAGCTATAGATTTTATTTCTATATTTTCCAATACACATATTTAAATTTTTCTTTCCAACCAACTCTAAAATTGTAATCTTTCTCCTGAGGGAGTAAATGAGAAAAAAAAATGAAGTATGCTTAATCCATTAAATTCTTCCCTTCCCACTGTCCTTGCTACTTTGGTTTATAAATTTAATTGAAGTCTTTTTTTTTTTCCTTGAGACTGAGTCTGGCTTTCACCTGGGTTAGAGTGCAGTAGCATCATCATAGCACACAGCAGCCTCAAACTCCTGGGCTCAAGCAATCCTCCTGCCTCAGCCTCCCGAGTAGCTTGGACTACAGGTGCATACCACCATGCCCAGCTATGGCTAATTTTTCTATTTTTGGTAGAGACGGAGTCTCACTCTTGCTCAGGCTGGTCTTGAACTCCTGACCTCAAACAATCCTCCTCCCTCAGCCTCCCAGAGTGCTAGGATTTCAGCCTCTTTTTAAACATGCAAAAAATTACTTTTTTTCCAGTCAGTAATTAAATGTATCAACAGAGTTTACCTATTTCTTGTTACTTCTTAATTAAATCTTTTCTTTTTGTCCTCTTCTTCTGGCTTAACTACTTTTATTAATTCTTAATTAATCTTTTATTAATTCTTTCAAGGATAATCTGTGAGTGGTACAATACTCATTTTTTATATCTGAAAACAGTTTTATTTTGTGTTTGCTGATAATTTTTCCAGGTACAGAATTATAGATTAAGAGAGTTATTTTTTTTTATTTATTTATCTTTTTTTTGAGACAGAGTCTTGCCCTGTTGCCTGGGCTAGAGTGCCGTGGCACCAGCCTAGCTCACAGCAACCCTGCCTCAGCCTCCCAAGTAGCTGGGACTACAGGCATGTGCCACCATGCCCGGCTACATTTTCCTATATTTTTAGTTGTCCAGCTAATTTCTTTCTATTTTTAGTAGAGACTGGGTCTCGCTCTTGCTCAGGCTGGTCTTGAACTCCTGACATTGAGTGATCCTCCCGCCTTGGCCTCCCAGAGTGCTAGGATTACAGGCATGAGCCACCACGCCCGGCCAAGAGAGTTATTTTCTTTCTCCTTCTAAACACTTTAAAGATATTGTCTGTTGTCTTCCAACAACTATCATGGCTAAGAACTGTCTTATTTCATAATCTGTCTTTATCCTCTGGCAGCTTTTAAATTTTTTAAATCTTTGATTTCTGATGTTTCACTTCAACGTGCCTAAAAGTATTATTTTAAAATTGTGCTCAGCAGCATGGTGTGTAGTTTCTTAAATTCTGAAACAGTCTCAAAGCTATTACCTCTCTGGGTATTTGTTCATTAGTCTCTCTTTTCTTTCCTTCTTTCCACTCCTAAGACAAATGCTGGGGCCTCCCAGTCTGCTATCCACATATCTTATCTTCTTTTTCATATACTTCATCTCTTTATCTGTTCTGTGTTCTGGGTGAATTCCTTGGAACTGTTTTCCAATTCACAAATTCACTCTTTGAACAGACTAGATTTTATCTTCCACAACTATTTTTTATTTATAATAATTCTAATTGTTTTCCTTTTATACCCATGTGTTCTTGGTTCATTTCTCTGTATCACAATTTATCCATTTTATAAGTGCTATTCATTCTTTATCTTTTCAAGATCTTAAATATATTTAAGTCACTTTGAAAGTATACGATTATTTGCATTTCATCAGCAGTAAATCCATCTCCCATTTGTTGACATTTTTGGATGTCTTTCTTAATGTCAGTTTTCCCCAGGTGTTTTGGAATTTTCCACCCACTTTTCTCTATTCTCGGTGCAAGCCACCCTGGTTCAGTTCCCACCACGGCTGTTGGTTAGCACAGCTCCAGGGATACCATTCACATTATGCAATCTGGTGGCCTGGATCATCCCCTGTGATAATCACCTGGCTCATCACAGCAGCCTCCTGTCTCACTTTCCTGGTTCCAGCCTTGCTTTTCCTCCAAGCCATTCTCCTTCTTCTAGCCCCAGTGACTGTGCTACAGTACAAATCTGATATGACATTCTCGCTTTAGTAGCTCTCCTATTGCTCTTAGGATAAAATTCAAGCTCCTAAACACTGTCTATACATTATCTAGCCTTTCTTATCTCTATAGAATAATCTCTCCAACCACACTCGGAAACCACATTCCACACTCCTTTCAGTTCTCCCCTACTACCTTTTGCATCACCCTCACTAGCCTATAATGATTCGGGTCCATAAGAAGGAGATGGTGAGTAAGACTAAGAACAGGAATAAGAATTTCTAAAATGTATTGAACGCTTTCTTTGGCCGAGTAACAAGATAAGAGCTTGTCCCTCACAGTATCTCTACAGCTAGACAAAGTCTGGCACTTATTAGGTCTTGGTTAAACAAACACTGATTGAATAAATGAATTTCCTAATATTAACCATCCTTGCATTACTAAAATAACTTTCTTGACTACAGTGAATTATTATTATTATTATTATTATGAGACAGGGTCTCGCTCTGTCACCCAGGCTGGAGTGCAGTGGCATGATCATAGCTCACTGTAACTTTAAATGCCTGGGCTCATGAGATCCTCCTGATTCAGCCTTCCAAGTAGTTGGGACTACAGGTGTGTGCCACTATACCTAGCTAATTTTTTTATTTTTATTCTTGTAGAGACAGGGTCTCACTATGTTGCCTAGGCTGGTCTCGAACTCCTGGCCTCAAGTGATCCTCCCTCCTCCCAAAGCACTGGGATTACAGGCATGAGCCACCTCACCCAGCCATATGCTGAATTATTCTTAACAGTCTGCTTAGATTTGAGTTTCTTAGACTAATATTTTATTTAGAACATGACTTCTATATTCATAAAGAATATTAGCCCCTATTTTTCCTTTTTTTTTTTTTTGCATTTCATTTGCCTGATTTTTTTCATGAGGATCTTTTAAGCTTTATTAAATTAATTGGGAAGCTTTCCACATTTTTCTTTTCTTTTAAACTATTTAAATAACATGAAATCCGTTCCTTTAAAGTTTAAAATACCTACCTTCAAAACCATCTAGATCTAAAACCATTTAGGGAGATAATTCTTTGAGAACTATTTCAATTAAAAACCTGGACAGACCAATTCCACAGTTATTGGTCTGTCCAGGTTTTTAACTTCATGTTAAGTTATAGTTGGTAAGGTTTACTTTCCTAGAAAGGCATCTGTTTCAAATAAAATTTCCAGTTTAATAGCATGAGTTGAACACAGCATCCATTAGTAATCATTTAACCTTCTTCACATCTGTGGTTATATGTCTTTTTATGCCTAATTTTGTGTATTTTAATTTTCTCTTTTTATCTATATTTAACAAGCTAGTTACCTATCTTCCTGTTGTTTTGTTTCCCCCAAAAGAAGCCTAAATTTTAGCTATCAATAATCTTGTGTTCTTTTATTTCTAATTTATTTATTTCTGCTTTAATATTTGTTAATTCATTCTTCTATCTTACTTTCTTTAGGTAATAATATTGATGACAATAATAATAATAGCAGCTACCCTTTATTGAGTAGCTACAACGTGAGGCCCTGACTCACCAAGGCATAGAAGCACTCAATAATTTTAAGATAGATCCCACCATCACCATTTCACAGATGAGGAAAGTGAGGCATAGAGAGGTTACAAACAGCAATGACTTGCAAATATCATTCTTTCTTATTTAATAAGAAACCATTTAAGGCAATGAATTTTCTTGTAAGTATAGTTTTGAATATAACACATAAGTTTTTATGTATAATTCTGTAAATGTCATTACTTTATAAATATTCTATAACCGCGGCTTTGATTTGCTCTTTGGTCCCAAAGTTATTTAAGAGATTGCTTATTTCTAAATGGTTAAGTGGGTTTTTAAAAACATTTTGTTATTAATTTCTAGTTTTATTGTCAAATTGTAGGTGAATATATCCAGCAGAGTGTTTCTTTTCTGAAATTTATTTAGGTTTACTTTGTGGTTCAAAAGTTCCTAAATATGCTTGCAATCAAGAATCACTTACAAGATATTTAAAAATCAAAATTTCAAATAACACTCCAATTTAAAAAGGAGCAAAGCTTATGAACAGTTCACAGCACATAAATACAAGTGGTTCTTAAATATAAAAGATGCCCAGCATGATTCATATCAAGATTATTTTAAATTTAAACTACACTAAAATACCATTTTCACCTACCAGATTGACAAAAATCCAAGTATTTGACAATACATTCTACTGAAAAAGCTTTGCAAAAATAAGCAGTCTCCTATATTGCTAGCGAAAGTTCAAATTTATACAGCCCCTACAAAGGGCAATTAGATATTATCTATCAAAATACAAGTGCATTTACATTTTGACCCAGCTATCTCACTCCTGAGAAACTATCTTAATCCACACGGATTGATTATTTGTACAGTGTTAATCATTGAAGCTTGTGATATCAAAAGATTGGCAGTGGTCCTTAATAGGGGATCTATTAAATATATTATTTTGCATCCATGCAATGATATACTATGCAGCAGTAAAATGAGAAACTCTCTATATACTAGTATGGAAAGATCTCTAAGACCTATTAACAGAAGCAATTTACAAAACAGTATGTTCTATAGAAAGCTACAGAAATGAGGAAGAAATAAGGGAGAAAATAAGAATATGTAGAATATATACTATTATTTATATATCTTTACATATCTTATATATTTATGTGTATATCTTAAATAGTTGGATTGGAGCTTGGAAATCTCAGTTTTTGGTTTTGCTTGGATTTTTTATTTTCATTTTGCTTTGCTTTGTTTTAAAGGTCCAAGATGATTCTGATGTAGCAGGTCCACAAAAAACCATTGATCGGCTATGCAATCAGTGTGTGTAAACACCCCATAGGCACTTGAAAAGCAGCAAAAATCTGCTAGAGGATCCAAGTTTGAAACAGATACATATAAAGATGAACATATATAATTTACATAAATAATATTAATGAGATTATCCATATCCTTTCATTTCTTACCCTAGTATTGATACGTCAAGTGATGTGTATTAAAAATCTACCATGATTGTATTGTGAATCTCCATATTTTAATCATATACATGTGTGCATATACATATACTATGTTATAATATATACTATTTACCAGATAAAGGTTTATATTAGTAAGATCTCTTCATTGTGGATTTTTCCTTTTATGAGTAGACAATAGCTCTTTATTACACTGATTGCTTGTTTGCCTTGAATTATACTTTTCTATGTTAATATTGCTAACCTCGCTTTCTCTTTGTATCTGACTGTTCTTTTTCTTAACTCTTTTCTTTTTAAATATTCCAAGTTACCTTCTTTAATAAAGTATAGATAGATAGACTTATGGGGTTTGTTTGGAGGGATGACCCAAACTAAGAATCTTTGCCGTTTAATAATGGAATTCAACTCATTTATATTTATTATCATAATTTAGGTACTCACACTCCTATCACATTTATCTATGATTTATTTTCTTTGTCTGTATGTGTGTATTCTTTGTCTTCCTTTATTGTTTGGAATATTTTTATTTTACCAGTGATTTTATATCTATGAAATATAAATTTTCACCAAAATATGTCCAGCTATTAGTTTTTTTATTAATTTTGTCTGTTACTGGGTGAGTCACTTGATTTGCAGATTTAAGTCTTCAATCAGCTTGAGGATATCAGTTATCCACATGTTTAATTCCTATTCACCACCTCCATATTCAGCATAATCTCGCTCATCAGTCTAAAGTGGTTGTGTTTTCTTTTGAATTATGTGAAAGTTTCTTAATCTCGTTCTCCATATTACCAACTGGATTTTCGACAAAGAAGATTCTGCTTTTTACTGCTTCAAATGCCATTTAAAATTCCTTTGGCCACTTTTAGTTTTCTTGTATTATCTTCCTAACTTAACAAGCAACTTTTTCATCTCATTCTGTTGGGCTGATTCTGTCTTTTGTCTTTTCTTTCATAGTGTTTGTTTTTTCTAGAAGTTTGTGAAAAATACAAAGTTAATAAAATCTCAATTTTGCCTGGCTTTCTGTAAAAGTAAATACTTTTCTAAACTCTATTCTTTCTCTAGCTAGTTTATGCTTTTTTAGATGCAGAATCTTTTCTTTCACAACCTAAAAGAGATTTTTTTCTTCTTATTATTCTTTATATCCACACTTGAAAAAGGAGAAATCTACACAAGCTTGTTGTCTCCCAGCTGTGGATAGATTCTTCCTGGCTACTCTCATGGCATACACAGAGGCTGTTAGAATACTCAGATTTTAGGAGGGAGATCTGGTTGTTACAAATTCGGGACATCAACTAAAGAATCCAGAAGCTTGCGGGGAATGAGGAAGAGGCTGGGACAGGAGTCACTGCCAGCAGGGAATTTCATCTCCGGATAATTTCTTCCCCGTGTCTGGTAAAGCTGCTAACCCACGGAGCCAATTTTTCATGTCTGGTTTCCAATTTGGCCTGGCAGTCACTCCAAGTACATGATACGATTGTCCAACTTCCTAGCTGGTGTGTGGCTTCTCTCCGCCACCCTGCCTGCTGGCTTGCTACTGGGAGAGCCACATTGGAGCTTGCCCTTGGGCTCCCCGGGGCATTGATTTCAATTGATGCTGCTTACCCACCATAACAAAAGTGGTTCCATGGGGAAAGATCCCTGACCATTCCAGGGCTTGCTCTTACCCTAATGAGGACAGGATTCTTCGAGAATCTCCAATTTCACATATTCCCATACTACATTGCTTTCTAAGGAAGGGGAACTGGGGTTCGACTCTCAGCATCACCTACTCTTCTAACTGCCCCACAGACTACAAAACAAAAACACAAAACCATCAAAGCATGTGTTGTGTGCCTGGCATCTTTCTCTAGCTGCCAGCCCTGAGGCAGTATTTCAGATAGGATACAGTATTAGAAAAATGAGGGGTTAGGTTCTGGTGTTCAGTTGTCATCTTACTCAGAAATTCTACCCAATCTTGGTCTGATTTTTATTAAGAAGGGAAGCAGTTTTAATAGCTAGAAATCCTATTTGGAGATGGGGATCCAGGTATTACCCTTCAGAAAATTGGCTCTAGCTATTTAATTGACTGTTCTATGCCTTGCAAATATGATTTCCAGTCAAGTGGACCTCTGTAAAGAAAATTGCTTCCTTCCTTAATGAGAAGATTGGATGGATACTGACAACCTCCTCAAACCATCTCCCCTCCTACCTCTCCCAAGGCAGGGTTATGTGTCCTTGTTCCCTCCCATGTGTATCTCAATATTTGGGCAGGAAAAAAAAGTCCTATTGTTCTTTTCCAAATAGCTTTAAGAACTTCCAGTGAGATTCAAGAAATGTGGATTGAGAGTGTGACAGATTCATAGTACCCTGCTAGGCACCAGCTCTCGGCCTTCCTGGCTTCTCCACCACCCACCAGAGACAGAGATAAATAAGACACAGACTCCTCTGAGCTCCCATAGCATCCTGGGCATGTTGCTAAAATAATTCCTGCAGCATATTCAAATTCTATTTTTCTCTCGTGCTAGACCGTAAGCCTTTAGAAAGCAGGGACCAAGTCTTAGCCACCCCTGTATCCCCAGCACCTATTTCAGTTTCTGGTACAGTAGGTTTTACAAAACATGTTAGCTGAACCAAGCACAAAACGGTTCCTGCCCTTGAAGAGGTCACAGTCCAGGGAGAGGTGCCCTGGCTGCAGCTATAAATCAGTGCTCCTGCTGTGAATGTCACTCCATCTCAGGGACCCAGCAAACGCCACAGACACTTGGTGACCTATCTTCCCCGACTACACATACACCACAGGCAGCACGGGGCTAACCCTCTCCCAGGACTTGGAGCTGCGTCTCAGCAGGATGAGCCACACCGAGCCACTGTGCTTCATCCCCCATCTTCCTCAGAGCCACCACCTTGCAAGAAAGAGGGGCAGGAAGGACTGTGGTCCAGGTGACCTTGAGACCAGGATACCAATCTGACTACCGCACTCCGCCAGCTGGGCACTCAGCCAGCTGGCTGCTGGGTCTCCCTGCCTGGCAACTTCAGACAGCCCCAGGAGTCCAGCAAGCCCAAGTACCCCCAGACTGGTCGGACTGGTATTTCTGGGTCCCCTGCCACTGAAGGCAGCCCTGCTTGGAAGAGGCACGGCTCGCACTGGGCAACAGCCCCACCTGAGAATGATCCGCAGGTACTCAATCCCTTCAGCTTCCTCGCACTTGACGGACAGGATCAAGTTCCCCAGGCTGCTGCCCGTACAGTAAAAGTTTAGATGATCCTAGAAATAGAAATCGGGTGTGAGCGGGAAAGAGGAAAACTTCCGGATGTGTCCCCCAAAACTATCTCCTCCACGAGGCGTGAGAAGCCCCACGGCAAGGACAAAGGGAAGGCGGCTACTGCTGCAGCTGCTACCGACGACGCTGGTCACAGTAACAGGCACCAACCGCTGAGGCCTTGGGCCATGCCCAGCTCTGTGCTAAGGGCTTAGTACCCATCATATCCTTTAATCCTAACCACAGCTTCACACGGGAGGTAATGTCATTGTCCCCACTTCACAGATGGAGAAACCAGTGTAAAGGGAGGTTAAGTGACTGCCCAGGCGTGCACAGCTGTAAGTGGCAGATCCGGGGTTCAAACCCATGTCTGTCTTGACTCCGAAGCTCAAGTTCTTCACCACAAGATACTGAGTTCATGTTCTCACTCCCAGGGGGCAGCCCTCACCAGTTCAGAAGGTTTCAGGGGAAGAAAGCTGGGAGGAACCCCAGCACCTCCACCCACAGGGAGCTGAGGGGCGCTCCGGACCAGCGGGCCCCCAGATCAGGGCACACGAGCTGAACACACAGCTTCGGGGAGCCCACCCCACACTCGCCGACTCAGAGTGGGGGCCCTGGAATCTGCGTGTTAACAAGATCCCTGGGGGTTCACATGCAGCCTCCTCCCGTGGGAGACCACAAATCCGCCTTATGCTAGAGACTTCCGGAATCTGCCCTCAGGACATCGGGGATCTGGTGAGTCTGAAGGGCAGAATACATTTAAAGAAATAGCTGTGTCACTTGCAAGCAGTCAGAGGTTCCCAGCACATTATTCAGTACAAGGACTCAGGGGACCTGCCTGAATGAGGACCTGAGAGACTTACACTATTCAGATGGAAATGGAGACTTCCATGGTGTGAGAACATATTTTTCCTTGAACTCTACCCAACCCTCCTTCACCCCAAACACTACCCATCCCACCATCTCCTGGGGGGAGGGGTCCCCAAAAGGACCCGTCACACTGGGCCTCCTGCCTTCTGCACCGCTCCCCTGCCCCTGCCCCCAGGACAGAGCCAGCCAGACCTCTCCCGCTAAGACACGGCCAGGAGCAATGGAGGGACAGAACTGGGAACGGGTTGGGGGACTGGAGAGAGGACTGGGCCCCCCTCCAGCAGCCTTTCTCTCCCAGGGCCCCAGCCTCACCTTCCCTAGGAAGTGCCTGCGGTAGGCCCTGGCTTCACCCTTGCACTCGAGCTTGTAGCCAAACGTGTTGGGGCTGAGGCTGTCCTCTTCCTCCTCCTCGCAGATGCTGCTGCCCAGTGATGTCGGTGTGCCCACGTTCTCCGGATCCTCGATCCAGTAGCCCCCAAACTGGGGCAGGATGATCAGAGGGTATGGGCCTCCCTTCTCCACAACCTGGAGGCAGAGGGGGGATCTTGCGCTGCAGCTGACCCTGGGACTGCAGGGGGAGGAAGCGATGGCAGTGGTGGTGTCCCTACCCACCCACCTCCAAACTGCCCCCAGGAGGGGAGCCCAGTATTTGAGGCCACAGGTGGTAACACAGACCCCTCCCCTAAGCCCCACAACATCTCCAGCTGCATCCGCTGACCCTGTAGCCCCAGGGTTGCAAGGCCCGGATGGACACCCCTAATTTAAACCTGAAAACGCTAAGGTCAGATAGGCAAAGACGGAAGAGGCCCCAGGCCCAAGGTTCTCTCCTGTGTGCTGTGTCCATCACCATCGTCACCGTCACCTCCCCAGGAATGGGACCCAGAGCAGACTGTAGAGTGGCCAGAGGGGCTCCTACCTCGTCGATGCTGGGGTACGGGATATAGTCATCCTGCAAGACAAACCGATGACACCACCGTTAGTCCCAGCAGTGCCCAGAAAGTCTCCGTTTCCCTCTTCCAGGTCTGGTGGTGGGGCGTACTGGGGGGCCTGGCAGGCTGCACCAGGGCTTTGAGGTAAAGAACAGCAGATGGAAGAACAGCCTAGAAGCAGCCCTGGGATCCGCCATCTCTTGAGCTCCTCTCTAAATTGACAGAACCTAACACAAACCCTGCTAGCTAACCAAAGACACGGTTTACAAAGGTGCCGAGCTTCTCACCCTAGAAAGCTAACAGGAAGATGACTCCTAGTCTCGCCCAGCACCCCTCTCCAGGCAAGGGGGCTGACCTCCGAGTGATGGGCTGCACCCCCAGGCCTTGGAAGTGGAACCCGAAGCTAACTGCCCACTGGAGCCCAGGGCACGAGCCTGATGCCCCTAAGCACTGTGTACAACACGCGCAGGACGGGCGAGGTGGAGCCGGGCCAAGCCGCCAAGCCTGAGGTACCAGCCTGCTCTGAAGCTGCCCTAATGGCATCAAGCCAGGGCCCCCTGTGCTGCTCCCCGTGTGCCAGCCTAACAAGGGTGCGGTCACCCAAGTGGCCCTGGGTGGAGGTCAGAGTTAGGCGGGTGAGAGACAGATGTCCCCAGCACCCGGGCTGCTCCTCCTGCCTTGCTCTCACCCTGGCCCCTCGCCGGGCCCACCTGGCTGCCACTCACCCACCCAGCCCACCTTGTTCTTCTGGGGTCCCGGCTTCTGCTCTTCAAGCTTGATCCCCTGCGGAAACAAGGAAGAGAGGATCCATGGAAAAGCAAGGGTCGCACAAAAGAGCAAACAGAGGGAGGCGTCTCTTGAGCACCTGGCCTCGCCGGGGGTTAGTAATGACAGCAGCAGCAACAGCCAGCACGTGCTGGACCCTCACGCAGCGCACACCTGGGCCCTGGCAGTCCTCCCAGCAGCCTCGGAAGAGGCAGCAGGGCAGCTGGGATAACAGCCAGAGCACCTGAGCTCAAATCCCAACACTGCCACTTTCTTACTGGCCTTATGACCTTGGGCAAGTCACAGGAACCTTCCTGTGACTCAGTGTCCTTATCTGTAAAATGGGCATGATGATGGAACCGACTAATGTAGTCAAGGCTGAATGTTAATAATGGGTTAAGCACTTGGAACACTGATTGGTATACAGTAAATGCAATGGGTTGTTGTTTAATATTACTGTGAAGTCGGCAGTCACACCATCCTGGAGCCTAAATATCTTCACAGAGCCACTGGGGAAAGGGGAAAGACGGGAACCCCATCTGTTGGTGTCAGAGCCAGCCCTCTGGGCCCCACGCCAACTAGCTCCACCCTCTCCCTGGTGGGAGGGCCTGCGGAGACAGGTAGGAGGCCTGGTCCTGGTCGTCATTCCTCTATGAGCTTACTATTTGTGACCCTTGACAAAGTTTAGCCTCTAGGAGCCTCCATGGCATCATCTATAAAGTGAGGATTATAACAGCCAGCCTGCATCGCACAGATGCGAGGACCACTGCAGGGATCAGATTGAACGAGTGGATTAAAGGAGTTTGCCTACAGGTAACCGGAAGTCTCACTTCTGGGGAGCAGTGCCTCATGCGGTGGTCCCATAGTCGAGTTCTGACTCCACTGGGTTGTGCAAGGTGGAAACACATGGTGCTCCCAAGACCATCTGAATAAATCAGGTGAGGGGTGTGAGACGGTGGACAAACTAGGAGGAACAGTTCCCCTCCGGAGCGGAGAGAGCTCTGCAGCAGCCCCGCCTCGCCACTACTGCGTCAGGATGTTAACCTTCCCAAGTGAGCTCCCTCTGCGGTCTCCTTTGAAACTCACAGCACCTTTTCACCGGTGAGGAAACTGAGCCCCCAGGAGGAGGACACTTGCCTATGGTCACACAGCTAGTGAGTGGCAGGGCCTGGCTCTGAAGCCAGGTCACCTGCCCACCATACCCCGCACACCTCGGACACCAGGGCTCCTGCTACCCGAGTGTATTTAGACACGGCCTCTCCGGACTTCTCCGGACTCAGTCACCCTGCAGCATTGTTCAGGAGGGCGTGGGAGGGCTCCTCCCACCGGACAGGCGCTCCTCTCACACACAGAGGAAAGGCCACCTGGGTGGTTCTGCAGACCCTGTCCAGGTTGGCACGCTGGGCAGATGGGGGTGGGGGAGTGATGTCAGGAGTTTGTTTTGTTTGTGCTGCATTAGTCACCCCTGTCTGGGAACAGCCCCTAGGGCAGGAGAGCAAACCTCCTCCCTTCCCCTCTGCCACTCCACTCCCTCCCGCACACAAAGCCGCTGCCGTGCTCCCCTCCTCTGTGTGTTACCCTTGCAATAGGTATTATCTTTATTTCTACTTCTCCCCCCAGTGCAGAAATTGAGGCTCAGAGAGGGAAAGTGACTTCACTAAAGATGCTCAGCTAGAAAGCGTCAGGGTCAGAACCTGACCCCAGCACTGAAAAGATCCAAAGCTTGTGCACTTAGCCCCTCTGGCTTCACAGGGATCGTGCCCTCCCCCAAATTCCTAGACTCTTAGGTGAGGAACCAGGAGTCCTGGATCCTAGTTTCAGCTCTGCACAACTAGCAGAGTGACCTGAGCAATCAACTGCCCTGAGACTCCGTTTCCACAACCGCACAATGAGGAGAGACGGAGCCCACACTCAGGACCACGCAGCACACTTCGTCACCATCGGTTGATGTCACATGACAGCTTCCTACGAACACAGTTGCTGGAAACCGTGAGCCCTCTGAAAAGCAGGATGTTCTAGGAAGAGCGGCACATGGCAAATACACAACACTGGGGAGTTTAGCTTCCCCAGTCTCGGCTGGGATGGAATGGGAACCTGCCCACGGGCACCGGCTGTGGTGGAGATGCAGAGGGAGACTAAAATGAGACCCCTGTCCCCAAGAGGCTCCCAGCTAGTTGAGAAGACGTGCCCAGCAGCCTCTAAACAACAGAATAGGAAGCCAGTTATGTGGGGCTGAATCAGGTGCTCGAACAGAGAAGCCCTCTGTTGGGGAGGTGGGGGGCTCCAGCTGGGAGTAAAGAGGGGTGGACTGGGGGGTCAACCAGAGACAGGGCAGAGGGAGCAGCAAACCCCCAGCCCCACCAGCTCCCCGGAGTGCCAGGGTCCCATCCGCCTGAGGTGAAAACCCCAGCTTTGCTCCAAGCAACTGAGCACTGAATTACACACCATCCCCCACTACTGGCTGTCACTACATACACCGCCCTTGTTTCTTCAACTTGATTATAAATTGCCTCAAAGTGTGTGTGTGTTTGTGGTCCACACACCGCTGGGTGTGGAGGAGGATCTTAATAACTTGCTTGTGGTGATGACACTACCACTAATAATATTTTTTCTCCAAACAGCCCCTTCCCTCCCCACCATCGGGAGACCTGGCCGCGTCACCTGTATCTCAGATCTGCCCTGGGCCCCGCATTTGCCCGTCTTCCTAGAACTTCCAGACCATTACTACAGAATCTTCCTCCCTTGAGCCTGGGGCATCTACTTAGGGTAACAAGTATCATAGTACAAGCCCTCTGGCTCTGAAGCTACTTATGAGCCATGCACCTTTAAGTGCTTTATTTAACAGTTGTGTGCCTCAGTTTTCTCATCTGCAATACGGGCATGATAATAATAACATACTACTTCTGAGGGCCTTATCAGGAAGAAATAATGCCTGTCAGTCTCCGAGCCCAGAGAAGTGCTTGAAACACGTGTGTGCCATTACCAGCATCTTCACCCCGCTCTTCCCACGCGTATCAGTTCTGACCGACACCATTCCCTAGGGCAGCAGCTCTCTCCCGGGAGCCCTGAACCCGGTGAGGAGTCATTACAGAGAACCCCCACATTGCAAACTTACTGTTACGTAGTGCCGACCAAGTATTCTTACATATATTATCTCATTTCATCCCAACCACCATGTAGGTGGGTATTCTTATTCTTACTTATTTACAGATACTTAGAAGAGGTGAGGAACTTGTGCTAGTAAGTGTGTGGTGCGGGATTTGAACTCAGGTCTGCCTCCCACCCTGCCTATCTGCCTCCCCACCATGAGGTGAGTCCTCTAAGAAGGGGCTAGTTTTTTCAGGCTTTCTTTCCAACCCATTCCAGGAACAACACCCCCTGTCAAACCCTTGCCACATCTGTGGGGTTCATGGAATCCCTGGCTGCGATCCTGGGGAAGTTCTGCTTTTTATCCTCCCTGTCCTGCAGGCAGGAGTCTTCCCAAAGTGCTCTGTGCCCTTCAGTAGCAAAATTGCCTCTGGTTATCCAGGCCCGGGGGACTGTGCTTGTCTCTCCTCTGCCCCTCCCCGCAAGGCACCTGTGTTCTGCCCCAGAGCACCCACACCTGGGGCTCAGCTTCGCCCCTGCTTTGGGGATGCACACTCACCTGCATTTTCTCCAGCATCTCGAAGAACTCCGCGGACTGAAAGACACAGAGAGGGTGGGGGGAGAGACAGGTGTTAGCCAGGAGCTCGGCCGAGAAAGCCTCTTCCTCACCCCCTGTCTGGAAGCTGAGCCTGGGGCTTCCCCAGGGACAAAATTCATTTGGATCAAGAGAGAAGATGATTTGATTTTGCCTCTGCAGGGCTGGAGGGCCGGAACACCCCACACAACAAAACAGAAAATAAAACACGCCTGGGCTGGCGAACGGCCGAGGGGAGAGCAGCCGCTCAAGTCTGCCCAGGAAGGGGGGTGTGGGGGCCCCTGGGAAAAACCAAGTTCCCCGAGATGCCTGACAGCCCCAGGATTCAGCCTGCAGCAGGAACCGTGTTTGGGATCTTTTCAACCCAACAGTGGGGCCAGGACGTGCGACACAAGTAGTTTTCCAGCTTTTACAGCAACAGAGCCCTTCTGTCTCCTCACAGAAAATCTAACTCAGAACCCAGCTGTGGCAACCCAGGGACAGCACAGCGGCTGCCGCCAGACCAGCCATGCGGGGCTTGAGCCCCTGATGGGCCACCTCTGCCTGCCCCTGTCCCCTGCCCCCAGGGCACCGCTTTGGGACCCTACCGCTTGGGAAGCAAAGCCTGGAAACCACTGAACTGCAGCCTCCAGGGGCCTGGATGGATTATTTTTGAAATCTCAAACTGCAGTTGTCCAAACCTTTAACCTACTTTGGTGCCACTTTTGTAAACTCCAGTTAAGACCAAAAGGAGAAAAAGGAAGTGGAACGGTCGGGCAAGGGGCTGCAAGCTCTGCCCTAACAAAACCCATGCAGGGCGGCTCAGAAGTCCCCCAGTGCTCATGGCCACTTCTTCACGCAGAGGTGGAGCCTCCAAGCACTCCCTTCCTCTGCAGGCACCAACGGGCCAGAGCTGCCCGGAGCTCCCACTGCTCCCGGAGTCCCCAGAGCCACCACAGGAAGGACCTCTGAGGAGTCACCTGGAGAGACACAGCCCTGCAAAAAGCCTCTGACCTGCCTGCATTTCGGGGTCTAGGGTCTGGAAACCCCACGTGCGACTGCACAGGGTGGGTGTGGGGTGTCCACATCCAACACCCTTGACCAGAAGCAGCCACCAAACACCCGGATCCCAAGCCTACCCTTCCCACTCACTCTGGGTACAAATGCGCCAGCCACGCCGCACGTTCTAACCTACTCCAGTCTCTAGGAGACCAGGATTACAAACATAAAGAGCTTATACAAATCAGTATGGATAGAAAGATGAGCAGAAAGAGGACAATGGAGCAGAAACAATCAACACGGTAAATACACAGACCTCTGACCCAGCAATTCCAGGCCTAATAATCCACACTCTAACACACTTGCACATGTACGCAAAGATAGATATGCTAAAATGTTCACTGCGTTGTTTACAACAGTAAAAATGGAAACAACTTAAATAGCAATCTATAGGAAATTGGTTAAAATAAGCTACATTCATACAACTATTATAAACAATTCTATGTCAATAAATTAGATAACTTAGATGAAATGGACAAATTCCTAGAAAAATACAAACTACCAGAACTGACTCAGTAAGAAACAAAAAATCTAAAAAAGGCACACAACAAATAAAGAGACTGAATTAATGATCAAAAAACTACCCACAAAGAAAAGCCCAGGCCCAGATGGCTTCATTAGTTTTATTTTTCTTTTTAATTTTTTTAAATTTTTTTACCCCACCCCCAGATGGCTTCATTTGTAAATTCTACCAAACACTTAAAGAAGAATTAACACCAATTCCTCACACTATCAAGAAAGTGAAAAGACAACGCACGGACTAGGAGAAAATATTTGCAAATCATGTATCTGATAAGGGACTTGTATCTAGAATATATAAAGAATTCTTACAACTCAATAATAAAAAAGACAACTCAATTTAAAAATGGGCAAAGGATCTAAATACACATTTCCCCAAAGAAGAAACACAAATTACCAACAGGCACATGAAAAGACACTCAGTATCATTAGCAAATGCAAATCAAAACCACAATGAGATACCACTCATACCATTAAGATGGCTATAATCAAACGACAGAAAATAACAAGTGTTGGCAAGGATGTGGAGAAATTAGAACCCTCAGCTCCCGCTTGTAGGAATGTAAACTAGTACAGCTGCTGGGGAAATAACTTGGCAGTTCCTCAAAAAGTTAAACATAGAGTTGCCATGTGACTGAGCAATGCCACTCCTAGGTATACACCCTAAAGAACTGAAAACAGGTACTCAACAAACACTTGCACAAAAATATTCATAGCAGCACTATTCACACTTGCCAAATGGTGGACACAGCCCCAATGTCCATAAACTGATGAACAGATAAACAAAATGTGGTCTATATATCCATAAAAGAATGAATAGTATAAAGTACTGGTATGTGCTGCAGCACTGATGAACCGTGAAAACATTACGCTAAGTGAAAGAAGGCAGACACAAGGGCCATATATTGTATGATTTCATTCATATAAAATGTCCAGAATAGGCAAATCCATAGAGACTGACAATAGACGAGTGGTTGGTTAGGCTGAGGGGTATGGGGGATTGGAAAGTGGTAGCTAAAGGTACTGGGTTTCTTTTTGAGGTATTGAAAATGTTCTAAAATTGATTGTGGTGATGGTTGCACAACTCGGTGAATATACCCAAAAACACTGAATTATTGTACACTTCAAATGGGTGACTTTATGGTATGTGAATTATATCTCAATAAAGCTGTTTAAAAAACTATACAGCCGGGCACAGTGGCTCACACCTATAATCCTAGCACTCTAGGAGGCCAAAGCAGGAGGATCAGTTCAGGTCAGGAGTCCAAGATCAGCTTGAGCAAGAGCAAGATCCTGTCTCTACAAAAAATAGAAAAATTGGCAGGGCATGGTGGCACATGGCTGTAGTCCCAGCCACTCAGGAGGCTGAGACAGAAGGATCACTTGAGCCCAGGAGTTTGCGGTTGCAGTGAGCTATGATGATGCCACTGCACTCTAGCCCGGGTGACAGAGTGAGACCTTTTCTCAAAAAAACAAACAAAAAACACTACGAAACCATTAAAAAAGAAAGCAACAGGTTTGTATTGCTTACACAAGACGTTCTCCCAGACAAAGTAAGTTGGGGCAGGGGGAGCAAATCAGAGAACAATATATTACACATGATCTCACTTTTACAACAACAACTTTAAAAAAAAAACCTATAGCTACCTATATGCATGTCTATAAATGCTTAGAAAATGATCTGGAAGAAAACACCTCAAACTATTAAAAAAGTGATTATATCAAGAAGGAGACAAGAGTAGTGAAGGGGGTTTTGCTTTATATTAGGGCTACTTCACAAATATGTAGACCACATTACTTGCACAATTAAATTAAATAAATAAGTTTTCTAAGGAAATCAGAAAAATGTGAGCCAGGCATGGTGGCTCACATCTTATAATCTCAGCACTCCAGAAGGCTGAGGTGGGAGGATTGCTTGAGGCCAGGAGTTCAACACCAGCCTGAGCAACACAGTGAGACCACATTTCTACAAAAAAATACAAAAGGTATCTGGGCATGGTGGCAGGCACCTGTAGTCCCAGCTACTCAGGAGGCTAAGGCAGGAGGATGGTTTGAGGTTGCAGTGAGCTACAATGATGCCACTGCACTCTATCCCAGGTGACAGAGAAAGAAAAATGTGCAAAGGACATGAACAAACTGCTAAAAGAGAAACATAAAATGACCAATAAACTCATGGAAACATGCCCAACCTCCCCATTGATTTAAGAAATTAAGATAATAATAAGACAACATCTTTCATCTATCAGATTGGCCAATGTTGGCAAGGACACAGGAGCTGTAGGTAAGTGCACACATGGTACAACCTTTCTAAAGGGCAATTTGGCACTATATGTGTCCAAAGCCTTTAAAATTTTCACATCCTTTGGTCCAATGAACCTGCTCTAGGGAATTTACCCTAAAACAATATCTGGGCAACATCACAAGGACACACATACAAAGATGTTTGTCACAGCATTGTTCATAGGCCAAAAAGTAGGAAAAAAGTACCCACCAGTGAGGGGAAAAGGAAGTAATGCCAGGCAGTATGCTCATACAAAAAATACGAGAGGAGATCTGTGTTGATTATGCAAACACAAAGATTCACGATGCATTGCTAAGGGAGAAAAATAGGGTTTCAAACAAGATGATTCCACTTTTTTTCAATTAAACATAAAAACATGTTTGTGTTTATACATATAAGACCGCATGAGTGTATGTATCACCCCTCCAGAGAAAAATATCTTGAATGATACATGGGCAAAATGAGGTAGAGGGTAAGGATGATATTTTCTCCCTTTTTGCTTGTCAGTATTTTTTTAATTTCCTACAATAATTATAAATTATTTTTGCAATTATTCAATGTTTTTAAGACTTTGACACATAAGTGGAGGCCCTGGCAGTCCTTTCTTTGCCTCCCCCAGCTTCACAACAGAGTGGGTCCAGAGACACAGATACACACACAGCCTTCGGGCCTGCAGAAAGCCCCTGGATGCAGGCCAGTTCATTCCCGAGTGCATCCTTGGTTCTGTGCATTAAAAACTAAGAAGCTCCCCTCAATCCCCCCAAATCCAGCTCACTCTCTGTTATTCATGCAAACTGGTAATCAAAAAATCCTTTAGGTATATTGTTAGACAATGCCCTTCCGCTGGTCAACCAGATAACCCCACCCTTTTAAGTACTTTTGGGGCATGAACTGGATGCTGGAAGTAAGTATGAGGCAAGGGACCAACTTCCAGAGTACTAGATCTTAATTATGAGACAAGGTTATGTTGTAATGACCAGTACTACGGCAGTTCTGAGAGGGCATGAAGCACTTCTTGCTGGGAGGCCAAGTGCAGTTCTCTATTGCTGTATAAATTGCTCCAAAACTTAGTGGCTGAAAACGGTTGCTGTAGTCAGGAATGCAGGAGCAGCTTAGCGGTGCAGGTCAGGCTCAGGGTTACCCCTGTGGTTGCAATCAGGATGTCAGCAGGGGCTGTGGTCCTCTGAAGGCTCAACTGGGGCTGCAGCACCCACATGGCGCATCAAGTGGATATTGGCAGGAGGCCTCGGTTCCGCATCACATGCGCCTCTCCACAGGCTGCTTGAGTGTCCTCGAAACATGGCAGCTAACTTCCCCCAGAATGAGCAATGAGAGAAAGAGAGAGAGAGAGAGAAAACACGCACACACAGAGGAAGCTGTAGATCTTTTATGACCTAGTCTGAAATCCTACACTGTCACTTCCACTTTATCCTATTCATTAGAAGTGAGTGTCCAAGTCCAGCCCAGACTGGAGGAGAGGAATTGGGTTCTACCTCTTGAAGAGAGAAGTATCAAAGAATTTGGGGACATATCTTAAAACCAACATATCAAGGAAGGCTTCTTGCAAAACATGGCATCGCAGGTAGACCTTAAAAGATAAAGAGAAACCACTTGACAGAGAGGGATGAAAAGGGTGTGGTACCCAGGCAGCAGGAAGCATGTGGGCAAAGGTGAAAAAGGGAAGACACACGACATGTATTTGACAGATGGTAAGTGGGTCACCCCACTGGACCTCGTCCTCTGGCTCAGCCACCTTGAAGATCAGTCGGGAAAGGAGAGCTGGGGTCCAGCGTCCAGAGACGCTGAATTTCGGCCTAACCAGCAAGGCAGTGCAGAGCAACTTAGGCTTGGGTGCAGCAGGAAGACACAGGAGACAACAGGGCCCAGTGGCCAAAGCCCAGGTCTGGGGAGTGGCCGACCCGCTGCTGCCCAGCTGTGTGGCATGAGGCACGTAAACCTCTCAAATCCTCGCTTCATTTCCTCACCTAAATCAATGCCTGACTGTCAGGGCTCTTACGTGGATGAAGTGAGGACATCTGTAAGAAGTGCTTGTCCTCTCTGGGCTGGGACCTAGTTTGCGGTGATACGGCCAAACAAACCAAGGAGGTCAGAATGGTCGGTAAATATGGGACCCACCATGGTGCCTCCCTCTGGAAAACAGTGACAAAAAGTGAAATCAGACAGCATTCCAAGTGCATCTGCTCCTTCTGTGGCAAAACCAGGATGAAGAGACGAGCTGTGGGTGCAGGCACTGGGGGTCCTGCGTGAAAACAGTCACGGCTGGTGCCGGGACCTAAGCACCCCTTCCACGGTCACGGTGAAGGCCACCATGGGAAGACTGAAGGAATTGACAGACCAGTAGATGCTCTGCCTTTTCAGACATCGCTCGCCTATAATAAATGGGTTAATTATGTTCAAAAAGAAAAAAAGGCAGCAAGGACCTGGTCCGCGGCAAATGCTCAGTCAATAGTAGCTACTAGAAGGAACCATGAGAAAGCTCACCCTGGGAACGCGCTTGTCCTGCCGGGAGCCGGTCTCGCTTTAGGATACTTAGCTTTGCTGACTTCGTTGGCCTCCCCGGGGACGGTGTGTTTAGATCACTAGTAAAGACAGTCCGTGTTTCTGAATGAAGACGCCCCACGGCCTCGGGGCTGGCGCGGGTGGTGGGAAGAAGGGCTGTGACTCAGCCTCAGCCGTGAGTAACGCGCTGGGGGCGCGATTCCTGCGTGGACCGACCGTGCCCGGGAGCAGAATTCAGCCAGTGGCAACTTGGCCTCAGCCGGGTTGGCCCCACGTCTCAGTGACTCGTTGAACTTTCCAGCGGGACAGTCCCAGCCTTGGCAGAGAGTGAGTCTCCTTTTCCACTCAGAGGCGGGGTGACTCAGGCCAGCCTGGAACAGCGGCTCCAGCCCTGCAGACCCACCCTTGTCCACACACCCTGAGATTGCCACACACGGCCAAGCGCACACAGCAGGCACTCACTAAACGCCCACTGACCCTCTGGCAGGGTCACACAGGCCCTTTAGGGCAGACTGACGTCCTGCGGGGCACCCTTAGGAAGGGGATCTCCCTCCATCAGGAAGCCACTGGATTTTCCCAGAGGAATGTAATTCGGCCTCCACGCAACAGCAGCCTCGGCCCAGCTGTCTAATTTATTATTAGCAACGGCTGTCGACACCCAAATCAGGGCGGCGGCCAGCATTTCCCCACGGGCTCTGCTCTACAGCCAGTCCGTGGGCTGCGCCACAACCACGCAGAGCCAGCGTGCGGCCAAGGTCCTGGGGTTTGCTCCGGGAGCAGTCCCTGTCCTCCCCACCTCCCGCTGTGGAAACCACCTGGTGCTCCTTGCGGAGAGAGTGCTGGAGGAGGGCCCAGGGAGCAGGAACAGATGTGAACAGGAACTGCAAGGAGTAACTGAGGTTTGGGAAACCTTGAGAAATCCTTCCCAGTGTCCCTACTTGCCGCTCTGATGCCTGCCCACTGCCCAGGCTGTAAAGATGTAGAAGCAACAGAAGAATATGACGTTTGTGTGAGCACAGGAGGGCCACTGCCACCCATCTCACCACCTTGTGCCCTTCCCGCGGCAGGAACGCCCGCTTGTCTCCCTCTGGCCCACAGCACATCTACACGTGGATGGGGCTTCTCCCTGCAGACAGGTGGCCACTTGGTCTTTCCTCCTTTTTGCACACAGCTCATGAGACTCCCACCAACACACTCGCCCCTCTCTCCTCCTCCCCCTCTCTGACCCTAGTTGGAGAAGTCACACCCACTGCCACCCACCTGCAGCCTGCCAATCCCTAGCTCTGGGTTCTTCTCTACTTCTGGAGGCAGGGGTGTGTCTGTGTGTGCGCAGCCTTGCTACACACGCCGCCCCCAGGGCGTACCACACACCCACCGCTCACAGCACAGGACAATGCTGCCTGAGCGCCCTGCGCCTTGGAGCAGAGCTGTGGAAGGACAACAGGGCCAGAGTGTGCAGAGCCTGCCACGTACCCGACACACAGATTGCTGGACAGCACCATAGTGACTGTCTCATTATCCCTGCCCACATCAACCCAGGACACACTGCGGGGGACAAAGGCATGTCAACAGCAACCAGAAACAGTACAAGACAAGCACGGAGAAGAAGGTATTTTCCACCTACATAGGCCTCAGGAAAATGGGGTGGCAATGCCGGCAGGGCAGTGCTGGGGGGAGGAAAAAAACTGGGATTAGAGCAAGTTTCTCATCCTCACAGAGCAGGAAGACATCACAAAAGAAAACGCTTTCTGGAGAGTTTTATAAAGAAGTTTTTGAAAAGCTGGGGGAACCAGGAACCCAGAGCACATGCTCCCTCGGGGAGTCCCATGGCTGCCTGACCACCGAGCACACCACACTGCCCGGCTCTGCTGCAGGCTCAAAGGTCCCCATCCGCGGGGCAGGCAGAACCGGCTGGCCGCCAGCCTGGCTGCAGAAGGGCCATTCAGCAGAATGGAAGGTCCTTGAGGGCAGGGCTCTCTGTGCATTGTGTTCACTGTCATATCCCTGGGCCTACAACTGCCTGGCCCATAGTAGATGCTCAAGAAACATTCGCTGAATGAATGAAGGAATATTCTGCCGAGCAAGATGAGAAAGAAGCAGGCAGTGACGCCTGAGTCTTAGGCCTGGGAGTGGCCGGGGCTGGCCAGAGTCAGGACTGGACAGGCCAGCGTTCCGGAGAGTACAGGCCGTCTATTCCCCAGCTGCAGACTGCACACCTCGCACTGGACAGCCAGGTGAGGGCCCCGGTGATAAGCCGCCCTCCACACTCAGGTCCTGTTCCCACCTCATCTCCCCACGCCACGCCCACCAAACAGCCTGCTTGCTCCTCTTCCCCTTCTTTGGCCCCCCCTCCCGCCAACTCCCGCTGCTCACAGCTCCTCTGCTGCTATGGTCCTTCAGAGGCACTGCTTCACAATGTCACCTGGGGCCAGGAGCCTGCAGTGGCTCTCTACTACCTGTGGCAGTGGTAATGCAATAGAATCACTGAGGGGCTTACTCAAACAAGCTTCCTACCCCCCACCGCTGGAGCTTCTGATTCTTGGCCAGAGAATTTGCATTTCTAACAAGTTCCAAGGTGATCACACTTTGAAAACCACCGACCTATGGAACCAATCGTGTTTAAGGCCAGTGGTATGTGAGAGGGACCCTCTCTGAGCAGAGATGCCAGAGCAGAGATGGGGCAAGGTGGGGAAGGGTGGGAAGATGGCAGGTTTTTATAGAACATCTTAAATTAGGCAGACTCATATTTAAATCTCTAAGACAGGACTCGAAGATGCAAATGACTACAGGCAGGAGGCAAGCAACCTAAAAGAGTGAAGGGATAAGAAGTAAAGAGATTGAATCGGTAGTAATTAAAAACCTCCCAACAAAGAAAAGTCCAGGACCAGATGGCTTCATAGTGAAGTCCACCAAACATTTAAAGAAGAATTAACACCAATCCTCAAATGCTTCCAAAAATAGAAGAGGAGGGAACACTTCCTAACTCATTCCGTGAGACCAGGATTACCAGAGCCATACTAAGGAACCACAAGAAAACTACAGACCAATATCCCTCATGAATATAGAGGCAAAAAATCCTCAAAAAAAATACCAGCAAACTGGATCCAACAGCATATTATTATATATCATGACCAAGCGGGATTTACTCCAGGAATGCAAGCTTGGTTCAACATAAAGAAATCAATGTAATAGATGACATTAATAGACTGAAGGGAAAAAAACCTCACATGATCATCTCAAATGATGCAGGAAAAGCACTTGACAAAATCCAGTATCTTTTTATGATATAGACACTCAGAAAACTAGGAATAAAAGGGAACTTCGTCAACTAAAGGGCATTGAAAAAAAAAACATAGCTAACAACACACTCAATGGTGAAAGACTAAATGCTATCCCCCTAAGATTAGGAACAAAACAAGGAAGCCCAGTTCCACCACTACTATTCAATGTACTGAAAATTCTAGCCAGAGCAAAGAAATAAAAGGCGTCCACAATGGAAAGGGAGAAGTAAAACTATCTCTATTTTCAGATGGCATGATCCTATATAGAAAACCTCAAAGAATCCACACACACACACACACACAAGAAAACTTTACTGGCGCTGACAAAGGAAGTCAGCAAAATTGTAGAGAACAAAAATCAGTTGTGTTTCTATTCACCAGCAATAAACAATAAGAAAAGAAAAATTAAGAAAACAATTCCATTTATAATAGCATCAAAAAGAATAAATACCTAGGAACAAATTTAACCAAAAGACTAATACACTGAACATGACAAAACATTGCTGAAACAAATTAAAGAAGACCTAAATAAATGAAATGACATCCCATGTTCATGGATTGGAAACTTTTTTTTTTTTTGACACAGAGTCTCACTCTGTTGCCCCAGCTACAGTACAGTGGCATCATCATAGTTTGCTGCAACCTCAAACTCCTGGCTCAAGTGATCCTCCTGCCTCAACCTCCAGAGTAGCTGGGACTACAGGCTCGAGCCATGACTGGCTAATTTTATTTTTTCTATTTTTAGTAGAGACTGGGTCTCACTCTTGCTCAAGTTGGTCTCAAACTGCTGAACTCAAGTGATCCTCCCACCTTAGCCTCCCAGAATGCTAGGATTACAGGCATGAGCAACTGCACCAGGCCTGGAAGATTTACTATTATTTAGATGGCAATACCATGCAAAGTGACCTACAGATTTAATGCAATCCCTATTAAAATCCTAGATGTCTTTTTTTTTTTTTTTGTAGAAATTGAAAAGCTGATCCTAAACTTAATATGGAAACTCCATCCAGGATAGCCAAAACATTTTTGAAAAGGAAGAACAAAGCTGGAGAACTCATACTTCCCAATTTCAAAACTTACTACAAAGCTAAGTGATCAAAACAGTGCTGCACTGGCATCAGGGTAGACATCGAAACCAATGGAAGAGAATTAAGAGTCCAGAGATAACCCACACATCTACGGCCAACTATTTTTTGACAAGGGTGCCAAGACCAATCCTAGAGAAAGAATAGTCTTTTCAACAAAGGGTGCTGGAAAAAGCTGAATACCCACATGCAAAAGAATCAAGTTGGTAGTTCTATTTTTAAGTTATTTAATTTTTTGAGGAATCTCCATACCATTTTCCATAGCAGCTGCACCATTTTACATTCCCACCAACAGTGTTACAAGGGTTCCAATTTCTCCACATCCCCACCAATGCTTGTTATCTTTTGTGTTTTTGATACTAACAGGTGTGAGGTAATATCTCATTGTAGTTTTGATTTGCATTTCCCTGATGATTAATGATGTTGAACATCTTTTCATATGCCTGTTGGTCATTTGTATGCTTTCTTTAGAGAAATGTCTATTCAAGTCTTTAGTCCACTTTTTTAATCAGGTTAGTGTTTTGCTATTGAGTTGTAAGAGTTCCTTATATATTTTGGAAATTAACCCCTTATCAGATATGTGGTTTGCAAATATTTTCTCCCATTCTGTAGGCCGCCTTTTTCACTCTGTTGGTTGTTTCCTTTGCTGTGCAAAAGAATAATGATTCCATTTATATAAAATATCCAGAATGGCTAAATCCATAAAGACAGAAAACAGACTGGTGGTTACCAGGGGCTGACAGGGAGGAGAGAGTAGGAAGAAACTACTTAATGGGGTTTTATTTGGGGATGATGAAAATACTTTGGAACTAGACAAAAGTGGTGTCTGTGCAACACTGTGAATGTACTAAATGCCACTGACTTGTTCACTTTAAACTGATTAATTTTATGTTATACAAATTTCACCTCAATTTTCAAAAGTGAGCGCAGGAGTGATCAATGGTGAACTGAACAGCACACGCCCATTCCCAAAGGGGTAGCTGCTACTTACCTCTAACCAAACTGCCAAGCAGAAATGCAAGCTCAATGTTGCTGGAATTTTCAAGTTTTCAAGATAAGCCAGAAATCTAAATTTTATGTGAGCCTTCCCAATTTTTATATATTGATAATCAACTCAATTATTTTTTTAATCTCTATGTGAACTAAACACAATAATTCTATGAGCCTAATTAGCCCCCAGCGTACAACTTTCAAGCTCTGCTCTGGACAATAGGGAGCCCTTGAATATTCCTGAGCTGGAAGATGAGATGATATAAGCAAAGCTTTAGGAAACCCCAAAGTATCCTCTGTTGAGCACCTGTGCTGTGCCAGGCACTGGGCACTAAACCAGGCACTTTACAAATGCCACCCTATAAGCTTCACAAGAGCCCTGCACAATGGGAAGTTAGAGGGTTGGAGGCTTAGAGTGGTTATACAACTTGCCCAAAGTGAACACACTTAGTGAAGGCAGAACCGGAATTCAAATCCAGATCCAGCTGGGTTTGCCCACTCAACATCTCACATGCATGTTTGACAGGTATCTCACACTTAGCAAGCCCAGAACAGAACTCTTATTCTTTTCCTCTAAAACCTTCCTCTGCCCCAGCCAGTCTCCCCATCTCATTGAGCAGTACCTCTGCCCATCCTGATGCTCGGGACAAAACCCTAAGGGTCACCACTGATTTCCCTACCCCTCAGCCCCCACATCCAGTCCTCCTGCAAGTCTGACCACTTCTCACCACCTCCACTGCACCCATCATCTCATCGTGCCTGGACCATGCAGCAGCCTCCTCCTCGGGCTCCTGCCTCCCTCCTGCCCCCTCTCTAATCAGTTCCCACACAACAGTCACTTGGTCTTTCTGATTGATAAATCAGATGACATCAGTCCCCAGCTGAAAACCCTCTGATATACCTCTGCCCACTCCCGGCCATGGTCCAGAGAGGCCAGGCCACTTCTGTCTGGTCACAAGGTCACCAGTCCCCCAACCCAGTCCTGGAGCCAGTGGTGGCACAGCCCAAGATTGCGGAACCCCCGGTCCAACCCTTCCAAACAAGTCCCCTGTCACTCCCCACACTCATCCCTGAACTGTCACCACAGCTACCCTAGAGAAAAAGAAGACAGCACAGCCAAGGAGGAGGAGGGGGACAAGAAGACAGCCCCCAGCTAGCCGCAGGCAGGGGTGTGGATGAGGACGAGCCCAGCAGTCCTGACCTGGCCCCGTCTGGGCAGCCCCCGCCCGTGTTCACCAGGAGTGGGCACAAACGGCCTGGCAAGGCTGGAAGAGGAGGGTCTACAGAGCCTCTAGGGACAACCTGTCTTGGCAGCAAAGGACGGGACCCACCACACTGAGTTTCACACTGGCCACACACTGAGGCTCTGTGACAGGACACAGAGCACAAAGAAGAGAAGAGTGGGACACACGGGGGCGGCCTGGCCAGCTCCAAGTGTCAGAGCCAGGCGGAAGCCCAGCTGTAGAGTCCCTCCCTCTCTCACCCTGGAAACTCCCACCTGCTTTGCGGCAATGAGTCCCCTCAGGCCCTGACACGGAGCCAAGAAGCCTTCTCAGAGGAGCACACAGGTGAGCTCTCTCCAGCCCCGTGTCGGGGCCCACCTCAAATCTCCAGGCCGGGGAGGAAAGGCCTGGTTCCGACTCTGTCCCCTACCCACCCATGTCCCCCACACAGAGTCCCCTCTGTCTCTGATCTCTGATTCTCCTTCCTCTGAGTGACAGGTGGCTTTTATGACCCACAGCAGGCAGACAGCCACAAGGGGCTCCCTGCCAGGTGACAGTAGAAGGGGCTCTGCCTCCCATCCCCTCCAGACAGCAGGGCCTGGACAGAAATTCCTCCACACCCGCCGGACACTCACCAAAAGGTTCTTTAAGAAATCCATCATCTTCCACCAGTGCCTGTGCCCTGTGAGTCGGGGGCCTGTCTGCCCTAGCACCGCTGCAGCTGCTGCAGCTGCTGCTGCTACCACCACGGCGGCCGCTGCCGCTGCTGACGTTGGACAACTTCCTTAAGATCAAACAAGGAACTGCAGGATTTGGGTGTCCGCCCAAAGTTGTCAGTCCACATTTACTAGCCTTGACCTTTGACCCTTCCTCTGCCAGTGTTGTTTTTCTGGGGAGCCCAGGGCTGACGGAGCTGCCACACATCATAGGTCATAAGGGCAAGGGGTCCCTCCCAATGGAGAGGCACCATGCCAGCAGGTTATAAGAGGAAACCCATTGGGACTAGGAAATAAAGGGGTGAGAAGCCTTTTTCCCCTTCTACCCCTGCCCTGAGAGAGTTCTCGACGCCTGTGAGGCCGATAGAAAGCAGGACTGGGGCACAGGATGCCAGCCACAGCGCCAAGCCTGAAGACCACCCAGTGCCTGGTGTGCTGCAGGGCTCAAGGTGGCCCCATTTGGCTGGGGCCTCGATTTTCCCATCTGTGAATTGGGAAGCCCTACATGCAAGAAAAATAAAAACCAAGTAAAAGAAACATAAGCGCCTGCATCTTCAGGGGCATTCCAGCAGACCTCACAGAGCCTACCAGGTCCGAAGAAACAGCTAAAAGAGCAAATGGTTGCTTAGGGCGCAGGGGTTGTGGGAAGGGGCGCAGGGGCATAGGAAACTGTTTTCTTTCAGGAACAGCCTGGATATTTTTTTTAATCCATTGAATTGTATTAATCTTGGTTTGTTGTTTTTTTTTTTAATTTATTATCAATGTGCTTTAAATAAAGAGAGCAGTCCTCATGCCCTGTGGCTGTCCCACAAGAAAAATTAAAAATAAATAAAGGGAATGAATGGCTCGGAGAGACTCAGAACTGCTGCTCCAGCCCGGGGCCCAGAGCACGGAGGTGCTGTAGGAGCACAAGTGTGGGAGGGAGGAGCCAGCCCGAACTCAGCGCAGGGCTCCCCTGGGCCTCACAGTCTCTTTCCAACACCAACAAACACGTCACACTCCATGCCCATCCAAGGCCTCAGTCCCGCTCCAGCTTTGGGAGGAAAGCAAGGTCCCCAGCTCGGAAGGAAAGGAATGAACTTTTACAACCCTCAAAACAAGGCAGTGGGGTATGGCAGAAATAGCCGCAGAGCTAGTGTGTGGCAGACAAGCTACCAGCTTGGGGCTCTGCTGCTGCCAAGCTGTGTGGGCTGGTCACTCAGCCTCTAGGCTCAGTTGCTGTATCTGCACAATGGGAGACATGCAACCCACTTTGCAAGGTGGTTGTAGAACAGGATGTAGTGTCTATGTTGTGTCCAGTGCAAGGTGAGGCACAAAATACCCTTCGAAAATGGCAACCGTGCTGATCATCGATCCTTCCTCCCCGGTCCTGCCCAGCCTGCCGCCAGACACACAGCCCTTCTCCTCTCTCCAGCGCGGCCCCATTCTGCGCTTGCTCCAGCTCCAGAACCCCCACCAGCCTCCCCAGGGAGAACAGAGAGGCCAGGGAAGTCCCCGGGGGCTGGGGGAGGGCACAGCTCAATTGAGGCCAGGCAGAGAAGGCCTTGGCATGGGTCCATCCCCGGGGGGTTGAAACAACACTGGAGGTCAGAAGGGATGGGGGGAGAAGGGGGCAGAGTTCTAGGATGTGAACTGGGGCAACTCCCTCATTTGGAGGAATCGTGTGCTAGGGGGAACTCTAGCTGCAGAGAGGGCTGACAATGTCTCTTTCAACTCTTAAAACTTTGACATAAAAGACCATCTTAGGAGAAGCAATTCGGCCAAGCTCATGGGCCTCCCTGTCCCATTCCCTTCTCTCCTTCTCCTGGAAAATGGTCCCAGGATGTGGCTCCTGCATCCTCGACATCCTTCCTGCTCCCTCCTGCACCTGCTTCTGGCTCACCCCCATTCCTGCTCAGAGCCGTGGAGTCATTTAGTAGAGGCCCCGCCCCACCCCACCCTGCCATGCCCATTCCAGGAACATGGCCAGGGCCGGAAGGACATGCCATATCCAGAACACTTCTGCAACCCCCTTGGCCACAGCATCCCAGGGCCCAGAAAACATGTGTGTGATCCAGCCTCCTGCCTCTGTGCAGGAATGCATTCAGAGGAAGCAAGGAGGAAGGAGAGATGAGAACTTACTGATCTCCTCTGAGCCAGGCATTGGCTGGGAGCTGAGGTCCCAGGGAAGATCGGCCTCCCTCCCTCTCCTCCTACCCACTCCACTTTATTTGTTCACTCCTACTGGTTCTTTAAGCCTTAAATTGGAGATCACCTCCCCCAGGAAGCCTTCCTGGTCTCCACTCCTCCCCCAGGCGGTACTCCCGTCCTACACATGCCCTATCAAAACACATCTCTCTGCATGGTAATTCTTGTTTAACTGTCTGTTTCTCCCATTTCATTTGTAACCTCAGCACCTGGCACACAGGTACTCATAACTACTTGCTCAACGAATAACTGAATAAACGAACTGACTTCAGTCTAGTGACTAAGACAGTCACAGAAGCAAATAATGACAACCCAATAAAAGAGGAGCAGGAATAGAGGTAAGCCAACACCTGCACGGACGCACGGAGGAGGGGGCCACAGCTGTGCTGCAAGGAAGGGGGTCAGGGAGGACATTCCAGAGGGAGTTATTCTCATGTTGTAGACAAGGCCACAGAGCTAAAAGGAAATCAAGTTCTTCACCTACAATACACAGTGGTACAGCACGAATCAATATCCAGACCCGGGATTCCTTCACACCACCTGCCACTTGACCCTTGAGATAATCCAGTTAGGACAGGGGGTGGTAACTAAAGCTCAGAGAGGTCAATTTGCCTGCTGAAGGTCACACAGCCTGTTAATAGCAGAGCCAAGTGTTCTGGATGAAAGAGGTTTGAGATGGGGAGGATGGACAGGAAGAGGGAGGAAAAAGTAGAGAGAAGGTAAGAGTGTTTGTCTGTGGTACCCTCCGAGGGCAGGAAGGGGGCTCCTGTGCCTGGCCAGGGGGGCCCACAGCCCCTGGCAGGGACACCAGCAGAGGTGGCAGCGTGGCAGCATGGCTACACCCTGACATCTCTCCAGGGTCGGGGGAGGGCCCACAGGGCAGGAGAGGGAGCCCCGGACAGCCATGCACAGAAGAAGGAATGAGGGCTGGGGAGACTAACAGCGGTTCTTGTGGGCCAAGGCTGGCCGTCGGCCACTGGAGGTGGAGACAGGGAGAGGAGAGGTCTGCACACATTTCCCCTCTGTCAAATTAGCCTCCTGAGCCTCTGAATGAGACCTCTCTTCTTTTTAAACCAGCCCAGCGGTGATAATTCGATTATAAAATACCCCGGCTGAAGCGAGTCCACCAGATCAGCAGTGTTTCCTTCCTTGCCTGTGATTTCTCACCAGCAGCTGCAGTCCAGCAAAAAGAGCGCTGGACAGAGAGTCAGACCAGCATCCAAATCCCAGCCCAGCCACTGTCCAGCTGTGTGACCTCGGGCCTCATTTGCTTCATTCACGAAATTGGAATAATGATTCCCTAGCCCCTACCCCCAGCCCCCTCCCCCGTATTCCCAAAGATGAAATGAGACAACAAATGTAAACGTTTTCACATGCCTGACACATAGCAACAGCAATTGACCAACGAACATCTGTCAGCTCGGAATCTGTTGAATTTATAGAATTAATTTCATGATGGGGGGCAGGGAGGGGCTGACATTTTCTGAGCTCTCACTATATGTGCCACACCCTTGACTAAATACTTTACATATGTTCTCATAGCTAATCCTCATGATCACCTGTGAAGCAGGTACTCTTTTATGCCCACTTTATAGCTGAGTAAACTGAGGCTGAGAGTTAAATAACTAGGTCAACAGGCAGCATCAGCAATGCAAACCCACAGTCAGCCTCCCGGGTCTAAGCCATGGACCTCCACGTTAATGGGGTAGGGCTCTGGTGTGTCGTTTAGATCAGCTGGTTGGTACAGGGGGACAGGATGCTCAGAGTTCAAATCCCACCCATCCTCCCTAAAGCCCTTCTGAGGCCCCTCAGCCAGAATTCCCATGGCACTTGATTCGGTTTTGGTAGATATCATTTTGTTTTACATGAATAGCTAAGACTGTCTGATATTTCCTCTAAACTGTAAACTTCCAGCAGGCAGAAACCAGGTCCACACACCAGAGTTGTGCACACCAGATTTCATGAACTCTAAAGTGACATCCATTGTAAGGTGCACATTATTTTATGTACCACTAAGAAAGCAAAAACACTATGCATGCTATTGCTTGTCAGATACATCCTGATTTCAGAGTTGTTAAAAGATGGGAGGGGAAAGTGTCTTAGGAACAATGAAATACAGTAGTAGATACTTAGTAATTACTTATACTCAGTAATTATTTCTCAGAGTAGTGAAAAGAACACTGAACTTGAAATCACAAGACTCAGGTTTGTGTCTTACCAGCTGGTTAAAGAGAGTGCTTCATTTATCTTTTTTTTTTTTTTTTGAGACAGGGTCTCAGTCTGTCACCCAGGCTGGAGTGTAATGGCATCGTCATAGCTCACTGCAACCTCAAACTCCTGAGCTCAACTGATCCTCCTCCTGCCTCAGCATCCCTAGTAGCTGAGACTACAGGTGCACACCACCACACGCTGCTAATTTTTGTATTTTTTTGTAGAGACGGGGTCTCAATATGTTGCCCAGGCTGATCTCAAACTCCTGGCCTCAAGAGATCCTCCCACTTTGGCCTCCCAAAGTGCTGAGAGTAGAGCCAGCGTGCTTAGCCCATTTATCTCGTTAAGCCTCAATTTTCTCATCTGTAAAGTGGAAAAATAATTCTTCTCTTCCAGGGTGGATGCAAGAACCAGAAGAGTTCAAGGAAGTGCTCTGTAAACTACAAAGCACTGCACCAACCTAAATTATAAACAGGATGAAGATGAAGAACAGATGATGGGCACTCTCAGGGGTTATGAGTGAGCTGAGTGACCCTGTGGGTGTTTGCAAGGGGCACCATAGGAGTGTGGCTGCCTTGGGGCAATCGGTCCCATTTTCCAGGAAACAACTGGGGTTCCTGCTTCCCAGCTGCCCAGCACTGGTTAAGGTGCAAGGCATCTACACCATGGAGACTCTCCAAGCCAGGCTTTGCAGTGTCAGCTGGCAGAGCTCCTGGTTCTGATCCAGTCCATGACCTGAAACTTTCAGTCTTCCCCTCAAAGTGGGGCTCGGCTTCAGGTCTAAGCCGCGCAGTAGGGGAATTAGAAAAACAGCCCTGGAAATCTCATCAGGTTATTTGAGACAAACTTGGTGTCTGTAACAGAGTGAACGGGAGGGTTAGGCATTCTAGGAGAGGCAACTGCCTAAGCAAAGGCTTAGAGGCAGGAGGGTGGGCAGGAGGCTAGTTTGCTGTTGGTCTCCCCAGTGGCCATCCCCGTGGCCTAGTCTTCTCCGCTCACATCTCTCCCTGAGCAATGGTTAGGAAAGAGCCCCTGAGGACGAGAGGCTAGGAGCAAAGGGTGGTGCTGCCTCCCAGAAAATCTCTGCTTCCCTGCAAGCTTCCTCATCCCTGGAAAATACAAAGCGCCATGTGCTCCATCCATAGCTTGTACTCTCCCCTAACTGCCCTGGTGGGTGGGTGTCTGGCTGTGTCACAGGCATGGCCGGCTCCCGCCCTCACTCCGCGGTGGTCTCCGTTCCCCAGGCAAGGTTCCTCCACAAACCAGGGCGCTTTCCAACTTACTCACCCTCTCACATTACTGCACTTCCTTCCCCTCTCCCTTCTTCCCTGTCCTCCCTCCTGCCCACTTTCCTGCTGGCTCGTTGAGAATGGAAACTGCAGCCTCGCTGCCCTGCACACTTGGACTCTCAGCTTGGAACCGAGGGCAGCAGAAGCCTCTCCACCTCCCTCTCCACCAAGCACATGTCGAGAACCGAGCACTACAGACCCTGGTGCCAATTCCCTCCTCCTCTAATCCTGGTTTTGACTTGTGTCTAGGGGAGGAAAAAGGCTAAGGAAGCATCTGGGTTTGCCCATTCAGAGGGAACCATCACAGGCCAGATGTGGACCTCCCCCGCAGTCCCTGCTCCCCTTTCCTTATCTCAGAAGCTGTACCTGAACCAAGCTCCCCTTTTATCTCCTACCCCTCCAGACAGAGTCCAGAATCATCTCAGGGAACCCTGAACTTAGTCAGCAAGCCCTGGGGAGGGTGTCCTGGTCCTGTCAGTACCTTGGCCGGGACCCACACTCACTTGGCTCATCTCCAAAATAAAGGTGCATCCTACTCTCACTGCCCAACTCACTCCCAGGGCTGTCCGGGGAAGACTGAGTCTAAGGATGTAAACTCACACCATTTCTAAAGCAAGAGATACCATATAGCAAGACATATACCGTATGCCAACAAACCTTCCTCCCTCTCCTTTCTCTGTGTCTCAGTTTCCACATTCATTACAGGATATGCAGTTGGCTGCTCTCCTTTCCCCTCCGTAGGGGCTGCAGTTGTCCCCTGCAGAGAGACCATTAGGTGCCCTATCCCCGGCAGCCACCATTAACTGCCCCAGAGCTTTGCTGTCCCAGCACCCTCCTGCCTGGGAGATGCTCCAGCTGTGCACCCTCTGCTTCAGGGCAAAGAAGAAAAGCAGAGCATCCCCCCGCCCCCCTCCCCCGCCCCATGCCACACCAGCACTGTTAGCAAGTGGCAAAAGCAGGTTTAGAAATTAGCGACACCAGAATTTCAATGATCTGGGCTCTTCCTGTGAAAACCCTCCCCCACCCGGGACAACAGATTACTGAGACTTCGCTGGAGCCAGGCCCTTGCAGAGCACGTAGCAGGTGTTCATCAAATGTGCCAGAGAGAGAACTGAATAAGTCAATATATATTTTTGTGCCACTGGGTTTGGTTGAGCAAAGGACAAATGTCAGAAAAGAAGCCATGGGAAACGGGTAACTCTGGGGGCTTGTGCTTCTGATGTGCCCGAGAAATGCCATCTGAGTCATCCCAACTCAGCCCTGGCAGCCCCTAAAAGACCCCAACCTTCCCCTCACCAGTGGGAGATGGCAGGAGGAGGGCTGAGGGGCTCCAGCCTCCTCACTTGCCGGGGGCTTCCTTTCAGGCTAACCTGCAGGAAGGGGGACATCGGCAAATCGCATGTTCTGTTCCTTCCCCGTCTTCTAGTTACTGATTACCTAAATAAGTGCTCCAGTCCTGAGTGACTCTAACAGTCAGTCCCTAGGCTCCAACAGCCTAATTATACATGTACAACCGCGTGGGGACTTGATGCTAAACAGCTCTCTTCCCCATAAACCATATGTCAAATAACACGACTGCCCCGCCCCCTTTTGCCAGCTGGGGCCGGCGAATGGGGTGCTGGGGCAAACGGAGCCCCTAACAAGGTTTGGGACAGGGACGCTGGGCCGCCCTTCCCAGGTCCAGCTGTCCTGGCTGGGGGACTCACTCAGCTACAAATACATTCACACCGACGCAGAGTCCCACAACACCCACTCCAGACAGACACCCGAAACACACGGATGATACAACAGAGCTACCCAAAACATTCACGTTCACACACACACACACACACACACAATGAACACTCACAGCAAACACACACGCCTAGTCCTCGGTGAGCTTTATGGGCCCAAAGGCAAAGACCGATAACCAGCTGCACACGCCCTCCTGCCACAAACAGTCATCATCTGCGGCTGTGTGTGCCTGCCCAGTGGTCCCCACTGGAAAGCACACAGACCACAGAGGACGCATGCAGCGTGAAGGGGGACAAAGTCAGAGACCTCAGCCTTCTCACAAGCCAATTCCGTTCCTACCAAAAGAGATCAGTGCCTGCAGTGCATGAGTTTGAAGTGGGGCCGGCGCCTGTCTCCAAGGACTGGAGCCGCCTCCCAGGCCGGGGCCTGAAGCTGCAGGCTGGGCAAGACTGAAACAGCAGCCGAGCCTGGGAAGCAGGGAGGGCAGGACCAAGCAGAAGCCCTCGTCCTGCGTGAGGGTGCTGCCGCGGACCCCACTTAGGCCTGGTCTAAGGAGGTCTCCTGGGGCCCCTAAGTGGTGAGGCTGGCAGTGGACACAGTGGTGGGACCCCGTTCCTGGCAGCCTGACCCCCTGGGTCTACCCGGCTGGCACAGTGGGCAGCTAGTGGGCTTGGCACCCCTCCCAGACCCCTCAACTCCAGCCCCAGCCATGGGCCACCATCTGGTATTGAGGGCATTGGCCACAAGGGGGTCTGGAAGGTCCAGACCCACAGCTGGGGCAACTGGAGCTCCAAGTCACCACCCAGGGACGTGGACAGATGAGGCTGAGGCAGTTGATTGCAAAGCAGAGCCCTCTAGAGAGAGGGCTGACCTCTTACAGTCCCAGACACGCTTCCCAGTCCTTTTAGCTCCCCAAAGGGCAGGTGGTGCAACTTGTCCCCAAGGCCCTACCCCATCTTCACTAAACTGGGAGGTCCTCTGGCCACACAGCTATTCAGAGAGAAGAGCGAACTGGAACCCTGGGAGTGATCAGTCTGCTGTCATGACCCTGCTCTCCCAGGCCCAGAAGACGGGTCGTGTCTACTGGAGAAGGGTGGGGCACTGGTGACTTGGGCTGAATCTGCAAGGTGAGGCACAGGCTGGGCACTCGCCCTCAGGGCTGTCCTCGCCTGGAACTGTCAGGCAGCGTAGACCTGGGCTGCCTCCAGCAAACAGTGTACCCAGATTGTGAAAGGAGCCCACTGCCTTCATGGAGCAGGCAGCGATGGGGTCTCTGCTACCAGGGGGATAACCCAGCCTTGAACATGGGAGACCATCTCTGCCCTCCAGCTGGAGCAGATGGAGTCTCAGGCGTGTGACGGCTTGGCCACCCTGGTCAGCTCTGTGGGTTTCTACACACCTTAAGCGACAGGGCCTTCCTGCCTCCATCAGCTGATCAGTCTGGCCCCACAGCTGCCCGGACGCTGTGCTTGTCAAGGTCACCAAATGACCTCCATGCTGCCAAATCCAGCAAGAACCTTTGCCCTCATCTGCACCTCTCAGCACCCTCCCTCCTTCTTGCTGCAGCTCTCCTCTGGGCTTGTGGGAGGCCCGGCTCTCCCAGTTCCACCTGAGCCCTCCTTGCAGGCTTCCCTTCCTAGTGTGACCTCTGAATGACTCAGCCTGGGCCCTCCTCACCTCTGCCCGTGCTGTCCTCCCAAGCTGCCCATCCACTCCCTGGGCTTAATACCATCTCTACACTGACTGTCCCCCATGAATTTCTCCAACCGTGACCTCTCCTTGGAGCTCCAAATGCATATCTGATTTTTCCCCTCAGCTGTCTCCTGAGTATCAAGCTCTCGTGTCCTCCTGAACCTTCCCCTCCCCAGGTAACTCCATCTCCAAAAAATAGGACTAAAACCTACTCATTGCTCAAAGCCCATTTAGGAAAACTAAGCATCTAGATTTCTCCCTCTCTCTCACTTCCCACATCCAGTCCATTAGCCCTTCCCACCGCCCGACCTCAACATCACCTGAGTCCACCCACGTCTCACCATCTTCACCGTCAGTACCCCCAGGTCCAAGCCCCCTCCACTTTTCACCCAGACTCCAGCAACAGCCTCCTAACTGATCTCCCTCCTTCCACTTTTGCTGATCTCCAATCCATTCTCCATGCGGCAGCCAGATGTAAATCTCATCACTTTGCTGATTAAAATCCAAACTCCCTCCCGAGGTCCACAGGCCCAGTATCTTCTGCCTCTCTGCCACCTCCCTCATTCAAGCCACTGCAGCCACAAGGGGCCTCCTGTCTGCTGCTCAAAGGTGCAGGCTCTTCCTGCCTTGGGGCCTTTGCACTTGTCATTTCCTGCGTGCAGACACACTCCTGGCCTTCACGTGGCCATTCCTTCTCAACCTTCAGAGCTCAGCTTAATGTCACCTCCTTCAGGGCTCTTCCCTGGCCCCCATGGAAAGCCATTTCTCCCTCCCCTGGACACCAATATTCTCTAATAGCACCCTGGAAATCATGACCACCAAAACACCATGTTGGTGTCGCTTTGCCAAAGCACCTATCAGAAGCTGCAGCTGTTTGACTGTTTTCTGACTTCCAGTCCGTCTCCCCTTCACTGGAAGGTGAGCTCCAGGAGAGCAGGAATGTGTCTGCCATGTTCACTGCCATATCCTTAGGCCCTAAAGCAGGCACTAATCCACAGTGGGCATTCAGTAAACATCTGCAAAGCCAACGAAGGGTTTCACTCTAGCACTCCCGTGTGTAAGGTGCTCCTGTACAGGAGAGCAAGCGACACAAACTCCTGCTGGAGAAGTTCAGGGAAGGCTTCATGGGGGAGGTAGAGCCCAAGTTGTGTCTCTAAGTGAGGGGATTTGGAAAGGAGGGGGAAAGCCATGGGGTGTGGGGAAAGGAAGAGGCCTGGGCAGTGGAAGAAGTGCAAGCATGAAGCACATGAGGTGGAAATGATCAACTTCACCTGCTCCAGACCACCCATGCTGCTGGCAAATGATCCCTGCCAGGAATGACTTACCAGGACACCATCCCACCAAGTAGCCCGGGAGATGCCTCAAGCACCCATGTGTGCACCTCCAGCTGAGAGGAGGCTGCCCACTTCCCTCCCTACGTAGATGCAGTGGGTCTGCCAACCTCCCCCGTTTCCCTACCAGCCACTCGGACCCCTGCTCTACCTCAGGAGGAAATGAAGCTGCCTGGGAACAAGCAGCATCCCACATTCGATCTTTGGGATTCAACTGATTTAATGAGTTTCCCTTTACCAGGACCAAGGCCAGCCTACAAAGTGCGTTTGTGTGAACAAGAAAAAGGCATCCTCTGTGTGGACCAATTAGAAAATGGTGGGTGCCTCTTCCTCTGGACAGATGCTGCCCCTCACTTGAATAATGAGTTTCCAGATTCCAGCCCTCACTCATCACCTGCGCTGGGGGCCCCATGCACATCCTCCATGGGCCCTACTCATTGCCCTGCCCCCCCACCACAACCACCTCTTTGCAGCCCAAGACAGACAGAAACCTGCACATGCTCCCCCAAAGCTCCCTGCCCTTGAAGGTCCATCCAGCCACAGAGTTCAGGCCACCCCCAGGGTCCCTTGGGAGTCTGCTCAGAGTGATCGGGGTGACAGTCCTCATGGGGCAGAGGCTGTGACCGGCCCGCCCTTCCCCATCCCTCACAACAGCTGATGTCCAATTCCCAGAAGGGACCATCTGGGCTTGGGTACATCCACGCCCCGCCGCACACATGCACACATTGAGTGCGGAGAACTAGAGATTATCGGTGGGCGGGAAGGCCCTGCCACAGTGTTTGCCCGCCAGTGATATTGGATTTTAGACATGTGTGCCTGTTTGCTCTCCCTGCTGGAGCCTTGCTGGCTGCCCCGTAGCCAGGCAACACTATCTGGCCTGGGGGATCCGGAGGGGGGCTTTGCATGCCAGGCAAGTCACCTGGGGAGGGTTATCTGAGCACACTAGCCCGAGCATAATGAAGTGCCTCCCTCCCCTCTGCCACCTCCCCACCCTCCCCGGGTGGCCCCAGACCCACACACTGCCCACCACAGACCTGGGGTCCACTCTGTGGGGAAGAAGCAGAGGGTGGTCCTGGTCCTTGGAACAGAAGTGATGTCGTTATTAGAACAGGATAGAAGCAGATCTAGGAATTAAGTGTCGTTATCAACCTGACGGGCAGCTTGGCCGTTTCCCTGCTGGCCAAACTGAGAGCCGGCAGGCTGAAACCGCAGCAAGAAAGATTCAGGTGAGATGGGAGGAAGATGAGAATGTGTGACTGGAAGCAGACAATGGCACCTTCTTTCAAGAAAAGATTGGACAAGTCCAAATCGAAGCTGGGCAAAGCTTGTGTATGTCTTTTTCTTCCCCCTCAAGGAGGGGTTACCTTTCTCCCTGCGTAGGGGATCAGCAAGTTGCTGACTGAAGATAACAAAATCCAGCTCATATCTCAGCTCTAGACTGACAACCAGAGTGTTGTGTGGCCTTCCTTTCTCTGTGGAAAAGCTTAGGGATGTACGACATACCTACCCTTCAAATCCCATGGTTGTGAGATCAGGGTGAGGACATGTAATATACGATCAATCACCGGCTCACGAAGCAACAAAATCAGGCAGGTGGAGAATCAGTCACAGAACCATGGAATCCCACAGAAAGACCTACCATGTGGTGGCCATCTAGCGTTTCCTATAGAAAGCAGCCAAAGATCCCCATTTTACAGACGAAGAACCCAGCTCTGGACAAAACCCAGCCTCTCCATGTGACAGGCTGAGTGATGCTCACACACATACAAAGGTGCCCGCATCCTAATCCCCACGACCTGTGAACCTGTGAGCTTACACTGCAAGGGGGAACTAAGGTTGCCAGTCAGTTGACCCTGAGATGGGAAGAGTAGCTTGTTTTCCCCAGGCCGGCCCAAATTGGAAGTGTCCTTATAATTATTAACAGGAGGTAGAAGAGGGAGAGCCAGAGCGGTGGCAGCGTGAAAAGGACTTGCCCCAGCGTTGCTGGCTGTGAAGACGGAGGAATGGGGCCAGAAGCCAGGAATACAGGTGGCCTCCAGAAGGTGGAAAAGGCGAGAGAACAGACTCTCCCTTAGAGCCTGCAGAGGAAATGCAGCCCTGCCAGCGCCTTGATTTTAGCCCAGAGAGACCCTTTTCAGACTTCTGACCTCCAGAACTATGAGACGATAAATTTGTGCTGTCTAAAGCTCTAAGTTTGTGGTCGTTTGTTACAGCAGCCATAAAAACTAATAGAGACCTCCTGACAGCTACAAATCCAATCTGGCTTTGCGGGGAGGGAGGAACTGTGATGCTCTGGCTCCGTGCCTCTGAATCGGTGGCCTGGCCCCACTCCTCAAAACTGAAATGCTCTGTGATATCTATTCACAGTCTGGGGTGAGCTTTATTTTGATAACTGCCCTGAAGCTCTGAGCTGCTCCTCAGGAAACCAAGCATCTGCCGGGCCCAGGACTCAAGCAGCAAAGAGAAAGGCTGCCCCGATGGCTTGTAGAGGACCACACCATGCAAACGGGGCTTGGGGCACTGCCCGTGGGGTTGGGACTGTCCACACTAAGTCAAGCTGGACCGATGGCCTGGGAGGCCTGGGCTTCCTGGCTCCCACGTCCGCTGACAGCACTAACCTCAGATACCCCTGGGCTCTGAATGCCGAGCTCAGCCTTGCTCTCCTGCTGACAAGGTTCCTAATCCTGGCCCAGCCCTAACACTTACTAGGCCCTTCCCAGGCTTTGCAGACCCACCTTCCTGCTCCCCAGATCTGACCGTGGTACCTGACCTGCTTTCCGCTTTACTATTCTGGTGTTTGAGAGACCCTCAGACCCTCCTCCCCTCTCCCCCACCCATTTCCTCTTTCCTAAATTCCTCTTCTTTTCCTCCTCTACAGCAGGGATGCCACCCTGCCATCCACCCCACACTTCTAGCTTCCCATCTAGAGCCAATCAGCCTCCTATTAACAGCTGACACTTCAGAAACTTCTCAGTCCTGCTGCCAAATCAAATCAGCTCAGCCTGTGTCCTCTGCTAATAAACCCAATTCACTCCCAAGATGGGCTCTGCTCGATTTCCACATGTACCTGAGCCTGGGCTCTGGAACTCTCTTGCCACATAGCGGGAGGTGCAGACCCTGCTAACCCAGCCCTTGTTCTGAGAGCAGCACTTCCTTTAAAAAAAAAAAAAAACAGGCTCTCCAAGTTCACGGGCTGTACCATCTTTCCTCCAAATTCTCCTGGTTCTCATATACAAAGCAGGGAGCCAAACACTACGTATAAAGTTGAAATAATTTATTTTTTAAAAAATTAATATCTCTATCCCAAAGGTTTGGTTCTTTTTATAATAATCATTTTCCTTGTCTTTAGAGAACTCTTACAGAAATTAATCTCCCTTACAGGGAGGAAACATTTCTCTAAACTTCAGCAACTTCTGAGCGACTTGCTCTTTTTTCTTCATTGGCTAAATGCAAGGAAAATTGAATTTAACTCTTTTTATTACAAAGGAGAACAAACAGTGCGATCTCATTTATGTATGCCTGTCTTTGTGTATGATGCCAAGATGTCTGGACACTTAGCAAATGGTAAGAACGGATATTTCTGGATGCTAGGATTATTATTGGGGCATTATTCATTTTTTTAACTTCTTTGTACTTTAGAATTGCTTAAACTTTTAATAATAAGCATATATCACTTCATAAAAATGGTTTTTTTGGGGTGTTTTTTTGCTGGTTACTTGCCAAAAAAGTCTTACAATACTGAGCTTTTTTTAATTCATCACCACATTCTTAAGGCTGGATCGATCAATAAGGATTCATCAGTCACCTACTGTGAGTATTTATTAAGCACCGACTACTAAGTGTGTATGAAGTACCTACTGTGGACCCCTTGTACACCAGGTCCCACGGCAGCAAGGACGGGAAGGTCGTGCTCCACTCCGCCTTCGTGAGCTGGAGCTGCAACGAGCCAGTTTCTCCTGGCCCTGCAACACCCTGTCCCAACACAAGCACCCTGGCAGTCACACCTGAATGACATCCAGCTACACAAAGGGGAGCAGGTGCTGGCAGAGCTCTGGGCCTCACCAAGCTCCCACCAGGAGCTCTTGGGAGAGGACAGCCCAAACCCTGGAGTAGTGGTCCCGCAAAAGATATGTGCATGTCCAGGAACCTGCAACATGCAACCGTATTTGGAAAAAAAAGTATCTTTGCAGATTCTATGGCTTGAATGGATGTGTCCCTCCCAAATTCATACGTTGGAACTTAAACCCCAAGGTGATGGCATTTGAAGGGAGCAGCCTTTGGGAGGGGATTAGGCCATGAGCTCCATGCTTGTGAATGGGATTAATGTCCTCATAAAAGGGCTGGAGGGAACCAGCTAGGCCCTTTTGCCCTTACACCTCCCACCACGTGGGGACACAGCAAGAAGGCGCCACCTCAGAGACAGAGAACGAGCCGTCACCACATGCCAAAGCTGTCAGCGCCCCGATCTTGGGTTTCCCAGCCTTCAGAACCGTGAGAAATAAATTTCTGTTGTTTATAAATTACCCAGTCCCTAGACTTATTTTGACACGGCAGCACAAACGGACTGAGATAACAGATTTTTATAATAATTAAGATAAGGATCTTGAGATGAAATCATCCAGAATTACCCAGGTGGTCTCTATATCTGATGACAAGTGTCATTCTAAGAGGCACACAGAGTAGAGACCCCCAGGGAGAAGAGAAGGCCACGTGAGGATGGAGGCAGAAAACAGAGTCAGGCAGCCCCCACGTCAAGGACTGCCTGGAGCCCCCAGACGCTGGAGGAGGGGAGCAGAGATTCCTCCCCAGAGTCTTCGGTGGGAGTGCAGCCCTGCTGACACCTTCATCTCAGATTTCTGGACTCCAAAACCGTGAGAGAATAAATTCCTTCTGTTTGAACCCACCAACTTTGTGGTCATTTGTTACAGCAGCCCTGGAAAACGCAGACACATCTCCACCCTCAGCCAAGAGCAGGGCGTCTGCTAGGGACCTGGGGTACACACAGGAGGTACCTACTGAGGCTCAGAGCTGCCCACGTGACATCCCGTCAGGAACACACGCAGAACCCACCCTTCACTGGCCCCTGAAGCCCCAGGCACACCAGGCCTGAGTGTCAGGTAAGTGACACTCACACATGGGGGTGGAGGTGGGGCACAGAACCTGGCAGCACCCCACTGCCAAGCTGGTCTCAGGGAAGAAGCATCTAGGGCAGCCGAGAGAGAAGAGTGGGACTATCAGTGAAACCACCCTATAAGCATTTGGCTTATTGACCTTGACAACAACCACTAGTGTCCGTTAAGTACCCCTATGTGACACTGGCATGGTGCCCGGTGCTTTATGAAGCCCCTGCCCAACCGCTTCCTCCTTTAATCCTCACAGCAACCCTGTGGGGTGAGCTCAGTTCTACAAATGAAGAAACTGAGGTTCACAGATTAGAAGAACTGCACAATGTCACACAGTTGGTTACTAAATCTCAGGACAAGGGCCAGGGCTCTGTCCCCAGACCCAGCACAATCCATTGGGGTAGCCAGGACCTGGAACAAGCAGGGATGTCGTGGAACCAGGTGCTAAGTTCTAGGCTGGTTCGGCTGGCCAGGTCTCCAAGTGCAAGGGCATGACTGAGGCTAGGGCCCCTGGGAGCATCCTGGGGAGACCCCATGAATACAAATGAGGTGGGGCAGAGCCCAGCCTTGACCAACAGGCAGAGAGCAGGGAAAAGCGCTGTAAGAAAAAGAGAGAGGCCTGGCAAGTGAGCACCTTCACCGGCCAGCCCAGACCCCCACAGACAATGGGACACTGAGGTTGAAAGGACAGCTGTACCCGGCGTGGCCTCCCCTGGTTTACGCCCTGCCCCCGCTGCCTTCCAATGTTCCCCACAAGGTCAACATCTGCCCCAGAAATACAGGCTCATTTTAATACGAGCTGCAGGCAAAAGGAATTAGGAAGGAAACCTCTGACAGGGACAAAGAGATCATAAAATGCATTTCAAGGCCAACCTCAGGACTCTCCATAGCCCTGAATTACCCACATCTCTACTCAGTCCAATCCCAAAAACTTTATGAGGATGCTGGACTTGCAGCTCCTTCCTGTCACCATGGGGACCAGCTGTGACCCCTGTTTAGGTCAGGGCAGCCAATCCAGGAGGATGCCCTCCTCCAGGTCGGTTTCAGTCCGTTGGACGGGATCCTTGTTTTGGCCCTTTTCCCATCCCCTCACTGTCACCCACACATATCAGGCAGGTTCCGATACACAGACTCTCACAGGGCCACTCACACGAAATGCAATTTCAATTCTTGTTCATCCCACCCAGACAGGCCCCTCAGCTGTGGGCACCTGGCAGGGCAGAAATAAGGAGTCCTGAGGATAAACTACATTAACAACAGAAAAACTGGGGTGCTTCCTTCCAGACTTCCTCTCTAAGCATTGCTATTCTCTGCATATTGCATAAACGAACTATTTTTAGAGGAATAATAATGACGAATATTTATGGAGCACACGCTATATACTTCGGTTCTAAGTGATAAGTGTATATTATCTCAATTAGTCCTCATTACACCACATGAGGCAGGTACACTGATTACCCCTATGCTACAAATGAGGAAACTGAGGCACAGAGAAGTTACACAGTTATAGACGTGGGGAAGCCTTAAACCCAGGCAGACCGGCTCTGGAAATCGTGTTCTTAACTACTACTCTACACTGCTTCCACTTTGTGAGAAAGAACCTCAGAGGGATCTGGGACCACCAAGTCAAAGAAACTGGACTAGCCTCCATGGCAGGGGAGATCACATGGCCAGTTCAGAGGAAAGGGGGATGGAGTGGAGAATCACTGGAGAGGGGAAGAAGGTTCCCAGAGAGAGCTTTCTGGGAGCCCCGCTAGCTTGTTCCTCCCACACAGAGAAGGAACAAGGCCCAGCTGGCCTAGATGCCCAGGCCAAGGCCTGTGGCTTGGGCGCCCCTCTGGGCCCTCCAGCTCGGAAGGGCAGGGGCCCAAAGACACACGGGAGCAGGCAAGGGACTTGCATGAGCTGGCAGCTCTGGGTTCCCTAGAGAGAAGCCAAGACTGTTTCTCAAGGGCAAGACCTCATCCACATCATCATCACCATCATCACAGCCAATCACTGGGCACCTACTATGTGTCGGGCACCCCATTAGCTATTAATACTTCTCAGATTACCTTGTTACTGCTCACATCCACCAGTCCCTGTCCCTATTAGATGGGTTAAGAGATTAGAGGTCGGGGGATTAAGGGACTTGCTCAAATGATTCACGCAAAGCAGTGTGGACTAGTGGATAAAGACAGCACAGGCTTAGAGCCGCAGAGACAGACCTGAGTCCAAATCCTGGCTCTGCCACTCACTCACTATGGGACCGTGAGCAAATAACTCAACCTCTTGTGACAACTTCAATCAGAGATGCCAGAAGTAATTTATCTCAAGCGACAACTCCAAATGACTGTCAGTGGCTGCCTGCAGTGCTTTGTTGGACAGGATTCTGAGACCACATCTAAGCTCTCGGGGAAAGAGTGCCACGATCAATCGCTAATATCTGCCACTGGGGCAGAAGGGCGGTGTGATGACACAGATGTCACATATTTTCCATCCCTAATCTAGAGAAACACCATGCTGGTAGAGATGCCACACAAATAACACAAATAGGTGGGAGCAGGTAGACAGCCAGTGGATTTTTTACTAAGGACCCAAAGCAATTCGATGGTGAAAAGAAAGTCTTTTCAACAAATAGTACTGAAACAACTGGATATCTGTATGGGGACAAATGGACCTAGACCCCTACATCATGCCATACACTGTTAAATTAAATTGAGACGGATCATAGACCTACAGCTAAAACTATAAAGCTTCTAAAAGAAAAGATGGAAGAAAATCTTTTTGAGCTGGGGTCAGCAAAGATCTTAGTATACACAAAGCTGTAGACATAAAAGGGAAAAAAATCCACAAATTAGACTTTGTCAAAATGAAAACTTCTGCTCATCAAAGGCACTGTCAAGAAATGAACTTCTATCCAGAATATGTAAAGAATGCCTACAAGAAGACAACCCAACTTTGAAGGCAGAGGATGGATACAGAGAATAATAAGAATACTCAATAAGCATATGAAAAAGTGTTCAATATCATTAGTCATCAGAAAACCGCAGATTAAAACCACAATGAGATACCATTCAAGTGGGTAAAACTGAAAAGACTGACAATGACAAATATTGATGAGGATGAAGAGCAGCCAGATCGCTAATGACATTGCTGGTGGGAATGTAAATTGGCACAACCGTTTGGCAAACAGTGTGGCAGTTTCATAAAATTTAAACAGTCACATACTAATTTGGCCCAGCAATTCCACTCCTAGACATTTACCTAAGAGAAATGAAAACAAATGTCCAAACAAACAACCAAAAAAACTTATAACAGAATATTCATAGCATTTGACTATTGATTATAGTCAAAACCTGGAAACAGCCCAAATGCCTCTCAACAGGAGAAGACACAAATTGTGGTGTGTTCATGCAATAGACTATCGTTACTCAGCAAGAAAAAGGAGCACAGTACTGATGCATCCAGCAGCATGGGTAAATTGCACTGAGCTGGACACATACAAGTATATACTACACGATTCTGTTTCAATTAAGTTCTAGAACCAGCAAAACTAATTTAGAGTAAAAAAAAAAAAACAGAATGCTGGTTGCTTCTGTAGGAGGTGGTTGGGACTGACTAGGTAGGGGCACAGGGAAATTTCGGGGAGGGGGAGGGTAGAAATGTCCTCTATCTTGATCAGGGTATGAGTGGCATGGGTATATCCATTAGTAGACGTATACGGTTAAGATCTGTGCATTTCCATGACTGGAAATTTTCTAAAATCCGGTGACACCTAGAGTTATTTCCAAGAAGTATAAGCTAGTTGGCCTTGGCCAGGCGCGGTGGCTCACGCCTGTAATCCTAGCACTCTGGGAGGCTGAGGAGGGAGGATTGTTTGAGCTCAGGAGTTCGAGACCAGCCTGAGCAAGAGACCCCGTCTCTACTAAAAATAGAAAGAAATTATATGGACAGCTAAAAATATATATAGAAAAATGAGCCAGGCATGGTGACTCATGCCTGTAGTCCCAGCTACTCGGGAGGCTGAGGCAGGAGGATTGCTTAAGCCCAGGAGTCTGAGGTTGCTGTGAGCTAGGCTGATGCCACAGCACTCTAGCCAGGGCAACAGAGTGAGACTCTGTCTCAAAAAATAATAATAATAATAATAAGCTAGTTGGCCTTAAAACATGACCAAAATCTGGGAAAATATACACATGTGCAGGTGTGCACACATGAGGAGGTGGACTTCTGCAGGCAGGTGCACATGCAGACAGCTCCACATTCTTACAGCCTCCGGGAAGCATCCCCACCCTCGGCAGCCAAATAAGTCCTTCCTCAGGTCTGCCTTATCAGACATGCACTGCCCTGGGGCTGCCCTGGATGGAGTCAAAGCGCTGCTGGGAAGTGGCACCTGAGAAGACAACGTGTGTCTCAGCCACATCTGGACCAGGCAGCATGAGTGGTGTTTGTGTAGAGACCAAAGATGGCTCCCCAGGACCCACAGAGCCTCAACAAGAGCACTGCTGAACCTCCCTCCAGCGGAGGTAATGGGGCAATGAATACCTGTCCTCTCCTGTCCCCCTACAGGGCTTTCTGCAAGAGAGGAAACCAAACCTCCCTGCTGATGTCCTCGGGCCCAAGAAAGGCTCCAACATCCTTCCCACAGAAGACTCCTCCCTCCTCCACACAAAATTGGTAGATCTGAGGGGGCCTGACACCCCCTCACTCAACCCTGACAGAGCGGCAGTCTCCTCGTCCAGCACGGACAGAAGAGAGGGGACAGGAACCAGGAGCAAACAGAAGAGATGAAACCAGGCCTGGGGCAGTGCTGCGAGCTGGAGCAGGGGCCAGGAGGAGCCCAGCCCAGGTCTGCTCAGAGGAATGGAGAGGGAGAGAGGAGAAGGCTCCCCAGTCTCCACTCTCTTTCCTGGCACAGGAAGCTTGCACACCTGCCTCACCTACCTCGGAAGGCTTCAGGGGCATTTGCCGGTCTGGAAGAGCAACACACTAAAGGAGTGATGGAGGGCCACGACTTTCTGCGCAGCCGTACAGTGTGAACCCAAGCCTCCATTATCCCCTTCTGGAAAGAGGGTCTGAGAGGGGGCTGCCTTCAGACTCACAGAAAGAGGGGTGCTAGCACAGGGCCTGGTGGGACTCCAGGGACGAGGCTGATAGTTCCGATCAAGGTCAGACCAAGTCCTAGCAGAGTCAACTTCAACGAAATGCCCTGTGCACTTACTGTGAGCTTCAGGAGAATCTGAGGGTCAACCCCAACCCCTTCACTTCAGGAAGCCTGGAAAGCTCGTTGTCTGTGGTCCCGGGGGTCAACCCAAGCCCCACGCTTCCGACTCCCCAACCCCGGCTCCCCACCCGGCCTTCCCCACTCCTCTCCACGCCACTGAGAAGCCACATTGCACATCTGAGCCTTGTCACATGCAGAGCCGTATGGTTTCTTCTGCTCAGTCAAGGCCCCCTGTAGACAGCAGGCTCTTTGAGGGTGGAGGACTGCAGCTTCGATGTGACCCCATGGGACCTAGCACAATTCTGGACACACAGTCGGCCTTCCCTAAATGCCTGTTGATCCATTTGGGCATGAAAACCAGATGCATGAAAAACGTGGGCCTGGAGACGATCCCCAGCATTCCCACAGAGGCAGCCCCAAGTCCCTCTCCCAGCCACCCAGCGCCACCCAGCTGGAGCTCTGGCTGGGAACTGGGCTCTCATTCAGCCCATCTGCTCAGCATCTCTTTGGTTGCTTTTTTATCAACTTCATATTAGAAAAAAAAAAATCCCCTTGAAAAACACAAACAGCAAGGGGGTGGGGGAGGGTGTAGAGGACCAGTGGCAGCAGGCGTTGGGGTGGGGGGACCCTCGGGGGAGGCCAGCTAGCGCTCCAACAGTCCCTGCACTCGCAGCAGGAGAAGCGACGGAGGGGGCTGTCCCTGTGTGTGGGGGGGTGAGATGAGATGAGTATTTCACCAGAAATAGTTTGGGTTTGAGAATTTAACTTACTCTGTTCTCTACTGACTGCGGGAGGAACACGACTATCTTCAGTGGAGCCTTGGGCGAGCCATTGCCCACCTCTGGGCTTCCGGTTTATCCATAAAGGAAATGGATTGTCCCTCCCTGAACTTCTGTGACCCCCAAGCTAATCTAATCAACCCAAGGGCATCCCTGCAGCCCCGTCCCTGAGCTTGCCTTGCCAAGGGAACTGGGTGAGGCCCTCTCCCGCCCCAATGTTCAGGGAGTAAAGAACCGATCCTTGAACCCCCAGGGCCAGGACCCTCAGAGAGAGTCCAGCTTCCACCCCAGGGCGTCTCAGGTCTCAGAGTGCACTGACAACCTGGGAGGCGGGAGGTGTCACCCACACAGAGGCCTGTCCCACCCTCGGAGACGGGCATGGCCGGCAGGAGCCCAGGTCTGCTGGGATGTCAGATTCAGGCAAAGCCAGAGGCGTGGAGAATCAGGACCCGAACAAGCTCCTCCAACCTGGATGTCCCGTACAGTCAGCAACCATAAACATCCCCCACGCACCCACCCCAAGCCGGGCCTGGGGACCCAAAGAACAGGACGCGGTCTCTGCACTCAAGGGACTCGATGTCGGGGAAGAGTCGGACAACCAGCAGTGCGGAGCTGCGATTTTATATATTTTTTATAAGTGCCGTCACAAAAGAGACACTTCCTCTGCGGTGAGCAGGTTGGTGCAAGGTAAGGATTGTGGTTTTCAAATCCCTTATGGGCAGTTAGCGTTGCACAAAGGGAAAAAAATGTCCTAGCCACAGACAGACTCCTAATTGTGGCCACAGGCTGTCTGAGCCACAGAATAAACCCAAATGACAGTCACAAAGACACTCCTTAGTCCAGGTACAATACACACACAGTCCCCCAGCACCAACCACAGAAGGGTACCAACCCAGTCTGAGTCCCCAGGACAAGCCCTCATATCTTCTCAGTTCCCAGCTCTGCCCCTGCCCTTGGGGTAAAGGCAAGTCACAGGCTGGGAAATCCCGAAGCTGAGCTCAAAATGGACAGTGCATTGGTGGGGTGCGGCAGCGGGGATGTCTTCTGACTGTAGGTCTCTGAGGTTTCCCTGAAGTTTGTTGCTCTGCCCTGGGCTTGCCTGAAGCCCCCTCCCTGACAGCCTGTGATGCCAGAGCAGGGGCAGGGACCCAGTGGATGTTCACAAAGCATTTTTCTTTCCTTTTCTTTCTTTCTTTCTTTTTTTTTTTTTTTTTGAAAGAGGGTCTCACTCTGTCACCCTGTCTAGAGCGCACAGCGCAGTGGCATCATCATAGCTCACTGCAGCCTCAAACTTCTGGGCTCAAGCAATCTTCCTACCTCAGCCTCCCAAGTAGCCAGGGCTACAGGTGCACGCCACCACGCCCAGCTAATTTTTTCTAATTTTGGTAGAGACAGGGTTTCAATCTTGCTCAGGCTGGTCTCGAACTCCTGGCCTCAAGCAATCCTCCCACCTTGGCTTCTCAGAGTACTAGCACTACAGGTGTGAGCCACCGCACCCAGCCCACAAAGCATTTTTCGAATGAAAATGTTCACCAGTCATCCCTTGTTGCGGTCGGGATTTCACCACCCGCTCTCTCTCCCGCATCTCCTTGGACCCTCCAGGCTCCCTTCTTTCAACATTTCCACACACTCAAGTCTCCCCATCTCAGGAGTAACGCCTACACCCTCTGACTCTCACCACCTCCACCCAGTCCTCAACACACTGCCATCCACTGTCCCCAGGACTGGTCTGAGCTGCACCCCCAGCACCTGCCAGGCTCTGAGCCCAGCAGCTGCTGTACACGCCACGTACTTGGCCTCTCCGCAGCAGGGGGCCCAGCTGCCCATCCCTCAGATGTGAAATGCTGCTCCCCCCGCCTGTCTCAGCCTAGCCTCCTCCACAGAGCCTTTACCTGGGGGACCCCCCTCATGGTGCCACCCAAGAACCTCCCCTCTTCTCACTCCACTCCCTCCCTGGAGAGCTCACCCATTCCAAAGCTTCACTTCCCTTCTCTGTGACAATGACTCCCAGACTTTTACCTCCAGCCCAGACCTTCCTTCTGCACCTGGTCCCAGATACTCAGCTGCTCACTGACAGCCCCATTCATGCCCCAGGCACATCCAACTCAGGGCTTAGAATTTAACCCTCATCCTACCTCCCAGGACTACCTCTTATTTCAGAGAATGGCAGCCCCAGGTATCCACTTGCTCCAAACCTGGGGCGGGGTGGGGGGGGGTATTCTTGCCTTCTCCTTTGGCCCTGGGAAATAAAATAAAATCTTAAGCCCCCCAGCTGACTAAATGGACCCCTACTGGGCTAAGGGGACCCCAGAAATACCCTAAAGTTGAGTTGCTGGCCAGGAGATGGGAGGTCAGACATTCCTCATCATGCCCCCCTCCCTTCTTGGAGCTATCCTTGGTAACTCAGGCCTAAGGCTATGCAAGATAAACCTGCAGGTCCTCAATTTACACAACAAATCACTTGAGTCCAAGTATTAGGCCTGTGGCTTATCTCTGATTAACAGACTTCTTTATCTTAACTTAAAACATTCCTAGCCTTTAGACAAAGCTTCATTTCTTTAGCAAATTACAAATCAGAGTCTTTAAACCACCTATAACCTGTAGGTACCCCCACTTTGAGATGTCCCACCTTTTAGGGCCAAACCAACGCACACCTTCCATGTATTGATTTGCAACTTTACAAGTAATTCCTTTCTCCCTGAAAGGTCTAAAACCACCCTGTAACCCAACCACAGAGAGTCCATGTACTCAAGTGTTCTTGGGTGTGGCTCTGGGCCATGGTCCTCAAACTTGGCTCAGAATAAACCTCTTTAAATTATTTTACAGAGTTTGGCTTCTTTCCTGCACCCCAAATCCTCACATCTTCATCAATTTGCTACTTGGGGAAATTGAGCTCCGACCACTTCTGAACAACCCCACCAGCCCCTCTGTCCTCTCCCCTGGACTCCTGCAGGGGCCCCACCTCATCCACTTTCCACTTTCCTTCCCATGCATTCTCCACACAGCAGCCAGGTGATTTTTCCAAAGTGCCATCATCTTAATCCTCTGGCTAAAATCTTCAATGTCGTAAGTGCCCTAATTAGGATAAACTCCAAAATCTTTAGCAAAACTTCCAAGTGTCTGTTTGATCGGGTCCCCGCCTACAAGCCCAGCCTCTTCAACCCTAACTTTGGAGGCACCAGCCATTCTGGTCTTCTTCCAGCTCCTCTTGGTGCAACCTTCTGTCTTGGTGGCCTCAGGGCATTTACACCTCCTACAGCAGTGCTTCTCAAGCTGGAATGTGCATACAAATCGTTTGGAAATGTTGATACAATACAGATTCTGACTCAGTGGTTTGGGATGGAGTGTGAGATTCTGCATGTCTAAGGAGCTCCCAAATGGTGCAGGTGAGGCTGCTCCCTTGGCCTCACTTTGCATAGCAAAGATCTAGAACACTCTATTCCACTCTGATGTCAACATTTCCTAACTAACTCCTATCCAACTCTAATGGCTCAGCTTAAATATCCTCTCCTCAAAGAAGCCTTACCTGACCCTCTCCAAGACAGGTTAGGGTCCCCCACCCCCTAACCCCACACTCTCCCTGAGCTATGCTATGAGTCTCCTTTAAAACATTCATCACATCTAACTGTCCATCCCTCATTCTTTTTTTCCTAAAGAGCTGAGTTATTTATTTAATTGCATTAAAAATCTAATACAGATGTGACTTAACTTTTTTTTAATCTGTCTGCATTTCCCTTTGGGTTTTCTTTTATCTCAGAATATTATGAGGGTACAGCTGTTTCGGTTACATGGATTGCTTTTGCACTGCTTGAGTCAAAGGTGTAAGTGTGCCCATCATCCAGATAATGTACACTGTACCCATTAGGTATGATTTCATCCATCCCCTCCCCCTTCCTCCCACCTGCATGATTTCCATTGAGTTTTACTTCCATCTGTGCACATGAGTGTTGATTGGTTAGTTCCAATTTAATAGTGAGTACCTATGGTGTTTGTTTTTCTATTCTTTAGATATTTCACTTATAATGGTCTCCAGTTCCATCAAAATTGTTGCAAAAGGTATTAACTCATTTTTCATGGCTGAGGAGTACTCCATGGTATACATATACCACATTTTATTAATCCACTCATGAACTGATGGGCACTTGGGTTGATTCCACATCTTTGCAATTGTGAATTGTGCTGTGATAAACATTCTAGCACAGGTATCTTTTTGATCAAATGACTTTTTTCCCTTTGGGTAAATACCCTGTAGTGGGATTGCTGGATCAAATGGTAGGTCTACCTTTAGTTCTTTGAAGACTCTCCATATTATTTTCCATAGAGGTTGCACTAGTTTGCAATCCCACCAACAGTGTAAAAGTATTCCTATCTCTCCGCATCCACACCAGCATCTATTGTTTTGGGACTTTTTGATAAAAGCAATTCTCACTGGGGTTAGGTGATATCTCATTGTGGTTTTGATTTTCATTTCTCTGATGATTAGTGATGTTGAGCATTTTTTCATGTTTTAGGCCAATAGTCTATCTTCTTTTGAAAAGTTTCTATTCATGTATTTTGCTCACTTTTTAAAGGGGTTGTTTGATTTTTTTTCTTGCTGAGTTGATTGAGTTCTTTGTAGATTCTGCTTATTAGCCCTTTACTGGATGTGTAGCATTCAAATATTTTCTCCCATTCTGTAGGTTTCCATTAACTCTATGGATTGTTTCCTTGGCTGTGCAGAAGCTTTTTAATTTAATCAAGTCCCATTTATTTATTTTTGTTGTTGCTGTGATTGCCTTTGGGATGTTCTTCATAAATTCTTTAGCTAGGCCAGTATGTAGAAGAGTTTTGCCAACATTTGCTTCTAGAATTTTTATGGTTTCGTGTCTCAGATTTAAGTCTGTGATCCATCTTGAATTAATTTTTGTGAGTGGTGAGAGATATGGATCCTGTTTCAATCTTCTACATGTGGCTAACCAATTTTTCCAGCACCATTTATTGAATAGGGACTCTTTTTCCCAGTGTATATTGCTGTCTACTTTATCAAAGATCAGATGGAACTATGTGAATGGTTTTATATCTGGGTTCTCTGTTCTGTTCCATTGGTCTATGTCTCTATTTTTGTGCCAGTATCATGCTGTTTGGGTTACTCTAGTCTTGTACTATAGCTTAAAGTCTGGTAAAGTGATGCCTCCAGATTTCTTCCTTTTGCTTAAGGTTGCTTTGGCTATTCAGGCTCTTTTCTGGTTCCAAACAAAGTGTAGAATTATTTTTTCTAATCTGCGAAAAATGACATTGGTATTTTCATGGGGATTGCATTAAATGTGAAATCACTTTGGGTAGAATGGACATTTTAACAATGTTGATTCATGAGCATGATATGTGTTTCCATTTGTTTACATCATCTGCAGTGATTCACAGTTCTCTTTATAGAGAACTTTTACCTCCCTGGTTAAATATATTCCTAGGTATTTTATTTTCTTTGTAGCTATTATGAAAGGTATTGAGTCTTTGATTTAATTCTCAGCTTGACTGTTGTTGGCATATAGGAATGCTACTGATTTGTGTACATTGATTTTGTAACCTGAGACTTTCCTGAATTTATTTATCAATTCCAGGAGTCTCTTGGCAGAATTTTGGGGGTTTCCTAGATATAAGATCATATCATCAGCAAAGAACAATAGTTTGACCTTCTCTTTCCCCATTTGAATATCTTTGATTTCATTCTCTTGCCTCATTGCTCTGGCTAGGATTTCCAGCACTATGTTGAATAAAAGCGGTGACAGTAGGCACCCTTGTCTTGTTCCAGTTCTGAGCGGGAATGCTTTCAACTTTTCCCCATTCAGTGTGACGTTGGCTGTAGGCTTGTCAGAGATGGCTTTCATCACTTTGAGGTATGTTCCATCTAAGCCTACTGTGTTAAGGGTTTTTATCATGGAAGGGTGCTGAATTTTGTCAAATGCTTTTTCTACATCTGTTGAGATGATCATATGCTTTTTGTTTTTGCTTATGTTTATGTGGTGAATCAAGTTTATGAATTTATGCATGTTGAACCATTCTTGCATCCCTGGGATAAAGCTCACTTGGTCGTGGTGGATTTTATTTTGATGTGCTGCTAAATTTGGTTTGCTAGAATTTTATCAAGGATTTTTGCATCTATATTCATGAGGGATATTGGCCTGTAGTTTTCTTTTTTTGTTGTGTCCTTTCTGGGTTTGGTATCAAGGTGATACTGGCTTCACAGAATGAGTTGGGGAGGATTCCTTCCTTCTCAATTTTATGAAATAATTTCTGCAGTATGGGTACCAATTTTCTTTGTAGGTCCGATAAAATTTGGCTGTGAAACCATCTGGTCCGGTACTTTTTATTTGTTGGAAGATTTTTTTATTGCTGCTTCAATGTCATTGCTCATAATTGGTCTGTTCAAGGGTTGTATTTCTTCCTGAATGAGTCTTGGGTGATTGTGTGTTTCCAGGAATTTGTCCATTTCCTCAACCTTCTAGAGTTTATGTCCATAGAGATTTTTATATAATAGTATTTAGAATGATATTTTGTATTTCTGTGATATCAGCTGTAATATCTCCTTTTTCATTTCTGATTGAGCTTATTTGAGTCATTTCTTTTCTATTTCTGATGAATCTAGTGAGAATCTATCAATTTTGTTTATCTTTTCAAGGACCCAACTTTTTGTTTCATTAATCTTCTGTATTATTTTTTATTTTCAATTTCATTTAGTTCTACTCTGACCTCAGTTATTTCTTTTCTTCTGCTGGGTTTGGGTTTGGTTTGTTCTTCCTTTTCTAGTTCCTTGAGATGATTCATTTGATTGTTGATTTGTGATCTTTCTGTCTTTTGGATGTAGGCATTTAAGGCTATGAATTTCCCCTTAGGACTACTTTTGTTGAACCCCACAGGTTTGGATGACTTGTGTCCCCTTTGTCATTTAGTTCAAGGAATATTTTGATTTCCACCTTAACTTCCTCCTTGACCCAATAATCATTCAGCAGTAGGTTGTTTAATTTCCATGACTTTGTGTAGAATTGAGTGTTTCTGTTGGAGTTGATTTCTAATTTTATTCCACTGTAGTCTGAGAAGATATATGGTATAATTTCTATTTTTTTGAACTTGTTGAGATATGTTTTGTGGCCTAAGATGTGATTTATCTTAGAGAATGTTCTATGTGCTGAGGAGAAGAATGTACATTCAGCAGTTTTGGGGTAGAATGTTCTGTAAATGTCTGTTAGGCCCATTTCCTCTACAGTCCCATTTAAGTCCAGTGCTTCTCCATTTATTTTATGCTTGGAGAATCTGTCCAGTTCTGTCAGTGAGGTGTTGAAGTCCCCAGCAATTACAATGTTGCTGTTTATCTCTTTGGTTAGATCTAGCAGGGTTTGCTTTATGAATCTGGGTCCACCAGTGTTACGTGCATAAATATTTAGAATTGCTATGTCTTCTTGATAAATTGCTCCCTTTACCATTATGTAATGACCCTCTTTTCTTTCTTTTCTATTGTTGACTTGAAGTCTATGTTATCTGATGCAAGAATGGCTATACCTGCTTTCTTTTGATTTTCATTTGCATGGAATATTTTTTTCCATCCCTTTACCTTGAGTCTGAATGAGTCCTTGTGGGTGAGATGTGTTTCCTGGAGACAGCATATATTTGGCTTGTATTTTTTTTATCCAATCAGCCAGCCTATGTCTCTTGAGGGGGGAATTCAAGCCATTCACATTTATTGAAAGGATTGATAAGTGGGATGTATTTCTGTTCATCTTGTTGAGTAGAACCTTGTTGCTTTGCTTTGCCTCTTGAGCCATTATTTTATACGGGCTCTGGGCTTAGCTGTTGGGTAATTTTACACTGGTGGGTTTCTGTTGTGCAGATTAATATATAATGCAAATCTGATTACTTCCTGCAGGGCATATCTGGTCTTGACAAATTCCCTCAGTGTTTGCTTATCTGAAAAAGTCTTTATTTCTCCCTCATATAAGAAACTTAGTTTTTCAGGACACGAAATTCTAGGTTGGCCATTAGTTTACTTAGGAAGACTGAAGATGGGGCCCCAATCTCTTGTGGCTTGTAAGGTCTCAGCTGAAAAGTCTACAGTTGGCCTGATGGGTTTTCCTTTGTAAGTTACCTGATGTTTTCACCTTATGGCTCGCAGAAGTTCCTCCTTCATGTTGACTTTGACCAGTCTGATGACTATGTGTTGTGGTGATTGCCTCTTTGCAATGAATCTCCCAAGTGTCTTTTGAGCTTCTTGTACTTGGATATCTAAATTTCTAGCAAGACCAAAGAAGCTTTCCTCTATTATTCCCTCAAATAGTTTTTCCAACCCTTGTGTGATTTCTTCTTCACCCTCAGGGATGCCTATAATTCTTATGTTTGGCCTTTTTACATAACCCCATATTTCTTATCGGCTTTGTTCCTTCCTCTTAATTCTCTGTTCTTTGTCTTTGACCGACTTGCTTAATTTGAAGGTGTTGTCTTCAAGCTCTGAGATTCTTTCTTCTGCCTGGTCTAGTCTGTCTTTAAGACTTTCCACTGAGATTTGCATTTCCTTGAATGGATTTTTCATTTCCAGAAGTTCTATTTTATTTTTTTTAATAATTCGATTTCTTTAGTGAATTTTTCATTGATTTCCTGAAATTTTTTGTGTGGTTTCTTTGTTTTGGTTTTCCATTTTCTTTTGTATTGCATTGAGCTTCCTTATAATCCACGTATGGAATTCTTTATCTGTCATTTCAATATTTCGATTTTGGTTGGTATCCACTGCTAGAGAGCTGGTGTTCCCTTTTGGTGGTGATCTTTTGCTCTGATTCTTCATACTTCTTGAGTTCTTTCACTGGTATCTTCTCATCTGGAGCAGCTGTTGCTTCTATTTTTAGATAATGTCACGTGCAGTTTAATCTCTGAGATAATAGGTGGTGCTTGTGGGTGAGAACCAATCACACCCTGTATGATTGAGTCAAAAAATGCTGTAAGGACGTGCAAAGTGACCTCCCTGTTAGTAGATGGTGCCTGCCAGAGGAACAAGCTGCAATGCTGTTTTTGGGTCCTGTGACCGGCTCTATTGTCTCAGGAAAAGCACTCAAATACCCCAGGTGGTGGTTGGGGTCCTGGAACTTTAGGTGAGTCCTAATTCTCTGCCACAGCAGAGGCAGGTAGGGGAGTGTTGCTGGGCAGTGCTGAGTTGGGTGAGCTTGCCCTCAGGGTCCACAAAAGCTGGCAAGGGATCTCTTTCAGAAGGAGTCAAAGGTCTGCTCCCAGCTTCTGGGCAAAGCCACCTGGGAATGCCTAAAGTGGCCCCACTCAACCAGAAAGTCTGCTTGAGGAGGTGGGACCATCTGAGATTCATAATCTGACAGTCTGGAGTGGGCCTCACTCTTCTGCACCCTCCCATGCTCTGAGGTATTCTGCCCCTCAGTGTCTTCCAGCAGGCAAGATCTCAAGCCAGCCAGGCTCCCCCATGACTGTGATGCAGGCTAGGAAGTTCCCTGCCCAGGATTCCAGCCTGGGCTGAAAGCGCAGCCCTCCAGTGGGGGGATGGGTGCTTTGTGAGCACACTGCAGCTAGGACCCACACTGCACTCTCCCCACTGATCTGCCCATGAGGGCTCTCTCACCTCCTGAGACTAATTCACAAATCTCCTCTCCCTGCCCCTGAGCAATGCCATCAAGACCTGGGGGTATGGGATCTGGCCTGAGGGTCCATCCCTGGGTCCCCCAAGATCAATCCCTGACCACACCAGGAAGAAGCCTGCTGGTCCCGAGTTGCCGATGGGATGCCCAAGCAGGTTCAGTGTCCCTCTACCTTGAGGCATTCCCCACTCTCAAGGAGTCACCAGGCAAACAGCATGAAGGAGAGCTGATAGGCAGAGAGCTTACAATGCGAGCACCCCTCGGTCTGCTGCAGGACCCCAAGAGGAAAGGTCTTATCCCCACTCTCTGTGGAAGCCTCGGTGTGTGGCTCAATTGTCTCTCTCGGCAGCCACAGGTGGGGGAGGGAAGGGGGGAAAAAGAGTCTGGATGGAGGAAAGCTAGCACTCTGGTGGTGCCCGTCCCTTCCTATGGGAGGCCGCCCACCCAGAATGTCCATGTACTGGAATCACACAGGTCACCTAGGACCCACTGGAAACCTGTGGCTTCTGCAGTCTAGGCCAGAGTTGGAAAATGTCTCTGTGGGATTGAGTGAGACAAAACCTGAGGAGCTGAAGCCCGCTGGGGAGGACAAAGACACACAGTGGGTAAAGAAGCAATATGGTACCTGCCATCCCAGCTTGGGTCTGTGGGGCGGGAAGCAGCCAAGGGGAGCTGGGAGCCTGGTGCCCCATCCACAAGAAGCTCCCAGCTCACTGGCAGGCAGCAGCCTCTGGGCTTGTGTGGGCAGAAGGTCTCTCCAGCAGCTCAGGAACCCACCATCCATCTGAGATGCGAGGTGGGGAGAAACAAACCTCTCCACCTCTTCTCACTGGACTACAAGCCTCTCGGGGGTTGATCTCTCCCGATACCTTGCTCCTTCCTGTCCTGTTCCGCAGCTTCTTCCCGTGGAGTCTCTGGTAAGTTCTGGCACATTTCCCTTGGAATTATACTCGATCTATGTTTGTTTATCTGCTTTTCTTTTTCATATAAAATTTTTCCTTCTTTCTGAGATGATCCGGCAGCTGGTATCTCTCTCTGGTCCACCATCTTGACTCCCAGAAGTGATGTAACTTTTGAATGTTCATAGAGATTAGAAAGATTAAGTCCATCCCTCATTCTTGACACTATTTTTTCGACTTTGGCTCCCTAGCTAGACTACAAGCTCCAGAAAGGCAGGGACCATAATATCTTGTTCACTGCAAGGTCCCCACAATCCAACACTGGACCTGGCATATCGTTAGCACATGCAGTTGAAAGCTATTGGTTTCACCTGCCCTGTACCCATTTCCCCTTCTTCTCACAGTAGCACCTCAATTTTCCTTTGAGGAGCCACCCCTCCCCTGCTCTCAGTTCTTCCTATGTTTTAGGGGTGGTCATGAGACCCAGGTCTGGCCAATCAGAGCTTTTCATCTCTCTGGTCACAATGATTGGTTTGGGGATAGCCATGTGACCTAAGCCAGGCCAGTGAGCTTCCTCTCTGGGACTTTGTTAGAACTACTGAGGAAAACTTCCTTGCACTGGGGTTACTTAGTGGGTAGGAGCTGCTGTCACCATCCTCCCACCACAGAGGCAGAGCTTGACAGAGAACAAAACCAACACAGAAGAAGGAATGAGGAAGATTTCATGGACGCAGCCATATCTGGCATCTATACTAGCCATTACAAAGGCAAAAAAAAATTCTTTTATGCCTAAGCCAAAGTGAGTTATGTTTCTGTCACTTGCAACCAAGAGTCCTGACTAATACGATATTCAAATAAATATTGGACATTGAGTGACTTAAATGATTGCATGAGTGAGTAAAGTCAGCCAAGAGAACTCAGTCACTCCTCCTCGGGGACTGTCAGGGTTCTCCCTGCAAACTCCCGCATCCATGAGGACAGAGACAAGCATCCCACACCCAACTCTGCAGACCAAGGGGCTAACACTCAGAATGGTGACATGCCTCTTAGCATTACCCTGTGCAAATGAGCCATCCCAGCACCTGGCTCAGATACCAGCACTGGCTTTCAGTGCCCCCTGGGTACTCAAAAAGGAGGAGAATAGAGCTGTCCTCGGTCAGCCCTACACTCTGTCCTGCCTGCTGCCTACTGCTGAACTCCTAACCTACCCAGGGCAGGCTCTGGCTGCCATGCCACATACACACTCCAAAGTGTCTATCACACGGCTCTGTGCATGATGGGCACCCAATATAGGATGGTAACAGGAAGAAGGATGGTTTTCATCTGCTTCCTTTGGGGGCATCACCTGGCAACAGATTAGGTCAGGGAAGAGGAGAGGCAATGTGGAGCAGTGGGAAGAGATGCCTAATTATTTCCCTGTGAGTCACCGCAGAGCAGAGCCCCAGGACAGAGATAGGTGCTGGCCTAGATGTCCCCTCAGCTGACTCAGGAGGCAGGTGACTTCTTCAAAGCTAGTCCTCACTCGCCCTACAAAGTGTGAAGGGAGAAGGGAGAGAGGAAGGGAGGGAGGGAGGGAGGGAGGGAAAGAGGAGCATGACAGCCTAGGCAGGAACATTGGCTGAGCTGAAAGTCCCCATGAGGGCCAGCTATCCTTTGCCAGGGGGACTGAGAAGTAAAGGGGGAAGGACATGGTAGTGGGAGGGTACTGCCCCCTCAGCTCCTTTCCAGGAATGGGAGGGTTCCCAGCCTGGGGTCCTCGGATATGGTTTCCCCAGGAAAGAAGCTTATGAATGAAGTGCTGATAGGAAAAGAACTACTGGACTCCCACCCCCAGGGCAACTCTCCCAGGACTGGGGTGACTGGGCCATCCCAGCAGGGCTAGTCATAGGCAGGTAGACCAGCATGCAAGTGCCATTCAAGTCTCAGGAGCCCCCCACCACAGCCCCAGGCGGTCCTTCTGGGCACTCAGCTGCATTCTGTCTCCCCACCTCCTCCTGCCTGGGCCCCTCACTCTCAAACCCCACCACTCCACAAGGCCTCTCACCAATTACCAAGAGTCCTGCCAACCCCATTTCAGCCCCAGTCTATTTCCTTGTGGCCTCTTGGCACAGACACCGAGAGTCTCTCGGTCACACTTTCCTCCCACACTGGCGAGCTTAATTGGACGCTGCCTCCAGAAGTGTCGGGGCACTCCACAGCCCCAGTGGGGCAGGAGCAGCTTGGCTCCAGCAAGGCTTCGAGACTTCCCCCCACACACTTCCCCTCCCTGCTTACTGAATCCAAGCCTCTTACCTTCATGGTGGGCGGCGCAGTGAGAGGAGGGGACAGCGGCCGGTCTGGGAGGCTCACCTCCGAGCTGTTGGCCAGCTCCTGCTTCCTGCGAAGGGGACAAAGAACAGAGAAGAGGTGAGTGAGGACCTGCCTGCACCGTCCCCTCTTTCCCCAAAGAGTAGCTGGGCTTTGGGACACAGTTTAACGTACAATGCAGAGGACGAGAGTTGGGTGCATGTTCTGCACCGTGATGTACTAAAATCTAAAGCAGTGCTACCAAATGTGGTCCCTGGACCACCAGCATCACCTGGGAACTTGCTAAACACGCAAATTCTCAGGTGCACATCAGAATCTCCAGTGATAGAGCCCAAGAATCTCTGTTTTAACAAGCTCTCCAGGTGACTCTGATGCACAGTGGGGACCACTGGTCTGGGGCTGGAGTGGAAGGAGAAGGGCAGAGGGGTAAATGCCGGGGATTCATTCTCCCTTGGGCCCCTCAGTCCACACACACACAGCCCCTAGCCGGAGAGCTGACCTTGGGAGGACAGGGCTGCCTGCTGTGCAAGCCGCAGGTAAAACTTATTTTAGTCCACGTGGGCTAGGACCATGGAGAGGCAGCTAAACAGAGTTGTGTCACCATGGCAACATGGCTGCAACAGGTTGGCTGCACTCACACACTCCCCACTTTCCATCTGGCCCTTGCTGGTGACCAGAGAGTACTTGTTTGCAGTCCCATCACCAGGCAGACTGTTTGGGGTGAGATAAGCACTCACAGCAACAGTTACGCAACAAGGCCAGCTGGGCAAAGCCTGGGGAGTCCCCGGGCAAGGGACTCTGGTGTCCTGGACGTGCCCCGACTATTTCCCAGAGGGGACGGGGAGGCTTGGATAACAGCATTATAAGCCTAAGGAGACCGTGCTGAGCGGTCAATGCCCTCAACTTCACAAGTGTTTCCCTCTCCAGAGCCCCACCCAGAAGCAGCCAGGAGGGTCAGCCCAACAGCTGGGTCCCTACTGCCATCTTAAGAGAACACTTCTGTAGCTCTTCTCAGCCCACAGCCTGCCAGCAGGACGAGAACTCCAACCCCCAGCCTTCTGCATGAGAGAAATCTCCCTCCCTCCAGAGCCCAGCCCTCCAGCCTTGCAGAGGGAAGCCCTGGCCCTGGGGCCCAGACACCTTCCCATCCTGGCTCCCCTTGGCCCACGGGGCAGGCCAGTCTGGGAACACCTCCTGAGAAACCAGGCTGGGCCCACGCTGTGTCCACCCTGACACAACAACCCTGCCTGCCCCGCAGCTGGCCACCTGAGCTGTCCTCTAAGCAGCCAGATAAGGACTCTGGTGAACGTCTACCTGGCTTGGCAGAGGATCCTATGACCCCATTAACCTCAGCCTGGCAATCCCCCTCTTCTGCTCGGCCATCTGCCTTCCTCCTTCTCCGTTCCTGGACCTTGTTGATGCAACCTATGACAGCTGGAGAGGGGGGCCCCTCCCTCCTGATCCAGACTGTAAGTGGCACAAGAACCATCGGGGCTAAGAAAGCACATAAGTGCATGCACACACACACTCGCACGAAAGAATGAACCGGCTCCTTCTACCTCTCAGCTAGAGCCACCAGCCTCCCCGCTCTGTTTCCGGTCTTGGACATCACCACCGTGGGGTCCTGCCTGGCTGCCTGCCCTGCACCTGCCTGTGGCCCCAACAGAGCTGGGTCCAGCACAGGCTCACCACCTCCTACTCCTTGGGCCCCTCCCAAGCACCCACTGCTCCTTCCCAGTGGTCCAGGCCCCTGAGAGCCAGGATGGGGGAAAAGGAAGGGAGAAAGGATGACCAAGGATGGAGGACACCACCCTCGGGTCTCCTAGGTGAGGACAGCTTTCCTGGGGGGCTGGGAGCCTGGGAGGGAAAAGCATGCAGGAAGGGAGGAAGGTAAGCCCCCCGCCCAAAGTCTACAGGGCTGCTGCTCTGGGCTCAGGTGAGGACCTCTGGCCTATTCTCCTGGAGCTGGCTTGCAGGCACCTTGACCAACAGCAGCCCTGGCTCTCCAGGAACACGCACCCTAGAGGACGACAATGCTGGCCGGTCTCTAACACCACCAGTCAAGGGACGCTTACAGACAAGGGACGCTGCCTGTTTCTTTCCACAAGGTGCAAGATGCCCATGCCTATGGGACCAGAGCGCATGTGATTATTGTCCAAGGTCTCTGAGTCCTGCTCAGCAGACCCCAGTACCCAACCCTCCCTGGGCTGAGCCCCTCTCCCATTTCCCCCGAATGTTGGATAAGCTCTTGGGGTCTCCCAGGGGTACACAGGGCAGCTGCGGCCAGAAGGATTTCCCAGGTGATGCTTGGGAGCTTGGAAGGTGCTGGAGCAGGAATGAGCACCAGTAGTGACCAGCCTCATGCTGGCTCCAGGGCTGTGTCCAAGACTCCAGAGGGGATGCCAGGGTGGGAAGAAGACATGACTGCTGCCCTCAAAAAGATGAGAACTCAGAGAACACACAGGCACTTGGTTACAAGTTAGAATTTACCCTGCCTTGGCATACAGATGGCTTAGAGTGGCACCTTTCAGGGACACAGGCCATAGTGCACCATCCCCACTCTTGACCCAGCCCTTCCTCCTTTTTAAGAACTAATGCTTGTTATGGGTTGAATCATGTGTCCCCAAAAAGATACATTGAAGTCCTAACCCCCAGTCCCTGTGAATATGGCCTATTTGGAAATAGTTTTGTAATGTCATCAAGTTATCAGGTCATTAGGGCAGGCCCTTAATTCAAGATGACCAGTGTCCTTCTAAGAAGCATGTGATGTGAAGACACAGACACACAGCAAGGATACCACGTGGCGACACAGGCAGAGACTGAAGCCATGCAACTGCAAACCAAGCCACACCGAGGACGGCCACCACCCCCAGAAGCTAGAAAAGGTGGAGGAATTCTTCCCTAGAAAATCCAGAGTATGGTCCCACCAACACCTTAATTTTGGACTTCTCGCTTCCAGAACCGAGACAATACATGTCTGTTGCTTTAAGCCACCCTCTGCGGTACTGGGTAATGGCAGCCCTGGGAAATGAATGCAGTGCCCAGGTGCCCGGTTCCAGGCTTGGCCTTGTGATTGGAGAACCAAAAACAAGGAGGGTGAAATCTTGCTTCTGCCTCACCCTGCTCTGATCAGCTGTGCTTGACCCCATCCTGCCCCAGCCCTCACAACCCGTGACATGTGCGTGTGGGCCACCCGCTCAAGGACGGCCAGGCCCAGCCGGCCACCAGCTGGTGCCGAGATAAGATAGAGCAAGAGCGGCAGTGCTCAGTGCAATTCTAGCCCTTTCTCGCCCACTCAGGCAAACATATCACACATGCGTAGGTGAAAGTGATGTGATTATATCAAGGGATAACCTTGAATGTGCTTTCACTTATTATAACCAAAAGGTAAATCCTCAGGAGAGATGACAACTGTCTTGTGACCCACAGTGATCTTGCCATGTGTCGTGGCACTGAGATTGAAAACTGCCCCCCAACCAACCCAGCCAAGTACTCACACACGGCCCTCAGGGGTCCCAGACCCACACAGGAGGGGTTGGTGATGGGGGAAGCTTGGAAAAGAGAGATGGGAAAAAGAGGACAGAGGGAAGGAAGAGGAGGGGATGAGGAAGATTCCACGCCCAGCTGAAAGGAGGGAGCCTCCTCCACCTGGGGAGTCCTGGAGGCACCACCCACTCAGAATTTCCGCTGCCTGCAGCGCTGGGGTTCCCTACTGTGGGGTTCCTCCCCTAAATGTGGGAGATCCTGGGGTGGATGGGAGGACTCAGGGAGGCCAGGAGAGGTCCTAGCCAAATGCAAATGTTGGGAGGAAGCGATCAAAGGGGCCTGGAGTAGAAGCTAAGAACCCAGGGAGGATGATTGTCCCAGATGGGACTGACCCCTGGGGAGGGCCCTATTACAGCTCCCAGGCCTCCAGTGTCCTTGCCCCCGCCTCAGATGGCTGTGCCCCACACCGTCTGAGGTCACCACAAGCGCCATCTCTGGCACGTTGCCGTGGAGGGTGCCCTACGACAGGATTGAGGGATTCCTCCTAGGGTTCAAGTGTGTCTGTGCCTGCCACCCTGCTGTGTGTCCTCGGTCAAGTCACCTCACCTCTCTGTGTCTCAGTTCCTTCACTTGCAAAGATAGGGGTAAGAATGACCTAAGGAATTAAAAGTAATGGCTTTGAAATAAAACACAAAGTCCTATACAAATGTAGAACATGATGACGATGATGATTATAACCCATAACAGGGTGATATGGTCTCCAAGTGGAGACAGAGAACCAAGGGTCCTGGCTGGGCGCGGTGGCTCACGCCTGTAATCCTAACCCTCTTGGCGGCCGAGGCAGGTGGATCGCTCGAGGTCAGGAGTTCGAGACCAGCCTGAGCGAGACCCCTGTCTCTACTAAAAATAGAAATAAATTATCTGGACAACTAAAAATATATATATAGAAAAAATTAGCCGGGCATGGTGGCGCATGCCTGTAGTCCCAGCTACTCGGGAGGCTGAGGCAGTAGGATCGTTTAAGCCCAGGAGTTTGAGGTTGCTGTGAGCTAGGCTGACGCCACGGCACTCACTCGAGCCCGGGCAACAAAGTGAGACTCTGTCTCAAAAAAAAAAAAAAGAGAACCAAGGGTCCAGGGCTGTTTAAGTGTCTTGGAAAACATTTCTGGCATCTCAAAAAAGCACCAGTTCTAGCCTGGGGATTTACTAGTAGGATCGTGACCATTGGTTAATAATCAACAAGAGGGAAAATACCCACCTAGCAAGCAGCAGATGGCTCTGGGGCCAGGGAAAGGCCTCCCGCTGGCAGAGGGTTCTCTCCAACCTTCAAACTGCCCTGTTCTGCACCTCTCACCACATCAGCTCCCCAGAAACCCCACCACGCTCAGCCACACCTTCTCTGGCTTTCCAAATAGCCAAGCTAGAGGAATCCAGACAGCTGGACACCAAGCTTCTCAGGAAAACCAAGCCGAAAGGAACAAGAAACATGGTTCACAACGGCCAAAAGGTGGAACCAACCCAAGTGCCCATCAGCCAATGAATGGAATATTTTTCATGATACAAGCTACAACATGGATGCACCTCAAAAAACAAGCCAAGTGAAAGAAGCCAGGCACAAAAGGCCACATACTGTATGATTCCATTTCTATGAAATGTCCAGAACAGGCAAATCCAGAGACAGGAAGTAGATTAGTGGCTGCCAACGGCTTGGGGGAGCAGGGAAAGGGAGCAACTGCTAATTAACACAGGGTTTCTTTTGCAGGTCATAAAAACGTTCTGGAACTAGATCCTGGTGATGGTTGCACAACTTTGTGAATACATTAAAAACTACTGAATTCACACTTTAAAAGGGTGGGCTTTATGTTATATCTCAATTTTTGAAAGAGGAACAAGAAATGGGCTGAATGGGCTCCATCTCCAACCTTTCTGCTGCTTAATTTCCTCTCGGCTGCCCCAAGGCCTGGGCTGCGTGCTTGTCCTCGCTTTGTGGCAGTGGTGGCCAATACCCACTTTTCCCACCTGTTGAAAGCCACACCTTTCTTCCCCACCCCCAGCACTCTCATGTGCCTGCAGCCCAGGCATTCATCTGGAGAGATTTTAGAGTTCTAACTCTTCACATTTCCACATCCTATACAACCAACCACACCATAAAAACTAGGGTAAAAAATAAAATAAACAGCTTCAAGAGAAACCATCATAAGAAACAGATGCAACAGGAGAAAAGTGGATCAGAAGTCAGGACTAGCTCTAGCCCTGACACGCTGGACCGTGGGAATGTTCGCATCTGTGCTTGCCCTCTGCAGAGTGGGGAGGCTGACTCCCAACTCCCGTTCCCTGCATAGGACTCAACTCCGCTGTGTGACCAGCATCTCAGACAGCTCTCATGGTGGCAGAGGTTTACATGGCCACTAGGCAAGCTGGGCCAGGGGAGGGACAGCGGAGCCAGGCTGGTGGAGGCTGAGAGCTCATGCCCAGAGAAGCCTCCTGGTTATCTGCAGAGACCCGTGGCCTAGCAGCATAACCATGGGGCTGTCTTTCTAGCAGCCCGCAGGGCTGGGCCACCCCCGTGGGTGGGAAGCAACATTGAAGAAGATCCATCCTTGCTGGCGGGACAGGCTGGAGCCGAGGGCCAGGCTCCAGCCTCAAGGGAGGCAGGGAGGCAGGGTGTACAGCAGTTCCAGAACGCTGGTTTTGGGGTCTGACAGGCCTGGATTTGAATTCCAGCATCACCCGATTAGCTACATGGTCAGGTTATTTCTCCTCTCTGTGCCGTAGCCTCCCCATCTGTAAAATGGTATAATACCACCTATTCATCGAGTGTTCTGAATAAGGCCTGTAGAGCACTTAGCACAGTGCCCGGCACACAGCGAAAACACAATAGCTGGTTGCCGTTGTTGTGGTGGGGGTTGTTTTTGCCGCCAAGGTTCTGATCAAATCACCTGGCAGAACAGACATGGTGGGGACAGGGCCAGGGCAGAAAGCTAATCGGAGGGAGGAGGTGGATGGGGGCAGGAGCAGCTTCAGATCCGGGGTAACTCGATGCCCCACATGCTTTGGACCCTAAGCATGGGAGGCAGGGTCATGAGAGCCCAGCTTCTGTCTGGGGGCCACAGGGTCCTGGGTGTGTGCACATGGCTTAATTCCATGCCTAAGAGGACAGACATGGAGGTGAGGGCATTAATTTCTATCCCGCCTGTGTTGGGGCCAATGTGGAAGGGGAGAAAGGGCATGAGCCCAGCAGAGGTGGTGGGGGTTGGGGGGAGAGAGAGGGGGCACAGGATTCAGGAACGAGAGGCTCTGACAGGTGGAATGAGTGGGTCCCGATGGCCCCTTGAAGAACCTCTTGGGAAGGAGCAGGTGTTGCTCACCTGTGAGCCCATGGCAGGGCTGACCCTAGTGTCGCTGCCCATCCCAGTGCACACTCTAAGAGGACCCCAGAGATTCGGAGCACCAGTTCAATGCCAGGTTCATGGACGCAGAGACCAGCAGCCCTGGCAGAAGCCACTAGACACCATGCAATAGCCTGATTTTACAGATAAGGACACTGAGGCCCAGAGAGCCGAGGGAGCGGCCCACGCCCCACCGCAGGCCTCTGTCCTCTTCTCCCAGGAGGAAGCGCAGTTCCCAGTTCCCACAGCGCCTCAGGCCAGGCCTGCTGGGAGTGAGTGGCTGCATCTCCAGGGAGAACTTGTTAAGAAGTACAACTAGTTTGTTGACAAACATTTATAAAGCACCTACTGAGTGCCAGGGCCCTCGTGTGAGCGGAGAGGCCCTGTGTGAGGGTCAGCCTACAGGTCCCCTATAAGGAGTGGACAGAGGGCGCAGGCCTGGGCTGTGCAGGAGGTGTGCCAGGTGTGGCCTCTGCCGCAGGCCTTGCCCCAAACACCAAGATGTGGCTGCTCGTGGGGACCACAGGAAGGCTGGGACATCCTCTGTGGCCATACTCTGTGGCTGCAGCTTCAAAGGACACTCTGGCTTCACTCTGAGTACGCTGGGTAAGGACGGCCCTGTTCTTCCCTGGAGGACCCTGAACCCCTAAAGTGGGCCAGGTGGAGGAGAAAGGGCAGGAGCCAGGAGCAACAGGACAACACAGGGGAACCAGCCGTGGGGAACATGCCGTGGCCCCTGGTGGGGGAAGCCTGGGCCTGTCTTATGTCTCAGAGTGATGGACCAACCCACCACGTGGGCAAATCACCACACCTGGGAAAATAAGCTTCTGCTGAACAGGCAGCTTTTGGAGCCAATACAGTTTACACCTGAGCAAGCGGAGACTCCAGGGGGCTGGTGCGGGGCCTGAGGTCCCAGAGTCGGGAAACCCAAGAGTTGGACCTCGACCCCAAGATTTCTCACTCCAATTCCACTGCTCTTTCCATCGCAATGAGAAAGCAGCTCCACCTGGCCCAAGTGCCATGGTAGGCTGTGATGAGAGGACACTGGCTGGCGTCTCCTCATGTCCTTTAGCATGAGTTCTTGGAGACGGGGTGGGGGCTGTGTCTTAGTGTGGGTGGTGACGTCTGTATTACTGACAAGCACCTGGGACGACGACCCAGGCAGGAGAAGTGAAAATGCAGAAACCATCCTGAAGGCACAGCACTCCCACACGAAAGACCCATCTGCCACACGTTAACTGTGGGTTATGGGTTAAAACAGAGACATGGAATAAAGTGCCATGGGGATGCAGGGAAGAGAAGGCCAGCTCTCCTGGGGACACTAAGGGATCACACAGGAGGTGACAGCTGATCTAGGCTAGTGGGAAAGGCCGGCATTTATCTGTGAGAGAAACAGCAGGTGGAGGCACGGAGGGCAGTGACTGCCACCACGGATGGACCAGCGGGGGTTGCTAACACAGAGGAGCCCCACCGCATCGCTTGAGGGCACATAGCAGGCCCCCAAAATGGAAAGGCAAATCCAACAAACAGTCCTCAAGGGCTTATCATGTACTAGGAACGGTTTGAAGTGATCCACATATACTATACTATCTCATTTCATACTCCCCACAGGCCTTCGGAGGAAATATTAACCCCGTTTTACAGATGGGGAAACTGAGGCTTAGAGAGGTTAAGGAAGTTACCCAAGGTCATGTTACTGGAAAGTAGCAGAGCAAGGCTTGGACCCAGGCAGTCTGGCTACGGAGTCCATGACCTTAACCACTGTGCTACACGGCCTCTGAGGAAGAAAAGGAGCCAGCTCCAGCGGAGCCTCCACATCACGCTGTGCCCCAGGGTGGGGCACAGGCACCCCTGCCGGCACCGTGGTGATCTGCGGTGGTCTTCACTGTAGGAGTCATTCGCTGATTTTTCACAGTGAACCTCCATTTGTAGCAGGCCACCCTGATTTTCCTTTTAAGGTAGTGACATAAAGTCGCCTTCTAAAACAAGTCCATTAAAGTTTTAAAAACTGAGCCAGCTAAAGGAAACTATCAAGTACCCAATGCAGGTGGCACACGAACGTGACAGAAACAGGGAGAGGGCACGAGGACGGGCGACAGCGGGAAACAGGCGCTCAGCAATGTCAGCCCCGTCCTGCAGGCACAGGGAGGCGGGTGGGGCTGACCCTCAGGGCTTTGTTGGAGGACTCACGGGGGCAGAGAGAGGGAGCAGCGGCTGGAGGGAGGAACAAAACGGGAGGCTCCACTGTGCTTGTGGCCACAGAAATGATGCGGGAGGGTCAGATTCATAAGGCATTTTGGAGGGAAAATGAAGAAAGCTTGGCGACTGAAGGTAAGTGGGGAAGAGAGCTGAACATGCCAAAGACTCGTGTTTCAGGAAACAGAGTGACTGATGCTCCAACCGCGACCCAGACTGGGAAGTCAGCCTCGCAGGAGACAGATGATAAAGTGTTCGTTCTGGACACGTGGCGAGTCGAGGGCCCCAGGGACACCCGAGTGGGATCAGAAAAGAACTGAAAGCTAAGCAGAGAGACAGGTATCACAAGAATAGAGGTGAGGATGAGGCCGTGGAGGAGAGGGGCTCCCCAGGGAGAATGTGTAGGGCTTTCTGTAAAGCAAAAACCAACAGGAGCCCTCCCAGGGGGCAGGAAAGGAGAGGTGAGAGTGGGAGACCCGCCAGGATGGAGTGGAGGGGGAAGCCCGGGGAAGCGGCGAGCGCCAAGGAGGGAGTGGTGGCAGCAAGTCACCCGCTACACCAGAGGTTCCGTTTCCCCGGCACTAAAGGAATCACCAAACCGAAGTGCCTGTGCTGTCCAGCCCTTAAACTGCCCTGCACCACTTAGAAACTGCCGACGGAGCACTGCCTCCCCAGCGGCCAGCGGCCCTGCTTGGCACCACCTGGCCTCCACGGAGGGAGCCACATCATGGTCGGTCAAAGGCAGCCAGCGCACAAGGTCACAGCCTCAGCTGGCTTCAGAATCAAACTCGCAAAACCATGGAGTCACAGGGGCGCAGGAGATTAGCATTTTCCCAGCCCGTTAGTGTCTCTTAACCTGGATGGCCAGGACGTGTTCATTTCATGATTCATTCAGTTCGAATGTTGACATTTATGACAATAACAGTCATTTTTAAGTAGTGATAAGTATGAGCCCTCACTTCCTTTAGGAGAGAAGGATACAGATATTCTTAAGCCTGTGGAGGCTGTCACGATGAACGTGTCAGACTGACCACATGCATTTATTCCGCGTCTTCTGAAGCCCCTTAAAGTAACGGTAAGGGGGGAAAGTGTGAACTGACAAGACAAGGGTAACAGAAGAGGAAAATTCAGCCTACAAGAGATTACAGGTCCTTAGAAGGTAGACAGTGAATAGAGGACGACTGCTGCCTTCGCAGGCTGGTGGAAGCTCCAGCCTATGTGCCCACACAGGAGGATACAGCAGCAAAAGTGAATGTTTCAACTCGCAGAGCCCCAGAAGGTTCCTGGTCCCTGCACCTATAACAGAGGGAAGGGCCTGAAGAAGAAAAATATATTTTCTGACTTTTTAAAACTTCTCCCACTCTTTTTGGGAACTGCAGCCTGACCTGCATCCCTGAGGCAGGTTAAGTCTTTTGTTCAAAGAAATAACTCCCAGGTGGCCCCAGCCCCCAAGATGGGGGGATCTGGCAGAGTTCACAGGCTTTGTCTTTGGCAGAGATGGGAGATTAATTAACCACAATAGCCTAGAACTGAAGGGCCCTCCCTTTAAAACTCTGTATTTCTGCCTGTGTTCAGAAAAAATTTGGATTTTAAGACAAAAAGGACTATCATTTTTCTCCTTTGCCAGCAAAGTAAATCTCTTTCCTCCTCCCCAAAACACCTGTGCTCGTTCTTCTGATTCGGCCTATGGACAAGTGCCGAGTTTTCAGTAACACACCTAAAATGAAGGACCAAAACCTGAGAGGGGTGGTATTGGTGCTTGAGATGCTGAGCCTTTTGACACCCCCATTACTTCCCCACCAGCCAGAGACCCCTCCAACCCGCACCACCAGGAGAAATTGAACAATGCTTGAGAAAAGATAACATCTGGGTTTCTTCAAACGAAAGAGCAGCTTGCTACCCACCAAGCAACCATCACCCTCATTGGAAGCCCCCAGAGCTCCCAATTCTCTTCCTAGCGTCTCACTCTTGGGTACAGAGAGAAAGCCAAGGATGGCCAGACATTTGAGGAAGCCTCCAACATGAGGGAGAGATGCCAAAATGAACAACAGGAACCTGAAGGAAACAGACAATGTGAAGGACCAATGGAAACTTCAAAAATATTATAAATTAATATTCTCAGAGAGATAAGACAAGATTTTGTATCCATGACACCGGGAGAGAATGTTAAAAAAAAAAAAGGAATAATCAGGGTACAAGAAAGAGATCTTAGAAATTAGAAACATGGAAAGACTAAGTTGAAGAAGTGTCCCAAAAAGTAGAACAAAAACACAAAGATATGGAAAACAAACGAGAAAAGATACAAACATCAGAGGATCCAATATCTGGCCAATAAGGCTTCCAGAAAGAGGTAATAGAGAAAGGGGAGGGGACTTGTGGCAGCTAGTATCCAAAGTTGGCCTCCTAATGGACCGTATCCCTTAGTACTGATGCCACTGTGTGGTCTCCTTCCTTGAATCTGGTCTGGCCCTATGACTCAGAGTTGACCAATAGAATGGGACAGAAGTAATCTTACTCAACTTCCAGAGCTGAGTCATAGCAACCCTTGCAGCTTCCACCTCGATCTCTAGGAACATTTGCTCTAGGAAAAGCAAGCCAGCATGTAAAAAGTCTAAGATTGCCGTGCTGTGGCTAACCACATGGAGAGGCTGCACAGAGAAATGCCCAGACGGTCCAGACATCCCAGTCCATGCGCTTGAAGAATCCATCTTGGACACTTCAGTCCTGGCAGATGCTATGAGGAGAACAGAGCCAAGATCCCAGACATATGGCCCCTTTAAGCATCCCAGCCATCTCCAGCCATCTGAGCCACCCAAAATGAGATCCTAGACATTGTGAAAGCACAGAGGAGCCATCCATCCTAATGTGCCTAACTGAATTCCTAACCTGCGGAATTGGGGCATAATAAAACGGTTGTTTCACCACAAGAGGAAAAAATTATCAGAGAAACAGTACAAGAACATTTGCCAGAACCGAAGGTCCTGAGTCTCTGGGTCCCCTGAGCACCCAGCACAGTGAATGATACAAGATCCACCCAAACATTGTCAGGAAATTTCAGAACACCTGGGTAAATGAAAAATTCTCAATGACTCCAGAGAGAAAATATAAATATACACCATATACAAAGGAATGTGAATCAGTATATCACCAGGCTTTTCAAAAGCAACTCTAGAATCTAGTAGGCAATGATGTAATAACCTTCAAAATTCTCAAAGATAATTGTTTTCAACCTAAAATTTTATACCCAGGCAAACTATCAACCAAGTGTGAGAGTAGAATAAAGACATTCTGAAATATGCAAGAGCTCAAAAAAATTTACACCCTTTCTCGGGAGGCTACTGTTAAAAAGCAATAGTCCATTAAAGGACGGGGGGCTCTGGAAGTCAGATCTCCTGGTGGAAAGAATGGAATTGACAGGACATCTAATGAGTACAAGCTTGGGGGTGGGAGGACTATTAATGGAATTATGATAGGAAACATTTTAAAATAGTTGAATAGAAAAATAAAGATAGGTATATAGAAAACTATGCTAGTGGTAGAAACAGGAGTTAATTATTAACTCCAGGAAAATTGAAGTTATTTAAGGGAGGAAACATAATAATAGTACCTTCCTTAACTAAACAATAAATAATATTTACACAGTCATAAAAAGTACATATGATTGAATTTAAACATAAAATGGCGCCACTGGAAGGATTCACTGTGTACTAAGGGGTCCATGTCTTGGCTGAATTCCTGGTAAACACAAGGAGGAAGACCCGTCTCAGGCCCAGCACAGGGCTCTGTTAAACCATCCATGCTAAGAAACCACCAAACAGTCCATAAGCATTGGCAGTCACCCTAGCACAGAGCTGACCGGCTCCCAGCTAAGCCATCACCCCACTGCACGCTAAGACTCAGTCTCTTAACTCTTAACTCTTCTGAATAAGGTATTACTCAGTAATATACCAGATTAGGGGTTTTCAATATGATTCACACTAAATAACTGTCTTGGAGGGGACAGACCACAGCATTTCAGGGTAAATCTGTCTGGTCTATTCAATTGCTGTCATAATGTTATTCTCTGTCTATGAAAGTTTCACTCTTTAGAAAGACAAAAGGTTGCAGCTGTTTCCAGGATGAGACAGGACATCTGGCCCATCCTCATTCCTGCCCCTTCTTGCTTGGGACCATCGCACATCACTGGACGATGAATGCCCAGGACAGGGGGTTCCACCCCGTGGTCAGGCAAACAAGCGCAGCTGACTTGGCCCACAGGGACCAGGCTTGTGATCTCACAACAACAACATGCTCTAACCCAACCTACAAAACCCACCACAGATTAATCAAACCCAGTAACCACTAACCTCCTGCCTCCTCCCAATGCTGGCCTCTTTCTCTGGGGCATCAGGAAAGGTAGAATAACTGTGAAAGCCTCCAGGGGCATATGGGAATCTGGCCATGATCCTTGCGGTATTTCATAGCTGGAAGGTTCCGAAAAAGGGCTCAGCAGCCTGGAGCTCCAATGGATAACCAAGATCTCCAGGTAAGCAGAAACCCAGTCCCCTGGCAGGCCTAGCTTCCAACCCAGTGAGAACAGAGGCCCCTGCCTCCCCCTTGGGCTGGTCTCTAACATGCACCCTGACCACTGGCCCGTCCCCAGCACAGTGCCTGGCCCTGAATGAACTGAATAAACAAATGGAAAGCTCACAGATCCTAAGAGCTAAGAGGGCTAACTTGAGTCGGCACTGGGGTGTCATTATCTCCACTGCAATTTGGTCTGTTCACTACAGCTGCTTTGACTGACCTCACCTCCCTGCTCAAAAGACACCCTTGGTGGGAATGTAAATTAGTACAGCCACTGTGGAAAACAGTATGCAGGTTCTTCAAAACACTAAAAATATCTTCAGGTCGTATATGGTGAAAGATACGTTTTAAAAAAAATTTTTTAAAACACTAAAAATACAACTGTCATATGATCTAGCAATCCCACTACTAGCTACTGAAATCAGTATGTCAAAGAGATATCTGCACTCCCATGTGTATTTCAGCACTATTCACAATAGCCAAGATGTGGAATCAACCTAAGGGTCCGTCAACAGATGAATAAAGAAAACGTGGTGTGTATACACAATGAGATACTATTCAGCCACAAAAAAATCCTATCATTCAAGGCAACATGGATGAGCTTGAAGGAAATTATGTTAAATGAAATAAGCCAGGCACAGAAATACAAATACTGCATGTTCTCACTCATGTGTGGCAGCTAAAAAAGTTGATCTCATAGAATGGAGAGTAGAACAGTTGTTACTAGAGGCTGAGAAGGGGAAGTGGATAGCCAGAATTTGATAAATGGATACAAAATTACAGCCAGATAGGAGGAATAAGTTCTAGTGTTCTATAGCACTGTTGGATTACTATAATTAACAATAATTTTTTGTATATTTTCAAATAGCTGGAAGAGCAGATTTTAAATGTTTCCAATACAAAGGAATGGGAAATGTCTGGGGTGATGGGTATGCTAATTATCCTCATCATTACAAACTGTATACATGTATTGAAATATCACATTGTACCCCATAAACATGTACAATGATTATGTGTCACTTAAAAATAATAATAAAAGGCCAGCACAGTGGCTCACGCCTGTAATCCTAGCACTCTGGGAGGCTGAGGTGGGAGGATCATTTGAGCTCAGGATTTCAAGACCAGCCTAAGCAAGAGTAACCCATCTCTACTAAAAATAGAAAAATTAGCCAGGCATGGTGGCATACACCCATAGTCTCAGCTACTCGGGAGGCTGAGGCAGGAGGATTATTTAAGCCCCGGAGTTAGAGATTGCAGTGAGCTATGATGATACCATTAAACTCTACTAGCCTGGGTAAGAGAGACCCTGTCTCAAAAAAAAAAATCATAATAATAATAATAATTATACAGTGGCTCATGCCTATAATACTAGCATTTTGGAAGGCCAAGGCAGGAGGATCACTTGAGGCCAGGAGTTCTAGACCAGCCTAGGCAACATAGAGAGACCTCATCTCAAAAATAAATAAATAATAAAAGCAAAAAAAGAAGAGTCAGAAATAGAGTTAACACATTTCCCACTGGTTGGATCTGTTACTAAACTCATGCTATTCCCTGGCAATTAGTTCTGCTCCTGACCTTGGATTCTCCCTCTGGACATAGATAGTAGAGATAACAAAAGTATTCATCATCACCTTCATCATTATATTGGCAAATATTTACTTAGCGCTATGCTAAACTCTTTACATGCACGATTTCATTTAATCTTTTCAACAACCCTATAGGGTAGATACAGAATTATTCTCCCATTTTACAGATGAAGAAACTGAGGCTCAGCCGGGCACAGTGGCATGCCTGTAGTCCCAGCTACTCAGGAGGGGGAAGCAGGAAGACTGTTTCAGCCCAGGAGTTAAGAGGCTGTAGCATGCTATATGATCACCACTGCACTCTGGCCTGGGCAACACAGTGAGACTTTGTCTCTGAAAAAAATTAATACCATAAAAGAAAGCAAGTCTCAGAGAGGTTAAGTGATTTATGGAAGGCCTCACAGCAAGAAAGTGGCGGAGCTGGGATTCTAAGGGAGGGCAAGCTCTGGACGGCTGCCCTCCATTGCACTCCTGCTTCAGAGACCCTGGCCTCTCGCCCACCCCCTACCCCAGCAGCCCTGGGGTCGGCAGAGGCACTGAGATCATTCCCTAAACGCTCTGTCAGGGAAAGGATAGTTGGGAACCCCTGAGATGGGTGTTATTTCTTCTAAGAGAAAGTTATTTTTTCATTTGCTAAATGCCCACAAAAATATCCTTTTAAATACAAATAACCCATTCTTGAATTGTTTTGAAGGACACCACTAAGAGACTGTCATCCTATTTCTAATTTTTAAATTTTTATTATAAATATTAATATATACATTTCCGATAGTACCCATTGGAAAAAAAAATTCAGAAACTGCAGGGGCATCTATGGAAGTGGACTGCGTGCAGAGACGGCCCTGCCACATCTGCCTTCTGCTCTTCCCATGCGACATGTCAAACCGGAGCGACGGGCCCCAGGGAGCAGACTCGGCACCTGCCACGGGGAATCAGGGCTGAGAAAGGCTGGCATTTCGGCCGTCCTGCTGAATCATTTCCAGCTGCCCTGGTCGCTTAAGTGACAAGATGATGCATCAACGTCAGTAACGCTGGAAGGGTCTATCCATGGACACGGCATTGTTCTCCCCAGGAGGCATGAGACGGCCTCGGCAGACAGCTGGAGCCAGTGAGGATTCAGGGTCTCTGCCCAGGGCCTCTGTCTTTCCCTCCGATCCACACGCTGGCCCAGTCTGCTAAATCCAATGGTGGCAGGAAGAAGCCACTCCCAGAAAATCATCCAAGTAAACAGGAGCTTCTCAGGCCCCTGGACTCAAACTTAGTACAAGTGGTGGGACGTGAGGATCAGCCAAAGGGAGAGAGAGTGCAGAGCCTGTTTCCACTCGAGGAGCCTGGGCACAGGTTCAAGACTTGGTTGAGCAGCTGGGCCTCACCTCTGCTCATACTCCCAGCCCACCGGCCCAGTTCCCCGCTCCCCTCCTGGCTCCTGTGGACATCAGTGACTTATCTGCTGAATGAGCTGACGCACTCGGGGGCTCTGTTGGGTCGGTGCCCCGTGAGAAAGCATGTTGAGAACCTTCCAGCAGATCCTCGAAGAAATCTATTTGCACACCAGGCTGTAACCGCGCTGAGGGCAGGGACTGTCCGGCCCATCTCCCCATAGCCCACAGGGCCCAGGGCAGCATTCCTGCCCCGCAGGCCCTCAAAAAACGTCTGTTCCTGCGAAGGCTTTACGTTTGTATAACTATCTGCCATGACGATGGTGACAGCCTTCTCTGCGGGCACAGTTCTGTGAGGATGATCAGGACAAGGAGTGATGGTTTCATCTCATATATAGATGCATCCGCTGAAGCTTGGGAAAGGCTGAGGGATTGGCTAACGGGAACACACTAGTCGGCAGAGGGAACAGAACTCAAACTCAAGAACTCTGACTCCAAGACCTGTGGTCCGACCTCTCCCGTTGACGGAGGGAGCGGGTGGGAGGCTGAAGGAAGGGACTGCGGCAGCCCCCTCCGCACTCGGCAACGGGCAGTGCTCCCGGCCCCACAGCAAAACACGAACTCAACACACTTAGTTTTGCCTGCTCGGGTCCTGCCCGGTGACCAGAAGCTTCCGGGACCACATCCTGCACCCCTGACATGCCCCCACTACCTCCAACAGTGCTGAACAGTAAGTTCCTAACTCTTCCCTGGAGAGAGGGGAGCAGGCAGAGGGGGAGTCTGACAGGAGCCACAGTCCACACACACCGGTGGGCGACTGCGGTGACCTGTCTAGTTTCTGCCATTGCTCAAAGACTGGCAAAAGTCTCCCAGTCCCCTGGGCACTGTGGCTCATGCCTGTCAACCCAACGATCAGGGGAGGCTGAGACAGAAGGATCGCTGGAGCCCAGGAGTTGGAGGCTGAAGTGAGCTGTGATCACACCACTACACTCCAGCCTGGGCAACAGAGCAAGACCTTCTCTCTGAAAAACTAATAATAATAAATGAAAAATGAAAAAAATAAAGTCTCCCAGGCCCCTTCCTACCCTTTCTGGGTCCCTCTGTGGACAAGAAGGTGAGCAGCGAGCAGAGAGTAAGGGCCGCCCGCCGCCTATCTGGGTCAGAGCCCCTGAGGCCGGGCTGGCAAGGCCCCAGGCCGCAAGACAGCCACCTGGGATTCTCTACCGATCACCCCACAGCCACCAGAAACGGGGCTGACGAATGCCCAGGGCTCAAAAGCCAACTCTGAAGCAGGGTTACAGCTTTATCCTGCTCCGAGCTGCAGATGGAAGAGATAAATGAAAATTTTTTTAATGTGTTTGTTTTACAGATTTACAGAACAGAGGGGAGAAAAAAAGGAAACAGGAGCAGAGGACAAAAACAGAGAGAGGAGAGAGGAAAGATGGACAGGGTGGAAAGAGGAGGAAGTGAGAGAGAAGCTTTTGGAAGCTTTTAGATCGAACACACTTCCCTGCCCATCAAGGCCCAAATCCATCATTTGAAAGGCTGCCCCGCTGGAGAAGGCCCAGCAGGCGGGGGCGGGTTGTGCGCTGAGAGCAGAGGCCTGCGGGGGGGTGGGGGGGGACCGGTAATGGGAACTGCAGAGGGCTGGCCAGGTCCTTCTGGGCCCTCCCGGACCCCTGACGGAAACATCAAGAACAGAGGAAGCTCCCTCGAGGGGGCTGCGCCCGGCCCAGGCCAACCTGCAGACGGGAAGTGCTTTCACGCCAGCCTTGCGGAGCTCAGAAATGGCTTCACTGCCCCTCAAAGCTGCCAGTTCGGCCCCCATTCGACCCCCACCGAGTTTCAGACACACGCCCGAAGGCCATTCTCTCCAGCTCCCCAGCACTGCCCTCGTGGTCTCCCGGGGCTGGAGACCTTGAAATAGAAAGGATGGAAGTGGTTCTTGGAGGCTGCTCAGCTGCCCACCCTCCCCTTAACACACCCCCAGCCAGTGTAACCTGCAGCCTCCCTCGGAAGAGGGGCTGCCCAAAGCCTCTCCTAACCCCACCTCTCCAAGACCCTCAGGGAGCTGTCAGGGGAGGGGCCCTCAGTAAGGGCACAAAGAGCCTCAACGTCCCCATTTCTTCTCCTTGGGGATGTGGCATTCGTTCAATGAGTATTTACAAAGCTTTAAAGCTGTGTGTGCCTGCACAATGCTAGCCACTGGGGACATGGCATGGACACGTCAAGCTTGAGCCCCTACGTCCCCACCCACGGCCTCCAGTGCATCACTGAGTCCTCATCACCTCACTAATCTGTCCCAGTCTCTCTACACTCTGTCACTGTTACCCCATCGTCTCTCACCTGGACAGTGGCACCCACATCCTAACCCATCTCCATCCATCGCACCCCCTCAATCCATTCCCCAGGAAGGAGACACCGTGACCATTCTGAAATGAAAGCTGGTCATACCACTAGGAGGGCCATAATTGAAAATAAAAAAACAGATAATAACAAGTGTTGGCAAGGATGGAGAGAAACTGGAACCCCCATACATTGCTGGTGGGAACGCAAAATGGTGCAGCCACTGTAGAGAACAGTTTGGCAGCTTCTCAAAAAGTTAAATGTAGAATTACCATATGACCCAGCAATTCCACTCCAGAAAAACTGAAAACAGGTGTTCAAATAAAAATGTGTACACAAATGTCCATAGCAACACTATTCACCATAACCAAAGGTGGAAACAACCCAAATGTACATGAACAGATGAATGGATAAACAAAATGTGGTACAGCAATACAATGGAACATTATTTGGCTTTAAAAAGGAATGAAGTACTGATATGTGCTACGATATGGATGCATCTTAAAGACACTATGCTAAGTGAAAAAAAGCCAGACACAGAAGACCATTCATTGTATGATTTCACCATTTATAGGTGAAGCATCCCAAATCCAAAAATCTGAAATCTGAAATGCTCCAAAATCTGAAACTTTCCGAGTGGGAAATGCTCATTGCAGCATTCTGGAGTGTGGATTTTCAGGGTAGGGATGCTCAACCAGTGAGTATAATGTAAAAATTCCAAAATCCTAAATACCTGGTCCCAGGCATTTCAGATGAGGGACACTCAACCTGTATTATGAAACACCCAGAACAGGCAGACCCAGACACAGAAGGTAGACTGGCGGCTGCTCACGGGTGCAGACCTTCCATCTGGGTGATGAAAAAGTTCTGGAGAAGAGCGGTGGTGATGGTTGCACAACACCGTGAATGTAGTTAACGCCACTGAACTGCACACTTTAAAACGATTACAGTGGTAAGTTGTATGTGATGTGTGTTTTACCATGATTAAAAAACAGAAGGTAAAAAAACATGAAGTGGATTGTGCCATCTTCCTTCCAGGGGCTCCCCACGATGACTAGGGCTCAAACCCAACCCTCTGACACGCCCTCAGGGCCCGCTTGTCCCAGCGGCTGTCCAGCCTCACCTCCTGCAGAGGCAGTGGTCCCCCTGTGAGCCTCCCTCTCACTCACACCGGGGCCTTGGCATACCGTCCCCTCTATCTAGACCCTTCTCCTGGCCCACACTCCCACCCACCCCAGGCTTTGTCTATTTGTGTCCTATTCATCCCCTAAATGTCCCTCCCTCGAGATGTTGTGTGCTGGTGCCCATCCCGGGTTAGGGTCCCCCAAGCTGCTGCACTCTGTTCCCAGGTCCTCCACTGTACTGACCGGCTCGATGCCCGTCTTCCCTGCTGGCCTGTGAGCTCCGGGAGGGCAGGAATCAGCCCCACCTCGTCCCCTCTACATCCTCAGCACCTACCCAGCCTCAAGGACCCTGAAGTCTCACAGGGACACAGACGGACAGCTGATTACACTGCCCCGACCCCGGGGATTACGGTCAGGCTCAGGAGGGGAGGATGAACGGACAGAGACAAGCTTGAATGCCAGGGTGCCAGTGGGATTCAGAGCAACAGAAATCAGTAGGGACTGAGCTGAACGGAGGGAGAAGGTTCAAGGCAAGGAGAGGGACCGAGGAGGAAGCAGGGACCTGAAACGTAACAAGGGCTTGGAGCGTGGGCCAAGCCAGGTATGTGCAGCGGGCAGGGAAGGGAAGAAGCGGGCAAGGCCAGAGCCCATCCTGACTGTGCCGTACCCTCCAGAGATAGCAATGCAACCTTGCTGAGCACCTGCCAACGCCAGCCTTTGGGCTCAGCAGGTTACACCACCTGCGACCCTCACAACTACCACATAAAGAGGTCACTGTTATTACCCATTACACAGATGAGAAAACCGAGGCCCAGAGAGATGAAGTGACTTGCCCAAGGTCCCCAGCTGCCAAGCAGCTAAGTAGGATCCGTGCCTAGTTTTGCCAGAGTGCACAGCAGGGCTCCTGGGCAGCAGGGACACACAAATGCTCCAGGACAGGCCCCCCAGGACGGCTGCACCAAAACTGGAGAATGTGCCACCTCCTCCCTGCCCCACTTCCCTCACCCGCCAGAGTGGCCTCCTCCTTCCAGGAGAAAGGCTCCAGCTCGTTCTCTCAGTCAGGCTGTTGAACCCACTGGCCCAGGCCTCAATGAGCCAGTGAAGAAAACATCTGCCCCAACACCACCGGGTGTCCCAGCTTGTGTCTTTGCCCTGGTGCTGGATCTTCCGTACCAGTGATCGGCTTCCAGAGAGGAAGGGGGGTCCCTGCACCCCTGAGTGTTCCCGCCGTACCCTCTCCCCACTCAGCCTTGCTAGGACGACTTCCCTTTCCACCTCCAGCCCAGGCATCTCTGCTGAGCTTCAGACAACGGAGCCACCCGGACATCCCCCCTTGGGGACTCACAGGCACCTCAAACCCAACGTGTCCAGAAATCACATCATCATTCCCCCCAACCTGTTCCTTCTTCTGGGGGTTCTCTCTCAATTAAGGCACAAAGTGTTCCCGACTCTTCTTCCTGCCATATCCCTGACATCCCACCCTTCCTACTCAAAGTGTGTCCCAGGACCAGAGGCCCGGGTCTCGCCTGGAAGCAGTCTCTGGGGACCCACCCCAGGCCCACTGTTGCCCTGTGCAAGTCTGCATTTCCACAAGATACCCAGGCGACTTGTGTGCACAGGGAAGTTTGAGAAGCGCAGCTCTAACAATCAACAATCCTGTCATTCCGCCTCCTACATTTCTCTCGGGTCCACCAGAGTCCCCCCACCCCCAGCATCTCCAAGGCGCTGACATCTTCCCACCAATCCCCATGATCCCACAGTTGTCACACTCCAAAACCATCTCTCCCAGGAGCTAGACGGACCCCCCAAAATGTCAATTGATCATATGAGTCCCCTGTGTAAGGCCTTGGAATTGGCTTCCCGTGACCCTCCCCACGAGGACCAAATTGTACACATTCCTTCCCTGCATCCTCACTGAGCCCGTCCATGGGCTGTGCCAGGCACTGGAGGAAAACGGAACAAAACAGACAAAAGCCCTGCCCTCATAGAGCTCATATTCTAGTATGGAAAAGAGAACATAAACACTGAATAATGTAAAAACCTCAAATGCAACATATGTCAAGTGGTGATAAATGCCATGAAGAAAAATAAAGCAGAAAAAAGCTTGCAGATTTAAACAGTGTCATCAGAGAACACCTTAATGAGGTGACATTTCACCAAATCCTGAAGGAAGTGAAGAAGGAAGCCATGAGGCTATCCAAAAGCATTCTAGGTAGATGGGACAGCAAGTGCAAAGGTCCTGAGGTAGGAACCTAAGATGGTCAAGGAGGAGCAAAGAGGCCAGTGTGGCTAGTGCAGGAGCAATGACTAAAGAACAGGAGCCAAGGGATAGCAGGGAAGTCACAGGGGGCAGGTCACGTAGGGCAGTGACCACGGTGAGAACTTTGGCTCTTACTACAGGAAGCCACCGAAGGAAGTTTTTAGGCAGAGCGGAGGTGTGATCTGACCCACGCTTTCACAGGATCACGCTGCCTGCATTGTCGAGAAAAGACTGTAAAAGGGCCAAACGTGGCAGCAGGGAGGCCAGTTAAACGGTTCCTCAACCACCCAGGTGAGAGCCGATGGCGGGGAGTGGGCCGACTCCGGATGCGTTATGAAGGCAGCACCAACAGAACGTGCTGACGAATTGGATGTGGGGAATAAGAACAATATAGAGAAGTCAAGAATGATTCCCAAAATTTAGGCCTAAGCAACTGAGGTGGGGGGGTGGCTACAAGAAGGCTGACTTCGCCCAGCGCGGGGGCCAGGCCTCCACTTTGGACATGTTCAGTGTGGGACGCCTATTAGACATCCGGGTGGAGGTCACCAAGGGAAAAGAGAAGAGGAAGGGGCCCAGGCTCAACACCACGGGGAAGTCGAGCAGAGGAGGAGATGAGGCCGACAGGCCAGGAGACCGAGGGAAACCAGAGGGCCAGCTGTCACTGTCCTGAGAAAGAAAAGAAACTTTTAATCTTTAATTATCAGGCCCAGAGAGCCACTGAAATGCAACAACAGTCACTCTCATTCCCCCCTCGAGCTAAATAATTACCCCTTGAAGCCACCGGCTAGGTAGGCTCTGGACTAACTGACGCCACGTAGCCATAAAGTGCCACACGCTGGGCCCCACAACTCGTGCCCTAGAGTTCAACAATGTACAGCCAATCATTAACCAACGCTATCTCCGCAAACCAGTGAGAATTCCTGCCAAACAACTTTGCATCCACTCCTTGTCCCTTCTGCCTAAAGGTTTTTAAAAACCTGCTTGTAACAAAAGTTGAAGGGAGCGCTCCCCAAGGCAACCTGGAAGTGTGTCCCGGGCAGCCGTCCTCTACCTTGGCCCAAATAAACTCACTATGTTAATTTTGCCTCAGTTTCCTTTTTAAGGTTGACAGTTGCAAGCAAAATGAAGAGAGCCTTTCAAGAAGGAGCACCAAGCTGTGTCGAATGCTGCCGGACGGAGGGCAGAGGTGACCACAGGCTTGGTGACAAGAGCAGCCACCCTGCAGTGGTGAGAGGCAAAGCCAGGGCGAGTCTTCCAGAAGTTTGCTGTAAAGCAGGGTAGAGAGAGCAGTAGCCAGAGATGGGGCTGCAGGAGGCCTGGGGGTCTTCTTGGCTGAGTGGCTGCTCCTGTGTTTTCCATGGGTGACGCAGCATCCACCATCTCAGATCCTCCAGACTCCAGCCTCAGCCTGGGGCTTCTCAGCTGATTCCGGCTCTGTCAACCTCAGTTCTGATCCCCTTTATAGATAGGACATCCCAGCAGGTCTTTCCTAAGCTCTCAACACGTCCAGCAGGGCCACAGGTGAGGACGGTGATAGCTTAACTCCCCAGTAAACACCAAGACCAGATATGAGCTATGAATTTTTCTGAAATTCCAACCATTCCTCCCTTTGGTTTTAGTCCTCAAGGGTCTCCATTTAAACACAAATGTCCAGTTGGACAGAGGGGAGGAAGTCTGGCCTCGGTGGCAATTGTTACCCAGGCACAACAGAGCTCAGTCCTGTACCTCTCATTTAATCCCCGGGACAGATTTTTTTATGAGCCACACTTTACAAATAAGTAAACTCATTCTCCAAGAATTCAGGTAACTTGTCCAAGGTCAGAGAGCCGGAAGATGAGAAAGCTAGATTTGCACCCAGGCAGGATGACTCCAAGGGGCTCTCAACACTGTTTTTTTAGTTTCTTCCTCCTCTTTTTTTTTTTTTTTCCTTTGGTCTGTTGATTTTGTTCACTTTTTAAAAATTATGGTAGCCAGGCATGGTGGCACACACCTGTAGTCCCAGCTACGTGGGAGGCTGAGGTTAGAGGATTACTTAGGCTCACAAGTTTGATTCCAGCCAGGGCAAAATAGCAAGACCTCCATCTCTTAAAAAAAATTGTAATAAATATATAAATAATAAAAATTATGGTAAAACACACATAAAATCTAACATCTTAACCACTTTAAAATATACAATTCAGTGGGATTAAGTGTAACAGCAGTAAGGGTCTGAAAAAAGGCAAAATGTTTTAGTTGTCTCTTTAAAACCCTTTACACCCTTTTTGAGGAATTAAAACCCGCACTCCTGCCCAAGGCCAGTAATCAGGGGGACAGCTGAGTGCCCTTTGTTCTTTGTTTCTAGTATCTCAAACCACAGGAACATGGTTCTTTAAGAGGAGAGTCTGACGTCCTCCTTATTTGTCCACAAATTAATACATTTCTCTTTCCTTTTCCCCAAACCACTTGTCCTTGTTCTTTGTTCGGCCTTGGGGACAAGTACCAAACATGACATGAGTACATTCACAGTGCTGTGCAGCCAACACCACTGTCTAATTCCAGAACTTGTTCATCATCTCGAAAGGAAATTGGTCTGTTGACTTTTGAATTGGAAATACATTAATGTGGTTCAAAAGCTAAAAATTATTAATATTAGAAGGTCTACTTTGTCTTACACTTACCCAAATCTGTCCACTTCCCATCCAGCCTGTGAGATGGTTTTTACACACCCCTCTGCAGCTTCTTCATGCAAATTCAAGCCAACACGAAGACGGAGTCCTATTTCCTATTTTTTTTTTTTTTTACACAAAAGGTAGTATATCTGTACATTTCATTCTGCACCCTGCTTTCTCTACTTAAAATATCCTGGGACGTCTTTCAATCAGCCATGAAAGTCAGTACCAGAATGGAATCACTGTGTCAAACTCTAACAAAAATGGCCCATGCATCTACCCAAAAGAACAAAAGACATTCTATAATAAAGACATCTGCACTCGAATGTTTATAGCAGCACAATTCACAATTGCAAAGATGTGGAAACAACCCAAGTGCCCATCAAGACATGAGTGGATTAATAAAATGTGGTATATGTATACCATGGAGCACTACTCAGCTATAAGAAACAATGGTGATATAGCACCTCTTGTATTTTCCTGGATAGAGCTGGAACCCATTCTACTAAGTGAAGTATCCCAAGAATGGAAAACTAAGCACCACATGTACTCACCATCAAATTGGTTTCACTGATCATCACCTAAGAGCACATTTAGGAATAACACTAATCGGGTGTCAGGCAGATGTGGGGGGGGGATGGGTGTATACATACATAATGAGTGTGATGCGCACTGTCTAGGGGATGGACACGCTTGAAGCTCTGATTGGGGGGGGGCAAGGGCAATATACGTAACCTAAACTTTTGTACCCCACGATATGCTGAAATAAAAAAAAAAAAAAGGCCCGTGAAGGAAAGGCCCTCAGGCACGGATGCCTGTAATAGAAACTGCCAAGAAGGGCTTTCCCACCTAGAACTTTCCAGTTAAGCCACTGCTGTGAAGATCCTCTCCTATCAGCAGCCAGTACCACCCATGAACAAGCCCTCCAGCGATAAGCCTCTGTGACCAATGGTCTTTGTTTCAAAACAGCTAACTTGGACTTCTTTTTCCTTTAAAAGCCTCCCCCTGCTCCAGCCCCCTCAGATGCACCCATGGTCTGCCACGGCATTCACATGTATTGCAACTGCACTCTCTTGCTATTCCCAAACAAACTCTTTGTTTTGGAGAATCCATCTCTCTGTCACTCACTTTAGGTTGACATAGTACAAAGACAACATCGTCATTCTTTTTTAATTAAAGTAGCAAAGAAACTCAGGGAATTTCACCCCAAAATATGACTCCTTGGGATAAAGAATATTTTTAATCAAAGGCCCTTAGAGGCCGGGCATAGTGGCTCACGCCTGTAATCTTACCACTCTGGGAGGCCAAGGTGGGAGGAGTGCTTGAGGCCAGGAGTTCAAGACCAGCCTGAGCAAGAGCTAGACCCTGTCTCTACAAAAAATAGGAAAAATTAGCCAGGTGTAGTGGCACACACCTGTGCCCAGCTACTCGGAAGGCTGAGGCAGGAGAATTGCTTGAGCCCAGCAGTCTGAGGTTACAATCAGCTATAATAACGCCACTGCAATCTAGCTGGAGTGATAAAGCAAGACTCTGTCTCAAAAATAAATGAATAAAAAATAATGGCCCTTAGAGATCAAAAGGTGTTGGAAGGGGCTTTCCTCTATCTGCATAAAACCAGACAGACCCATCGGAAAGTATAATTGCCTTTCCTTCCCCCCACCCCGTTACCCCAATATGTTGCAGGAAAGAAGATCAAGAATGCACCCAGACCAGGCCCAATCCATTTCAAAGATAATACCTGTCTCTCAGGTTATAATTTCCACAGCGAATCATGTACAAGTCAATCTGTTTCCCCCATCCATTCATCCTCCCTAGTAACCATTTATTGCCCCAAAACAGAAAATTCCTCATCTCCCCCTCCCCTCTAAAATGAGGGTATGTAAACTTCTGGGCTGCACTGGGATATTGGGTAATCACACTGTGATTCTCCCCATGCACACAGTAAATAAACCTCTTTCCCTTATTAGTCGGCCTTACCGTGAGTTGATCCTTCCACAAACCTTCCGGAGCAAAGGGGAAGTGTCCCCTCACCCCCACAGTAGTAATCCATAGCATGAATGTGAAATAATTTAGTTCCCTATTGACAGGCATTTGGTTGTTTCCCATGTTTTGTTATTTCAAATAATACTGCGGTGAATAACCTTGCACTACATCATCCCACGTGTGTGGAAATATGCATGTCTGATAAATTCCCAAAGGCGGTTCACTGGGTCAAAGAGGATATGCGTACAATGGTGATAGCTGTTGCCAAATTATACTGCTTATGGGATGGTACCAACTGAACTCCCATTAAATTGGTATGAGGGTCTCACCACGCCAGTCCCCCGTGGCTGGAACCAATGCCAAGGCTGCTTTTGTCTGCAGTTTTTGCCTGCCGGGCTCACTTTTGCCTCTTGTTCCTGTACGAAGCTCCCTACCTTTACTTTAGGGACTGCTCCTCCACCACAGGAAAGGACTCCCATAGCACACTCTGGCCACAGTGAGCCCCTGACTCACACTGGGCCAATCATTGCTCCCCACTGCCACTCCAGGAATCGGTTCAAAGATGGACCCATGATCCAGGCCAATCAGAACTTCTCCCTGGAATTTATCTAAGTGGAGCTGTTGAAAAGGAGCTTTCTTTCTTCTCTGGAAGCAATAGGGTCAAAATGTTTGTAAATCATTCAGTAGTCTACAGCCACGGGTCCAACATCATGGGGACAGATGGCCCTAGAGAATGAAGCCAACATAAACAGACACACAGAGATAAGGGACAGAAAAGGATATTGTGGATGGTCCTGGATCCAGCTGTTCCTGAGGCCCACCCTTTCCATAACCCACCCTGGGTTATGCCAGCCAATATATCCCCCTATTTTGTTTGGCTAATTCTAGTTGGATTTCTGTCACTTGCTACCAAGGGTCTTGACTAACATGCCATACATATAGTATAATCCCAATTTTGTTATCATATAAAGAAACAGATGTAGATGCAGATGTAAATAAATTATGTGGGAGGATGCGTGTTTGAACAGAAAAAAAAAGAAAAAAGACCAGAAGAAAACATATTAAATGTTAATAGTGGTTATCTCTGCAATCCCCCATCTGGGATTGCAGATGATTTTTATTTTAGTCTTGGTACTTTTCTGTTTTCCAAATTTTCTGCAAGGAACACGGATTTTAAAAATATAATAAACATTTCTTTAGAAAATGAGATTGGCAAGAAGCAGCCCAGAGCGCACTCAGAGGAAGGTTCTGAGCCCGTGCGGCGGTCAGAGGCACACAGATTCCCACCCTGAGGCCTGCTCCGCACGGTCGGCACACCCTGGGGTAGCTCTGCCTGGCTCAGGGCAGGCTGGCAGGTCACAGAGGACATCCACGCTGTGGCCACAAAACCCAAACCCTCCGCTCGCGTAGCTCAGAGCCAATATTCCTCTCCACACTCCTCCTGGGCCCCTCGCTGAGCCCCCGGAAGTCCCCACTCACCATGTCAGCCTCCTAGGACAGCCCCGTAAGGCACGAGCCAATGGCTGTCTGTGAGCCTGCAGCTGGGGGAATGTGGGGCTGAGAGCAGAGCCCACAGAAGGTGGCCCAGTGCCTCCAGCACCTGCTCCCTGGGCCTGACCTTCCCCCAGCAACACGTGACCATCAATGGGGACGTGAGTTTGAGCAGGACAGAGCCCTTAGGGACCTTCAACTTCAGAACGCAGACTATTGGGAGGGGGGCTGCTGCTTCCCTGGGGTCCCCAAGGCACTGTGGCTCCCACACAGCTCTGCATCCATGGAAATCAGGCTATAGCCACTCCCCCCGGCCCACCCCATCCTCAACCAGAGAAACAGCTTCTTTTCCTATTTTACATATTAAGGTTCTGAATAAGGTTTGTTTGGATTTGGTTTTACCACGTTAACCATTCTTAAGTTTGCAATTCAGTAGCATTCGCAGTGTCATGCAACGAACTATCACCACTATCCATTTCCAGAACTTTTTGATCATCCCAAACAGAAACTCTGTACCCATTAAACAATAATTCTCCCTCCCTCCAACCCCTGGTGACCTCTACTCTACTTTCTGCCTCATATAAGTGTGCTATAGACTGAATGTTTGTGTCCCCTCAAAATTCATATGCTGAAATCCTAACGCCAACTGTGACAACGTGAGGCAGTGGGGCTGGGGAGGTGATTAGGTGATGAGAGTGGAACCCTCATGAATGCGATTAATGCCTTATAAAGAGACCCCAGTGAGCTCCCTCGCCCCTTCCACCGTGTGAGGACACAGCAAGAAGACAGCTGTATATGATCCAGGAAATAAGCCCTCACCAGACACCATGTCTGCCAGTATCTTGAACTTGGACTTCCCAGCCCCTAGAACTGTGAGAAATAAATGTTTGTCCTTTAAGCCACCCAGTCTATGGTATTTTATTACAGCAGCCTGGACAGACTAAGACAAAGTAAAATCGTACAATATCTGTCCTTTTGTGTCTGGCTCATTTCACTTAAGCGTAATGTTTTCAAGATTCATCCATGTTACATCAGAATTTCACTCCATTGTATGCCTGAATAATATTTCATTGTGTAGCTATAACACATTTTGCTTATCCATTCATTGATGGAGGACGCTTGAGTTGCTTCCACTTTTGGCTATTGTGAATAATGCTGCTATGACCAATAACGTACAAGTATCTGAGTCCCTGCTTTCAATTCTTTTCGACATATATGTAGGAGTGGAATTGCTGAATAAGATTTTTGTTTACACGAAAAATTCCATTAAAGAACGAATGCAAATCATTCATTAGTCTTAATCCCATTTCACAGATAGGGGCACTGAGGCCACAGCTTCAGCACCATTTACATTCAAGATCATAGATGGTGCTGCCTCCCCTGGGTTTTTCTGTGAGGCTTTAGACTGCTCCTCTGCCCTTCTACAGGTACATTTTTGCTATCTAGAGATCCTTACCTCTGTGACCCTTGAGACTTCTGCTGGGCCTGGCCCTCCAGCAGAGGGATGAATCACAGAGACCAAGAATCATTGTGACCAAGAGCATCCACTGGCCAGACGGCTGGATGGAGCAGCAATCTGTATTCAAGGAATCCAGACTTTCTGGGTTGAAGGGCAACGGGGCCCCACAAAGCACCAGCAAAAGAGGATGGGGAGGCATTATCCAGGCCCAGGGCCGAGGGCCAACCCTGCGCAAGGCCAGACTGTCCTCTCAGATGAGGTCCAGTGCAGTCACATGTTGAACTGCTTCAATGTTCAGGATGGAGTCAGGGAAAAGAGAGCCCAGGGCGTGTGTTTACTACCGAAGGCTTGGGGATCCAACATGCTGCATCAGCAAAGAAGAACGAACACCTCATTCAGCAGAGGCAGAAGAAGGCATCCTCCCATCTGGAGAGTACCCGCAGCTGCAGCCACCAGCCAAGCTGACAAGACTACGCCCAGAGCAATACCAACTAAACCGCCAGGGGCCAGCATAGCGGATAGACGTTGGTTTCTTTGCTTCCCAGCTTCCATCCCCGACCTTTCCGACAGCAACACATCAAATTGCATTTAGTAATCTATCCCTCCTATTCTCTCAGCCAAGCAACTCTATCCCTGGAGTCAGGAGTGGGCACAAGACCTAGACTTGGCTAATCAGTGTATCGCATCCCTCTGGCCACAGTTCAGGGATGGGTATATAACTTACTCTACATCTAATGTGAGCCATCCCTGGAACTTCTGCTGAAATTATTGGGAAACATTTGCCCTTCCTGCTGATGCTGCTAAACTAACAGAATGTGTGCCTAGAGCAGCCACTGTCTACCCTTGTGGATAACCTACCTGAGGATAAAACCAATCCAAAGGAAAGCACAGCCCATAGACAAGGAGAGGGAACCAGAGTCCAAGAACACCATTCGAGCCCTGGATCCAGCCATGCCTGAACCCATCCCCCTCGAACTTTCCAGTTACCTAAACCAAAAAACTTTTTTTCTTTATGTTAATTTGAACTGGGGTCTGTCACTTGTAACCAAAAGGCTCCTGACTAATTTAGCTAAATTACCAATCAGAAGACTCACTTTGGGGGGGTGCCACCCACCATCCCTCCAACACAAAGGCTCTCTGGCCCCAAACCTCTGTTTAATAGAATTGTAATAAAACAAATGTTACAGAGCTCTGTTTTGAGTGTAAAACTGACTGATTCTGATTTGTGTGCTCACTGGGATACCAAACTGCCGTGCGTGTCCAGGAGAGGCAGGGAGCAGGAAGCCTCCGCCGTCTAACCTGCCCTTCCTTCCCCACCATTCCCCAACATGAAATCCACACCACAAAGCAGGATCCGAACGTGGCCCCTGCCTGTCCTACCTCCGCTCCTTTGCTCCCACTATCTCCTTTAACTAGGCTGTACTTCCCACTCCATCTCTCCCTTCAGAAATCCTATCCAGGCTGGGCGCGGTGGCTCACACCTGCAATCCTAGCACTCTAGGAGGCTGAGGCAGGAGGATTGCTTGGGCCCAGGAGTTTGAGGTTGCTGTGAGCTACAATGACTGCACTCTACCCAGGGCAACAGAGTGAGACTCTGTCTCGAAAAGAGAAGAGAAGAAGAGAAGAGAAGAGAAGAGAAGAGAAGAGAAGAGCAGAGCAGAGCAGAGCTATCCAGTCTCCATGGCCCATCTCAAACGTCACCAACTCCATGCAGGCTTTCTTGGGTGTTCCTCACCTTTCTTTTGACCTCCAGGGCACCCTGCACCCCTTCCCCAACACTTCCCTCTTCTGTCTTGGGTTCACATCACATGGCTGGTCACTGCTTCTGGAGCACAGGCTGCTCGGGGCAAGAACAACATCTTATTCTCCTCCTGCACCCTGCTGTCCAGTTCCTGGCACACATCTGGCACCTCACAAATATTGATGGAAGTGATCTGAAACAGGGCGCAAATGAACACTTGGAACGCAACCCATTTATAAGCAGGACTGCGGCCTGTATTTGCATTTATGGAGGGGAAAGAGAGGGCAAACGCTGCAGAGAAGCCGGCCAGTCCTTTCCGGGAAGGCGAGATGGGGGCCAGAGGAACTGAGACGTGGGAGCCAGGTGTCCCTGTTCCCATCACCTGCACCACAGCCTGTGTCCTACCTCCAGTGGCTGTGCCCTTGCGGGACCTTCTCAGCTATCAGTGACTGGCCTCTGTTGATGTCACTCTCAACAGCCCTTCCCGGCACATTTGCAGATCTCGATCTCAGACGGCCTGTTTCAGTTACCTCTTGATTTACACACTGGTTCTGCCTTTGCGTCTCGGATTAAATATCTTATTAAAATAAATGTTCTATTAAAATACAGATGGCACAGGGAAGCTGGGCTGCAGCCTGGACATTCCCGGTCACACAGAGAAGTGAGAATTTCTGTCCTCATTAGTGAGGCCAGCAGCCAGGAGACCTTTCAGCTTATCTGCAGCCTGACAGGACAGACCCCTTCCCCTACTCTAGGCTCCATCTTCGCCCCAGGCCAAGAATTCAAAACAAACCCCAGAGACCCATCAGGTCCCTTCCTTAAAAAATAACCAGAATGTGCTAAGGTGCCAGAGTTCTCAATGTTTTGAAGTTTTTTAATACACCTGGTCTCCTCTGAGCTGCGTTACAATCCACTTCCCAGACAACGAAAGGCAAGTGCAGAGAGGGTAAGTAGCTCGGCCAGGCTCACCATGTAACTGGTGGTGGTAGAAGAGGTATAGAATTTGGCAGCAGAGAGATTTGGGTTTAAATCCCAAGCTGGCTGACACTGGAGATGCCACCATCCCTTCTGAACCTCAGCTTCTCCTCTAAGAAAAATGGAGATGACGATAATACGTGTCGTGCAGGGAATGAAATGAGATAAATGAAGCTTAAGTGCCAGCCCAGTGCATGCCCAGGGCTCCATGCCTGCTTCCATCTCTGACTCTTCTCTTGCAATCCCTGAGGTTTTATACTGTCATGCACAGCCTCCCATAACTTCTGTATTGTATTTGGGGGAAATTCAGGAGGGTAATGGAGGAGGAGCATCTGAAGGCAAATCAGCAGTGGCCATTCTGCAGCCCAGCTCCTACAGGGAGCCCGGGAGGGCTGCCAGGACACCTCCTTTCCGATCACAATGGACCTGCCCAAAACCGAGGGGCCCAAGAGATGCACAGGGCTGGGACACAACCTCCAGCCTCTGTGTTCAGACAGTTACACCTTCCGACCCTGGGCCTCCTGCTTCCCATTCTCTACATCCCATCCTTCAGGGGTAGGGCAGGTGGCGCAGGTGTGGCCAGGTATGGGGAGCTGCAGTGAGCAGGAAGGCAGGTAGCTGGCAGTTTAGATGCAATGAGGGAAGGTGGGCCAGGCCAATGTTGACAGAGCTTCCAATTTCTCAAGAGAAGATCAAAAAACAGATTCATAATGCAGAATCTTCCAATTTTAAGATATCAGCTTACAAGGAAAAGAAAAGTATGTGGGCCTAACCAAGGACCTCGAGAATAGAAGCTCCAGTGGGGCAGGGCTTTGTCTCTGTGCTGTCCACGCTGTACCCCCAGCCCCTAGAACAGGGTCTGGCCCAGAGCACACACTTGGTTGCCTACAGGCCCAAGGATTCTGCAGGGGCCAGTTTCCGACCTCTGCCTCAAATTGCAAACTCCTGGACGGCAGGGTGCTGCTGTTCCCACTCTCTGGAGACAGGACAACGTGGTGCTGTAGGGACATGATGGCAAAAAAACAGGGGGCTCCTGCCTCCACTCTTCCTAGACTCTGTGACACAGCCCGGTCTGTAAACCGAGGAAGAGAGATGTGCCTTCCCCGCGGGGCTGTTCTTAGGACAACGGGTATCATCACAGTGCCCTGATCCCACCACCCAGCATTCAGTGTGGCTGGTAAAGGTCTTCACAGCAAAGAACCGGGAAAAGGCAGGGAAAGGGAGAAGCGCAAGGGAGGGGTGGCTCTAATCCACAGGCCTGGGCCCTCCTGCCAGCGAGAACTGGACTAACCAGGAGGCCTGGCAGGCTCTGCTGTCTCAGGACACACATGGGGCCGACATGTCTCCAGAGACGTCCCCAGCTCCAAGCCGGGCCGCCCAACCCTGGGGACTCCGGGCAGAACTTGGCTGGAGCTCCAGCCTTCATGATACAGAGTGTTCATAACCGATAAGTTTAAAAGCAAGTGACAATTTTTCAAACTACCCTTGCTCCAAGGGCAGTGAACAAACACAGCACTGGCTCCTGGTTCCCACTAAATGTGTCTGGAAGGAGAAGGGAAGGTTAAACCAAGTTCACTCGGCCCTAGAAATCAGGGTGGATTCTTTGACACCATCCTCTGCAGGGTTGAACCAGGACTTCCCACTCAGCTTCCCAAATACCAGCCATGCTCTTCCCTTTCTCCCAGTGTAAAGGCTACCCGGGTACCACGCAGACACTCTTGGTGGGAACCCTAAGGTGATGGGCCTGGCTGCACTTTCATTATCGCCGGCCTGTGGAGAGACGCAAGGGGACCTGCTGGAGCCTGTGTCTTGATCTGGATGGTGTCTACGCAGGTGGATACATCTGTGAAAATTCATGGAGCTGTGCCCTTAAGATCTATACACTTTAATACACCAATGATAACAAAAGCCACAGCATGTATCAAGCACTTATTACAAGCTAGGCACTGCACAAGTGTTTATCTTGGGTTCTGAATATCACAGTTAAGAGCACAGTTTCTAGACCTCAAAAGACCCAGGTAAAAATCCTTCTCCTCTGATTCTGCCCTCAGCACACTCCTCAACTTCTGAGCCTCAGTTCTTCAGCTAGAAAACACAGATAATAACTGCTAGAATTAAGACAGATAAGGAGCCAGGCGTGCACCTGTAGTCCCAGCTACTCTGGACGCTGAGGCAGGAGGATGGCTTGAGCCCAGGAGTTGGAGGCTGCAGTGAGCTGTGATGGCACCACTGCACTCTAGCCTGGGCGACAAAGTAGAGACCCATCTCTATTTAAAAAAAAAAAAAAAGACAGATACACATGTAAGCCCAGGGCCTAGCAAACAGCAAGCCTCAAAAGGTGTTGGTTTGTTACAACCATCCAAGCCTCAACAACCCCGGGATGCTGGTGCTGTTGGGCTCATTTCAACACATGAGCAATGGGCTCCCTCTTCCAACAGCAGCTCCCTCAACCTCAGGCATTCTCGCATCATCTTCCCAACCGTGCCCAAATCTCTGTTCCACCTGACTATTACTTCTCTTAACACTTTTCTTTAAATTGACTGGCAATTTCTTGCTTAAAACGAATTTATTTTTTAAAAATGTTATGTAACTATCATCCACGGAAAGCCAGTATCACTTGCCAGAATTCATTTTTTAAAGTAGCTATTAAAAAGCACTTGTCCACCTGAAACCATCTTGCCTACCTCATTTACTTTTTATGGATTCAGTAGGCAAAGAAACCGAGTCTGTGGGGTAGTGGGGGCAGGGGGGGCTCATCTGCTTAAAACGACGAAGAGACTTCCTGGGCCTTCGGCAGCCCCCGGCTGAACAGGAGTGCTTCTCGTTGATTTAACCGAACAGGCCTGACAAGCCCTCTATTTGGCAACATCCTGATAAGCAGCCATCTGTGCACCATGCGGGTTCCAAAGAAATAAAACTTCATTTAGGAAAAAATATCTATTGGCTAATGGTGACTGTTCACCAATTCAGATGCCCACTGGCCCTATTGGGCACAAATGAAGGGAGCGTGTCTCTGCCTATGGGGCAGCAGCTCCAGGACCCAAGATCCAGGAACCCGGAGCTAAGCACACTCCTGGCGCCCGGCCTCAGCTTCAGGATGGTCAGGGCTGACCATCATGTCTGACCTCACGCCTATGGATCCCAAAACCACGCAGAGACAGGGAAGGGGTCAGAGGATTAACAAAAGAACTACACATGTGCACGCGGTCATGCGCATTTCTCTCCAAAATCTCTTCTGGAAGGGAAGGAAGGAAAGGGAAGGGAGAGATTCCCTAATCACAACAAGAAAAGGGCACTTTGAAATCTACATCGGAGGGCACTGCGGTATTAAGAGGGCCCTGGGGGTGGGGAGGGGGAGGGGAACAAGCAATGAGCGAGTTCTACTTGGGGGAGCCAGGAAGTCTCTTGAGCAGCCACCCATTCGTTCGTGAGTTTTTACCGAGCATCTCCTATTCTGGGCAATGGGGACCCCGAGGTGAAAACAGCAAGTCCCTGCTCTCCTACAGTTCACATTCTAGAGGAGGGAACAGCCAATACACTATTTATTGCATAAACTAGATATTATCAGTGAGTGATAAGTGCCATGGAAGAAATAAACCAGGGGAAAGCAACAGTGACTGGAGCGAGCCGTTTAGATAGAATGGTCAGGGGAGTTCTTTCGGAAGAGGTGACATTTGGTTTAAGAGTCTAGTGATGAGGAAGCACCAGCCAATTAAGTCACTGTAAACAGCAGGTGCAAAGGGCCTGAGGCAGAAACAAGCGTGGCACGTGCCAGGTGCAGAAAGAAGGCCTCTGCAGCAGAAATACGGCGATCGTGGTGAGGGAGGGGTGAGGAGGTAGGAGGAAGGTAGGAGAACCGGGCAAGGGCTGTCAGCCCAACTACAGAGTTTGGATTTCATTTAAAGTATAATGGAAATTCTACAGAGTTTTCCGCGGGACAGAGACTTATCTGTATTTCTTAAACTCCACTCTGGCTACCGTAAGGAGAATGGAAAAGGGGACCCAGAAGACAAGAAACCCAATAGGAGATTAAAAAGTGGCTCAAGAGCAATCAAATAAACTCATTTATGCCACAAATTCTGTCTCTTAAACTCTAAGGGTCTAACTCCTCAGGCTCTCAGTGAGGTTACCAATGGGAAGCGGGTTAAAGAGAGATGTTTGTTCTTTAAAGCAATGATAGCCAACTGGGTGGCATTCAAACATCAGACAAGAAAGGACAGGAGACAAGCCCTTCCAGAAAGGGCAGGACCCAGCCACTTCCTAAGAAGAGAACAAGCAGCCATCTGTTCTGATGCCCGGGAGTGGATGACTCCCGCCGCCTGCCCCTTCCAGCTCTGTGATTCTGGGACTCCAAAGCCAGAACTCCTGGACAACCCACAGGCTCCGAGCTCATGTCCAGCCAGCTTGTGGCGCTGTCTGCAATGACAGAACACAAGTATCCTCCCTGGTACTTCAAACCCCAGGAACAAATCAATCAGTGACTGCCAACATCACAAAACAGACAGCTAGATAAATACAAATGACATGGTCTTGCCCAAAAAAAAAAAAAAAAAATTATCAAATCCAAATCTGATGGCGCCGCCTAGAACTAAATACCAAGTTACAGGCAACAGGAGGGACAGAACATGTGTAATGGCAGACGCCATCCACAAAGTCCGACTGTGGGAAACTGCATAAGACAAACAATCCACTTCCTTCAAAAAATAAATTGAAAGGAGAAAAAATAAAGAGGTGAAGGAAAACTTACAGATTAAGAGACCTATCATCAATCACTCTGGATAATTTAAATTCTGACTCAAAAAAAACCTTTGAAAATTTTTATGAGATCACTGGGGAAATTTGAATACTTACTGGATATGATACTAAGAAATTATTATTAATTTTGGGAGGTATGACAGTCATGCTATGTTTTTTAAAAGAATTCTTATGTTTAAAATGCAAACTAAAATATTTAAGAATAAAATGATCTATGTCTGGGATTGACTTCAAAATAATCTTGTGGGCGGTGGGCTGGTAAATAAATGAAACAAGATTGGCCATGATGGGCTTTTTCTAATAATGCACACAGACATGACAGTCCACAGCTACATTCACTGTTCTCCCCAGACGCTGCCCGTAAGTACTTGCCGAATAACAAGTGAATCTAAATTTTCCTTCTCACAAACCCCATGATGGGAGTTGTCCCAAAATAACTACCCCCCCATAAGAAGTGGGTTTCTTTTCCTTTTATGCTAATTGACCTTTCTCCAGTTCAGAATGTCACACCCAAGGCCACATCGACTTTGTCCACACCTTTCAACATCTTTCAGAACATACACATTTTGATTGTGTTTCTCCGCCTCCAACTTTCCCGCCAAAAGTGCCTGTTTTCCTCCTCAGAGGACCAAGCTCCCTACCACCCACTCCTGTCACCCCTGAGGGGGCGCTCAGGACCTTACCCTCATCTGTCACGTCTATAAGAAGGCAGGCTGTTAAAATTGAAGCGTTTTAAAGGAACTCTCCATTACAGTGGTTTCCAAACTGCAGTCCCCAGGGAAGGCCCATCCCCCTCTCAAACACACCACTGCTTCTGCAGGACCCCGTCTCACAGAAACCATGGAGGATGGCCAGAAAGAGTCGGACCCCCAGGTTGCCCCACGGCTCCCATGGAAAGATGTCAAGTCAAGGCTGGTGAGCACCACACCCATTTCTCCAAGAGACAAACTGAGATTGTAGCTTTTTGATAGTTCTCAAGGACTACCAAGAGTGCCTGGGAGTCTCCTGGTTCTGGGCCTATATGGGACAGGTATATGGGATACCTGTCTCACACCTGCCTCATTACCATCTTTCCTGGCACACCTCCCTCTCCCCTAACATGCAATATTTCCAAGCGGCCTAGAGAGAGCAGGAGGTTGACAAGGACCCCCAAGCGGTCACTGCAAGCCACACAAAACCATTTCAACTCTTAAGACTAAGAGCCAAGAGTGTTATCTGCACAAGCCTGTCAATTAGAGGTGCCGGGAAGATCGATGGAATGATCAAGCCTTCTGGAAGGATGAGGAGGGACCCGAATCTGACCTGACCCTGTGATGAGATTGGGAGGAAGGAAGAACTCAGCAAATTTAACACCCAGCATGGAGTTTGGGGAATGCTTAGGAGAGGCTGGCAGCTGCAGCCTGCTCCAGACCTCCCCCGCTGCCCTGTGGCTGCCACTGCCCGCAGAGCAAGGGTCAATAGTGTTCACTGCACTGATTTCAGATGCTTAAAGACAAAGAAGCTCCAGATACAGCAAGGGAAGCAAAGATCATCCAGAATTAGGACCAAGAAAAAACCAATCCCTTTGTCTCCTTGGGTAGGTTAAGTCCATGGCCAAAGCCTTCAGAATGGCTGGAGCAACAGAACACAATGAAGCCAGGGGCTGGGAAGGCCACCAATGTCTGCCTGCATTGCAGGAAAGAGCACAGTGCATCCAGGAAGAAAGACAAGACGCCGTAGGACTGAGGCACCCTGGCCTCAACCAGCCCCTATCCGTGTTCAGCTCCTTCCGTGTGCCTCACTGCATCCCCCCAGACTATCTCTGCCCAGGCCCAGGCCCGCCTGGCTGCCTCCTTGGCCCATGCATGGCTAGTCTTGACTACTGCTGGTGGGGGTATCACCACCAGACATCTTACCCTGATCACCAGGGGCACAGGCCCAGTAAGAGAAGAATGGGAGCAGTTCTGATCAAACCCCCTACATCCTTGTGCAGCACTTCATACCCTTCAGTTGCATCTTCACCTCCGTTATCTCAGTTGAGCCTCTCAAGCCCTTTGTGTGGAGGCAGAAACTGAGGCTCAGGGAGATTAAATCTATATCATCACATCATACTCAACAGATGAGCCAGGACTAAAACTTCTAGTTCTCTGTGCAAGAGCTTTTCCACCCCCCCACCCATCCTGTACCCAAAGCCCGGAACTAGTCCAATGCTTCTGCCTTTTCATCCCTCAGAGCAGACCCAAGCTGTCCCAGACCTGCTATCCCATACATCCTTCTAACTTTAGAGAGTTGGCTTGTTCATCCCTACTCTACAGACAAAATGCTGAAAGGCAAGGAATGGAAGGGAATCCAAGCCCAGAGGAAAATGGGGTCCAGACCTGAGCTCCAGAGTTCTGATGGCAGCTTCTTCTGCTAGACATACATGTCGCTAGCATCGGCCATTGCCAGAGCACCTGCAGGCTTTCTGCCACATTCAGTGCTACGTATACTATTATTATTACTATTTCTATTAAATAGACTCATTCTATGACTTCATACGTTTAATTTATAGTGATGCTTTGCGTCAGGGGTCCTCAACCTATGGTAAGTTGTATAATTATTTCATCATATATTACAATGTAATAATAATAGAAATAAAGTGCACAATAAATGTAATGTGCTCAAATCATCCCAAAACCACCCCGCTTCTCCCTGGTCCATGGAAAAAACTGTCTTCCGTGAAAACGGTCCCTGGTGTCAAAAGAGTTGGGGACCACTGCTTTATATCACTACCACAAGTGGAAAAACCAGTACCACTGACCATGACTAAGAGACAATCCTAAAAATAAACAGTATAAAAACAAAGCAACCTTTAAGCTCTAGGCAGGCATCGCTCCCCACTTACAGGGCCTTAGCCAGAGGTCTGCTCTCTCTTTGTTACAAAAGGAAGATTAGCAAGCGTTTTAAAAAGGTGTCAAAGCCAGACTAGCACCAACCTCAAACTTCACCCTTGAAGAAATCACAAGAATTAGTAGAGAAGTGAAAGAGAAAGAACTTTCTCACTAGGTGACTCAACGTTATTTTATGCTTAGCCACTTTAAGTCATTTCACTGGAGACTCATTCTGTGTTGTGGGAAACATCTTATCAGATTACATGATGGGAAGGAAGGACAAGAGGGATGGGGGACAACCCACCACAAGGGCAACCCATGCCAGCTTCTTAAAGTCTCTCCCGTTCCTTGCCCACCACGTCCCTCAGATACACCCGGCTTCTGGGCAAGTCCAAGGGCTGCTGGTCACCACCTAGGTGTCTCTGGCTCTATTGCCCTTGTCTTAGCCTTTGTCTTACACACAGTGCAAGACAAACTACTCCAAAACTCCTCTGGAAATTAGGATCCAGCGGGGCCACCAAATCCTGGCATCATCTTTGTGGGGTCAGCTCCAATGCCCCACCTCCTGCCCTAGTTGCTGGGAGGCTCTGTCATGTACCCTAGCAGAAGAGGAAGCCTTTGTGCCAACAACCTGCACAGGCAGCTCCCTGGGGTCTGGTGGATGTCAGGCCTGCAGCTAGGAGCTGGAACCCAGGACGCTCGCTGCCCTAGAACCTCCTTTGCCCACCCCAAATCCCACACCTCTCACCCCACAGGTCGTCCAAAGTGTTGAGGAAACGATTTTCAACACCCAGGAGCAAACAGAAGAAAGGCGAAGAGTCGAAGACAGAAAAACCCAATAACAGAGACACGGTGATGGAGCGCAGCAGAAAAGGGGAGGGAGGGCGGTGGAGTGTGCAGCCCCCAAACTTGCTCCTTGCTAGCAGCCACCAAGCGCACAGCAAGTGGCTTTCAGCCAGGCGGGCACCTCGCGGGCTCAGCCAAGTTGCAGAGAAGCAAATGGCAACACGGCGCATTGAGCCACTCGGGCTGAGCCAGGGATTGCCGCCCCGGCGGGAGCAATGCTACCCAAGCTGCAGGCTTTGGCAAGGGCGCCGCGATCGGCAAAGGCAGGGTCTGGGGGCGAAGGACTTGGTGACCCTCTGTGGGGGATGAGTCCCGATGGTCCCTCCCAGCCGCCCTCGGACGCAGCCAATGTCCTGCCTGGGTTTCCTCCGACGAGCCGGTGTCTGGGGCTGAGCTCCGAACTCGCTCCCCGCGCCAGCGCCTGGAGAGGAGGCTTTTCTCTATCCAGAACGGAGCCAAATGCCCGTTGAAAAGTCCACCCCAAAGAAAACTGGAATTTAGCACGAGAGCAGAAGGAAGGGGGAGCCGGCGCTGCCAGGCTTTACCTTTTCTCTTTATTCTGTTTTCGGGATTTGTGCAGGAGTCCGATGAGCACCACGGCGGCGCGGATCCCCGCCTTTCGGCAATGCATCCTCCCGGCGGGCTGGGACATGGCGAGGCCGCCAGCGGTGCCCGGCCGCGCCCTCAGCCGCCTGCCGCGCGTCCCCGCTGCCCCGGCTCCGCGCGCTCGGCGCTGCCCGCACCCGGCCCCCGAGCCCGCGCCCCGGCCCCGGCCGCCCGCCTCTCATGGGCCCCGCCCCGCCTAGGTGCGCCCCGGGGGTCAGGTGACTGGGCGCTCACTTCCCGACGACCTTCAGCTTCTCCTCGGGGCCCGCGGGGCGGCCGGCGTCCGCTCCCCCAGCGCAGGCATTTCCGAGGCTCGCTCGGGGCGCGGCCCGGGCCGGCGGCTCCCGGCTCTCGCTCAGACGCGCCGCCCGCGCCGGGACCCCGCCCCGGCCCCGCCTCCCCGCCCGGCCGCGGGCGCTCGGGCGGCCTAGGGCACCGGCGGTTCTGGCGGCCCGGCCGTCCGCGGGAGGGAGACGGCCCCCTTGCGCCGGGCGCTGCCGGGGACTCGGCGCCGCGTTCGCCCCCTGCCTCTCTCCTAGGTGCTCTCCCCGCTAGCCCGGCCGCCTGGCCCCTGCCCTCCTCTCGCCCTCGTCCTCTTCGTCCCCTCCTCTGCGCTCCCGCGTCCCCAGCCCCGCGCCCCCGCCGGCCGGCCCCGGGCTCCCGCCCCAGGCAGAGGCGGCTGACGCGCTCTCCCAGCCCGGCCCGCCGGGATACTTCTCCGATGCTGTCACTGTCTTTAAAACAGAGGGAGAAAAAACATGCACCGAGAGGAAACACGCGTCCTCCGTCCAAGCGAAACTGTGCGCGCGGCCACCGCCGTGGGCCTCCCCCGCCCCAGGGCCAGGGTGCCCGGCGACCAGGGGGCTGCGCACCTGGCGCCTAGAGCCCGGCGCCCCGCCCTGCCGGCCCCGAGCTCCCCGGCCGGGCCCTGGGGCGGGGGGCGTGTTGATTAGGGGGACTGCTACCTCCCACCTGCCCCCGGAGTCCTCGAAAGGAAAAGATCGTGGTGCCGGGTTGGAGGAGTGGGCTGGGGTCAGCTCCCCGTTAATGTTTGCTTTTGCAGCTCGGGGAGTTTGACACAATACAGGGTCAATGATCAACTTCTCCACGACTACACCTCCTCCTCGCGGGCCAGGTTGCCAGGGAGACGCGGGTGGGGAGCCCCCACCCCACTGTATCGGCACCGGGGCCCCAGCGCCGGCCACGGCACACGCGCGGCGTCCGTTATTCCCCGCACACCGTCTGCGAGATTCGTCTCCACTTCGGAACGGAAGGACGTAAGGTCACACCAGCTCCTGGGGAAAGGGCCACGGCCTGGTCCCCGCTATCGGCGGACAGCCGGTGCTCAGAAGCCCCCTCGCCCACTTCCGTTTGCTATCGAGCCTCCCAGCCCCCTCCGCCCCGAAGCGTAACTAACCACTTTGCCCCCTAGGGGAAAGGAAGCGGGCAGGGGGCTGGGGGGAATTAAAACAAGCCAATTAGTCCATCTTTGGAAACAGCCCTGTTGGGGCCAAGGAGGTCCCTGAAGCAATTTGCCTTGTTTTTTTATACAGTCTGGTGTTCAAGCAAACAGAAAATCCAGGCAGGGAAGGGGACGGTGCAGAAGGGAGGAAAGGGCTGCAAATAATTCACGGCCCGCAGTGGGCCAGCCCTGCCTCTCTGGGAGACACCAGGGTGGTTCAAAAATGTACCTTGTCTGTTTATGACACATCCATTAGCAATGGCCTTGCCCCCACCCTCAGCCTGCCTGAGTGGTGGGGGATCACAGATATAGCCATGGGCATCTATTTATAGCCAGAGATTTGAGTGACCCAGGCCCCACTCCTGGGACTGGCAGTTACGCAGGCTGCAAGGACTACACCAGTAGTGACTTCAGAATTGGTCTGGAAAAAGAATAGGGAAATGAATGTCCTTCGGGAAGGAGGGAAGAACCCCACCCAGCACACAGCCCAGAGCTTCTCTTGCCCAGGGTAGCACAGAGTACAGGCAAGTTAGCTGATGGACTCCTTCAAACTAGATGGCAGAGAGGGTGACAGTGGCACTGGCCATAGGTCTAGCCCAGCATGGGGTGTATTTTATCCACACACCGGGGAAGGCTGCACTTCAATGGAAGACCTGACCCCATGTCCAGCGGGCGAGAATGTGAGTGGTTCCTGCCCATCTCCCACTGCCTAGGAGCTACTTCAGGTCACAGTGGGTAACAGGACATTGGAATGAAAACAAAATCTTTCTACCAGGCAGGTTCCATTATTCACGCATGTTCTGGGGTTCCAGGCCCTCTCAGCTCCTCCCCAACCATGATGTTTCCAAACTCAATGTGGCTGAAAATGTGTGTGTGTATGTGTGTGTGTGTGTCTGTATATTAAAAAAAAAAAAACCAATATGGCAAAAACACATGCCTGTCTCCAAAAGACCATAACCTCTCAGATCCTGATTCCTGGGTCCCTAAGAGGTAGAAGTTTCCTTCTGGCCCTGTCCCACAAGCCTGGCCACCCTTGGAGCACAGACAGGAGTCTGCTGCTTAACTGCTACTCCAGCCCCTACAGCCCATCACACCCAGGCCCCACAGAGGAACACCAAAATGCAAGGAAACTCTTCAGTGGCAGAGAATCTAACAACTGTCTATGTTAGGCTTGCCCATTCCACCATTTGTGCAGCTTTGTGCAAGAGACTAGGGTGAGAGAGAGAGATGGAAGACTACCCTTGCCCAAAACAAACAGGGCTAACACACACCAAGCCACAAAATGAGACCATTTCCAGTAGTGTGTGCAGTTGGCTCAGCCAAAGCCTCCCAAAGTCTAGCCATTCACATACCACCTTCACAATTTTTTTGTCTTAATGTCATGCAACTGTTCTTTACTTATTATTTTGCTTTAATTAAATCAACTCACTGTTTTACTTAATTTTAAAAGAAAACGTTATTACCACCCTCAATGAAAATCCATTATCATTTGCCATTCATACCATGAAAACAAATACAAATTGATCAGCCTGGGGAAGGCTTTTAGCCTGAAGCACCTTCCTTAAAAAAGAAAAATAGGCAGTGTTAGGTGTTAGCGACACACTTGTACCAAACACTATCCTTGAAGAAATCACAGTTAGAAAGAGAACTGAAAGAGAACAATTTTCACATTCGTGACTCAAAGGTATTCTAAGGCCACATCCATGGGGCACTTTGGGGTGGACCAAGAAAGCTGGACACATACAGACCACAGGAAGCGAAGTCGGTGGGGACTGCAGCAGTCAGAGGAGGGGTCTTCTTCCAGATCACATCCCACCCAACAACTTATGCCCAGCAAGCAGTGTCCCAGCCCACAGGACCTGAAAGGCCTGTTCCAGACCCCAGAGCCCACAGTCTCTGAGAACAAAGTGCCAGCCAGCTGCCAGCCTGGGTCTCTGCCCCAATCCAGGGGAACCCCTAAGGCTGAGGGGGCCTGGCTGGGACTCTGGAGTCGGGGAGGAGACAGGAAAGTTAATCATGAACAGAGGGCAGACAGACAGCTGCACAGCCCATTCCTAAAGGGCCAGTGGGTTGAAACAGACAGACACGCATGCTTGGTCCTGAAGAAAAGGGGCCTTCTGTGTGCCTGGGAACCCGCTCCAGGATACACATTTGTGTGAAACCAAGAATCAGCCCCACTGATTCTTGCCAATGCCGCGGTCTGAGAGCCTGCAGCAGACGCTGCCTCCTCGTCCCACCTGACCTCCGACTCCCAGTGCCTCCGCTGCTCTGCAAAGTGACTGCAGAGTGACAGCAGAGCGGCTAGGGTTCCAGGTGGATGGGGGCAGGAGAGGCTATGGAGCAAGGACGTTTTATGAAACCAGATGTCCTCAGATGCCTTGCCCCTCCCATTCTGCAGGGGCAAGGTCCCCAGCCATCCCTGGATCACACAACCTTTAGAGCAATGCAAGGTTATAAACACACAACCTCAGACAAGGACTGGCCAGCACCCCCACTCTCTTCTTCCTTGCGGGGTACACACATTCACACACCAGCTTGAGGAAACCACTCAGAAGCCCCCTCTCACACCTCACACTTCTGAGCCCTGTGCTTACACCTGTGCTTGCAAGGAAACGGGCTGACATTCACTCTTGGCAGGTACACCGGCGCCCCCTGCCGGGACACAGCAGTTGTGTCTCTGGGACACCACATGAGGGTGGAGGAAAGGGAAGGATTGAGAAAGGTCATTTGAGGTAGGGAGGGCAGTTTCTCTTTTTAAGAGAGAGATGCAGGGGCTGGCGCGGTGGCTCACGCCTGTAATCTTTAGCACTCTGGGAGGCCGAGGCGGGTGGATCACTCGAGGTCAGGAGAGCAAGAGCAAGACCCCCATCTCTACTAAAAATAGAAAGAAATTATATGGACAGCTAAAAATATATAGAAAAAAATGAGCCAGGCATGGTGGCACATGCCTGTAGTCACAGCTACTCGGGAGGCTAAGGCAGAAGAATTGCTTGAGCCCAGGAGTTTGAGGTTGCTGTGAGCTAGGCTGACACCATGGCACTCTAGCCAAGGCGACAGAGCAGGACTCTGCCTCAAAAAAAAAAAAGAGAGAGAGAGAGAGATGCAGGAAGAGCCTTTGCCAACATACCGACTCTCTTCTCAGCTCCTAACATCTGCTCCCAGAGCCCACGACCAGTCCCCAAAGGGGTCCATCCCACCACAATGGTCCATCCCACCACAACAGGATCCTCCAGTGACAATAACAGGCCAGGATGTCCCCAGACAGCGCTGGGAGGCCGCAAAGACAAGCCTGGGGAACCTCAGCTCAGCCCTATTAAACAGAGGGTAAACTGGCTCGGATTTTGGAAACGGATCTTGGTGACTTGTGTGGCATTTCCAAGCTCCAGGGAAAGGAAACCACGCCGAGGAAACCCACAGATCCCACTCAGTGGCAGGCATCCAGCCCTTGGGCCAAACGTCATTTGGTACCCAGAGCCACCAAGGGGGAGCCTGCAACACAATGTCTGAACTTTGCTGATTTCCTGATCAGGGATTACAAAGAGCGGGTAGAGGGAGGAAGAAAGGAGTTCTTCATATGTTGCTTGGGTTACTGAAGGTATTTAAAATATTTCTTTCCTTTTTGGAGGTTTATTTATGGATTTTTGAATTTTTGATAAGCTGCACGACTATAATTTTTCCCACATTCAAAAGGATTCTTCTTCCTGGATCTGGTTTGGTGTCTGTTAAGAGAAAAAAAAAAAGGATTCTTCTGTGTGTGAAATTTCTGACGAATATGAAGAGGTGCATTTTGCATGGAGGCTGCCCAGGGTCACTCCAGAAAATCAGAAGCCAACGAGGCTGAGGACCAGTGGCCTGCAGCACAGTCCCACTCTCCACCAGGGTCCCTGGCCCCCACCTCACTGACGACCAAACTCCCCCAGCTGCTGCTACCCCTGAAGCCACTTCCAACTCTAGGGTTTCTGGGGCTGAGTGGAAAAGTCGGGAAGAAAGCTGTCTTTCCATAATATTAGCAACATTGCTTAGCAACATCTTTCAAAGCAAGAACCAGCAGACTCTCCAAAAACCTATTCTGTTTGGCTCTACAGAGAACAGAGTGGCTTCTTATACATGTATTATTTATATACTATTTTATATATCCACTAACACCTTCTGTGCCTGGCTTCTCTGGGAGATGACGAATTACAACTATGTGCGATTTCCAGACAACTAGAGCTTTGAGTAGCAAAACTTTTTGCTTGCTAGCTTGCTAGCTTGCTGTTATTGTAATGGCTAGAAATTTCTCTAAAATGCCTTACATACGGTGGTCCTTTTAAAAGGCAGTTTTGATGTAAGCTTTTCTTGGTGACTCAGATCCATTATTACAATATCAACGACTGTAGTGAGCTAAAATGCAGTACTGAACTGATAGGCCATTGAAGTAAGACATTCATTTGTCCCTACACGTAATGGCCCCAAACAGCTGTGGTGCAAAGACACTGCAGTGAGGGAATCAAAACACAGACCCTGCAGTCAGACGAACCTGAGTTAGAAGCCCACCTCTGCTTTTTACTGTCTGTGTGGCCTTGGACTAGGAATTAACCTCTTGGTGCCTCAGTTTCTTCATCTGGAAAATGAGGATAACAGTAGTGCCATGCTCCTACAGTTACTCCAAGGATTACATGAGACTACGTGGTCTACGCAAAGACTTGTATGGAAAAGTTCATAGCAGTTTTATTCGAAATAGCCAGTCTGAAAACAGCCCAGGTGCCCCTCAGCAAATTGATATCTAAGCACCCAGCGGAAAGCCACTCAACAACAGAAAGGAACGAAATACTGATCCATGCAGCCACCTGGATGCATCTCAAAAACATGATGCTGAGTGAAAGAAGCCAGATACAAAACATACTGACTATACGATTCCATTTATAAGCAGCTTTAAAACAGATAATGTAACGTACAAAAAATTAGAACAGTGGCTGCCTCTGGATGTGGGAGATTTTTCTGGATAGAATGGATATGTTCTACATGGGGATGGGGGAGGGATCCATTTGTTGAAAATATATAATTAAGATTTGTGCATTTCAATGTATGTAAATTCTACCTCCAAAAAAAGAGCTGAAACTACTAATAATAGTAACAATAAAAGAGTGAGAATGGGACGGGTAGGGCATAGATAAAATAAGAATGGCAGAAAGTTGATAACTGCTGACACGTTGAAGGAGGGGAAAGCTCCACTTACTTTGTACGCTGGACAAGTTCCATCATAAAAAATTAAAGAAAATGTTCCTAGTGGAAACAAAGGTTAATAGTGCCCTGGAATTGATTTGTATTGCGGTCTTTGTATTTTTCTTCCATTTACAAATTTTATGTAAGGACAATGTATTGTTTTTATAAATAAAAAGATAAGTATTATCAAAAACGCATGTGAAAGCACCTTGAGCGTAATCTGTGAGTGGCCTTGGGTCCTCGTGCTCACAGTGACTGCTGTCGTCATCCCTGCCGCTCACTGGGAAACCAAATAACAGGGCACGACACACATAAGAGGAGCGCCGGAATGGTGTCCAACCCCAACTTGTGTACATTTGCTGTAAGCAGGAGCTGTTAGCAAGACCGAGGCACTGCCATGTGTGCCTGACGTAGGGTTTAGGCGGCCAGAGCCGACTGTGTGCAGGGGTGGGGGCACCAAGCAGAGCGTGCACGAGCTGGGACCAGACGAGGCAGGGGCGCCCTCAGATTCGACCACACACAGACTGCCGTGCGGACCGCAGACACTGCCAGGGGTTGCTGGCTCACAGGCCTCGTCAACCAGAAAATTCATCCTACCCACCCGATTCCTGATAGATTCTAGTTTATCTCCCTATTATCTGAACTCATCTCTTTCTTCCACCAGTCCCTAAAGAACTCTGGGCTGGATGTTCCTTTCCAGAGGGCAAATGCCCCTATTGGTAGGTATAATCAAAGACTTCCCGCGTAGCCTGCGACAGACTCTGGACTCTAACTCATTGATGTGTTAATGATCTTTCCCACCCTGACATTAAGTCCTCTTAGCCTAAAAGGCAAACACAAAGCTTATCTTCATTGTTGACACAGCTTTGCCCAGTCCCACGCTCTGAGCCTCCCGCCGAGCGACTGCGTGTCTGCAATTTGCAATTTCTGTCCTGCTTGCTTTCTGGGGCCTTGCCACCCTAGCCATTAGGAAAGTTCTTCCTGCCGTCTAGCCTCCATCACTCCTGTGTAATCAAAGCTCTTTTTTGTAAAGCAACACCCTCTCCACTCTTAGGGACAAAAACCACTTGGTTCCCATTCAGTTCCCACAATCCCAACCCTCCCCTAAGTCCCAAAGCAGCTTCAGAAACTGCGCTGGCCATTTTCCTTTCACCTCGAGGCTCCAAACTCTTTGCTCTCACCCATTTTCTCCCCTACCCCACTCCCTCACTCACTGGGTGTCACAAGGTGGGATCAGGGGCCACCTGGGTCACAAACGATGGGTCACAGCTGATAACTAAAGGACCAAAGTGTGCCAATAATTTCCTCCTTTTGAATACATCAGATCAGTTCTAACGTTCAGAGCAAGCCGTGGCATAAATACAATCCGTCACACTTTCATGGCAGGGGACGCACGGGGAAGGGTGTCTAAGACCGTCCCCAGGCAAGGCCAGCAGTGACCTTCACATGCCCAGTGTCAGTGTTGGGAATTGCTCTCTTCATGACGCTGGGAAAGCAAAGCTCTTGCCTTTCTTGGAGAACCTGAACCAGAAACCCTCTCAACCCACCTGGCCCTGCAAGGCAGTGGGACACAAGGGGGTTACGTGCAGGCAGGCACTTAAATGACGATGTAAGTAACCGAACCATCCAACGGGAAATTACCTGAGCTGTTTTCTCATCTGTAGATTTGTCCCAAAAGAATGTCACCTCCCCAGAGAGACCTTCCTTGACCACTCACCTAAAGTACAACCCCTTGGTTATTCTGCACCTAGCACCTCGTGTGTTTCCTTCAGGACAATTATTCCAGCTTGAGGTTTGGAGGGGAGTTTTTAAATCAATTTGTGTGCTTGTTTTTTGGTCTGCCCCAGTGGAATGTAAACTCCATGGAGGTAGACCTGGGTACGTCCTAGTCACCACCATCATCCAGTAAATACCATGGGAAGGAAGGAGGGGAACAAATACGCTAGGAAGGAAGGAAGAAGGGAGGGAGGGAGAGCAAGCAGGGAGGATTATATGTTCTGTAGTCTGAGCTTTGCAGCTTTCTCTCTAGTGACCGGTGTCAGGCAATGCTGGTCCTTGTACCACCTAATGTCACCTCTCCCAGTTCCAATTTGGGAATCGCTACACCAGCCCGTCCATCTACTTCCACCTTCTTCCCTTCCTCATCTGGAGCTCAGAGAACAAGCAGAGGGCGCACATGGTCCCTTTGTGGGACAGTGCTCTGCCCCATTCTATGGTCATCTGCAGAGAAATCCCAAGAAGTCCATGGCCCAGTACAAGTCACCATCCCAACTGTCCAAGGAACAACTCCAAGGACAGGCCCTGCTCACCCTGAAGCAGAAGAATCGCCTTTCAGAGCAATAAACACAATCCCTTGGCTGAGCATTTCACAATGTGCAAGAACTTTCACACCTAGTATTCCACCACATACTCTCAGCCCCATAAGGAAGGAAAATGAATATCTTCCTCATTTGCTCCATGAGTAAACTGAGACCTAGAAAGTTTCATTCTTCTGTCTAGGATCACACAGCGACCAAGAAGCAGAGCCAAAACCCAGACACAAAGGGTCCTGGTAGACACTGACTGCCACAAAATCCAAAATGAACAGGACTGGAGACCCCAGGGGACTCAGAGCTGACTCAGCCAATCAGAGGCTTACCGTGCGTGTCACCGGATGAAAGGGAATCTGCTCTTCTGCCTGCTCGGTCCCTAGGCCCCTTCCTCTTGTTGACAGCACCTTGCTGTGCCCTTGGGGAGCACCCTGACACCACTGTTGGTTTTGTGGTTTAGGTGGGGCTGTCCCTCTCTCAGCCTACCCACCCTGAGCTCTGGGGTGGGTACCTGGCACAGGCCTGGCCAATCCACATCTTCTATGCACCAGGCCACCACGACTGCTTCAGGAATGGACACATAAACCTAGCTGGTCCAAAGAGAGTGAACACCTAATTTTTACTGGCACCATGGAAAGCAGCAGCTTAATAACACCCACTGAGGTTTCCAAAGTGCAGCTGGGGGCTGTTTTGTAACATGAGGGGAGACGGATGCAAAGTAAAGTGGAGCCAAGATACAGGGACAAACAGACTGTCTGATGATACCGTCTCACCCACCTGGATCCAGCCGTTCCTAAAGCCAGTTTTCTTAAACTCATCGATTACAAGAGTTTTCTTAGACTTCATTTTTCCTTTTGGTATCTCCCCGCCCCCCCGCTCCCTACCCCGGCTTAAGCCCGTTAGAGTTAGGCTCCTGCCACTGGTAACCTAGTTAGCTAACACGATGGGCAGGGAAACACACGAGAGCAGGATCACAGCTTTCGGCAAACGAGAAGGCCACAGCACTCGTTCACCCAAGGGAGCCTCCCCCAAAGGGGGCCATGAGGAAATCTTCCTGGCAGGAGCCCCTGGAACTGCTTCCCAACACCAGACACACCCAGATGTGCCAACACACCCCACACGGGACAGACCTGGGGACAGTCTGTGCAGAGTCCTCTCGACCCTACCCAAAGGGAAGGTAGAGGTGGCACAAATCTGCCCCCTCAGATAAAGCAGGCATTTCTCCCTTTTGCTTTGCTGTCAGCAAGCAGGCCACTCATTTCATCTTTCTTCAGTAAAGCCAAGGACTGTTCAAGGAAAACGTTGAAAAAAAAAAAAAAAGAAACATTCAGACAAATCCAAAATGTGGGACATTCTACAAAACAACTCTGCCAGGTCTGCTGTTCTATATTTAAAGAGACAAAAGAGACGTGACAACCAAGTACAATGAGTGTCCGTTAACAATAAGTTAATAATATAATCTAATATACAGTCCATACTCAAATTCAGGGACAGCCGGAGACATTTGGAACGGACTATATAATAGACTATATATTATTAAATTAATACACATTTTCTTTTATGTGATAATAGCATTGCAGTTATGTCAGACAATGACATTATTTTGGGGAGACACCTGCTGAAACATTTAGGTGTGAAGTGCCACGATGTCCGCAACTTACTTTCTCTATCTTACTATCATCACACAAAGAGAGCGAGAACTGGGGCAAAATGTGAAAAGTGGTGAATCTAAGTGAATACAGGTGTTATACACTGTCCTAGTCTTCTAGTTTTTGTGCAAGTTGGTAATTTTCAAAACAAAAAGTTGGAAACAAAAGCACATCACCCCTGCCTATACCTGCTCTCAGACCTGCACATATATCTGTGTACACGTGCAGCAACCATGCATGTAGACACATGCACACATGCATCGTGGGACACAGCATACAAGTGTGCAAAGGGTGCCGGTCCCAGGAGACGGCTGAACCACCCTGTAGCACATATCTGCCCTCTCATTATCCGTATGTCCCTTTCCTAGACTGTTTTCTCAGCTGTAAAATGAGGCCTGAAACTTCTGTACACACCCACCAAATGCTGTATAAAGGTTCAGGTGGAAGGTGGAGGATTTAGGTAGTATAGTGAGTGAAGGGGTTAGGAACTGAAGGCAGGTCTAGATGACACGGTCCTTTCTATCTTAAGGTTCTTTCACAGGAGGTAGGTGTAGGTGACAGAAACCATCTCTAAGGTGAAGCCCATTCCCACCCAATGGTCCAATTCTAGGCCTCTCTAGGGACCCAGTTCTTAGAACTTGACCCTGGGTTTAGATTGGCAGGCAACACTCCTGGACTAGCCCAGTGAGAATGAGCTGGCTCAGTTCAATCAGCAAAGGAAAAGCATTTGGGCTCCAAGCTGTGGCCTCCCTCCAGGGGCCCTCAGGGCAGAACCTGCATCTTAAGGACTGCAGCCGCACAGGAAGAAAAGCCAATGCCCAACCGCCCAGAATTTGGCCAGGAAGTCAGAGCGGTCAGCCCCACAGCCACCTCTAGCCACCTCTCTGGTCAGTAAAGCTCTCTGGATTCCTGGGGCCTCTGAAAAGGGGAAGGTTGGAGGATATCTCAGCAAAAGACCATCCTGCAATGACTCCTGGTGGGTGCAGGAACTTCGGAGGCAAGAGTCCATCTGACTCACAGAGGACTGTGCCTGTCGGGGGAGAAGGCAGAGCAGGCAGTACACAGCCGGAGAAGCTCAGAGGGCTAGAAACCAGGGAGATGCAATCACGGCAAGAGATAGGACGTTTCACCCAACAGACAAGCAAAATGTACACTTCTGCTGGTCGTGGGCAGAGAAACTGGAGGGCAATTTCATAGTATTTTTAAAATAAACAGTTGCCTCCCTATCGCCCAACAATCTCACCTTTAAAATTTACTCTAGTCTATGGCCGGGCACGGTGGCTCACACCTGTAATCCTAGCACTCTGGGAGGCCGGGTGGATTGTTTGAGCTCAGAAGTTCGAGACCAGCCTAAGCAAGAGTGAGACCCCGTCTCTACTAAAAATAGAAAGAAATTATCTGGCCACCTAAAATATATATATAGAAAAAATAGCCGGGCATGGTGGCGCATGCCTGTAGTCCCAGCTACTCGGGAGGCTGAGGCAGGAGGATCGCTTGAGCCCAGGAGTTTGAGGTTGCTGTGAGCTAGGCTGACGCCACGGCACTCACTCTAGCCCGGGCAACAAAGTGAGACTCTGTCTCAAAAAAAAAAAAAAAAAAAAAGTTAAAAATTTACTCTAGTCTAGAGAAACACTTGCACATGTATACAGTCAAGCACAAAGATGTCTTTGTAAGAGTAAGAAATACCAGAAGCAGCCATTTAGAGAGAAACCATTAAGTAAGGTGTGGCATATTCATAAACTGAACACTATACAGTGATTAGAAGGAATGAGCTAAGTCTGTATGGGTGGACATCTAGATATCTTTGAAATATCTAGAAAAATATGTGCCAAACTCTGAATAGTGGCTACTCTGGGGAGGAGAGAAAGGGACTGGCATTGATGATGGATGGCCACAGGAGCATTTATCTTTAATGTTCTGATTTTTATTTTAAGAAAAATGCAATCTAAACTTTCTGTAATGTAAAATCATATTTCTTAAAAGAGTCATCAGTCTCTAAAAGTAAATCCATACAATGAAAAACTATACAGTTATTATATTTTTTGATTTCTCCACTTTTGAAGGGTAGATACTATACAGTTATTTTCAAGAGGAAGAGGAGGAGGAGGAGGGGATGCAGCAGCAGCAGTGGCTTTCAATAGATATGAAAAGACCTACAAGATATATTCGCCAGTGAATAAAGCAAGATGTAAAACCGTGTTGTGTAGGATATTACCTCTTATGTAAGAAAGGGGGATAAGAAGGATATATGTTCATCTTATAATAAATAGAGCAGCGATGGAAAGAACCTCATAAGTAGATTTCAGACAGTAGAGACAGGGTGAATTGGAGTAAAAGCAAATCTTCCTACCATATATATTTTTAATCATTTGGGGTGTTTTTTTTTTTTGAGATAGTCTCACTCTGTCACCCAGGCTAGAGTGCCACCATAGTGTCAGCCTAGCTCACAACAACCTCAAACTCCTCAGCTCAAGTGATCCTCCTGCCTCAGCCTCCCAAGTAGCTGAGACTATAGGTGCTTGCCACCACGCCCGGCTAATTTTTTCTATTTTTAGTAGAGACAGGGGTCTCGCTCTTGCTCAGGCTAGTCTTGAACTCCTGACTTCAAGCAATCCTCCCGCCTTGGCCTCCCAGGGTGCTAAGATTACAGGCGTGAGCCACCATGCCCAGCCTCATTTTTGGTTTTTGAACCATGTAAATACATCTACTATTCAAAATAAATTATAAATAAACAGCACCAGTCTGATGACAATATTTTATGGATAGCATCATAGAAACATTTAGCAATAGTGATAAAAACAGAAAGCCATAAGCTTTGGGCCAGTTATCTCATTCTTGGGATATAGCCTAAGAAAATAAATTCACACAAGGAACTACATGCACCAAGACAGTTGTTCCATTGGTATTTCTGGTAGTGGAGAATCTGAAGTGACCTAAATGCTCACTAATATGGGATCAGTTAATTTATCTGTGGTCTGGAGACAAGGCTGCTGAGCAGTGCGTGGTCTTGCTCCCTGGGATATGCTCCTGCACGCCACACCCCCGCATGCAGGGGTCAGATGTGGGTCTTGGGACAATGACAATGTGGGGCAGGTAACCAGCCCTCATGCAAATGGGATTGTTGGTGGCACAGGTGAAATCCACCAACATTCAGGGTTTGCAGCCACTGACCATGGTGAAAGCTGCAGAGTCCCGGCTCTACCCTGCAAACTCCAGTTCAGCTGGTCAGGCATAAAGCCCAGCAAGCTGAATTTTAACAAGAACCCCAGGTGGTCTGTTTAAGAACCCTAGATGGTCCCTTACTGAAAACCACTGGCCTATGTCAATACAACTTGTACACGGTTTCTGTGTTAGGGAGGGAGGATTAGTTACAAGAACTTTTCGGTTCACTTTTCTCATGTTTTCTTTAACCATCATGTTATCTTTCCAGTAAAGGTACAGCCCTACATACGTGGGTAATGACTTTCGTATATAAGCACTAGTGTGGGAATGTGGGATTTGCTAGAAGCAAAGGTCTCAAGCCTGTTTCCCAGGCAGACCAGAAAGCTCTATATATTACGCTATTGAAATAATATATTACTACTCTATTGCTGTTATTAATATCAATATTTTATAAATGTATTATTATAATAAATAATAGCAAGAAATTTCATTGCATTTACCTTGTGTATGTTGAAGCACTTTATACATATTGAATCAATTAATCTTTACAATAAGCTACATGGTAGTTACTGTTATTATCCCCATTTTACAGATGAAGAGGCTGAGAGACAGGAAGGTTAAATGATTTGCCCGGGATCCTGTGGTGATGTGCAGAGCAGGAATTCCCACCCAGCCCAAGGCTTTAAACTCTTACCTATAGTCAACACTTGAAAAATCTATTAAGAGGGTAGATCTCATGTTATGTGTTCTCATCACAATAAAATACTGTAAACTTTTACTTTATGGGAAAAAGTAAAGTAAAATAAAATAAAGAGGCTAAGCTCTTAACCACTGTGCTACTCACAGACCAAAGCCAAGGACCCCTCAGACTACAGCCTTAACCCTGACATGTAACAACCTGGAAGCCAACACCAGACTCGGGCCAGTTTGGTCTCCACTGAGAAATAATTCAGAGCATGGGGCATAGGGTGGAAGCTTTATCTTTTTCCACTAAAATAATCCTTTCATACAATCTAGGCCAGGCGCAGTGGCTCATGCCTGTAATCCTAGCACTTTGGGAGGCCGAGGCAGGAGGATCAATTGAGGCCAGGAGTTCGAGACTGGCCTGAGCAAGAGCAAGACCCCCCAAGACCCCTGTCCCTACCAAAAACAGAAAAATTAACTGGTCATGGTGGCATATGCCTGTAGTCCCAGCTACTCAGGAGGCTGAGGCAGGAGGCTTGCTGGAGCCCAGGAGTTTGAGGTTGCAGTGAACTATGATACCACTGTACTCTACCCAGGGCAACAGAATGAGACCCTGCCTCAAAAAAAAAAAAATATATATCCCTGGGTGAGCTCCTCTGCTGTTTTATGCTCTTTTGCTGTCCAGTTCTCCCTTCTCAGTTCAAGGCCTGGTTGGAGCTGTCAGGGATGCCGAGAAGCCAGGGCTGCTTGCTGGAGGTGCTGGAGGGGACCCAGGCACAGCCCTGGGAGTGGGTTTGAGGGGTCCTGGAGCGAAGGGTCCCTGGGAACATTCTCTGCCGATGGGGTCGGGGTCGCTACCCCAGCCCTGGCCTTTCATGGAGAATTAAAGCCACAGGAAGGAGGGGTAGGCTCTGAGATAGTAAACAGTACCTTCCTGACCCCAACTCGCCACCCCTCCCTCTCAACTACATCAGGAAAGCAAGTCATTAATCTCCGAGACAGGAAGCAGCTGCCCCAGGGAGTGAGGGGACAGGGAGGAGCGGAGATTGAGAGCAAACTAGGGAAGCAAAGGGAGAGGGGAAAGACACACGCGTCCCCAAATGGGGAGGGAACAGTCACCTCCAGAGAGGAGGTGAGCAAAGAAACACTGAAAACAAGATGCTTCCTGCCCCGGCCAGGGCTGATCCCCCAGAGGGCGGGGGCGGAGCCCATCAGGAGCCCACGGTGGGAGGCAGACGCCTGAGGTCAAGGCACCTGAGGTCCCGTCTGTTCTCCCGGCCACGCCGGGCACTCCTGGGCTAACAGCGCCACCTGCTGGCACAGGGGAGAACTGTCTGCGCTCCCACCCTGCACGCCACGGGGCAGGCCCCCCCCCCTCCACCGCCTATGCCATCCCCCGCCCTCCCCTCCTGCTCTTAGGGCCTTCTTCACACGTGCCAAGCCTTTCCCGCTGCCTGGGAAGCTCTTCTTCCAGATAATCCTCACGGCCGGCTCCTTCTCTTCCTTTGGGTCTCCTCTCGAATGTCACTTCTATGCAGAGGCTGTTCCCGACCACCCACCTCAAGTCGCCCCCAAGTCCACACCCTCCTAACCTCACTGCCCTATTTCCTTCCAGGACTGGGCATTGTCTGCAACCACCTGTGTGCTTTACTCTGTCCCCGTCTGCCTCCCCCTCGTGTGGAAAGTACACGAGGCCCGACAGGGTGTGAGGTGTCCACTTTTGTAGGCTCACACTCGGAGCAGGCTTTGGCTCCGAGGATTGTTGAATGAATGATTCCGTATTGATCCAGCTGAGCTCGCCAAGAACCCGACTTCCAGCTCCACAGGATGATTCACAAGCTCTTCAAACTCACCATGTTCAAGGCCAAAGTCATTATCTTCCCCTGCAAACTGGGTTTCCCTCCCACATGACTACTTTGCAAACCGTCCCCCACCCCCGGGCATGAAACCCCACTTTCCACAAGACCCCTTTAAATGGGACCAGACTCCTTGTCTGAGGATTCTGCCCTCCCAGGGCCCCAGCCAGGCCCTCCCTCCAGCCCCAGCCCACCTTGGGGCTCAGCCCTACGCCTCCTCAGGAACCTAGAAACCACCTCATCCCCCGCTGACCCTTCCCCAGGACTCCCAAAGCTACCTTCTCGAGGCACTGAGGAAACAGGTGGCTCCCCAGCCTCTTTGGGGTGCCTGTCACTTCCACAGCACCACATGCAGACCCTGCACTCACCCCTGTGCTGTTCCCTGCCTCATCCCTCCATCCATCTCTGGACCCCGACTCTCTGCTTCTCACATAGCTCCACACACATGCCCACCCATCCCGAGTCCATGCGCCTGCTGTTGCCTCAGTCTGAAATTCCCAGGCAACCCTCTCCTCCTACAGGGATTCCCTTTCAACCTTCAAGGGCCACCTCCTTCAGGAAGCCTTCCCAGATGCCACCAGGAAGAATTCACTGCTCTTTCCATATCTCTATCGCATTGCCTCATGCTTTGCAGATGACTGTTAAATGTCTGTCTCCTCCAGAGATTGTGAGTTCCTTGGATGCGGGGACCAGACCCTATTCACACCTAACCACTCTGTCTTCAGTAACAGCTGCAGTCATGAGCACTATGTGCCAGGGACCGTGCCAAGTGTTTTCATTGTATTATCTCATTTAATCTTCAAATATCCCTATGAAGTAGGGACCCCCATCATCTTCACTGTCTAGATGAGGAAAGAGGCTCGGAGAGGTTCAGGGGGCTGCCCAAGGGATCTCAGTATTGAGTGGCAGAGCCAGGATTCAACAAAGGGATCCCTGGCACCTAAAACAGTGGCTGGCTTGAAGTAGGAGCTCAATGAATATTCATTAGATAAACCAATGGCTTCATTTCTCCTGCCTCTGACCTCGGTGTTGTCAATAGCTCAGTCAGAGTCATGAACACTCTACTCCAATTCTGACCCAGTTATAACAGCAAAGTTTCTTCTCCTCCCATCTTCTCCCTCCTCCTGTCCAAACTGTGAGCCAAAAACAACCCGTTGTGGCAGGTTAGAGAAATGTTATTGATCGGCCTATGTTTCAAAGGGAGGGCAGCATGATAAGTTTGGGGGTGAAACTGGACACTGTGCACAGACAATCCTCAAAGATTCCAGGTGTTCCCTTTAAAGCAACCATGGGCCGTCTCCACCTGCCTCCTCCTCCTCCTCTCTGGCCAAGCCTCCTTACTTCTGCTCAGTCAATAGAATTTGTGACCGATACACTATTTCTTACTCAGCTTTGCTGGTCCCCCACTCTCTGCTCAGTAATTGCTCCATGATTACTTTGCATTCTTTCCAGCTGCCTTGTTGGTTACAGGGCCGCTCAGGAACCGCCTGTTTTGACCTCAAGTGGATGGGCACACGAGCTGTGGGTCCGGGACAGCTAGCCCAGGGGAGAGAGTGCAGGTCCACACAGCTCACATTACTCTGTAGGTCCCAGGGCCGCCTGCACTGCAGAGACAATGGTGTATGCTCAATACTTGGGGTGGACTAAGAATGGATTGCGAGACACCGAGAAAAAGATAAAGGAAAAATGCTTTTTCCACTGAATCAGAATCCTAACCGTTTTTCTTTCTCAAACACTTATGAATTCCTGAACCCACACCATTTGTGGGGGCAGGGTATGCAGACATCGCTGGGGCTCCCCAGACAAAGGTTGGGTCCCAGTTTACTCTGAGGAACTTAGGCCCGGGGTGGGAGACATCAGACAGGTCCTCTGACCGCAGCCCTCCCAGTCTCACATGACAGAAACAAACACGGCCAGGGGAGAGAGGGGGCCCATCCTACTCCCTGGCTGATAGGGCTTCAACAAGAGCACCTGGAAATCCTGGGTTCAAGTTTAAACAGAGAAAGTGTCAGAGGTCAGGTATCAGGAAGCCAGCCCTTCACCCATCTTCCGCCCCCATAACATTGGACCCAGCAGAACCACCCCTGTTGATAGGATTTTACCCTTTACCAAGAGATTTTCTGCACATCTGAGCCTCGCACCCCAGGGAAGAAGCAGTCATCTCTCCCCACGCCTGACCCCTTTGTTAGGGCGCTCACCCCTCCCCCAGCACCAGCATCAGGCCTCAGCGGGACCAGCAGCGTGGGTGTGCGAGTCCCTGCGAGTGTGGGGCACGAGTCCATCCTTCCACGCCTGGAACTATGGGGGCTGCGCGCGGGCCTGTGCCAGGGTGCCCGTGTTCACAGTTAAGCGTGACAGACAGGACAGAATGATGATGCCCGCGGAGGCTGCCCACCCTGGCTAAATGCCAGCTCTGCCTTTTCCCAGTGTGTGACGGGCCACTTAACGTCCCTGAGCCTTGGTTGCTTCCACGTGCCAACAACAGGAGCCACCTCACGGGACGGGTGTGAGGATGGCATGAGGCAACACAGCAGGTGCTGGGGAATGGCAGCCAGTTTTGTGGCTCTTACAATGGAATGTGGCATTGAGCCCATTTGTGCCTTTTTGGAGGACTGTGTTTCAGAGAATGGATGTAACTGTGTGTGTGTGTGTGACCCTAAGTGACCCTGTGTGCTCATGTCTGAATGCATGTACCTGCGTGTGTGTGAATGCAGGAGATGCCAGGGCCCACATCCTATTACATTTGAACTGGATGTCGAGCATGGAACGAGGAGTCTAGCCCCGGGAGTCTGAGCTCCCAGCTGCCAAAGATACCTGCTTGTGGCCGCCTCCTTGGCGCCACCTAGTGGGGGGTCTGGGAGCATTTCTGCAGCATGTGACAAGCCACAGACTGCACAGAACCTCTGGGCTCTTCCAGGCCTTGCAAGTCCCCCAGGGGAGTCTTCCCTTCCATCTGAAGCAGCACTGCCCAGCAGAACTTTCCGTGTTGATGGAAACGGTCTGCGATGTTCTGTGTCTACGTTGTTCAGTACCGTAGCCACTACTGAGCACTGGAAATGTGGCCAGTACAACAGAGGAACTGAATTTTTAATTGCACTTAATTTAAATGGCCACACGTGACCAGTGGCTGCCGTATGAGATAGCACTAGTCTGGAGGACTGTCTGGGTCCCGGGATCCTGCTGGGCCTCAAGCCAGATAAACCAACCCCTGGACCTCCCAGTTACAGGAACCAGGACACCCCCTTTTTATTTAGGCTGGTTTGAAGTAGGTTCTGGCCACTTCCACAGAGTCCAGACAATCATATGATGCCCCACTGACCCACTGGATCCTGCTTTAGGGAGTGTGAACACAGAACACATTCAGAGAGGGCCACAGGAGGCAAAGGATACCTGCTACGAAAGACAAGAGGGACCAGGTCACTGGAGTGGCCATCGGGTCCCGGGCAGTGCATCAGTTCTCCAGGACGCCGTACACCCCAACCCTGGAAGAGCTGGGATCCAACGTGACCGAGGAGCCATCAAGGACATTTCTATGCCTCCTTCCTACAGACGCAAGCGTGGGTTTGGAGACAGACAACCCTGCTTCAATTCCCAGATTGCCAGTTGTGTGACCTTAAACAAGTGACAACCTCTGTGAGCCTCATTTTCTTCGCCCGTCAGATAGGAATTGGAGCAAATATCTTACAGGGAGGGGGTGAGGATCAAGATAACATGTATAAAAGCATTTTACACGTTCAGCTGCACAGAGTAAGCACTTAAAGTTTGCTAGCATTATTATTGTACAGCTTTATATTAAACCATCATCATGTAAGTTTTTACAACCTGAAAAAATCCTGGTTCATAGAACAATTATCTAGGCCACCCAGATGCCATGCTGGGGCATATGCCTTGGTTCCCCACTTTCCTCCCAGCCACAGTCTGCCAGCCTCCACGTTGTACAGGCTCTACCCGGTAGCATCCTACAGACATCTGCCTGCTTCCACACCACACTCGAAGCCACCTTTACCCCTTCTCTTGAGCAGAAGCTGGTCCCTGTCCATCCACTTATAATAGGACTCCACTGGGTCCAGCCACAGTGACCTTCCTAGAGAGCTGATGGAGCCCTCCACACTGCCACTCACACCTCCAACTGTCTCCCCATAGCCCGGCAAACTAAACGCACCCCCAAGCCTGATCTTCCAGGCCCCCCACCACAATCCAGGCCCCCCACAACAATCCAGGCCCCCCACCCTTTGGACCTAATTCTTCTGTTTTCCAAGACTCCAGGCTTGACCCAGGTTACCTAAGTACACCTTGCTCTTTTTACCTCTGAGCCTGTGCAAGATTCAACGGATAGATCAATGGACTCAAACAGAAACCCAGAAACAGACCTTAGGATATACAGAATTTAATAGGGGAAATGGAAAAAAATTTGCTAAAGTCTAGTGCTGAAACAATTGACTGATTATTTGGAAAAAATAAAATTATAATTTTATTTCTCATCTTATGCTAAATTCCAGATGCATTAAAGAGTTAAATTTAAAAAGAAATAACACTGTTAAAAGGGAGGGGGAGAAAACGTAGGCAATGTCAACTTGCTGTTGGAGAAGGACCTTTCTAAGCATAACATAAAAGAAGGAACAAATGAAAAGACAGATTTTACCACCTAAAAACAACAGAGTCAAATTTTTTTCACTAAAAAACAACAGAGTCAAATTTATGGACAAAGGGCAAACTGAGATTGATTATTTGGAAATACAAAATGAACAGCAAAGAGAAAGAAGCTTTGATAAGAAAAGAGCTCTAGTTAATCAACAAGAAAAAGATGAACACCCTGAGAGAAAAATGGCTGGCCAGTTAGCCAGGCGTGGTGGTGCACACCTGCAGTCTCAGCCACTCAGGAGGCTGAGGCAGGACGATCGCTTGAGGCCAGAAGTTTGAGACTAGCCTGAGCAAGAGCAAGATCCTGTCTCTACAAAAAATAGAAAAGTTATCCAGGCATGGTGTCATGTGCTTATAGTCCCATCTACTCGGGAAGCTGAGGCAGGAGGATCACCCGAGCCCAGGAGTTGAAGGCTACAGTGAGCTATGATGACACCACTGTGCTCTAACTGGGGCCACAGAGTGAGACTCTGTCTCAAAAAAAAAAAACTGTCTCCACACATTGCTAATGTCCCAGCACTTTGGGAGGCCAAGGTGGGAGGATCACTTGAGGCCAGGAGTTCAAGGGCAGCCTGGGCAACATATCAAGACCTGTCTCTACAAAAAAAAAAAAAAAATTTAAAGTTAGCCAGGTGTGGTGGCAAGTGCCTATAGTCCTAGCTACTCGGGAGGCTGAGCCAGGGGGATGGCTCGAGCCCTGGAGTTGGAGGCTGCAGTGAGCTGTGATGATGCCACTGCACTCCAGCCCAGGCAACAGAGAGAGACCCTATCTCAAAAAAGAAAAGAAAAATGGGCAAGAGTCATTCAGAAATGTTTTCTCAACAAAATTAAAAATAAACATGTGAAACATTTACACTTCGCGGTAGTCAAAGAGAATCATCAAAGAGACATACAAGATTTATTATATTCAAGGATGTTTTTACAGCATTATTTGTTTAATACTCAGGAATTGAAAACAATCTTAATATCTAAAAATAAAGCAATGGTTAAATAAATTATGGAACCTCATAATCATAGGTGGTATGCAACATTTTAAACCATGTTTTTAAAAAATATCTAATGATGTTGAAAAATATCATTATATATTATAATAAATGTTAAAGGGAAGCTGAAAAGCATAAAAGACTGTAAAGAAACACATCAAAAAGATAACATTTTGAAAGATGGTGGATCATGGTGGTTTATTTTTTTAATTTGAATATTTGTATGTATTTTCTAAATCTTCTACAGTGAGCATATACTATTTTTATAATCAGGAAAAATGCTATTTTTAAAAAGGGAAAAAAGGACTGTACCCATATGAGGAAATGCTCGTGATATAACACAGAAGACAGAATACAAGCACATCCCCCGGGCCTGGGGAGAGGAACTCGGACATTGTGATCTGACACTCGAGCCAGGAGGGTTTTCATTTGCTTATTCAGAATTACATTAATGTTTGTATAGTAAAGAATGAAATAAAATGTGCTCTTGTTCAAATCGATGTGAAAATTAAATATCAGTGAGGACGTGGGGAATAGGACTCCCGTAGAATTCTCAAACACCCCTAGCACAAGTGTAAATGGTAAACGCTCTCTTGCAGGCAATTTGGCAACATCTAGGAGAGCTGCAACCCAACAGCTCCACCTCTAGGTCCTTCCTCTCGTGACCTCTCACAAAAATGCACAAAGGGTCAGGTGAGGGACAGCCACTGAAAACACTGCTTGCAATATCAGAAAATGGAAACGACCTAAGTATCTAGCAATAGGGATACAATGGGGGGATATTAAAAATATGACATGTTTGTACAAAGAAATACTACATGGCAATTAAAGAGAAGGCACTAGACCTGTCTATGACACCCTGGATAGATTCCAAAAACCACATGGCAGGGCACAAATGCAGAACTATGGTGGTAACAACTAACACATCTGGTGCACACTACATCCCCTCACTGTTCTAAACTTGCTTAATCCCCAAAATAACCCTACAAGCAGGTTTTAGGTTTTACTATTAGTCCCACTTTACAGATTAGGAAACTGAGGCATGCAGAGATTAAGTAACCTGCCTGAGGTCTCACAGCTGCTAAGTGGCAGGGCCACGATCTGAACCCAGGCAGTCTGGTACCAGAACACCACCTCGTGCAAATTCAAAAGGACATCATGTATGTCAACTTTTTTTTTTTTGAGACAGAGTCTCACTTTGTCACCTGGGCTAGAGTGCCGTGGCATCAGCCTAGCTCACAGCAACCTCAAATTCCTGGGCTCAAGCGATTCTCCTGCCTCAGCCTCCCAGAGTGCTAGGATTACAGGGGTGAGCCACCGCAACCGGCCGTATGTCAACTTTTAATACACACACAAAAAAATAAGTGTTTCTAGATACCTGTGCATGGATGTGACAGTATTAAAAACATGGGCTGAGAGAAAATGCACCAAATTCCTGGTAGTGGTCGCCCCTGTGGATGGGGGAAACGGGGGAATGGGGCCAAGAAGGAATGATTACAAGAACTTAACTTTATCTGTGGTTTTTTTCTTTAATTAAAAAAAAACCTCAAAAAATTAAGCATAGAATTATGATATGATCCAGCAATTCCACCCCAAGTGAATTGAAAGCAGAGTCTCAAAACAACGATGTGCACTGCAGCACCATTCACAACAGCCAGAAGGTGGAAGCAACGCAAATGTCCACCAGTGAATAAATCCGATAAACCAAATGTGATAGATACACACAATGGAATATTATTCAGCCTTAAAAGGGAAGGAAATTCTGACACGTGCTCCAACATGGAGGAACCTTGAAGACATTATGCGAAGTGAAATAAAGCCAGACACAAAAGGACAAATATTGTATGATGTAATTTATGTGAAGTTCATAGTCAAATTCAGAGACAGAAAGTAGAAGGGTGGTTGCCAGGGGCTGGGGGAGGGAGGTCTGGGGAGTTGTTGTTTAACAGATAGAGTTTTAGTTTGGGATGATGAAAAAGTTCTAGAAATAGTGGTGATAATTGCACAAATTATAAATGTACTTAATGCCACAGAATGGTATACTTAAAAGTGGTTAAAGTGGTAAATTTTATGTTTTGTATATTTGTATAAAATTAAAAAAATAAAAAAAAGGTTTGAGGAAAATAAGACGAAATGTTAACAACTGTCAATTCTGGGTCCTGAGTACCCAGTTTGCCATGTCACCTCAGTACGGACGAGGATGTGGGAACCAGGCCCACAGCAGGCAGGATGTCCCTTGCAGATGGCTCGGGCCTTTTCCGTCTTGTCTCTTCCCTCCTCCTCCTATTTTTACTGCATTGTGGTTGCTATGGAAACAAGGGGCACCTCAGGCTCCCAGAGCTCAGCCCAGGTGCTGCTAACTCCAGGAATAATGTCAGAGTATGAATAAAATAAAAGCCCAATTGCCTGAGCCTTGTGTACACACATGTCTGCCCTCCTGACCACGTCTAGCCAGTGACCGTGTGTTCACGCATGTGCCTGCAGTGATAGGCCATATGCACACACTGTCCTCAGCAGACAGGCTTGGGTCTGGGTGCACAATGGTCCAGTTTGCTCGTGTGGGTACGGGGGAGTATGCCTGAAGGCCTGTGGGCATGTCACATGGTCACATGTGTGTGACCACACAGCCCAGGACTGTTATTAATAAGATCGGAAATATTAAGGCACGTGACATTTATCAAGCGCTACGCACCAGGCACTGTGCTGCATGTTTCACCTGGATTATCTCATTTAAACCTCACAACAAGGGTACCTATGTGTAGGTCCTATTATTATCCCCTGATAAAGAAATTGGGGTGCAAAGAGGTTATGTAGCATGCCCAGGGTCACCCAGAGTACAGGAACCTAACCACCGAGTCTGCACAGTGGGGAGAAAGTGCTTTAAATGGCACTGGTTCCCAAGCAGCTGCAAACCCAGCTGCATCGCACTCAGCACTGAGAACACACAGGTTTCCTGGGCCCCACCTAGGTCTGATGAAGCAGAATCCCCAGTTCCCAGGGTGGGGCCCCGGAAGCTGCATTTTAACACACTCCCCTAGGTCAGCCTGCACTGTAGCCAGGGTGGGCAGCCATCAGTCCACCTAGGTTCAGCTGGCCAACAGGGTTGAACAGAGGGTGGCAGAGTGGAGACAGGGGCTGCCTCTCCTGAGTCCCGTTCCTGGGGAATTCCACAGACCAAAGCTCCTCAATTCCATGAATGCAGACTCTGCCAGCAGCAAAGCACTCAAGAAAAGGGCAATGGCTGCCATATCTCACACACACACACACACACACACACACACACACACACACGCATGCACATGCACACTCCGCCTGGGTAGGGCTCCAAAAGTCAGTTATGTGGCTTTGTGGCCTGCCAGGCACGGATTTCCGCCCACTCCACCCTCTCAGAATGAGCTGGGTGTGGGGTGTGGAGGGGTTACACTGCGGTAACCTGCTGGTTCACAGCTCAGCCCAAGGCAGGGAGTGGACCGCCACCTCACCTGGGCAACAAACAGTGATAGAGGCTGCTGAACACCCTAGAAGTTCCCATGGTCTCAGATCTCAAGGGGAGAGAGACGCAGACAGAAACCACCAGACCACCACAGCACAGGAAGAGCTAAATGTGACTCTTGAGGTTCTAGCTGTTCCAGGGGCATGAGGAAGGGGTGCTCCATTCTGATGGGGAAGGAGCGTGCATAGAGGAAGCTGCATCTCAGCCGGTCCTGGAAGGATGCACAGGATGCAGACACTGATGCCAGGGATGGGGGTGGGGAGTAAAGGCATGTTCCATGCAGGCAGAGCAGCACAAGCACAAATACAGATGACAAAAATGCCAGGCAATGGAAAGTCTCACCCTCAGGCTGGAGCTAAAGGTCAAGAGGAGGCCTTTGTGAGAAAACAAAACAACACCAGAAACTGACTGAGGCACAGAGAGGTTAAGTAACTTGCCCAAGGTCACCCAGCTGGTGGACGCAGGATTTAAATAGAGGCTGCCTGACTCCGAAGCACACAAATTAACCAGTAAGATAAGGTTCCCTGGTGGTGTCTTTTTCTTCCGTACATCTTTGAGAATGCCGTAAGGGTCGACCTGGCTAGGCCTAGAGCAGTGGTTTTCAACAGCGTGGGGGAGATTTTATACTGCTGCTCCAGAAATACATGGAGACATTTTTCATTGTCACAGCTAGGGGTGGGTGGCTGACATCTAGTGTGTAGAGGCTACAGATGCCGCTGAACACCCTACAATGCACAGCATAGCACCCCACAGCAAAGAATCCAGCCCAAAATGTCAGTAGAAACCCTGGCCTGGAGTGGCTCACACCCACCCAGAGCCCATTTTAACATGCAGCCCAACCTCAACCATTGACAATCATCAAACTTGTTTGTCCCTTGGGACTTCGGTTCCCAAATTTTGCTGCACATTGGAATCACCTAGAGATTGTTAAAAAGGACGGATGCTGGGTCTCATCCCCAGACATTCTTATATAATTGGAACTGGGTACAACCTGGGCGTCAGAATTTTTAAAAGCTCTCCCCCAGGTGATACCAAAGTGTAGACAAGTTTGGGAACCGCCGCGCTGGGGGAGGGGAGAAGGGAGCAAACCATTTGCTGTGGACCCAGACAGCGGATGCTGACGCCATAAAGTCACTGGGGAGCAAACCCAAGCACACGACTGCCCAGTTGCCCGCCAGCTGCGGGGCGGGGCCATCCCTACACTGGCATCCTAGGGACGACGAACCCTCGTGGAATCAGCACTAATGAGGTCTGCCATCCCGTCTCAGCCTCCTTGGAGCAGGGAGGGCAGCGCTAGGGCCGGCTTTAGGGATGATGCATTAGTCAGAGCTGGCAGAGACCGGAGGAGGAGGTTAATTAGACAGCCTTTGTCACCGTCTGGGCAGGAGATAATGGCCAGAACCAGGAGGCAGGAGGACCAACCCCGCCATGACTCAGAGGCTTCTCAACCTGTGACAGAGAAAGAACTGGATTTGAAATAGAAGAAAGGTTAATTGAGAGTGAGTCCAGTCTGGAAACAGAGCCGGAAATGACCCACCAGCGGCTGAGGTGGGGGCGAGAACACCGTTGCGGGGTGACCGGGGAGAGGGATTCGGGAGTCAGCCACAGAGAAGCAGGAGCTGAGACCTAAGGAGCTGGCACTCCCACAGCAGAGGTGGCACTGGTGACCCCCTGGGCTGAATCTGCTCTGCAGGATGGACCACACACAGCTCTGTTCTTTAAATTCTTGAGTTAGTTGTCAAGATTTTGCTAAAACTCCAGATTTCCAGCTGCTCTTGTGAAGCTGAAGATCTGGTGAGACGGACCAATGTTCTCGCAGGGTGCCCGACGCCGGGTCGCACGGGTCCTTCCGGACACGGCACGTGCTTGCCAGTGCCCCAGACCCCCTTCCCTGTGGTTGTATCCGGTCCTGTCGGGTCCCTGCAGGCATCTGGCTCTGTCCTCAGAAAGAAGAGATGAGGTCCTAAGTCAGAAAGCAGCGAAGGAGGAGGAGCTGGACGGGAGCTGGCGGGCAGCGCATCACACAGACGGAGCGCCGGCCTCTCGCATCTCGATCCCGCCCCCACCACCTCCGTGCTGCACTATCTCAAGCCAGGAGCATCCCTGCTCTCAGGGTCTCAGTTTACTGATCTGTAAATCAGGAGGTCAAAGCTCATGGTCCCTAGTTGTCCATCCTCGTGTCCACAGGGCTCCTGCAGGCTGCCAGGAAAAGCTAATCCTTCCAACAGAGATCACCCCAGGCAGTGAGGCATCCCAGATACAGCCAGGGAGGCCAGGGATGACGAGCCAGGGGAAGAGAAGACTCAGGGTCCAAGAGCAGCCTTCCAGGGTCTGAAGGGCTCTCAGAAGAGGGATTGGCCTTATTTATGGGTGGGGGTGGGGGGTTAAGGGATAAGATTGCACTAAGCAGTGGCAGTTACAGAGATTCCAGATGAAGATAATGGTCAGCTTTGAACAAGCAGAGCTGTATTGCAATAAAATAGGCACCCTTATGAGGTAATAAGCTCCCCATCGCCAGAGGTAACCAAGCTCAGGCTGGGGAGTACATGGACAAGAAGCACAAGGGATGTACAATCTGGGCAATCAAGAGCCTTTCTCTGAAGCCCAGTGGGAGCAATTCCTTGCCACCCCTGGCCAAATCCAGCTCCCGATGAGCCAGGACCTCCGGCCTCCTCTTCCACAGGACCTTGAACCTTCCCATCCAGGCCAGGCCAGCAGGCCTGTAGGCCCGGGGAGGCCTGTGAGGAAGCCCCACTGCGTGGCCGGAGGCTGGAGGTCCACGAGGATTAAGGAGCTGAACGGGGTGCGGGAAGCCACCCAGGGGTGGTTGGGCCTGGGCTGGTGGGCCACAGGCTGCCCCGCCTGCAGTTTCCTCTCCTGCATCCCTGCCTTTACCCTCAAGATTAACACAGCCCTGTTCCATGGGACCAAGAAGGAACATCCTACTCCACCAGCCACAGGGAAACACCCTCACGGGCTTCAGGGATAAGCAGAACCCCTCCTGCCCACCGTCCCACACCCATCTCCAAAGAGCCCCAATTCCTAGTATCTGTGGGCCAGGGCTGCCAGCTGGCTCCCTGCCTGTCCACCAGCAGATACCTGCGAGACCTGGTCACGTCCAGGGGAGCTGTCTGTCCACCACAAAACCAGAACAGGGACTCACCAGGGCTTCCTGGGCATGGTGGGGACCAGCTGGGAGGCAGGCCCAGAGCACACGGGTCCCTGGAGTTTGCAGGCCTGGCTGCCTGGCAAATGCCACCTCCAGGTGCAGCCCCAGTGCCTGGTAATGAAATCGAGCCACAGCCTAATTGCCGGCTAAGCACCCGCCTGCCTTGCCTCTCCCTGTAGCCACTCACGCCCCGAGACTTCAGATCCCAAAACAGGCATGCTCGTGGTTACCATAGGAACTTGCCAAAGCCAAAAAAGGCACCACACAGGCACCCACATGGGCCCCCAAAGCTCATGTCCACCTGCACAGGCGTGCACGCCCACGCATGACTACACACGCTCTCGCACGCCAACACTGTGCTCAGGCTCAGGGCCCATCGTGAAGAAATGAATGAAGCAGAGTCTGACACTCGAGACAGAAACAGGCACGCTCCCCTGGCCCCACCTGGGCCCGTCTGAAAGTGAGTTCCCCGTCTGCTGGTGCAGCCAGTGTTCACCTGGAGCTCGCCTGCTAAACGCACTTCGGTCACTGAGCAGGACAGCAGCCCTTGGCCACAGACCGACTCTCACGGCCCTCAAGACACCTCTCCTCTGCCCCCTTCTATGGGGTGGGAGGTGTGAGGGTCAGGATGGAAGACAGTCCGGGTGGGAGAATGGGAGTGCAGGGGACATTTCATACTCAGAGCCTTCCTCCCTCCCCTTCCCCAAGCTGCCCAAACTCCCCTGTTCCCCATCTTCGCACATGGGACCAGCATCCACCCAGGGCTCACCCAGAAACCTGGAAGTCATCACCTTGACCCCCTCCTTGCCCTCACATGTCCATACCAGCGCCGGGCTGGGAAGTCCATTCCCTCCAGCCCCACTGCCCCCTCCCCAGCCTGCCCACCTCCTCCCCAGCCCCTCTGATCAGCCAAAGGGGCCCTCAGACTCCAGTCGGACCCTGTCACTCTCCTGGCTCTAAGCCCTTGGATCAAGCCAACCCCCCCAGCCCCCGCCCCCGCACTGCCACCCCCACGTTCTGTCTGACGATAATAACAGCTCCCAGGTCCTGCCCGCCTGCCAGAGCTGTTTCACGCCCCACCGCCTTCATGCATGCGGGTTGCTGCTGCCAGCATTGCCTCTCCCTCCCCGCCGACCTTACACACCCTTGGAGACGGCTCAGGCATCTCCAGGTTTCCAGGAAGCCCCTCTCCATCCTCTCAAAGGGCATCTTACCGTTTGTCCCATCCCACGGCAACTGTCTGTCCCCTGTGGAATGCCAGCGCCCAGGAAATGTTAGCTGAACTGACTCAGCCTTCTATCCCCCAAAACCTCAAGCTCTCCCTGTCCTTGACAACCCCAGCAAACTCAGCAGATGCCCTAGATGTGTAGGAGAGGAGCTGAGTCACCCCCAGAAGGTTCTAGAACATCTCTGTGGTGCCTCAAGAGTCTTGTAATCTACAATAAACAGAGACCTGGTGGCCAAAGGTGGGGAAATGAATTGGTGATCATGGCCCTCAACCAGTGCATGAAAAAGCCATTAAATTGGAATCAAGGGGTGAGCTGCAGAGAAATGGACTTTCTGTAAGGCAGGCTGAAAAGCTGGAGACACGGGTGTGGTGCCCAGAATGTGCTTGCTAATTCCAAGAGAGCCAGGAGAGGAGACGTCTGCAAAGATAGTCACCTAGATCTCGTGGGTATGCGCTTCTCACAGAATGGGGACGGAGGCCTGTGGCAGAGCAAGGGACAGCACTTCCTCGAATTCGCAGCCCCTGTCCTGCAGGGACGCTGTCTCCAGCAGTGGCCATCAGGGATGCCAGGGGCCAAGGACAGCTACACTGAGACACGCTGTCTACTCCTGCCCTGTGTGGCCACCATATTTCTAATAGGATTTTGAATTCTTAGCTGGCTAAACCTGAACCTTAGAATAGGGGTCACTGTGTGGTGTCTCTGGCCAAACCATGGTTCAGCGGAAATGCTGCCCCCAGCCGGGCATGGGCTCCTGCACGCTCTCTCCATCTCCCTCCCGAGGAAGAGAGCAGAGGGCACCGTCACACCCAGGCCCCAACCAGAGACGCCATTTCTAGGGACCAAGGCCTGGGTTGGATTCTTTTTGCTACAACGTAATGGATTTTCAACTTCCCCAGCATTGGAAGTGTACACAATACTGTGCCCCCAGTGGTGGGGACAGGATGCCCTGAGCCATCGCCACACTCAGTCCGTCCCACCATGGCCAGTCCCTGTGTGGGACGGTCGTCTCAGGTGGCTGGAGCCCACGCGGCCGGCAGGCAGACAGACAGACAGACAGACACACACACACACACACACACACACACACACATATACCCCTCTCTCTTTAGCCAAGGGGTCTCCAAGGAGGGAGGGCAGGGGAAGAAAAAGGAGCAGAGGAAAGTCTCAGGGCTCCTGCTCAGGTCCTCCGCCTCTGGATGCTGCTTCGAGGACCCCCAGGAGGAAACCCAGACACCAGGCCCCACCAACCCTCCTCCGAGGAAGTTTAGTCTAACCCAACACTGCAGACACGGACCTTGTCCCAAGCCGGCGCCCAGAGCAGAGGAGAGAAGGGGGAGCCCCACAGGCTAAGCCTGCCTCTCTCCCTCCACCCCTCCACCGGCCTGTGATAGGCCGAGCGTGACCGCCCAGGACTGATTCACTCGGCAAATATGGACCGAGAACCTGCTTGGTGCCAAGCTCTGTGTTAGGCCCTAGGGAGCCCCTGCTCTCGCAGACGTTCATTCCCGCGTGCATGTATTCACTCACTCAACAGCGAGCGCCTACCATCGCCGGGGGCCTGCGAGCAATACAAAAGGACATAAGCCATGAATGTAAACTCCTAGAATGCCAAGGCTGGAAGAGAGCAGCAGGTTGTACATTAGTCCAACCCTCCCACTTTAAAGATGGGGAAACTGAGACCCAGAGAGGTTAACAATTTGCCCATTTGTTAGCCCGGGGCTATGACCTGGGCCTGCCAACACACCCTGCAAGCCTCTTTCTCCAGCAGGGTTGTGCCACCACCCCCCTCCAGTGTTCCCGCATGGCCTACGCCCCCTGTGCCCCCACTGCAGCTAAGTCTGTCCTTGCCTCTAAGGGCCCTCCTCATCCAGGCACCACAGACATAATTTATTGGGCCTCTGGCGGGGGGAGAAGCCCAGGAAGCCAGGGGCACCCTCTTCCACAGTGTTGTGAGGCAGAGGTGCACGCTGTGGCCAAGGGCTCCACACACACAGTCCAGGAGCACACCAGGAAAACAAAGTAAGAAAGTCAGGCAGGGAGGTAGGTGCTGAGAACCACTCAGCTCCACCCTGGATGGAACCAGCCACAAAGCACAGACCCAGATTCAAATCCCAACTCCATGACCTTGAACAAGTTTCCTAAACTCTCCAAGCCTCTGTTTTCTCATCTGTAAAATGCATAGGGTAATGGTCCCTGTGTCATGAGATGGCTGCAAAGCCTCAGGAAAACAGTGCAATGAAAGCTTAGCACACAGTAAGTGCTTAATAGCAGCTAGGCCAGAGCCCCCATCTTCAGAGCTGCAAGCCTCAGGGATGCCTCCAGCAGTTCCATGGCTGACTGTCTTCATGTCAAGAGCACCAGGTCCCTGGGGAGGGACCACGGCCATCAGGGAGCACCTGCCACAGTCTGGGAATGTCCACTGCTCAGTGCAGAACTCGACGGGCTGCACCAGTAGAGGGAACGATGCTCACCCAGCAGAGGCAGAGGAAGGAGGCTTCCTGGTGCCCGGGGGAGCCCCAGCAGTGTGCACTTGGCTGCCTAACTCACCTGCCGGTGAGCAGAACCACACCCCGGGCATCTGGGCAGAATTCTATATACTGCCAATGGGGAGCAGGGTGGGAACTGATCTTCCTTTAGTCCCAAGGGTATTGGGGTGACTCGATAAAATCTCTCACGGTGTCTGCCCATCCCACAGCTTGTCTTTCTTTCCTGAGAATTAACCCCTCCCACATAGCGACGTTTCATCCATATGACCCCATCTTTCCAGCTAACCTGATGAACCAGAAGCTGGACCAATCAGAGTCTCTCTATTCAACAGCTTCATTGAGATGTAATTTATATACCACTTTAATGTATATAATTCAAGGGTTTTTAGTACATTCACAAGGTTGTGCAACCATTACTACTATCATTACACACTATCTAATTCCAGAACATTTTCATCATCCCCCCAAAAAGACTTTACAATTCACTCCTCCCCCAACAGGCCCATAAGCCCTAAACAACGATTAATCTACAATATTTCTATCAATTTACCTATTCTAGACATTTCATATAAATGGAATAATACAATATGTGATCTTTTGTGTCTGGCTTCTTTCTCTTAGCATAATGTTTTCAAGGTTCATCCATGGTATGATACGTATCAATACTTCTTTCCTTTTCATGGCCAAATAATATTCCGTTGTATGGCTAGACCACATTTCAATCATCAACTCATCTGTGGATGGACATCTGGGTTGTTTCCACTTTGGGCTGGCAATAATGCTGCTATGAACACTCATGGACAAGTTTTTGTGTGGACACATGTTTTCACTTCTCTTGCATATAGACCTAAGAGTTTAATTGCTAGTCATATGGTAACTCTATGTTTTTACCTTCTGAGGAACCACCAGGCTGTTGTCCAAAGCAGTTGCATCATTTTACATTCCCACTGATGTGTATGAAGGTTCCAATTTCTCCACATTGTCAACAATACTTATTATTATCTGTCTCTCTTATTGTGACCATGTTAGTGCGTGTGTGCAGTGGTATCTCATTGTGGTTTTGATTTACATTTCCCTGATGGCTAATGATGTTGAACATCTTCTCATATGCTCATTGTCCATTTATATATCTTCTTTGGAGAAATGTCTATACAGATCTTTTGCCCATTTTTTTTTGTGTCATTTGTTTTTTAATTTTTTTTTGAGACACAGTCTCGCTCTATTGCCTGGGCTAGAGTGCCGTGGCATCAGCCTAGCTCACAGCAACCTCTAACTCCCGGGCTCAAGCAATGCTTCTGCCTCAGCCTCCCAAGTAGCTGGGACTGCAGGCATGTGCCACATGCCCAGCTAATTTTTTCTACATATATTTTTAGTTGTCCAGCTAATTTCTTTCTATTTTTAGTAGAGACAGGGTCTCGCTCTTGCTCAGGCTGGTTCTCAAACTCCTGACCTTGAGCAATCCTCCCGTCTCGGCCTCCCAGAGTGCTAGGATTACAGGCGTGAGCCACCGTGCCCAGCCCATTTGTTTTTGTATTGAGTTGTAAGAGTTCTTTATATCAATATATTCTAGATATGAGTCTCTTATCAGATAACGATTTGCAATATTTTCTCCCATTCTGTGTGTTGTCTGTTTACTTTCTTGATTGTATCCTTTGCAGCACAAAAGTTTTTAATTTCAATGAAGTTCAATTTATCTATTTTTTTATTATTGTTGTTGCTTGTGTTTTTGGTGTCACAACTAAGAAACTAACACCTTATCTAAGGTCACACAGATTTACCCCTATATTTTCTTCTTAGAGTTTTACTGTTTTTAGCTCTTATAGTCAGGTCTTTGACCCATTTTGAGTTCAGTGTTGTATATGGTAAAAAAGAGGTGTACAATTTCATTCTCTTGCATGTAGATATCCCATTGTCCTTGCACCATTTATTGAAAGAGTGTTTTTCTCCATTCAATTGTCTTGGCACCTTTGTTGAAAATCAATTGACCATAAATCTGAGGGTTTATTTCTAAGCACTGAATTCTGTTGGATTGATCTATATGTCTATCTTTATGCCAGTACCAGACAGTATGCCAGTACTGTCTTAATTATGGTAGCTTTGCAATAAGTATTGAAATCAGGAAGTGTGAGTCCTCCAATTTTGTTCTTCTTTTTCAACATTATCCTTGAATTTCCATATGAATTTTAGGATCAGCTTATCAATTTCTTCAAAGAAGCTAGCTGGGATTTTGAAAGGATTCAGTTTCCAGTTCCTGATTCAACCCCTCCTAAGCTGTAGCTCCACTTCTTCCCCCGGGGTTCCCTGAAGCACCCTGGTATTCTTTCCATAAATTCCATCTCTTGTTTAACCAGATTACACTGGGGTTTTGTTTCTTGGAATCAAAAGAATCTTAACCAATAAAACTAGGAACACAGTGCTACATACACACTGTCCCAAACCATCATCTCAGTGCCACCTCCCCAGATACCCAGAGACCCTGCTGGGGTTCCAATCTCAACACTGACCCATGCCCTCTGCCCTTCACTCTAGCCCGTAACTGGTTCTCTTCCAGGTTACAAATATTATATTTACCAGTTCAAGCAAACAGATCCTCAGTAAATGCTTGTGAAATTAAACCAGATGTCCCAACACAGCACCAAAAGAACACTCCTACCACTCCATACCTCTTAGCAACCCCCACGTCTATCATCTCACTCAATGTGCAGACGTGCTCTGGGAAGCTCTAGGAAAGACAGACATTGTTGTGCCCATTGGACAAAAGATATGGAAAGAAGCCCAGGATGTGAAGTGTCCTGCCCAGGGGGACTTGCCCTGAGCACTAGGCTGCACTGAGGCACACACCATGCCAAGCCAGCACAGGCATGGGGGGCCCACTGTCTTGCCCCACCTTTAAGAGCTGCTTTAGAAGCCATCTCCTCCCAGCAGTCTTCCAGGACTGCTCCAAGGCACTCCTGGTGTCAACTCTACAGAGAGACCAAAAGCTCTCACAGGGCAGGAACAGTATGTCCTCCATGCCAGCCCTGCTAACGCCCACCCTCACCTTTCTGAGCACACAAACCAAACTGGGAAGCCTCTTATTTTGACCCCTATGTATGCCAACCCTCAAGACTGGCTGTGCTTTGCCCAGGGACCTATACCCAGAAATACACAGTCAGTGCTGGCAACTGAATGGCGTGGTAGGGAGACCAGCCAGGAAAACCTTTCCTCTGACATGTGGGCGTGACAGCCCCGAGGAGCTGCCTCTGAAGGAGGGCAACCCAATGCAGGCATTCTTCACGCACGAGCTAAGTCACAGGCGGCAGGAGAATATTTTGAACCAGTGGCCAATGCTATTTTCCTCCTAGAAATTCCTTCCCAATTCACTCAGTTGGAGCAGGCGATAGTCATACTCATTGCCCCAAGGGAAGGATGCAGAAGGAAGTAGGCGATACTCTAAATCTCAAAGGAGAAACAGAGTAAAGGGGATTTTTTGCTTTAAAAAACAGGAGAAAGAGGATCAAGATGCAGACAAAATGGTTCGGCCAGAAATAAAGACAGAAAAGGAAGGAAGACGGTGAGTGAAGAGACGTGAGAGGTTCTAGGAGAGAGGTGTGCCTGGACAGACCTGGGAACACATGGTAAACCGAGGCAGACAATTCCCACACCCTGAGTCTGCTACGGAAGCCTCAGAGAGCCCCAGGGCCAAACTGACCAGCATGACATATGTCTGGTAACAGATGACTCAACGAGCAGCTGACACCACTCACACACACACACACACACACACACTCCCTGGGGAATGGCAAAATGACAGTCTGATAGGGTTGGGACTTCTCATAGAAATTAAAGTGATAGAAAATAAAATTATCTCTCTTACACTCCTAAGTCTGCAGCCTGAAAGTCACACTTGCTACACACATTCCCACCATGCTGGTCCCTGCTGCTTCCATTCCCACCTGTGCCCTTCCCCAGACACCCCGGAAATCAAGATCCTGGTCCAGCCTCCTCCAGCCCAGAAGCCCCACAGACTCGGACTGAAATCTGACAAATGCGACAGCCCCTCTCATGTTTCCCCCACATTGGGGTAACGAGGGTCCCAGAGGAGCTCTGGTCTACCATCGTCTCTGACCTTTACAGAACAGGAAGTAGCTACTTACTTGACCTTCAGACTCGCCAGCATGGTCTTGTCGATCCTGCCAAGAGAAAGCAAGGGCTTCGGTCAGTGCCGGGGCTGAAGGCTCCCACAGAGCACCTGCAGGGGAGGGGATCCTAGGCCAGCCCAGACCACCAGACCGGCAGGGCTCTGCAGGGGACAGCTGCTACAGGGACAGGTTCCCCCCTAGCCAAGTGAGGAAGGGAGGACTGTGAGTTCTGGGAGGGCTGGGCCCACACAAAGCCCTATGAGATGACTACCATTATTATACCCATTTTAGAGACGAGGAAACTAAGGCTCAGAGGGTAAAGTCACTGGCCCAGTCTGAACCCAGGTATTTGACTCCAGACCCAAGGATCTTAAGCACTTTACATGCAGCCTCTCCCTTCACTACCGCTACCCCCACAGGAGGACTCTGCAACCCAGCTTCATGGGTCAGTGGCAGGTGGACATCACTATTTTCCGGGCTTCTGCTTTGGGAAGATGCAAGCACCCCCAGCACCAGGGACCCTCCCTCCAGGCAGGCAGATCCCACTCCTGGGATAGAACCCGACAGCAGGCTCCAGGGAGAACTGGCAGGTGGGTTCCCTCAGACCCAGGAGTTTGGAGCCGGGAGGATCACCTTTGCTGCAGACTGTCCCAGCAGCCAGCGCCTCCACCCCAGCCTGGGCCCGCCCTCGCTGGAAGAGGAGGCAAAGCTGCTGAGCTTCTATTTTTACCCCCTGCATATGCCAGCCCTTATGGCTGCCACAAAGAGGCCCCTCCTCCCTCTCTGGGCACAGAAAGGTGGGCCATATGCCCACCGGTGGCATCTCCTGTTTAGAGGTCAGGACCACCAGTGTCACCACCACTGCCACCAGCACCAGTGCTGCCACCACCAGCATCACCTCGCTGTCAGTGTCACCATCACTATCCACGTCACCACGTGCCACCATCACTAACAGTGTCACCACCCGCAGTGTCATCACCGGTGTCATCGTCACAATCCATGTCACCATCACTATCAGTGCCAAAACCTCTGTGACTGTCACTGTCAGTGTCACCGAAATCACCACCGCCTCCAGGATGCTTGAAATCCTGGAAAGTTCTTTCAGGCAAACCCCGTCTAGCCAGCTCAGCTCTGCCTCAAGCTTCCCAAACACATGACGACGGGGAGAGGAGAGGTGTCGGGCCACATGGTGAGGACAGGGACTGCGCCAGCCCTCACAAGTCAGCCCTGAGGCCTGGAGCTAGAGGGGGGATCCTCTCACTCTGAGGAAGCTCCCAGCACCTGGCTGCAGTCCCCAGCAGCAACGCAAGCTGTGTCCCCAGCGTCCTGGCCCACGTCCCTTCCGGTTTCTTCCCCACACTCCCGCCTGGGCCCCTTCCTTGGCATTTCCTCTACTGGTCCCTGAGGCTCTCACCCTGGGCCCCCACCCCCTCTGGCATGCAGACCCTCCTCCTCTCCCATGCAGCCCACCAGACCCCCAGATCTGACTGGGAGTCAGACCCCCACATTCTGCTGGAACATCTCCAACCCAGAGCTACCCACTGGGAACTCCTAATAATAGGCCCGTACATTTCACATTTTCTCAAGGAATCTCTGTTAATTCTTACACCATCTCTGTGTTGTGGGTGAGGCAGAAATTCCAAGCTGACACATGGGGAAACTGAGACCCAGAGAGGGGAAGTGTCCCATTCGAGTTCCTCAATAGTCAAGGTGGAGTCAGCACGAGCCCCTGGACTCCTGCCGTGTGCCCTCCCGACCTCTGTCTGGTCAGCCCCAACTACCACGCCGCCCACCAGCTCCTTGGGTCACAGCGGCCCCCGGCCCCCAGCCCAATCCACACCTACCCAGCAGCCCGCCCACCAGGGTTCCCACGCTGGGGTGGCCCCAGGAAGGCGGGGCCTGCGGTTTGGGCAAGGCTGAGATGGGAGATGGGGCGGTGGCTGTGGGGCTTTCTCTTTCAGGGCGCCCAAGTCCCTGGGTGCCCCTCCCTCCCCTGGGCCATCCCCCTCACCCTCGTCACCTTGTCTGCCCTTGACACCGGTGGTGATCCACCCTGCCTCCAATGGAGCTTTGAAAATACCATCCCAGAGATTATGTTCAGCGTCTGGAGGGCTCCAGGAATCTGTGATATCCCCTGCAGCTGACAACCATCCCCAGAGAATGCCCAAACTCCAGTCCAGCCCTCTTGCTTACACCAACCTTCCAACCCCACCACAAGGCCCTGCCAGCCCCTCAAACTCAAGGGGCCCCAACCAAATGCCTGCTGGGTGCAAAACACCCCACTTAGCCAGTCTACAAGCTCCTGCTGAGGACGTGCGATGTGCCAAGCATCCAAGAGACCACGGTGAATGACACGGAGGGTCCCTGCCGTCCCGGAACCCACAGCCCGTGGACACCATGGTTAGCACATGGGGGTCTCCTGGGCATACGAGGGCTCTTCCCCCGCCTTCACCTGTGCCTCACAGGCAGCCCCGGGCGGCCACACTCCTATCCTCCCCCTTACCTGGCCAGGTCCAAACCTCAGGCCCGGATTTTTCCCAGGGCTCTGGAGCAGCGGTCTCGATACACGGGGATTCAATTGCGGTGACACTAAACTGAGACTCAGAACCTTGCAAAGGGAGCTTTCTGACGGCCGTCCCCCTGTCTGCGCCACACCTCCCAGAGGAAGGCAGGTCTCGGCTGCTTCCCAGACAGCAGCCACCCTCGGGACGGCAGCGCCTTGGCCCAGGCATCAGGGACGGCCCGTGAGCCGGCACTAGGCCACAGGGTGCCATGCCTGGCATCACCTCATCCCCACCGTCCCATCTGCCGAACGTGGAGTGCGCACCACCCCTGCCTGCCCGAGGACGATGGCAAAGTGCTGTCAAAGGGGGAAAGGGAACAAGAAGCTGCACACGGATGGACGGGAGGAACTGCCCCGAGGAACAGGGCCGCCCTCCCCAGCCCTCCTGTGCCTCCCACTCTCTCTCTCACCCTCCATGCCACCCCCCGTAGCCCACCCTTTTCCACACCAGGACACCCCCTGGCCGCCCTCCCCCCGCACCCCCTCCCAGTTTGACTACGCCCCGGGCCCAGACGCTGAAAGGAAACCGATAATGAAAACCACTAGACTCTGTTCCCCAGCTGGGGAGAAGCTGCCAGCAGCTGGTCACCAGAGACAAGCCTTTGACCTCAGCCCCCCACTTTCTGGCCCCTTGGGAAGGAAGGAGCATCTCCCTTCTCCCAGACAGAAGCTTAGAGGCAAAAGGTGGCCCCGAGGGCCAGGCGGGAGGCTGGGGCACAGACAGAGCTGGGGCGGGGGCCTTTGCAGACAGACCTGCCCCTCCACTCACAACTCAGCCCCAGAGCCCGGGCAGCCCAGAGGTCCAGCGGGTCACAGACTCCCCTGCCACGAGGTCACAGCAACGGCATAGACAGGAGCGTAACACACATGCACAGACTCGAGCACACATGGCTACAGAAGACCAGAGGTGCAGATGGGCACCTGCTCAGAAACACGGAGTGCACGTGTGATCACATGTATGGGCACACGTCTCACACATGCCTACACACGCAGACAGGCAGTCACAGTCACACACACATGCCTGCACACACAGTCTCAGGTGCGTGCACACACGTTCACAAAAATCCCAGACACTCACACACGGGAACCCACTGACAGGGACACACTCAACAACAGTCAACACACACTCACGCTTCGACCTGCCCACAGGCAGCCAGCTCCGACCTCCTGCTTTCCCTAGCAGACTGTGCCCCGGGACAGTGAGGAAAGCTTGCAGTTTCTGACGTCCCCACCAGGATCCTCCAGCTCTACCTGCGGGGCGTCTGCAGACCCAGCTCTCAGGCACGGTCCGAGCCCCTCTGTTCCCCAGGCAGCCCAGGCTCCCAACAAGACTGCACCTCTAAGTTCGCTTCCATCATCCAACCGCCCGCCCATCTGTCACCCACCATCCGAAGCCCCCAAAGGAGACGCTGCGCTTCCGGCCAAACATGGTTGTGACCACCGGGCCCTGGGCCCCAGCAACGTCCCCGGGGCTGTCGGCGAGAGGGCCGTGGTGCAGCAGGGTCAGTGCCAGCACAGGGCGGGGCCCCCAGCGTGGCGCCTCCCACCTCGCCTGTCCCCCAACCCGAGCTTCCTGTGGGTGAGGCTGCAGGGGTGGGAGGTGTGTCCTGCCCTCCGGGAGGCACCAAGACAGGCAGGGGAGGGTGTGGAGGGCAGCTTCCCCACACCCAGAGGAACCCACAGCTCCGGAAGGGGCTCGGCTGGCAGATTGCTCCACAGCCCCAGTTGGCAGCTCGGCCCACACAGCCCCGGCTTCCTGGAACCCAAAGGAGCCTTGAGGATTCCCACGACCATGCCTGGGAGGGTGGGGGGGCCCAGCTGGGAGCCTCAGGGAGCTTCCTAGGGGCTGTCTGAGGCAGGGACCTGCACCTGCCTGCTCCACCATGGCTCAGCACGTGCCAGATAAACCAGCCACACACATGTAATCGCACGAGCACACATGGAGATAAGTACACATGCACACACGTGTGCACAGGGACACATGGGATACACATGCTCAGGTACATATACATGCACCGGGTACACAAGTACATGCATGCTTACATACATGTCATTAGGTGCCTGCATACACGTGAGCACAGGCACTGCACACTCATGCACACAAGGGCACGCTCACATGCAGGTGTGTATAGGCGTTAACAGAGACACCTGCACACACCTCTCATATGCTTACAAATCCCCACATAGACACATGCACCCACATGGATAGACACGTGTGCTCACATGTACACATCAACACACTCAGACCACACACACCCGTAAGGTATATTCATACGTATACACACACATACTCGGGCAGAGACCTGAACTTGTCAGACCCACTGAGTGTCTAGACAGAGGTCAGAGCAGCGCCATGCTCCATGCCTACGGGGGGGTGGAGCGCGGCATCTGTGTGCAGGTGAGTTTGTCTTTCCAGCTGAACCACAGTGAGAGTCCTCATCTCTGCATGCACCAGTGCGGACCACGCCGTGCACACAGCAGGCGCTTACTAATGACAGCCCCTTAGGGGGCAGTGGCACATACACCATAGCAGACACTGTGGTAGGTGAGCACAGCCAGGCGCCAGGCCCCCGCCCCGCCGCAAGCAGTGGAGAAAGGGGACTGAGCTGCCGCCGCTGCCACCATTGGCCTCTGTCTCTGGCCAACCCTCCCCGCAGCTTCCTGTCCAGGACCTGCTGATTCTCAGAAGTCAGAGACTCCGTGCTGAGGTGCCAGGGGCCAACCATAGGCTGTGGACAAAGGGCACAAGGATTTCTATTTTCTGGACCCCTCTGCAGCAGGGGACACTACAGAGCCCTAAGGGAGCACCCTGGGTGGGCTGGAGAAGCAGCTTTGGGGTCCCAGCCCAGCGCAGGGCTGGGGGTGGCTCCCTTCCTCCAAGGCAGCTGACCCCCAGCAGGAGCCCGGAGGTCCTCAGCTCAGGCTTCCCCCTCCACCCCCACCTCTGCCCCAGGAAAGGAGGATCGGTTGGTTCCCTCTCTGGGGTGGCTTCAGACCGCTGGCTTCCCGCTGGAAATCTGCTCCAGAGAGCCACGAGTGCCTCTCACCCCACGGCACCCAACCCACACCCAGGAGGTGCTGAGCAGGTGCCGCGCATGCCTTGGGTCCTACCTGCCCTGCCTTCACGTGGCCTCCCTCTGAGAAGAACCCCTCTGCGCCCCATCCGCCCCAGGGTCAGGAGTGAGCATCTGACCAGGCCTGTCCAACCAGGGCTTCCACTCTCCCGGCTGCAGCCACCTAAGCGGACCCAGTAAGACTTGATCCCAGGACACTTCCCCTGCTAAACCACAGGGCGAAAGCCTGAGGCTGTGGAGACTGTAGGAAAACGAAACCAACCCGCAGAAAGGCAGAGACAGAAGCAGGGGAAAGATCAGGTCTCGAGGGCATCATCTGAGCTCCTGGATCCGGCTGTGCTGGAAGCCAGCTGCCCCCTGGGCAGAGAAGAGGCAGCAGTATGTCCCTGTATTCCTACAGCCAGCATGAGTTGGATCTCTCACTCTCCATTGAGAAAGTCTCGACTAGGAAGAAGCGCTGGATGAGAGAATGAATGCAAGTGAGAAGGATCGGCCCACTGTCCCTTCTTCCTTCTCGCCCCCTCGCCGCCTGCGACACTGACTCCAGGCCACGTGCCAGGCCAGGTGCAGAAGGCACCAGCGTGAGCCAGACACAGTTCACAGCCTCGCCCCAAAGCTGCTGGAGTGGGGATCACATGAGTTGCTAATAACAAAATTCCTTTTGCAAATTAGTTGCTTCTTTATCTATTAGAGGGAGCTGACGGTGAGCACATCTGCGGAGCGTACTTTGATGTGCTTTCACGTGTGAGAGGTGGGGTAACAGTCACATCGCACCTGGGCACACCCACCACCCACACTGACCACGTGTGAACGTTGTCCATCACACGTATTCTAGGGGACACAAAGCCGACAGATGCTCACCGTCCAGGCAGACACCCAGGGAGGAGCACCTGGACCAGGAAGGACTCGGGCCCAGGCCCAATCATCTGAAGGGAAGCAGGACAGCCTGGGGCCCAGGCAGCGGTTGTATTTCAAGGCCTCAGCTGCTGCCACCCTGAGGCTGGCTTCCCCCATCTGGGACTCTGGCTCCTGGGAGCCACAAAAGGCCCCAGACACCCGGCCAAGGAGCAGCAGTAGCCTGGCTGCGTCAGTAGGTGCAGGACTCACGGCCTCCTGGGCTGCCTCAATGCCGCTGGGGTCCGGGACCCCTGGAGAAGCCAGAAGCACCCAGCACGCCCCTTGCCCCCAGAGTGAGCGCCTGGAATGAGAGAAGGGAGCTTCCCATAGGGCTCTTCATTTACTCCACAAGCTCTGGAAGGGGGACGAGAGCCATTCTAGAGCCTTCTCCACTCTCCCTCCCCCAGCTCCAGCCTCTCAAGCTTGAAGCCCTGCAACCTCAAGCACATTACCTAACCTCTCTGGGCCTCGGGTTTCCCCACTGTAATACGCGGTGGCTGCCACCAACCTCACAAGTTACCGGTAAGCGTAAGCACAAGGGCTCCAGCACCTTTATGGGAGCTGTTATAATATAGTTAGTACCACTCAGGATTCCACCCATGCTTCAGACCCTCTCAGCTTCCTGACCCCCGGCTCTGACCCCTGGTTCCTCTTCTGTGTGGGGTGGGCAGCGAAGGGGCCGTGGGCTCTCTGGGAAGGACTATGAGTCAAGAGAAAAGGGAAGCGCTCTGCGAGGAGGCCCAGCCCTCTGGCCCCACCACAGCACAGCCCAGCTTCCTCCCAGAGCTCTGCTGATTCGGCAGCCAGGAGGTCAGAGCAGGGACGAGGACAAACGGTGGGGACAGGGGAGCTGGTGGCACCACCCACATGTGTGAGTTCCCAGTGAGCCAGTGCTGGCCGAATGGCTTAGCTCTTCTCAGTCTCACAGGCTCCTCTGAGATGGTGCCACTGCTATCCCATTTTACAGTTGGGGACACTGAGGCTCTTGGAGGTTCAAGAACTTGACAAAATTCACCCAGATTGATGGTTGTCTGCTCAAAGCTGCCCCACTGATTCTGGAGCCCACAGAAATGCACAATTCATGCAGTGTCCATTTTACAGATGTGAAAAATAAGGCCCCGAAAGCAAAGCTCTGCCATGGAGAGAGAACAATGAAGTAGGAAAGAGCAAGTGCCCAGGTCTTCCCAACACCTAGCCAGATGGGCTCCTCTCTCGACGTTGCTCCTTGACCCTTCCCAGGGCCTGCTGTGGGTCACAGGTCACGAGGGCTGTGGGTGTTCCTGGAGGACCAGCCTGGGGCAAGTCCCAGCCAGAGCCCCAGCCCCAGCCAGAGCCCCAGGGAACCCATCCAGCTCCACGGGCTTTCGAGGCAGGCGGAGCCGGGCTCAGAGGAGGAGAGGCAGCCCAGGCTCCTGTCAGCAGCGGCCCCTCCATTATGTCCCCAGGCCCCTGGGGCGGCAGGGAAGGAAGGGACAGTGTGGTTTCCTCTGCTTGGGCAGCTTAGACCTCACAGCCACCAGTGGGAGCTGAAGATGAGACAAGCTCCTTTCCCAGGCGAGGGGATGAGGCAGTTACAGGAAGTTCAGGAAACAGAGGCCTTAGAGAAGCAGGCACTAGATCTTCCAGCCTACATGGTCCCCTCTCCTTACAGTGTGAGCTGGCACCAGTACTGTCCCCATCGAGCTCAGCTGTCATCCCAGCTCTGCCACCAAGTCACTCTGCACAGGTCACCTATTCTTTGAGGCTTCAATCTACCGTTCATCAAAGGGGAGACTTAGATTGGCCTCTGCTTCCTCCATAAGCCAGGTGAAGGTAAAGGACGATGGCAGGACGATGGCAGAGAAAGACAGTCTGATCTCCAGGGAAACAGGGCACGGTGGGCATTCCGAGCCAGCAACCCCAAAGCAGTTAGGAATTCACACCTTGGGGTCAAGATAAAGCAGCATCTAGTACCTGCATAGTGATTTACAATCCACAGATCAATTTCCTCCTGCACTATCTCAAGGGCCAGACTGAATTTCCCACTGCACAAGTCCTGAAAAGCAAGATAACGACAGATTGCAAGTCGAGTACTTGTGAAAACCAGGTTTCAAGAGCAGGACCCAGACAAACCATGATTGCACAATTTATCCTTATCTGTTCAGCAAGGACAGCCTATCAAGAGAGTTGCTAGCAATATGTGGCTGCAGACTAAAGAAGCTACAAATTTTACCACAGTTAAAAAGTTTTAAATAGCCAGACACAGTGGATCATACCTGTCGTCCCAGCTACTCAGGAGGCTGAGGTGGGAGGATCACTTGAGCTCCAGAGTTTGAGGCCACAGTGAGCTATGATCTCGCCAATGCACTACAGCCTGAGCAACAGTAAGACCTCGTCTCATTAAAAAAATAATAATAATAATAATAAGGCATCACTTTTACCCACCGGATAATAAAGTTTAAAAAAGCCTTGAGGCCAGGCACAGTGGCTCATACCTGTAATCCCAGCACTCTGGGAGGCCGAGGCAGGGGGACTGCTTGAGGCCAAGAGTTTGAGACCAGCCTGAGCAAGAGTGAGACCCTGTCTCTACAAGAAATACAAAAATTAGCTGGGTGTGGTGGCAGACACCCCTAGTCCCAGCTACCTGGGAGGCTGAGGCAGGAGGATTGTTTGAGCCCAGGAGTCTGAGGTTGCAGTGAGCTATGATGATGCCACCACACTCTAGCCCAGGCAACAAAGCAAGACTCTGACACACACACACACACACACACACACACACACACCTCTATAATGGTGTAAGGGTATAAGGACACGGGCATCCCATTATTGTGTAGCTATTTGGCAATATCTACATGATGGTTAATTTTATATGTTAACTTGAATGGGCTAAGGGATGCCCAGATAGCTGGCAAACATTATTTCTGTGTGTGTCCATGGGCTGTTTCCAGAAGAGATTAGCATTTGAATTGGTAGACTGAGTAAAGGTCATCCTCACCAGTGAGGGTGGGCATCATCCAATCTATTGAGGGCCCACATAGAACAAAAAGGTGGAGGAGGACAAAATCACTTTCTGATTGAGCTGAGACATCCGTATTCTCCTGTTCTTGGGTCTCTGTGCTCCTAGATCTGAGACCTTAGGACTTGTACTGGAACCCTAACTCTGGCTTTCCTGGATCTCCAGTTTACACACTGTGGGACTTCTCACCCTCCATAATTGTGTAAGCCAATCCCTCATAATAAATCTCTATCTACCTACCTATATATCCTATTGGTTCTGTGTCTCTTGAAAACACTGACTAATACAATCTATCAAAATTTTAGGCCAGGAGCTGTGACTTATGCTTGCAATCCCAGTATTTTGGGAGGCCAAAGTGGGAGGATCACTTGGGGCCAGGAGTTTGAGACCAACCTGGGCAACATAGTCAGACCCCTTCCCTACAAAAAATAAGAAATCGGCCGGGCGCGGTGGCTCACGCCTGTAATCCTAGCACTCTGGGAGGCCAAGGCAGGTGGATCGCTTGAGGTCAAGAGTTCGAGACCAGCCTGAGCAAGAGCGAGACCCCATCTCTATTAAAAATAGAAAGAAATTATCTGGCCAACTAAAATATATATAGAAAAAATTAGCCGGGCATGGTGGCACATGCCTGTAGTCCCAGCTACTGGGGAGGCTGAGGCAGTAGGATCGTTTAAGCCCAGGAGTTTGAGGTTGCTGTGAGCTAGGCTGACACCATGGCACTCACTCTAGCCAGGGCAACAAAGTGACACTCTGTCTCAAAAAAAAAAAAAATAAGAAATCAACCAAGCATGGTGGCACATGCCTGTAGTCCCAGCTGCTCAGAAGGCTGAGGCAGGAGGATTGCTTTAGCCCAGGAGTTCAAGGCTGCACTAAGCTATGATTGCACCACTGTACTCCAGCCTGGGCGAGAAAGACATTTTTTAAAAACTTTAAACTCAAGGTTTAGAGTTCAAACTGACCACTGACCCCAGCCCGGGGTCCACCCTTCTACCCTGAGGGGAAGTCTGTCTTAACCCAGACAGGGAGGACAAAGGTCTCTCACTGCCAACTCCAGATGGCTCTTCCATCCTCTCTGCTTTTAAGCAAAGAATTTGTGCTTCAATCCTAAGTAAAAAAATAATAATAATAATAGTAATAATAAAAATTTAAAGGAGACCAAAATACAACTTTGCTAGAGGGAATTTGACACTATGAATCAGAATCCTTCCAAATGTGCATGCCAAGGAGGCTTCTAGAGTATAGGTCACAGCCTGTTTTGGGATCTGGATGTTGGTTTTATATGGGTGTGGCGAGTTTGTGGAAATTCATCAACCTGTGCACTTAAAATATATGTACTTCTCTGTATGTATATCATGCTTCAGTAAAAAGATTTTTTTAAGTATGCATGCCTTTTGACCTAGCGATTCTGTTTCCAATTCTACTCTATCCAAAGGGGAAAAACTCAGAAATGTTGCACAGGTGTACTTTCAAGGTCTTGATCACACAGTTGTCATGACTGGGAAACACTGGGAACAACCTCAACATCCAACGGCAGGGGGCAGGTTACAGAAATATAGCATCTCCCGACAACAGAGCACACTTTAGCCAAAATAAAGCAGGTGCAGAAGTACACACAATGATGTGGGAAAACAGTCACAGTAAATTTCAGGGTAGAATAAAACAAGCTAAATAATATGCTCAGGGCCATATTGTTTAGGAGACAGGATTATGGATTATGGTTTTTTTTCTTCTCTGTGCTTGTCTGAATTTTCTAAGCTTTCTAAAATGAACAGGCCTTACTTTTATAATCAGAAAAACTCAATAAGTACTCCTTAGGCTGGGTGAGGTGGCTCATGCCTATAATCCTAGCACTAGGAGGCTGAGGTGGGAGGATAGCTTGAGGTCAGGAGTTCGAGACCAGCCTGAGCAAGAGTGAGACCCCATCTCTACTAAAAATAGAAAAAATTAGCTGGGCAACTAAAAATAGGAAAAAAAAATTAGCTGGGCATGGTGGCTCACGCCTGTAATCCCAGCTACTTGGGAGGCTGAGGCAGGAGGATCCCTTGAGCCCAGCAGGTTGAGGTTGCTGTGAGTTAGGCTGACACCACGGCACTCTGCTCAGGGCAACAGAGTGAAACTCTATCTCAAAAAAGAAAAAGAACACCCTTTAAAATAAGGAAAATTAAAAGAAAGCAAAAGGAGGCAAGAAAGAGGGCAGGCCGAGGGTTACGACATAGGTTCTCAAACGTACTGGACCTGACAACCACTTAGGGACGGAACAGCATGGGTTTCATCTAACCCCAGCCCTGCTGCTTGCCAGTGGTGTGACCTTGGTCAAGGTCCTTTATCTGTCTGGGTCTCAGCCTGCCCATCCATAAAACAGGGATAACAATAGCACCTCCTTCACAGGGCTGCTGGGAGGGGTCCATGAGTTAGCACGTGTTCAGCCTGGCACAGACCTGTCGCCCTGTCAGCTGGTGTGACTACTGAAATTCTGACCCCACTGTTCTGTGGTGAGACCAGGGAATCTGCATCTTTCACAAACTCCCCGATGATTCTGATCCAGTGAGAAACATTGGAATGAAATCCACCACTACGATATTCCCACTATCATTGGTGGCCCTGGAATTATCTGTAGAAAGGCTTGTGCACTGCGGGCTATCTGAAGGGGGGGAAAGGAGATCACACACAGCCAGCGCACCCCCCATCAGCCCACCCCCATCCAGCTGGGTCACTCCCAACCCTTCCCTACTGAGACAGCAACTGGGTCCTTCCTGCCCCAGGACGGGCCAGAAGCTGGGCACTCGCGCCCTCTGCAGGCAAGTTCGGGTGGTGCAGGGAGGAAAGGGGGCAGTCGTCCTGTTCCTAGTTCCAGGACACAGCCACCTGGCCGGCCAGCAAACACTGGGGGCGGGCGGGCGGCGGGAATTCTGCAACAACTCCCTGGTGTCAGAACACATGGTTTCCAGCCCCAGCTCTGACATTAAACGTAGCTGTGGGGGAACTACTTAAACTCCCTCCACCTCAGGTTTTTCATCTGTGAAGAATAATTTCAGTCATTTCTTGTGAGTCTCCCGTGAACCAGATATGTCATACTTTTTATCCCATTAAACCCTTGCCGCAAGCCTATTCTCTTTCCTGGTGAGGAAGCGGAGCCTCTGAGAGGTTAAGAGGCTTGCCCAAGGTCACAGGGCCGGAAGGTGGCAGTGGCAGGATTCAAACTCAAGGCCCCCCGCTTTGAACCCTTTTGCCATTCCTTTAGGAAGGCTGGCAGCAGAGCAGCCCCCAAACGAAGGCAGGGTTAGATGTGAGACCCTGCCAGGCAGGGTTCGAGCAGACCCCAAGATTCTTCCTGGGCCCCCTGCCGATGCCCAGCAGAGGAAAAGCCCCAACCTGGGCCAGGACGAGCAAACCCCGAGATTCCTCCCTGAGGCCTGGCAAGCTGGGCAGGGGGCTCACACCTCTGGCAGAGGAGCAGTGACTCCGGTGGAGGTGGGAGGGGTGGGCAGGTAGGGAGCTCCTTCAGGCACTATTTTTAAAAAGCCTGCAGCTGAAACACAACATGTTCATGATGCATTTACCCTGATTTCCCTGGACAAAGATGGGGATCCTGATGGGGGTCTCCCCACCTGCCCCCAGGGCCAGAGCAATTCTTCCAGAGCCCCAGCCTCATGGCACCTCCACCAACAATGCTTGTCCCGTGCCCCTTGGAAGGGAGCAGGGTTGACTTGGAATGATGAAACAAACCGAGACAGAACAGGCCTCTTCCGTCCAAGTTCCCCTTTCTCTCCCTGTTACAAGCCCCACCCTCAGGAGGACTCTGCACAGTAATGTGCCTCCTGGAATACATGAGAGTGGGTGGGAATTGGGGACAGACCCTGTAGTTTGGGAAAACCTAGACCAACACCTTACGTGTGGCCAGGGGGACCCATGGGCAAAAGTGTCATCACTGCTAAAGGAATGACCTGATGAGGTATGGGCTGACAGTGCCGTCATTTTACAGATGGGGACATGGGAGGACAGAGAGACTAAGTGATTTGCTCAAGGTCACACTCCTAGTTAGTGGCCAGGGCAGACTGTACCTTCCAAAGATGACCATACTGTATCTCCCCTCCCATGTGCTCTTCTTGCAACGTGACGATGACACCCCTCCACCGAGAGATGGGGTCTGTGTTCCCTCTTCTTGGATCTGGGCAGGGCTTTGACTACAGCAGAAGTGACGTTGCATCGTTTCTGAGGCAACATCAAAAAAAGTGAAATCACTTCTGCCTGGCTCTCTTTCTTGGGATGCTTGCCCCTTACCCCAGCCACCATGCTGGAAGGAGGCCCAAACTAGCACACGGAGGGAGCACATGGAGAGGCCCATGTGGAGAGGAACTGAGACCCCAAGCCAATGGCTGGCATCAAACGCCAGACATGTGAGCCATTGAGCCTTCAGATGATTCCAGCCCCTGGACTGTGAACCACCCCAGATGACACTGAGGAGAGAAGATGTAAGTTATTCCTGCTGAGCCCTGCCCAAATTGCAGATTCATGAGCAAAATAAATACCAAAATAAATTGTTTCTGCCAGGCATGGTGGCTCATGCCTGTAATCCTAGCACTCTGGGAGGCTGAGGCAGGAGGATTGCTTGAGCTCAGGAGTTCAAGACCAGCCTGAGCAAGAGCAAGACCCATCTCTAATAAAAATAGAAAAATTAGCCAAATCAGCTGGGCATTGTGTTACACGCCTATAGTCCAAGCTACTTGGGAGGCTGAGGCAGGAGGATCACTTAAGCCCAGGAGATGGAGGTTGCAGTGAACTATGATGATGCCATTGTACTCTACCCAGGATGACAGAGCAAGACCCTGTCTCAAAAAAAAAAAAAAAATTGTTTCTGGCCAGAAGCTTTTGGGTGGTTCATTATGCAGCATTAGATAACCAGAACACTGGCAGAGCCAGAATCTGAACCAAGCAAGCTGGCTCCAGAGCCTGCGTGCTCCTGGCCACTCTGCAGTGGTCCCTGCTGTGTGAGAGACTGTGCAAAGGAGGGGTTTAGAGCTTGGGTCTGGAGTCAGATCTATCTTCTTTCATTAACTGATTTATTCATCAAATGTTTGTTGCATCCCTGTGTTCCAGGCTCTCTGCTAGTTCTGAGGATATTTCAGTGAACAGAACAGATCCCTGTTCTGGGTGGGGGGTGAGGAAGTGGAGGATAAAAGAGGGATACCTTTATGCAGGTATTTACAATAGGGCCATATGATCCAAAGGGGACCAGATGGTTGGGGAGACCTGTACAGAGGGGATGATCTGTAACACCCTGAGGGGAGACTGCCAGGGGCAGATGGAGGCAGCTTTGTGAAGAGAGGGGGAACAGCAGCGATTGTCAAGAACAGACCTGGGTTCAGAGCCCAGCTCCATCACTTGCTAGCTGTGTGACCTTGTGGAAGTGACCCAACCCCGCTGACAACCTACTTCCTCATAAAATAGAGATGATTTTAGAACCCACTTCATAGGATTGTTATCCTCATAGGACCGGATTGTTCTGAGGAATAAATGCACTAATACATGTATAGTGTGTGGTCCGGGGCCTGGTGCAGGAAGAGCTTAATGAATATCAGTGATCTTGGTGAGATGAATTACGCTGAGGCCAAGGCCCCCAGTGGGATGTCCAGAGCCCCAGAGACCACTCTGCTCCCCATCAGGAACTGTGCCAACCAAGGCTACTGGGGAAAAGTATGAACAGCCTGGGCAGGGGGCCTTCTCACGGCTGCACTGGTGCCCAAGCCACTGGGGCAGGTCAGGGGGATGGGGGTAGGAGCGCATGCTTCCCCGGAGCACGCTGACACACAGGCCACTTTCGCCACCCCTGCAGCCATCCCTGACTCATCTTCTCAACCCAGGGCTCCTGCTCATCACCCTGAGCTCAGAGCTCAGGAGATGGAGACAGAGATCGGATTGGTTGTCCCTCTCCAGGCCCTGCCCAAAAGGCAGTGGGCACCCACACAGTCAGACGGGGAGAAGCCACTTCCTCCCGGCAGAGGGAGGGGCAGAGTAAAGAAGCCTGGAGAGAGGGCAGAAGTGGGCAGGGGAGAAGACTCGGAGAGCCTCAGGGGGCCAGGAAGTCCTGCTGGGGTGAAATATCACCTGCCACCAGAGAGACACACCCTTGAGGACCATGGATAGCACCCGGTGGGTGGCCAGACACATATCCAGAGAAAAGTCCCCATGAACAAGCTGGAGCACACAACTGTACACACACAGACATGCTCAGAGGAACCACACATAGCCACACAGAGATATACACACAGCAATCCAGCAACAAGCCCTCCGAGGCCCCGCATGCACACCAAACACAGGTGTGCACATGCACAGGCACACCTCAGTGTGCCTGACTGCCTGTCACCGCCCTCCTGTTCTTGCTCACTACCAGCTCTCTGATCGGCAGGCCCTGGCTGTGCCAGGGTCCCCAAGGTGCCCATGCCTGCTGCCATCTGCTGACCCAGACCAAGCAGGGCCCAGCCAGCAGGCCCAGCACGATCCAGGAAGGAGACTGGCAATCCTGGATCTGAACTAGGGAAGGGGGCAGGATACCAGCTGGCCCTGAGAGCAAGCCACAAGCCCAGGACCAGAGCACGGGCAGGGTGGGGAGCTCAGCTTCAAGGACAGAGTCACGTCTCAATCCTTGCCTTGGCATGGCACCTGTCTTGGGAGCCTCTACTGCTGTTTCACATCATGAGCAGGCGGACAGGAATCCCCCTGTAACCATATGGAAGCCCTGAAGGGTTGCAGCAAATAGAGAAGCAAATACACACACACACACACAAGTGTAGCATGGCAGGCTGAGATCAGACGTGAGGCAGAACTGCCAGAAGCACCAAAGCACTGAGAGAGGTGGGCAAGTAGAGAATATCACCCAAACAATGCGCTCATTAAAAGGGGAGTAGATGGACAGGCTGGCATTACTGTTTTTATTTCTTACTAAGCCTATTTAAAACAAATCGCAGAGGTCACAGTAGTCTTTAAATGACTGTACATGAACACACTGGCTGCTGGGCCGCCCCAGCCTAGGCTGGGGATGACCTTGCCTACAGGCAGAGGGATGAACGCATGACCTTTGTGATGCCAGCTTGAGCTGGCCATGCACAAGCAAGAGGCAGCTGGACACCTTCCCCGTCCTGTGACCTCTCCCAGAGCGGGTGGCATGTTGCTCAGAGAGGGGAGAAGATAGGGAGACAAGGGCCACCATGGTACCATGGCAACAGACCTTGGCAGAGGCACAGCTGCACCTTCTCCAATCACCACTCGTAACGGGACCTCAGTGTCTGCAGACAGCGCCTCCCTGGTCAAAGGGGGTGGTGGCCGGGGAGGGGCAGGTAGACACGTTAGAAAAAAGGAGAATGAGGAGGCTTAAGGATGCTGTACTCTGAAATATGAAGCCTGCCCTGGCTTATGCCCTAGGACTCCCCAACTAATCTGCAGCCACTGCCTTCCCCGCCTCGTGCCACCCCATCACTCTCCTCCTTGGTTCCCGCCACCCCAGACACCGCTACTCCCCACGCACCTGGCAGCCCAATTCACCCCCAGCCCTGGCTCTTCCATCATTCTTGGCCATCTTCTGCCCACCTGCTCCCCTCTCCCTTCCTGCTCTGGCCCTTTCTCCAGCCCTCCCTCTCCCCGCTGCCCTGTCTCCCCACTAACTGCGATGGCCCAGACCAGTGACCACAACCATCTGCCAGCTCCAAATGCCTGCAACCACCCTCCCTCCACTCCTCCCACCTGCCTTCCACTCCTCCCACCCTTCTTCCAAGCAGGCACCTGCTTCCAACCTGCCTGCTCCCCTCGTCCTCCTCTGCCCACTGCTAGGCTCCCGTGTCCCCCCAGGGAGAGGCACATCTGAGCAGCCAGCCCAGGGACAGGGCATCCCTGGCTCCAATTCACAGACTGAAAAACAGAAGCATTCAGGAGGTCTGGGAAACTGGGCCACAGCCCCAGAGGAACTGAGCATGTCAGGAGTCTAGCCCTTGAGCCCCAGACCCCATGACCAGGAGGGGTCTTTACAGGTCATCTTACACAGTGTCTACCTCCACTTAAGTGAATGAATATCTGAGCCACCCTGAGATGTGGTCTTCCTGGCTACCAAGAAATACTCCATTAGTGAAGCCCTTGCTATGGACCCGTCACCATGTTAAAAAATTCAGTAAGTATCTTATTTAAAACTCCTAACAGCCAGATAAGGAAACTGAGGCTCAGAGAAGTAAGGAAATTTATCCAAGGTCTTGCAGTGTGTTGGGCCCCTCAGTGTGCCGCTTCAAGCCCTCCTGGCCCCACCTCCTATCCAGCCACTTCTGCAATGGCCAGTTCCCTGCAGGCTCTGAGTAGCATTTCACAAGTGTGACGTGGCCGCGCTTCGGGTAGGGCCATGCTGGGTCTTCTTTGAAGCTGCAGTGTGGGATGCCCACAGGAAACCACTCGAGCTTCACACATGTGCAATCTGGAAGCACATGGGAGTTAATGTCCACAGAGCCACCTTTGTCCAGCGGGGGACAGGGCTAATGGTAAATGCTTCCCAGTTTCTCTCCACAACAGAGAAGTTCTGAGATGCCGTCTGTAACGGTCCTCAGAAGACTAGCCAGCAGAGTGGTGGTGCTAATAGAAATAGTGCATCCTTGTGCTGTTTCCCTTTCTCTCCTTCATACCCCTTGTCCCACCCTTGTTTCCTGAGGTCACTTCCCAAATAAACCGCTGCGTGCAAGCCTTTCTCTCAGGCTCTGCTTTGCGGGGAAAGCAGGTGGAGACTCAGCGAGTGGGTGTTGGGGCTGGGATTCAGGTCTGAGTGATGGCAGAGCCTTCGTGCTTAACCACTGTGCTACACTCCCACCACCCCCGTCCATGCCAGGGTCCCTTTCCCTCGGGGCTCAGCCACACCTCAGCGGACAGGGTCATGGGGAAAAAGGAAAGGAGGGCTTCAAGGGTGCCTGCCCCAGGAGCAGCCTCTTCTCTGGAACTGAGGTCACCTCCCACCAAATTACCTGAACACCCTGGGCTAAGTGCGAGTCCCACTTAGCCATGTCTTGGCCTTACCCTAGTTTGCATCTGCCTCTTCCCAGAAACATCAATGACAGGGGCCAAAAGTGGCTGCTGCGGCTCTTCAACTCCAGTCCCCCATCCCACCCCCCTACCAACACCCCCAAGTCCCGGCCCTCCCCCACTCCTCAACATCTGGGAAGGGAGGAAGGATCTGAGACAGCTTCTTGAAGCCTGAGCAGCTACACTTAGCAGACACCCAACCCGCCCAACCCCAGACTCAGAAAATCCAGCACCGGAGCTTGGAGGTGAGGACAGAGCCTCTTCCAACTCCTGCCCAAGTCAAAAAGACGTGCTGGGACGTTCCTGGAGGTAATCACGGCGCAGGACCTCACAGGCCCTGAGTCACTCCCAGCCTCCCAGCCCCAGGAGGCTGTGTGAGCTCTCTGTTTACTCCTCACCCATCAGCAGGAAGAATAGGGGAGGGCAGTGCCTTCTTCCTCCTCATGGGAAACTGAGGCCTAGGGGGTTAAGGGACGGCCCCAGGGTCACAAAGCATGAAAAGAACCTGAGAGCCCTGGCACCCAGCCCAGGACAACCCTATTATTCCCTATGGAGGCTGCTCTGATGGGGGCATTCAGAGCCCAAACCCCACTTGCATGTAAATGCCCTCTGGGTTTGTTAAGAAGGGTGTGGGGGGGTTAGAGAAAACACAGGAGAGGAAAGAAGGGTACCCCCCCCCCCTCAGCCAGCTCGCAGGTCCAGACACAGCGTCTGGCGGTGGCAAAGCCAGAGTGGAGTCTACACAGACTCCCGAAGTCTCCCGAACGCACGCATGCCCTGGACCTCCACCCAGGGCTGGCACCCCCACACCCGCGCACGCACTCATGGCCTCTGGAAATGAGCATCAGGCTGGAGGCTGGCCCTGCCCCAAACATCCATACAGGCCCCTCAGCCAGCGCTCCCCGTCCTAGCTCCCCTCCCTGCAACAGGCACAGGCTGGAGCGAGGTTGGGGTGGGTTTCTGCTCTTTTGGGAAAAAAGCAAACCAACCCCGCTTGGCTACAGCGTCCTCCTGGGGCTCCTGGCTTGTTCCTTCTGCTGCCACCTGTAAACACCCCACCTCTGACCTCCGTGCCCGTCAGCCACTCTTGCCGGAGACACGCGCCGCACCGGATCTCACTCGAGCACGCACACCCGCATACGTGGCCGTGTGTGCAGCGCCCCACCCGCGCGGATATCTGAGGACAGTCTCCCCAGCTCCCGAGCACAGCCCGTCACGCTGAATGGCTCTGTGGATCGCAGCCCAGGCTCGCACGGTCCCTGCGTGCGGCATCTCTGCAAACGCACGCATTCGCCCTCACGGCACGCACTCCCACTCCACGTTCAGTCACACCGGGCTCACGTCCCGATCCAGGCTGGCTAAGGAACTGCAAACCAGCCCCGGAGCCACTGACCTCCGTGACGCCCGGCGCCCGCGGCTCACTCCCCGACGCCGACGGAATGTCAACGGTCGTCCCGGCGCCTCGCCCCGCCAGCGCGCCGGCAGCGGCGGCGTCCGCCCCTGTCCATCCGGACCCAAGCCCCCTCCTCCTCGGCGGCGGGGTTCCCTCGCAGCCCGCCCAGTCGCCTGCCCCGTCACCGCGGCGCGCACGCGCGCACACCCGGCCCCGCGCCTCGGAGCGCACAAAGCCGCGCCTTCCGCCCGCCCGCGGCCGCTCGCACACCTGGCGGGCGCGACCCCGCCGCCACAGCCGCGCACGCGCAGCCCGCCGGGGCCTTGGGGTCCCCCGGCTGCTGTCCCGCCGCGCCCACCTCGCGCTCCGGCCCCCAGCGACGCCGCCGCCGGGGTCGCGCCCTGGTCCTGGCGGTGCGCCCCAAACTCGCCGGTCCCAGTGCCGCGCAGCTGCCGGAGAAGGGGCGGCAGGGCCGGCACCGGGGAGCGGGCCCCGGGCGGCGGGGGAGCACAGCGGGTCCTGGGCGCTGCGCCCGCAGTGGGGATGCTCGTGTCGCCGCTGCCAGGGGACTGCCCGAAGCGGCTCCTTCACAACAAAGGCGCGGGGCGGGGCAGGCGCGCCCAAGGGACCCGGGGGCGAGAAGGAAGGAGTAGCCCACCTGCCCACAGAGGCTCCTGGAGAATGGGGTCCGAGGCCGTGGGAAACGGGGTGCGGAAAGATCCACGGGCCCCTGGTCTACTGAGGAAGGCGCTCTGGGGCTCTCTCCAGCTCCGCGTTGGGTGGGACCGGGGAGGTGATACAGTGGTATGGGGACTTGGAACTGGCCGGGAACCTTCAAAGGCTGCTAAAAACCCCTGAATCTGCCCCCTGCCTTGGACCTGGCGGCCCGGAGCTTTCCTTCATTCTCCGCAGACATCCTGCCAGCTTTTATCAAACCAAGAATGTTCCTGAACTTGAAGGGGTTGAAGGAATGAAAGGTCCTGTAGCCAACCTTTGAGATGCCTGAATCTCATCCTCCACAACCTCCACAGAGGGTGGTCTCTGACTATGGCTTGAACACCTCCAATGATGGGAAGCTCACTCCTTCAGGGGCAGCCCATACTGTCCTTAGGCAGCACTAAGTGCTAGAAAGCCATTCCTTTAATTGCACAGAAATCTTCGCTTCTGTTGGTGATGGCCTCCCTCTGCTCTGGCCACACTGGCTTTCTGCTTCTAGAACATACCTAGGGTCTTGCACTTGCTGTTTCCCCTGCAGAAATACTCCTCCACCCCATGTCCTGTGCCCCCTCACCCCCATCCATTCAACACCCCTCACCAGCAGCTCCTCCATATGGCTGTCCCTTGTGCCCTTCAGGACTCAGCTCAAATGTCACTTTCTCAGAGAGGCCTTCCACCTCTTCCAAAGTCCCCACATGCTTGCTGGCCTCTCATTATCTCAATGCCTGTTTTAGTCTCTTCAGGACTCTGATCATCTTGGGAAACTGTCTTGTCTCTGTGTTTGCATGTTTATTGTCTGTCTCTCCCACTACAATGTGTGTGCCTTGAAGGCAAACCTTGTCTGCCGTGAGGACCACTGTACCCCAGGGCCTGACCCAGAGCAGGACCACAAGGGACAGTTGTGGAAGGAAGAAAGGACAGCGGGGGTGGCCAGCTTATGGTCCCTTCAGCAGCCTGGTCCATCGCCCAGAAATACAACTGCTCAGCCGTTCAAGGGTGACATCTGGCACAGTGTACTGGAGTACAGGAAGGGTGTTAAACTGCTGTCCACCAAATAAATGAACAAACAAAGCAACATTCCTCTTAGAGTTTGAGTCTCAGGACAGCAGGACCATTCCTTCCCTTGCTCTGGACTCTGCCCTGAGCTCTTACAGCCCCAAGATGCGAGTGTTTTCTTTGGTAAACACCCAATGCATGGGGCCACACCCAAGCTTCTACTCAGTGGGAACTCCTCAGACAGCTCTGACTCCCCTACCCTGCTGCCCAGGTGCAGGTAGGATTAGAGGCCAAAAGATTTCTTCTTTATCCTTGTTAAATTGTATCTACTAGACTTGGACCTGGAATCCCATTTCCACGGCACTTTGGGCCCCAATGCTGCCATCTCACCTGCTGGGATGGTGCCCGGGTTCCTGCCATGAGCAATGTCACCAGCATGATATCCACATTCTGCCTTGTGAGATCACCAAAAAACACAATGAGCAGGACTCAGCCAAGGGCAGCCCACTCACCAACCTCCTTAGCTGTGCCATCCCCCAGCCCACATTCCTCTGTGTCACCTGCAAGGCTTTGAATAGGAAGAAAAGAACAGTTTCTTGCTGAAATTCAGAACCACTGTCTCCTGCTCCACCACCCCCAATCTATTTCAAGTCTAGAAACTAATCAGAAAAGCAATAAGCTTCCCCCAGCAGGGTGTGTTCTCAGGAAGTTCACTCGCTAATAAGAATCACCCACCTCTTCCCTAAGTGCCCCCAAACTTTCCCTTTGGTAATGGACTCTGAAACTTGACCAGGACTGATGCTAAGTCCACCCATTTGTGGTTTGTGGACGTCACCTTCTTGCTCTTCGTAATGATAGAAATTCCTTCCCGGTCTCCTGCCTTCAGGTATGGGCCTCATACTGAGAGGCAGTGTGCACAGTGGCTGTGAGTACTGCCACTTACCTGCTGTTACTTAACCTCTGTGCCTCAGTTTCATCATCTGAAAAATGGGGAGAACAATAGTACCTAGATCATAGCATTGCTATGAAGATTAAATCAATTTACTCCTGCAAAGCATTTACAATTTGACATAATAAGCACTGAAAAAATAACTATTCTATCACAAAAATGAGTATAGTCACTGAGCTATGGCAAAATCCTCTTCAAATACCCTGGGAGATAGCCTTCCTGAGTTTGAAATCTGAAGTTATTTCAAATGTTTCCATCCTGTTTTATGATTGCTTTCTTCCTCGGAGGACTCAGCTCTGCTTCTGTGACTCCAAAGAGCATTCTTGTTCTTTGGCTCAGAAGACAGAGCAGCTCCGTTAGCCTGCAACCAGCAGCATGGGCAGAATGTCTCATCCTCTTCTTTCCCTGCTATTACCTTGGGCAGTTTGAGCTGGCCCAGGTGGGCTTGCCTTCCTACCAGCCTTCCTACCACTTCAGAGCCTGCATTATGTTCCTTTGTTATAATTTCAGTGCCTTTAATGGTACTGTGCTGGGCCACAGCGGAGAACAAGAAGGAAAAGGCCCCATCCCACGGAGCTTACAATCTAACAAGGGACACAGACGATGAACAAATAGACAAATAAGATAATGTCAGGTAAGGCCGAGAGCTCCAAAGGAAATACAAGAAGGTGAGGGAGAAGCTACTTTATGTCAGATGACAACAGCCACACAGTAGGGCTCTGCAGGTTGACTGATACTACATCAGACCAAGTGCCCTTCATGTCTGTGTCTCATTACAGGGCTCCCACGGCAGCCACACGAGCCTCTTTCTTTTGCCTGCAAGCATTTACAACTGTGCAATCCAGATTTCATCTTCACACACTTCCCAATACCTCTGCTTCAAATTCTTGGGGTTTTGTCTTTTCTCTACATTATCTGAAATCTACTCCCTGGAGTCCAGGGCACTTGTCTGACTACCCATTCCCTGAATACCAAGAATTCCCAGGTGGCCTGAGTCAGGGTCCCAGGGTTCTTGTCACTTCCATATCATCATTCAATTAATTCTTGCTCATTTGTGGGAACTGGGCCCAGGGTAGCTGTCTACCTTGTGCCTTCCGAAATTGTCGATGAGATGACAGGGAGCAGATACACTGCTCTTAACTAAGACGGACTCCTGGCAGATGTCTGGGGAGGTGAAGTGTCCCATCACTGCTAAACCTTATTCCTGGGGCCAGTTTGGGAAGCTGCAGTAAGAGCATTCAGTCCGTTCTCTTTTCAGCCAGCCCATGACGCACCCTGCAAATGACATCACTTCCATTCAGCCACCCCTGGAAGGGAAGCCCTGTTCATTCTTGGCTGTGAGGGTCCTGGTGCAAAGACGTTTCGAAGGGAAAAGTAGAAAGGAAGGCCCAGGATCAGGTCTGGCCGAGGCCTTGGGAAGGGGTGTGGCTGCAGCAGGGCTGCCAGGATGCCTCTGTGAAGGCTGCTAATGCTGGCCACACCTGTCCACAATGGTGGGGGAAGAGCAGGCAGAGGCCTGGGAGCTGTACCTGGGGGAAAGCCCCCCTCCCTGCCCCCCCACCCCGACTCAGGATCAGAGCTGGATTCTCTAGCATGGGGAAGGAGGCAGACAAGGAGGGCAGGGCTGGCTCCATCCAGGGCAAAGTGGTCACTGCCCAGCCAATTCACCAGCCTCTCTCCCTCTTAAAGCAGAACCAGCTGATCTCCAGGCCTCGGAAATCTTGCAGGCATCAATTCACTGGAGACCCATGACCTCATGAGAGAAGGCAGGAAAAATATGATCATACCCATTTTACAGAAGAGAAAGCAGAGGCAGTGAGTTGCTTCAAGTCACTCAGTGCATGCCAGGCTGGGCAGATGCCCAGGCTGATAAATACTTTCCAGGACTCTGGGAGGAGGTGACTCCATGACTCCAGGGCAAAGTTCCCCACTGTGCATTTATGGACCATTGTGGGACTGGCTCCATAAGACCAGCTGGGGGGTCTGGACCCAGGCCAAAGAATGAGGGTAAGGGCAGCAGGTCCCTTTACCTGGAGGGAGACTCAAGGTCCGCACGGCTGAGGATGCGATGCTGCTGTGGGCTGTAGAGCCACTGGAAGGCTGTCAGGGTCCTCTCCTCGATTCGGAACCGCCCTTCCTGCACGTACCTGTGGGCAGGACAGGACAGAGTGAGGTGGGCAGGGCTCTGCAGAGCTCCTTCAGGGAGCTGGCCCACTTGCTGGAGAAAGATTGCTGGGGGTACCTGTCCCCAAATATCCCTCCTGCTCATCTGCCAGAGTGCCCTGTTTCCAGAGGACCACAGTTAAAATTCTCTAAAGAGGGGCAGCTATGGGGAGCAGGTTCCAACACAATAGATGGAAAAGCTTTCCAAAAGTTAGCTGTTGGAAGTTGAAAGGAGTGAACTTGGAAATGGTAAGTTCCCTGTCACTGGAGGCATGTCAACAGAGGGTGGGCAGGGGATCCATGCATCAGATAAGGGTCTGTTTTTCAGGACCCCTTACAGGGCTAAGACACTGGACTCCTTGATTCCACAGTAGGAGAGGGGCTGCTTTGGAGTGGGGCCAGCAGTCAGCAGTCAGGATTAGGTCTTCCAGAGCCTGCAGGCTCTCTCCCAGGGTCCCAGCTGCCCTCCAAAAGGATCAGGGAAACTGGGCTGGGCACGGTGAACACAAAGGGAAGGTGGTCTCCCTCCTACTCTGGCCAACCCCTCTTAGTAGAACCATGAATCTATTGATTAATTCAACATTTATCAAGTGCCTGTGATGATGAGCAAAACAGGCGTAGTCCCTGCCCTCTTGGGGCAAACAGTCCTGTGGGGAGAGAAACCATCTAATAACCACATGAATAAATAAATCATTGCAAACGAGCACTCCCATACATTGCCAGTGGGAGTGGCAATTGGTACGGCTCCTCTGGAGGACAACTTGACAACATCTGTCTAAATGACACATGCATTTCCCTTTTAGCCCCACGATCCCCCATTTGGAGAATTTATCTACAGTTCCAGCTTGTGGACAAGGTTATCTGTGGGACGAGCTATGATCGGGCTACTGCACTGTAGCCTGGGCAACAGAGAGAGACTCCGTCTCTAAAAAAACGGGGGCGGGGGCTGGTTAGATAAATTATGGTACACCCATGTAATAAAACCATCTGCAGCCAAAAAAAAATGTTGTAAATGAGGGTGTTTCTGTGTGCTCTCTTGCAAAGATCTCTGAGATACTTTGTTAAGAGGAAAAATCCAGTGCAGAACAGTACCTGTAATCTACATTAAAAGGGATGGAAGGAATAAAGTAGAAATTCACACTTGCTTATCTTTACATATAGAAAATCTAGAGACACAAAAGCTAACAAAAGTCCTCACCTAGGTGAGGGGAAGAGGGAACAGGACAGATGAGAGCATGGGAAAGTGACCTTTTAACAATGTATCTTCTCATACAGGTGAGATGTTACCTATTCCAAGGGTGTGTGTTTGTGTGTGTGTAATTACAAACTGGGTACAGTGCTATAAAAAAAAGTGTGCGGCTGCTCTGATGGGGCACAGGCTATTTGCTGGGGGAAGGACTTCGCAGACGTCCTCCCCGGGGAGATGCAGTTTGAGCTGAGCACTAATGGATGAGGAGGATTATTGTCTCATCAGTTCGGGCTGCTATAACACAATACCATAGACCGGATGGCTCAGATAAACAGAAATTTATTTCACAGTTCTGGAGGCTCGGAACTCCTAAGATCAAGGGGGCGGTGAATGGGGAGGGCCCTCTTCCTGGTCTGCAGGTGGCCATTTTCTCCTATCTTCACGTGGCAGAGAGATTATCTCTCTCATGTTTCTTCTTACAAAGGTGCTAATCTTAATCTCATTCATGGGGGCTCCACCTTCATGACCTAACTACCTCCCAAAGGCTCCACCTCATGGAGGGGTTAGGATTTAACATCCAAATCTGTGGGGGATGCACACACTCAGTCCCTACCAAGGCCTCACTGGGACAAGGGAGTCTGGTGCAATGTTGCTGCAGAGGGACCAGCACGGGCAGAGCCCAGGGTCAGGAGGAAGCACGGGGCCCTCGAGGACCAGAGAGAAGTTGCTGGAGAACACGGGGCTCCCCCTGTTCCTGTGGGCTCCCAACCAGAGCATCCGGCCCTGCCTGCTTCCCTTCACTCTCCGCAGCGTAATCCATGGGCATTTCGGGAGGGTCATCTGGCTTCAGGGTGGGAAACGGTAGAGCGGCCAGGTTAGATGCTAAAGGGCTCCAGGGGTGGCTCGGGTAGGGGAGGTGTGGAGTTGGGCAGACATGGGCACACTGGAGAGTGAGCTAAGGAGGTGGTGCTCGCAGGACCTGGCGCTGGGTTGGCCGTGGGTCGGGGGAAGACGGGTCACAAAGCTGCCCCCCAGTTCCTGGTCTGTGAAGATGGCTGGCCACAGAGCCATTCACGCCAGATGAGGACAGCTTTGGGAGGGACGATCATGACCCTCCTCTGTGACCTACTTCCTGCCCCAAGATGACTCCCCTTCGGTACAACCTGGCTCCAAAGTTGGCTCCTCCAGGAAGCCCACCCTGATTAATCCCATTTTATTCTGAAAACAAATTTCCTTATCTTCCCCTATCGTGGGGTTCCTCAGGATTTAGCCTTGAGAGACATGCTCTTGCCATCTCTGTGGGAGAAGCTGATGACACTGGGGACCTGGTGACATGGTTGCCTTCCAGGAGGGGAACTGAGTGGCTGGCAGCACTATAACTGCTTTGATCCCTTTTGAGTTCAAACCATGTGACTATATTATGTTTTCAAAAAGGAAATAAAATCTTTGATCATGATGTCATAAGTTGTTAGGGCAGGAAAAATCCCAAGAAGTCATTCATCCGGTCCAACAGCTTTGTTTTATAGATGAGGCCCAGAGCAGGCACAGGGACCCTCCCGGGCTGACAGACCACACACCAGGCACGCACAGGCCCCAGGGGACAGAAGAGTAGGCCCACTCAGGAACCATCCACCACTCCAGTCCCCCTAGCCCCACTCACTCTGTCACTGTGTGAGTACATCCTCAGCCACAAGAGCCAGCTCTGCCTCCTTGCCCCACCCCAACCCAGCCTCCCTTCCCCTCCCCTCTGTCCCTGCCCCTCTGCCAGAGGCAGGTGGTAAGGACCATTGTTCCCACAGCAAAGTGGTCACCCTGGCTTTGCAGGACCCCAGCCTGGTCCCCCTTGCCAGCCATGGGGGAGGGATTTCCCACTGTGAGTCCCAGATTCCTGGTCTGTAAAATGGGAATCATAATATTAATAATCATACCCACTTTGAAGGGTTGTGGTGAGGATTAAATGAGATAACGCCACATGTTCATCACCCTCCCTTCCCACCATCCCCATCGGCCTCCTCCAGTCCTGCGCCTTCACTGACAACAAACCCACCCCTGCGCTCTTTCCTCTAAGCCTCACATCAAACCTCGTGGAACTGGGCGATCCCATTTTACAGATGAAGAAGAAGAGGCTCAGGGGAGGAAAGTGAACTTGTCCAAGGTCGTACATGCAGGAAGAAACAGAGGCCAGGCCTTCCTTGCACCGTCAGCCCCTGGGATCCAGTTTCCTCCCAACCCATCCCCCATCCACCCCATCCTCTCCCCACTCCATACCAGCCCCCACCTCCCAACACAGATCCTGTCAGCCCCTCCCCTGCCCAAGAAGGTCAGTGGCTGCCCACTGCATATCAGATAGTATCCAAACCGCTCACCTGAGACATCCAATCCTTCCCCACTTCGTTCCATTGCAGCCTTTCCCACCATGACACGCTGCCCCCTCCACGTTCACCATACAGACCCCTGTGTTCCTGATCTGTGAGTCCTTCTCCAGACATGCCCTGCCTTTCCTTCCCTCAGAGCCTTTGCTCAGGCTCTGCTCCTAGCTGGTCTGCCATCCCTCTCTCCCTCCCCACCCCAAGCTTGCCTGCATGCTCTAACCACTCAGCCCACACCACCTCTAGAATCTGTCCCCAGCCTCTCAGAATCCAAGTCAGAGCAAAAGTTCCCGGGATGCTTTGCTTAACCTTGATCACACGGTTCTCTCTGCTTGTCTGTACATGAGTTATTTATGTGCCTGTCTGTCTCCCCACTAGAGTGCAAAGACTGTGTCTGATCCATCTCTGAAATCCCGGCAACACCCTCACACAACCCTCTGGTCTGCTGAGCCAGCCTGCCGTAAAAATCACAACAGCAACAGTGATTAACTTTTCACATCCTGGGGAATCCTCCAACGTTGATTACCTCCATTAATGAGTGTAATGTATTAACTTAGTAAATGTGTCTGCTGAATTGGACTGCATTGGATATAAGGAAAAACAAACCACCCATCCCCAAATATTCTCCCTATTAACCTGCCATGTACCTGAAATTCCACTGAACAGTACACAGAGGGCCGAGCTTTTAAGCTACTATCAGCCATTAAACTCTGACAAGAACTAGTTTATCAGATTATCACTGGAAGAGTAGACATGAAGAGATCCGGTGCTATGGTTTGAATGTTTGTGTCCCCCCAAAATTCAGGCATTGAAATCCTAACCCCAAGGTGATGATATTAGGAGATAGGGCCTTTTAGGAAGTGATTAAGTCCTGAGGGCCAAGCCCTCATGAATGAGATTAGTGCCCTTATAAAAGAGACCTCAGAGGGCTCGCTAGCTCCTTCTCCCATGTGGGGACACAGCGAGAAGGCACCATCTATGAACCAGGAATTGGGCCCTCACCAGACACTGAATCTCCCAGTGCTTTGACCTTGGACTTCCCAGCCTCCAGAACTGTGAGACATATATTTCTGTTGTTTATAAGCTACCCAGTCTATGGTATTTTGTAATAGCAGCTCAAAAAGACTAAGACAGCTGGCATAGTCAGGGACATTTTGGTGGGAATGAGAAGAGAAGGGGAAGGGTAGGAGCCACCCACAGAAACAGGCCCCAGGCTGTAAGCATGCGGTGGCACCTCCCTCAGGGTGCAACCCATTGCCAAAAGACAAGAGAGTCAGGCACTTTACAGGCTACACCTATTTTTGCAGTTGAACCCTGGGGGAGGTCAGGCAGGCATAATTCTCCCCTTTCACAGATAAGAAAACTGAGACTTTCCCAAGTGGAGAAGTAATTTGGTCCAGATTAGAGAACTCCTGAGTAACAGAGTCAGGATTCTTGTTCCCAGGTCAGTACTCTTTCCAGAGGCCAAGCTCTAATGGCCAAAAGAGACGTATACCAAAGGTGCATAATAAAAAACAGCAAACAGCCAGGGTTGCAGCAGTTCTTCTGAAATACACCTTGAAAAGTCTGAAGAGTGTCCATCAGAATTTCCCTGATGCTCCTTTAAAGGAGTCAGGTGGAAGACGTTGCCAATCCAGAACATGCAGAGCCTGGAAGATAGTTTCCGGATAGAGCCATGCCTAAAGCCATTACTCCCAGGGCAGTTCAGAAAAATGAACCAAGGGCTGGGCGCCATGGCTTACACCTGTAATCCTAGCACTCCGGGAGGCTGAGGCAGGAGGATCACTTGAGCTCGGGAGTTCCTGACCAGTCTGAGCAAGAGCAAGACCCCGTCTGTACTAAATATAGAAAAAATTAGCTGGGCATGGTGGCGCATGCCTGTAGTGCCAGCTATTCGGGAGGCTGAGGCAATAGGATCACTTGAGCCCAGGAGTCTGAGGTTGCTGTGAGTTAGGCTGACACAATGGCACTCTAGCCTGAGTGACAGAGCAAGACTCTGACTCAAAAAAAAAGAAAAGAAAAGAAAAGAGAAACCCAATAAGTTTTGGGGGCTTTTGATGGCGGGGGTGGTTTTTTAAATTTTATTTGCTTTAGCCAGTTTGGGTGCAGGTTCCTTTCACCTGTAAACAAAATAATTCCAACTTAAACACTATCCCTTGAGGTCAGTGTTGTATCAAATAGGAGAGCCAGTTGCCTAGTAGAAGTTGAAAAGCTCCTTGTTACCCACAAACCACATTGCTGAGTGTTCTTCCCTGCTTAAGAACATTCAATGACTCCCACTGTTTCACCAATTAAATGCAAACTCTTTGGGTTGGCATTCAAGCCCTATCACCATGTGGCTCTAATCTCTCTTGAGCCCTATTTCATACTCATCTCTACACAGGTTGAATCCCCCAGCCAAAACCATCAGCTCTTACTGTTCCAAATGCATCCTGCACTTTCCAGCCTCGATATGTCTTCTCTACCTGGAATGCCCCCTACCACCACATATCTGCCTGCCAAAATATTGTCCTTCCAGAAGCCTTTTAAATATAAGAGAGCATTCAAAATATAGACATTCCATATATTAAAAGAACTGACAAATTTGAAGAAAGTACTTACAACATTAAAAACCTAGAATTGAGCAGAACTAGCAACCAAATCTTAGTTTCTAATACCACTCTCCAATTTATTTTTTTTTCTTTTTTTTCTTTTTTTTTCCTTTTTATTTCAGCTCATCATGGGGGTACATAAGTTTAGGTTATATACATTTTCCATGTCCCACCCATCCCCCCAAGTCAGAGTCCCAAGCGCGTCACTCTCCAATTTAAAATGGCTCCTTGGAACTATTCACAATAGCCAAGATATAGACTCAACCTAAATGTCCATCAATGAATGAATGGATAAAGAAAATGTGTTATATAAATGCAATGGAATACTATTCAGCCATAAAAAAGAATGGAATCTTGTCATTTGCAGTAACATGGAGGAGCCTGGAGAATATTATGTTAAATGAAATAAGCCATGCACAGAAGGGCAAATACCACATGATCTCACTCATACATGGAATCTAAAACATTTTCATAGAAGTAGAGAGTAGAATAGTGGTTAGCAGAGGATGGGGAGGGGTTGGAAGTGGGGAGAAATGTTAAGAGATTGACCACTAAGGTGACGATAATCAAAGATATAGATAATAACAACTGTTGGCTAAGATGTAGAGAAACTGGAACTCTCATACACTCCGGTGGGAGTGTAAAATATGCAACTGCTTTGGAAAACAGTCTGGCAGTTCCTCAAAAGGTTAAACATAGTTACCATATAACCAGTGAGTCCACTCTTAGGTATATAACCAAGAGAAATGAAAATATGTCTACACAAAAACTTGTATACAAATGTTCATAGCAACATTGTTAATAATAGTCAAAAAGTGGAAACAACACAAATGCCCATCAATGGATGAATGGATAAATATGGTGTATCTATATAACGAAATATTACTCAGCAATAAAGAGAAACAAAGTACTGATTCACACAATAACATAAAGGAAGCTTAAAAATGTTATGCGAAGTGAAAGAAGATAGTCCCAAAAGACCACATGCTGAATGATTACATTTATATGAAATGTGAAGAATAAGCAAATCCATAGAGACAGAAAGTAGATTAGTGGTTGCTTGGGACTGGGGGTGGTTGGAAGGAAATGAGGGGAGACTGCTAAAGAGTGTGGGGTTTCTTTTGAGGGTGATTAAAATGTTGTAAAATTGATTGTGGTGATGGTTACACAACTCTGTGACTATACTAAAAACCAATTAATTTTACAGTTTAAATGGGTGGGTGAGTTGTGTGGTATGTGAATATACTTCAACAAAGCTGTTATTTAAACCAGTAAATATCCATGAGCGCACACCAAGGTAAATATGATTGAATTACTAAACAAATGAGGGAGACACCCATACAGAAGAATTCCAAACAACTTATGTAAATACCCTGCCCTCAAGGAGGTTGATCATAACTCCACACTACTTAAATGTAGGCTACATATAGTAACTTCCTTCAAAGAGGACAGTATGGAAAGGGGGAGAAGGGACAGTACCTTTACAGTGGAGAAAACTGACAAACACTACCTCAGCCAGGTGATCAAGGTCAACATCAACAGTGACAAGTCATGATGATAGTACAGTTGGCTCACCCTATCTGTGGGTTCTGCATCCACAGATTCAACCAAACTTAGGTAAAAAATATTGAGGGAAGATATATTCAGGGCAATATAAATCTATGTCTCTTGAAGAAAGAAGTTCCAAAAAAAAAAACCAATAAAAAATACAAATAAAAAACAATACAGTATAACAACTATTTACATTGCACTTACATTGTATTAGGTATTATAAGTAATCTACAAATGACTTAAAGTACAGGGGAGGATTGCATAAGGTATGTGCAAATACTCTGCTATTTTATATAAAGGACTTGAGCATCCTTGGATGTTGGTATCTGCAGGGGTCTTGAAACCAATCCCTCAGACAAGGAGAAACCATTGTGTATACCTTTGATGTGACATGATAAAAATGGCACCCAATCCCTGTGGTCCTCCTCTCAAAAACTCATAACCCCAGTTTAATAATTAGAAAAACATCAGATAAATCGCATTTGAGGGACATTCTACAAAATATGACCAGTACTCAAAATTGTCAAGGTCATCAAAAACAAGGAAAGTCTGAGAAATGTTCACAGCCAAGAGGAGCCAAAGGAACCACAACAACTAAATGTGATGTGGTATCCTGGATGGGGCCCTGGAACAGAGGAAGGACACAACCCCCCGGGCCATGGACCGGTACCAGTCTGTGGCCTGTTAGGAATCGGACTCCATAGCAGGAGGTGAGCAGTGGCGAGCAAGCGAAGCTTCGTCTGTATTTACAGCCACTCCCCATCGCTGACATCCCCACCCCCACCCTGGTCTGTAGAAAAATTGTCTTCCATGAAACTGGTCCCTGGTGCCAAAAAGGTTGGGGACTGCTGAAACTAGGGAAAAGTAAGGAAATCTAATTAACCTATGGACTTAATAATAACATATCGATATTGGTTCACCAATTGTAACAAATGTACCATACTAATGTCAGATTTTAATAACAGGGGAAACTGGGCGTAGGGTATATGGGGACTCTGTACTATCCTCCCATTTTTTCTGTAAATCTAAAACTGTTCTAAAACACAAAGTTCTGGCCGGGCGCAATGGCTCACGCCTGTAATCCTAGCACTCTGGGAGGCTGAGGCGGGTGGATTGTTTGAGCTCAGGAGTTGGAGACCAGCCTGAGCAAGAGTGAGACCCCATCTCTACTAAAAAGTAGAAAGAAATTGCTGGGACAACTAAAAATATATACAGAAAAAAAATTAGCCGGGCATGGTGGCGCATGCCTGTAGTCCCAGCTATTTGGAAGGCTGAGGCAGAAGGATTGCTTGAGCCCAGGAATTTGAGGTTGCTGTGAGCTAGGCTGATGCCACAGCATTCTAGCCTGGGCAACAGAGTGAGACTTGTCTCAAAAAAAAAAAAATTAAGAATAAAATATAAAGTTCTTTTCCAGTTTTATTGAGGTATAATAGACAAATAAAATTGTATATATTTAAAGTGTACAATGTGATGTTTTTATGTACATATATATTGTGAAATGATTAACACAATAAATCAAATTAATATCCATCACCTTACATGGTTACCTCTGTGTATGTGTGTGTGTGTGTGTGTGTGTGTGTACGGTAAAAATACTTAAGATTGACTCTTAGCAAATTTCAAGTATACAACAAATTAATTAGTTAATTATAGTTACCATGATATATACTAGATGTCCAGAAGTTATTCATCTTATTACTGAAACTTTGTACCCTTTGACCAATATCTCCCCATTTCCCACATCTGCCAACATCTGTAACCACCCTTCTACACTTTGTTTCTATGAGTTCGACATTTTTAGATTTCACATGTGAGATCATGCAATATTTTTCTTTCCATGGCTGAATTATTTCACTTAGCATAAAATATAAGGTTTACTAAAAGAAAAAAAGGGACCAATTCCCACCATAAACAAAGAGTTTTTACAGATCAACATAAAAATATACAATGAACAAACATTTAAGAAAAAAAGGACAAAGGAAATAAATGAGTAGTTTACAAAAATAGAAACACAAATGAGCAATAAACATGAAAACATTTTTATCTCTTATAAGAGATAAAAATTAAAACAATGAGAGACCTAGGTGGCCAAAATTTTAAAAGTTTGTTAATTTCAGTGAGAGCAAAGTTGTGGGGAAACTTGCATCTCACACATCACTCAACATAACAAAATGATACCCTTTCTTTGGCGATTAGGTTGTCAGTATTTTTTACAATGTGCACGTTTTTCCCTGCAATTTCACTTTAAAGAATATGTCCAACCATTATCTTTGCACAAGTGTGCACAGATAAAGGTTCAAGGATGTTCACTCCAGCAATGTTTATAGTATCAAAATATTCCAAATACCCTAAAAGACCATCAGTAGAAAGTTGGGGATGGTAGTGCATGCCTGTACTCCCAGATACTCGGGAGGCTGAGGAAGGAGGACTGCTTGAGCCCAAGAGTTTGAGGCCAGCCTGGGCAACATGGAGAGACCCCATCTCTAAAAAATAATAATGATAGTCATAAAATAAAAGTTTCTAAGAAAAAAAGATTAGTAGAGACTTGGCAAAGAAATTGTGGTTCAAACTTACAATGGGGTACTCTACTGCCCATAAAAAGAACATTACCAGAGCACTCTGCACCACTTTTAAGCTACTCACACAATCTTAGCCTCTACCCTCCATCAGCTCCCTATCCTAGACTCTGAGCTCCCACCATCAGAAACGGGCCAGAGCACAACACAGCCCCTCAGACATAATGAGAATGCCGAAAAAGCATACATATTGAACAAGTTGCGCTTATGACTCCAATCAAATTCTAATTCAGGCCGGGCGCGGTGGCTCACGCCTGTAATCCTAGCCCTCTGGGAGGCCGAGGCAGGTGGATCGTTCGAGGTCAGGAGTTCGAGACCAGCCTGAGCAAGACCCCCATCTCTACTAAAAATAGAAATAAATTATCTGGACAACTAAAAATATATATAGAAAAAATCAGCTGGGCATGGTGGCACATGCCTGTAATCCCAGCTACTCGAGAGGCTGAGGCAGTAGGATCACTTAAGCCCAGGAGTTTGAGGTTCCTGTGAACTAGGCTGACGCCACGGCACTCACTCTAGCCTGGGCAACAGAGCGAGACCCTGTCTCAAAAAAAAAGAAAATTCTAATTCAGTTTTTGGTACTTTGTGAAGAGTTTGGAGGAGAGTCCAAAGGAAGATGGCTGTTCTGGAAGGGTAAATGGACCTTCCCATAGTTTTTGTTCACCAATAACCATTCACTGTCCTCTCCCCAACTCAAAGTTGTATGGTTTGGTGGGAGCAGACCCCAGCCCCCATGTCCATGGGTGGGCTCACGACCCAGCCTGGCCAATCAGAGCTTTCCATCCCCCTGACCACAGTGATGGGCCGAAGGATGGGCATGTGATCAAGGTCAGGCCAACGAGATGACATCAAGAAAGTTGGGCTGGAACCACAGGGAAAGGGAAGCTGTCTTTTCGTGGGGTTGTTAATCTGAAAGGCTGCCTGCAGCTGCTGGTGACCACCTTGCCTCCATGAGGACTAAAACTGGAACAGGGGAAAGCAGAGGGTAAAGAGGCACTGTTTGATGGCATTATTTGAGCTCCTGAATCCAGTTGCGCCTGAAACATGAAGAGTTCCTGGAGTTTTCAGTTCAGTGAGCTAACAAATTCCCTTTTTCTTTTAAGCCACTTTGAGTTGATTTCTACAAGCTGGAAGTGAAAGAATCCTGACTCATCTGCAGGGAAAGTAAACTAACTCAGTGTGAAGTCCGGTACCCAGGGCCAAGGCTGCCTGTGTCTGGAGCACGGTACGGGCTCAGAGGGCATTTTGCCCTCAGGAGTGCTCCCGGCCAGGCTGCCCGACCACTCAAGTCACATCTTCAGGACCTTCTCAGACAGATGTGTTTTTACCTGGTGGCGAGGGGTGACCCAGATCTCAGTGGGCACTAACAACATTTCATGCACCATCAGGTCCAGCCTAAGAAGCAACCCAGCCAGACAATGCCAGGGACAAGACTTGGGGGGATGAGTCAAAGCAGGTATCCAAGCTCTACCTTTTAAAACTCTTCCTATGTCTTCCTCTGTGAAGTGAGGAACTGATTTAGAAGGTCCTAGGGTCCTGGGGTGGTGCCTCATTGGAGGGCACTAAGGAACTGCCCACCCCCCACCAGGTCTTCAAAAGTAGAATAACTCTATTTTTATCTGGTTTATATATTGGAGTTTCATTTGAAGAGTGGGTCCACTGCTAAATAATAAACTTGAAAGCCCATTGACCTCTCCTGCTCTGACATGCTGGGATTTTCTGACAAAGTGAACTTGGATGTGTGGCCAGGCCAAGTGGGACCACCTAGGAAATAAGAAGCAAAACAGAGCACAGTTAAGCCCCTGAGCAAGAATGAGGTTCAAACCCTGACTCTGCCATGTGCTTGCTGGGGGACCCTGATGAATCATTTTCCCTCTCTGATCCTCAGTTTCCTCATCTGCAAAATGGAGGTGCTAATTCCTTCCTCTGAGTATGTGAAAAGTCGGTCAGTGTCTGAATCTGGATACCTACAGAGCCGTAGGAAGTGCTCAGGAAACCTCTGTTGCTATCATTGATACTATTGGTACTGTTGGTATTATTATTTGTATTCAGGCTACAGAATGCACCCAGTGAGATGTGTCCAGGAATGCAACTTCAGAGTCACCTTTTTTTTTCATTTATTTTATTTTATTTTTATTTTATTTTATTATTTTGAGACAGAGTCTCACTCTGTTGCCCCGGCTAGAGTGCCATGGCATCAGCCTAGCTCACAGCAACCTCAAACTCCTGGGCTCAAGCAATCCTCCTGCCTCAGCCTCCCGAGTAGCTGGGACTACAGGCATGTGCCACCATGCCCACCTAATTTTTTCTATATATTTTTAGTTGTCCAGCTAATTTCTTTGTATTTTTTTAGTAGAGACGGGGTCTGGCTCTTGCTCAGGCTGGTCTCAAACTCCTGAGCTCAAAAGATCCACCCGCCTTGGCCTCCCAGAGTGCTAGGATTACAGGCGTGAGCCACCACGCCCAGTCCAGAGTCTCCTTCTGACCCTGGGTGTGGGCAGGATGGTTTGGGATGGGGAAGGGTCCCAGCCCGACATTCTCCTTTGAATCTTGGAGTCCCCTGAGGTCCAGAGGAGGCTGAGCAGGCTGCCTTGCGTTCTAAGTCCGTCCAAGCAGAGGTCAGGCCCTTAGCTGAAGCAGTGCTGAACATTCGGACATCTGGACACCGGGACAAGAGTGACTCGACTGACCGCGATGCGTCTGAAACCCTCTCAGCCTGCAGTTTGGAAACCTGACACTGCAAGCTCTGATTTCCCTGTCCAGGCGGCACTGCGGTAGCGGAAGGGGCAACTACACAACTACACAAGGACCCCCTTCCCCTTCCCTTCCCTCCTAGGCCCCCTTCTCAAAGCCCGCATCCCCAAAGTGCCCACCCCCAGGGATCTTGTGTTGGTGTGCTGAGGCATCTCGTTGAACACGGGAGTTGGGGGTGTAGGTTGTGCCCTCCTGGGGCCTAAGTCCAGGGCCCGACCGTGGGTAGAAGGAATGGAGGTAGGCGGGGGACCCCCACTGCACAAATGGGAAAGCTGAGGTGGGGGAGAAAGGAAGGAGAGCAACTCCGCCGGTGCGCCTGTGGAAGGAGGACGGGCTCCCTCCAAAGCCTGACGTCTCGGCCAGGGTCCGGGTCCCAGCGCCAAGACCCGCGCGGGGACGCCGGGTGGTTATGACCAGGCAGCCCAGCGCCTCTCTGCAAACCCAGCCCCGCAACCTCAGCTCGGGAAGAAACTTTGGGCCAGCGCCCCCGCTCCTTCCCGCGCCGGGCGGGCCTCGGGATGCAGCGCGCGCGGGTTCGCGTCCGCACCAGGCCCCGCGGCCGCCCGGTGCCCACTCACCAGCGCACCAGCTGCCAGCGCTTCTCCCCCGGCGCCCGGCGGCCCGCCATGCCTCGCCGTCCCGCCGCTCCCCGCCGGCTGCCGCAGGGCCAGTGCCGAGGGCGCGCTCGCTGGCGCGGGGCTCGGGGCGCGGGGCCGGGCGGGGCGGGCGCGCGGCTCCGGCCGGAGCCCAGGCGGTGCGAAGGGTGAGGAGCTCGTGCCCGGTGCGGCTGCCGGCCCCGCCCTTAGGGCCGGCCGGGCTGGGTCACCGCGCTCCGCAGCGGCGGGTGGGACCGCAGCCATCCACGTCCTTCCCCCGCGCCGAAGTGCCGGGTTTCGCGGGAGCACTGGTCGAGGAGTCAGGCTGTCCAAGTCTTACTGAGAGGGAAATTTGACTTGCTGAGTGACGAGGCGATTCATTTAATAATCTTTCTGTGTTTTGCCCACTTATAAACCTGTTCTAGGCCGGGCGCGGTGGCTCATGCTTATAATCAGGGAGGCCGAAGAGGGAGGATCGCTTGGGGTCAGCAGTTCCAGACCAGCCAGAGCAAGAGTGAGACCCCATCTCTACCAAAAAAGTAAAAAATTGAGCCGGGCGTGGCGGTGCGCACCTGTACTCCCAGCCACTCGGGAGACTGAGGCAGGAGGATTGCTTGAGCCCAGGAGTTGGAGCCTAGGCGACAGGGCCAGACCCTGTCTTTAAATAATAATAATAATAATAACAACCTGGGTTCTACCTACCCAGAAAGTTAAGCATAACAAATATTACACTACTCTAAATACCTAAAATAAGAACTGATGTGCCCTACAAATGACTATTTTAGAGTGACAGTAATTAAAACAGTATGACACTAGCTTAGCACGCTGCCCAGCCCTAGGACCAGCTCTACCCAGGCCTTCAACCGACCTCCCACCCCGGTCTCCTCATTCCTGGAGTGGAGCAGAGACCAGCCTGGCCCATGGCATCGTGGGAACATGTGTCCCAAGCCTGGTTTGAAGGAGCTGAGTTTTTAAAACATTTATAAATAGAAAGGTTGTCCACATATTGCACGGTGCCCTCCCAATTTACCTGCCTCCCATATCAAGAAAACTCACATCCTTTGCAGGAGGGAAACTTACACAGAGAGAGGAACAAACCGAATTCCCAGCGTGGAGATCCTGGGAGCTTAGCTTCCTTGTGTGAACTGTGGGCCCCTGTGCAGGAGCACTGGAAGAGCTTCCAGAGAAATGGAAACGCTACTGACATTTGTCATTCTATCCACAGGTGCCCTCTCTAGTGTTCAACAAAAATGAAGATTACATAAATCCTAAGGATCTCCACCTGGGCTTTCCCCTAGGTCTCAACTAAAGAAGTGACAGGAAGCAAGTGGGGATGAGCAATGCAAGCAACACTCTACAAAGGAAAGTGGGAAAGAGATACAGGAGGTAGGTTGGCAGCTCACCTTCGACATTTAAATGGAGTGTCTAGCTTGAACCTAGCAATTCCCTTTCAGCATCCTTTTTCTACACTTCCCAAACAGAATTAACATAGAGACCAAGGAAACAGAATAGAAGGTCTGGAAACACCCCCCACCCCGTGTGTGTGTGTGTGTGTTTTTGTGTGTGTGTGTGTGTGTGTAATCTATGTATTTCAAATTGGCAAAGAAATGGTGATGGGACAATTAGTCAATCATTCACAGGGTGGGGGGAAGAAAGGTCTCTATTTTACATCACAAAATATATTTCCAATCACTATAAATGTAAGTGTATAAATACATATAAAGGACTAGAAAAATATACAGGTAAGTATTGTCATATATTGCAGTGAGGGTAGATTTTTTTAAGCATGATATCGATGGCAGAAGCCATAAAAAAGAAGAGATTAATGGATTTGACTAAAATATAAATGTTTAATATTTGCAAATCACAAAAACACAAGCAAAATTAAAAGGTAAATGTCAGCTTGGCACAGTGGCACCCACCTATACTCCCAAGTACTCAAGGGGCTGAAGCAAGAGGATCGCTTGAGCCCGGGAGTTGGAGGTTGCAGTGAGTTAGGCTGATGCCACGGCACTTTAGCCTGGGCGACAGAGCAAGACTCTGTCTCAATAAATAAATAAATAAATAAATAAATAAATAAAAGAATAAAAATTTTTTCAAAAATTTTAAAAGTTACAATACAATGAGGTAAAAAAAAAAAAAAGTAAGATTTCATGCCATGGAAACAATGTAAATCATCATGTGTCTGAAAATACTACAAGATAATACACAAAAATAATACTAGTTGCATTAGGACAGTAGGATTACAGGGACATTTTTGCTACTGTATTTGCAAACCTTTCTGAAGTATAATTCTAATACTTTTTTAATAAATCATAATATTGAACAGAACTGGATGTAGGAGGTGGTACATCTAAGGCAAAATGTAGAGCATCATGCATAACAAAGGTAATATAAAGTTAGAGGATACAGAGAAAAGAAAGAAGAAATAAAATAAAATAATTAAGTTATGAGAAAATAAAGGGAAAAAGTGACCGCAGTTAAGTCATATCACCAAAGATTTTGGGAGCCAGTTACCCAAGATTGTGGAAACTTATCTGAAATGGAGGGATTCTGGGCACAGGCAGTGGAACCCCTGATAATCCTTTAAATGATACCTGTCAGGTGAGCTCGCCAGCTCTCTGCCCTAGATGGCAGAGTATGTGAGTAGGGCTGAGGCAGAAGAGATATATCTGAGGCCAAATTGTGGCCTAGTACGCGCGCGCGCGCGCGCGCACACACACACACACACACACACACACAAGCACACACATGCACATATTCCTTATCTTCTGTTGCCATGCTAGTGGTTTAGGAATGAGCAAAGACTCTGAAAGTCAGAGCTGAGATTTTTAAGGGACCATTTTGTCCAATTCAGGCATTTTACCATTGAGGAGAGTACAGCCTTGTCCCAGTTTGATCTTTCGTTCAGAAGGTGAGCTGGCTTTGAGACTTATCCACAGTGATTTCCAGCTTGCCTCTCCAGTCCCAGAGCTCCCAACACACTATCTCTCCAGCCACAGAATCCCAAGGGGACTCAGATTGGGTGGTCTTTTGGGGCCCCAAGCTGAGCTAAGGAGGCCAGGACAGCATGGCCAAAGTCTACAAAGGAAAGAGGCTACCACCGTAACACTGTAGGGTGGTTGGAGAGGGGGTCTTCATGCCCACCAATGCTGGAGCATTCAATGGGCAGCAGTCTGGAAGGGGACAGCAAATGCAGCCCATGCTAGTGAGAAAGGTTATGCCAAATATCTCATCCCTGCAGACCTGTCCCCACCTTTCTCAGCCCTGCTTGTACCTTAGGAAGCCGACCTGTACAGGCAGTATCAATGGACTCCCTCAGCTTCTGCCTTCTGGTTGAGACCGAGTGGAGGAAACACCAGCAGGGGATTGGAAGGAGGCAGCTGGGGAGTGAGGTTGGCATATTTATTCCTCAACTCCCTCCCTGCCAGGTTAAGTCTCTTTAAGGAAAGCCACAGCTTTTGCCAGGCAGCCCTCTCCTCAGAGCTAACCTTTCTGAGTGCCCACAGCTGCCCAGTTCACTTGTCCCCAAGGCATAAGGATGGTAACAGCTCAGCTTCCTTACTTACCCATGGTGCTATCCTACCCCTTAAACTCTTCCCGAAGCTTTGTAAACAGTTCCTTAACCCTTTCCAAATTATCCATTTTAAATGTGTCATCTGTTCCCTGCCAGGATGCTGACTGGTACAGAACTGTAACCCAAACCAAACTCAGAAAGTCAGAATTCCTGGCTGTCGTGGAGATGGAGGAACTTCTAGGCCTTCTCTGCCATCGACACCTCGTTCTCCTGCTGGCATTCAAGGCCTTGCACACTTTGGCCCTCACCTTCCCCTAAAGCTCATAACCAATGCAGGCGCCTTCAGCCGCAGCGAGATCATTTCCTCTCCTGTGGCCTGATGATGCTGTGGTTACAAGCTTACCCCTGGCTTAGGCTAGGCTAGAGTTTGAATTTTGGTCTGCTGTTTCCAAACTGTGTGGTGTTAAATTTAACCTCTGGAGCCTCATTTTCTCCACCTGAAAATAGGAATAAACCTTTCCAATAGGATTTCTCTGAAGTTTAAGTGAGGTTATGTGGGTAAAGTGCTGAGCTCAAAATAATGGCTACATCTGAGGCAAGAGGTATACGTTTTATACACTTTAGTTTTCTTTTACTTTGTTACAAGTTCAATTTTGAAAATAGAGAAATGATTTTTAAACAGTATTTAGTAAACTGCCTGGCACATACTAAGTGCTTAATAAATGTTCATTATTATTAGCAATATCATCATCTCTGAGATCCCATTTCATGATATGTCTCTGGTCTTCCCACAACCTCAGGTACAGTGCTGGGCAGTCATCTTTGCCCAATATTACTCTGTGTATTGACTGACTGATTGCTAAAACTCCTCCAAGGAGGTGGCCCTAAGTATCCTGGCCCCCAAGTCCAGGCCCTAGCTCTGCCTTTGCATGGTAATCTCTCAGCTCTGCTGGCTGAGTCACTGTCACTTGCTCCTTGGGTGCGTTGTCCCTGCTGCTTGTCGTTTCACATATGGATATTTTCCAGCAACATATGTTGCAAATTTCCTGAGGGAAGCTTTAGAGGCCTTTCATGCCCAGCCAGGAGCTTGGTCAGGTGCAGGACTCAGCAAGAAGCACCTCCTGTGGCAAAGGTGGAGTCCACTATGAATGGGCAGGGCCACCCCTCAGACAAGTCTCTGCAACCGTTTGCTTTGGCTGGTGAGAAGCTAAAGCAAACAGTTTCTCCTGGATTCAGATTAAGTAGAAAAACAGGATTCTTCTTGAAATAAGATCAAGGAGAAAAACATTTGGGACTTGGTCATAACGATCCTATCCATGTGCACTTTACAAAACCACTTCACTCATACCTTATGACACCCTCACAAGGATCCTGTTGGCGGAATAGATGTTACTCTTTCCATTTTACTGAGAAGGAACTGGAGCTCAGAGAGGCTAAGATTTGCCCAGAATCACCCAGCTAGTAATTGACAGAGGAGAGATCGAGCCCAGGTTTTCAGGCTCCTTCATACCGCATGTCTTTTGGAGGTACAAAACATATCTTTCATCCCTCTTGTTGATATCTCATGAAATTGAGGGGCTATGGATGGTTCCTCTGAACTCCTGTGCTGCTGAAGAAACTGACACGCAGGGCAAGGAGTTGCACAGCCCGGGAATACCGCCCTCTAAGAGGGACAGCAAGGGACTAGGAAGCAGGACTCATCCGGCCTTTCTGCTCCTCTCCCAGGGATTTCCCCAGGCAAGATGAAGAAGAGACATTCACAGTGCAGCTCGAAGCTAGAGCTCCTACAAGGTAGAATTTGAGAGGCCTTTGAGCAAAATATGAACCCCATTGCCTGTCAAGCCACCTAAGAGAGTAATTCCTTCAACTCTTTGAGGCTCCAGATCTGCCAGGAACAGATGAAGCTTTTATTTGTTGACACCCAAGTCCAGCTAAGCCTTGGAAATTGACTGGGTAGGACAGGGAGGAACGGGACCTATAGAGAGGCAGAGTGCCCTTGAGGTCTCCCCAAGGCCCTCACAGCAGGTGTGGGTCTCCCAGTTCTGGAGACAACAGTAGACAATTTCTCTGAAAATTTGGCCCAGGAGGAAGGGCCAGGGAGTATTTGGCTGGCAACGGAGTGGGAAAAGCCAGACCAGCCCTTTAGTCTGAGTTCACTCAGCTTGTTCCTCCAATCTCTCCAGGCAGGGATGGGGATGATTTACCCAGAGGGAGCGCTGAGCGCTGAGCCACCTACCACTCACACAGGGCTACCTGGTCCCTTGTCATGAGCACGAAGGCCGCAGGAGCACTCAACGCTGTTGTAAACACTTTACATGTATTAATTCATTTAATGTTCACAACAACCCACAATTTTTATGAGCTGCATAGACCATCATTATCCCCATTTCACAGATGAGGAGGTCAAGCCCCAGGGAGGAGGAGGATACTAGTGTAGCCAGAATTATAAGCCATGCAATGAGACTACAGAAGCCTCCCATGTGCAGGGAAAATGGATCAACACCAATGCCTTGCACTTTCTCGGAACTTCAGAGTTTATAAAGGATCTTCCCTTGGCTCCTGGACCCTCACATAGCGGGAAATATGGTTTCTTATCAACCAGGGCCCAGAGAGGTGATGCGACTCACCCAAGGTCACACAGCTAGCGAGAGGTCTGGAGGGGCTTTGCTGCCACCTAGACTCGGGGCAGATTTGCAGACCCCTGGTTTTCTCGCCCTCCACCCCACTCTTCCCCGGCGGGCGCAGGCACCAACTCTCCTTCCTACGCCAGGGCGGGCAGAGGGGCGGAGCGGATCGCGGCCTGACGGCCTGGGCGCTGTCCGCGGTGCTGATCTGCCGCCGCGCCCCTGCTCGCCAAGTCGCCGGCGGGTTTCCCGGGTTCCCCTTCCAGCTCCCAGCCAAAGCGAGCTCTGCGAGTCCGGCAGCCCGCCGGGGTCCTCAGGCCCGGCTCCCGGGGCTCTCGGGGCTCCCAGGGTTTCCCCTCCCCCGGCCGCGCGCCGCCAGCCTCCCCTGTCCCCGCCCCGCCCACGGCCCCTCCCCGCCTGTCTCAGGTCCCTCCCCTCCCCCCTCAGACCTCCCGCCCCCCCCGCCCCCCTCCGGCTCGTTCGCCAGTTCCGGTCACGTTGCTGGGTGTTTACGCCTCGAGCCCGCCCCAGACCCCCCACCTCGGCGCCCCACGGCCCCCCGGAGCCCCGGCCCGACCGCCCCGCAGCCTCGCAGCAGCTGATGGCGCCGCAGCCGGGGCGGGCGCTGCGGAACCCCGGGCGCAGCTAGCGCGGGGGAAGAGCGCCTCCCCCACCCAGCCCGGCCCAGACCCAGGGCCCCGCCGGCCGGGCGCTCCCTCCGGTCCCGAAGGTGAGGAGGCCGGTCGGTGGGCATGGGGGGTGGGAGCCGGGGTGGCCCCGGGTGGGGAGCCGCGCGGCCGAGCTCCAGCCCCCCCGGGAGGGCTGGCGCGGGGCTGGGCACCGCAGCGCGCGGGAGGCGGACGGGACTCGCGGCGGGCTGCTGGCAGAAGTTGTCCTCCAGCGCCCAGACCGGGACCCTTCCTGGCGCTGGCGGGGAGTCCAGAGCGGCCCGAGGTCGAGCCCCCGCCACCTCCTGCCACCTCCCACCGGACACACCTTTCTTGACGCCTGCCTCCTGGTACCTCTCGTCCCCGTCCTCCGTAGTCCCCGCATCCCCACCACCCTGTCTTCTCTGGGAGTCATACGCGAGTCATAATCAGGGCAGAACATCCAGACTGAAGCGTGTGGGGGCTCTAGTTTTCCCATACAGCCTGCTCCCGTGTGACTGGATCCTGAGCTTAGCTGGGGCTGGGGTCCTGGGATCGTCAGTGGAGGCGGGGAGTCAGAGTTAGGGGTATTGGAGGAGGGGCCCTGGAGTGGAGAGGACCACAAGGTCCCTGGGGAACGTGGCTCCACCTTGCAGACAGAGTAACAGACATTTGTCAAAGGCTGAATCTTCGTTCCAGACTCAAGTCCCCAGGAGAGACAAGGACTTTGGGGGAGGGAGGCAGGGTAATTATTTTTTAATACATGTACTTATTTGTCCTGGTGATTCCCAGTACGACTCAACTCTTTCTCCCTGTTTCACCAACGTTCATGGGTGTGCTTGTTCCTTGCAAGGGATTCCCTGAGACAAAGCCTTGCCCTCAGGAAGCTTTGACTTAGAGCAGAAGCCAGGTGCGTGCGCGCGCGCGTACACACACACACACACACACACACACACACACACACAGAAGGAAGAGAGGTTATATGGCAGAATGTGGTGCTAGCTGCCACCCCATTCCAATAAATTGCCTGAGGGACACAGAGGTGGGAGACAGTCATTCCAGCTTGGTGGGGGATCAGGGGAGCCTTCCTGGGAAAGGTAACATCGGAGAAGGGCCCTGAAGGATGAGGGCCCTGAAGGATGCGTCAGGTTTCAGGAGGCAGAGATGGGGTGGGGGATACTAAGAGAGGAGATGTCTGTGGCTACAGGGAGAGTTTATCATGAGAACAGCAAGAGGTAGAATCCAAAAGAGGAGGAGATGAGCCTGCAGATGTGGACTGTGTTTAGAAAGTGCTGTAAATGCCAAGGTGAGCACCCAGTGGGGAGCACCCAGTTGCCAGGCATTGTGCATAACCACTCTACCTTTATGAGCCTCTGTTTTCTTGCCTATGGAGGAGACATACTAACAGAACCTTCGATGTAGGGTTGTTGTCAAGATAATGAGTTAATATATGTAAAATGCTAAGAACAGTGCCCGTCACTCATTGGTACTATTAAGTATTATCGCCTGTGCCTTGATGCCGTGTCCGAGAAAGGCTTCTTGAGTTCCTGCTCTCCTACTGCCCCAGGCTCTGAGTCAGGTAGTGAAGAGGAATAATGACTATGAAAAATAAAGATCCCACTGATTCATTTATTTATTCTTTCATTACTGTGCCTGTCGTAGCTAATATATCTGCCCTGGTTATAAGAATGATAAAAATAAGTTTCACATTCTCCTTGACACAAGAAGGCCTACATACTTAAAGAATTTTAACAAGACACGGGTCTTAACTGTTCAGAATGGTGCAGAGATATTTGTTGACTCAATAAATATTTTCAGTCCCAAAAAAGGAAAGAAACACTAAGAATGAAATTGAAACTGGGACAACAGACTCGGTCAGGGAGTGAGGGGTGGCAGGAGATGGGAACTCCATGCAAAGCAGAAAGCAAGAAGCCTTGATTCCGGTTCCTGTCCCAGCCACCTCATCCGCCTACGGGAGAGGTGGGGGCAGCAGAGGCCGTGGGGATACTGTGTAGACTAAAGCAGTGCTAAGAAGGTGGGATTTAGACACCCAAGGAAAGAGTGGACTGTGAAAGTGGTTTTCAAATTTTTGGTTAGCAGAAGCCTTTTCTCCAGTGAGTTTGTATGCACAAGAAAATCGTATAAAAGAAAGGTTTACAAAAAAAAAAAAAAAGCAAAGCCACCAGTCCTGCCTTTGGCCCCAATCCTTTTGGCAATATCTGAGACCCCTCAGCAGAATTCTGGCACTCTATAGAGCAATATTTGAAAACCACTAACTGAGATGATTTTGAAGGCCCTCCGAGCTTTGAGTACTATGATCCTGTCCTTTCTGTGGTTCTTTCAACCCAAAAGAGCTGTAAGAACTGGAGAGGGGAGAGAAATACAATTTCCCACTTGCCAAGTCAGCGGCAGGCAGATAGCTGGGAAGCAGTGTGGGTCCCCAGAAGCTCCAAAGAGACAAGCAGGCAACGAGTTCACCTTCAGGGATTGGGAGCCCCAGCCTCAGAATTTTGCCTGGGTCAGAAGGTTCCTGAGCCTGACACTTTGCCTATAGTTGGGGACATGAGCACATAAGGCTTCTCCCACCAATGTCCCCAAGGAGAAGAATATTGGTAACTTTCAGACACAGGCGAGACATGTCAAAAGTACTTGGAATTAACTGTATAAATTGTGAACCTTGTATTGCAGGTCCTTTTTTATTCTTGGTGACAATTTGTTTAATGAATATTTTTTCATTAAATTTTCATTTAGCTGGAAAATTAACAAGAAAAAAGAACTGGGAGCACCAGAAGGAGGAGAGCAGAAACAATGCAGGCCTTGAGGTGTCAGGACAGTGGACAGAGGCGAGTGACTGTCTTCACCGAGCATGTCCACTCATGAGGCCAGGCATCTGGGGCCAGGGGTGGCTCTAATCCTTGAGCAGCTGCCACTGGCTTGGACCAAACCCTCAGGCACAAGCTTCTGAAGCCCAGAGGTTCTGGGACTGCATTTCTAGTGTGAGAACCTGACATTTTCCTGGCTCAGGCCTTCTGAAGTGCTTGTGCCTCCCCAGCCACACCGAGCGGTTATCCCTAGTTCCCTTCTCCGTTCCCTCTCCCACCCTCCCACAGACAAACTAGACAATAACGTCTAAGAAAGAATATTTGCCAAGATCATTTGTGACCCAAATTTCTGCCCTGAGAAGAGCAGCCTGCCTAGTTGGAAGCAAATCCTCAAGTCCTTCTGGGAAAGCGCAGAAACAGCTGGCTGGCTCAGCCTCTCTCCATGGCCAGGGTCCAGTCTCCAGGGCTGTGTGGGAAGGGCTTTTACTCTTCAGAAGCATTTGCATTTCGGCGGCTGGGAACAGACATTTTCTCTCTTTGTCCTAAACCTGGGCCCACACACCTTCATCCCCCAGGTGCACACAGCAGACACACAGACGTGAGAGAAGCAACACACACACACACACCCCTTGAGGCATGCACACAGTCTCGGGCACACGTCCAGACATATAAGCACACACATCCCAGCTTAGGCACACAATTGCCCAGACTTACAGCTCACCTGTTCTTCCTGAGTTATGCACCAGTATATTCGACTGTCTATTTGACATCTATTTCTCCTTAGTTGAGGTCCCTTGGACATGTCAAACCTAACAGGTGTCCGTCTTGATCGTACCTTCTCTGTAAATCTGCCTCATCCCCACGAATTCACTCTCCCATGCATTCTACAGTTATTTACTGAGCACCTCCTGTTTGCTAGACGCTGCACTAGGTAGTAGGGAACAGGAGGAAACAAAACAAAGTCCTTCATCTTATGTTGCTAACAATCAGGCAGGTAAAATGGACAATAAACAAAAATGTAATATATTCATGCAGTAATGAGTACCTGAAAGAAAAAGAATGCAGATTGAGGGAGCAGAGAGTGGCAGAAAATTCTATTTTAAATTAGGGGATCAGGCTGGGCATGGCGGCTCGCACCTGGGATCCCAGCAATTTGGGAGGCAAAGGTGGGAGGATCACTTAACCCCAGGAGTTGGAGACTAGCCTGAACAACATAGTGAGACCTCGTCTCTACAAAAAATGTAAAAATTAGCTGGGTGTGGTGGTGTCTCGCCTCCCGAGTAATCCCAGCTACTCAGGAGGCTGAGGCAGGAGGATCACTTGAGCTCAGGAGTTTGAAGTTGCTGTGAGCTATGATCACACCATGGCACTCTAGCCTGGGCAACAGAGTGAGACCCTGTCTCTAAAAATAAGTAAATAAATAGGGATATCAGAGAAAGGTACTGAGTAGGCGACATTTGAACAGGGTCCTGAGTTAAGGAAGGGAACAGCCATGAGGATATCTTGGTGAAGGGCATTCCCGGCAGAGGGGACAGCACATACAAAGTCCCTAAGGCAAGAACGTGCTTGGCAGGTTCAGGAAAGAGCCAGGAGGCCAGAGTGGCTGGGGAGGAGCCTGCAGTGGAGAGAAGGGTGTAGGGACTGATAAGAACGTTGGGTTTGGTTTCAGTGTGCGGGGAAGCCATTGGAGGGTTTTGAGTGGGAGACGAGGAGACATGATCAGAGTTACATTTGCTGAAGGAACTCTGGCTCCTGCATGGAAAGCAAGGGGCAAGCACGGGAGCAGGAAGCGAGTTAGGAGGCTGCCGCCACGGTACCAGAGGGACGTAGGTGGATTGGACTAGGGAGACAGTGATGTAGACGGTAAGAAGTGATTGGATTGGGGATATTATGAAGGTAGAGCAAACAGGGTTTGCAGATGGATGGGCTATGGAATATAAAGAGAGAGAGGAATCAAAGATGACACCCAAGTTTTTGGTCCGAGCAACTGAGTAGGCAAATAGCAGTGCAATTTATGAAGATGACGAACAGTGGGCAAGAGCAAGTTTGCAGGAGGGAACGCGAGAGTTCAGTATTGGGACTTGTAAGTTTGAGGGACCCCCTGGACATGCAAATGAAAGTGTTAGGTAGCCAGTCTAACATTCAGAGAATAGTTATTTTAGGGGTTAGCAGCACGTAAATAATATTTGCAGCCATGGGATTGCACAAGATCACTTAGGCAGTGATTATAGATAAAGAAGACATCCAAGTGAAAGATTAGGAAATGGAGACAGATCCAGGAAAGGTATATTCACTCTTGAGTTGCTCAAGCCAAAAACCTGGGAGACATCCTGGACATCTCCCTCCCCATCACCATGCCAACCTAATCCATCTCTAAGTCCTGCCAATCCTACCTCCAAAATACACCTGGGACTTCTCTCCCTCTTCGCCTCCATCATCTGGTCCAGGCCATCACCTCTCACCTTGACCACTGCTACCTTCTCCCAGCTGACTTCCCTGCACCCATTCTGCCGGCTCTAGTCTGCTCTCCCCACAGCAGGCAGAGTGATCTTTTAAAAATGTAAATCATATCATATTCCTCCCCTGCTTAAAATCCTCTAGTAACTTCCAATTCACTTAGTCTTAATCCAAGATTCTTAGCATGGTTTACAATACCCAATGTGATCCTTGCCTTGCTAACCTCCCTTCCTGTGACCCCGCCCCAATACCTTACCCTTCAGCCCTCACTGGCAGTGGCCATGTCTCAGTTCCTCAACAGACCATGCGAAGCACTTAGCACAAAGCTGGACACGTAGTAGGTGCGCTCGATAAATGTAAGTTATTATTACTACTTAGTTCTTTCCTGCCTCTGGGCCTTCACAGATGCTGTTCCCTGTTTGGAATACTCTTCCCTTTACTCTTCTAACTCCTACCCCTCCTTCAAGTCTGTATTAGTTTTTTTTGTTTGTTTGCTTTTGAGACAGAGTCTCACTCTGTTGCCCAGGCTAGAGTGCCGTGGCATCAGCCTAGCTCACAGCAACCTCAAACTTCTGGGCTCAAGCCATCCTCCTGCCTCAGCCTCCCATGTAGCTGGGACTACAGGCATGTGCCACCATGCCCGGCTAATTTTTCTATATATATTTTTAGCTGTCCGTATAATTTCTTTCTATTTTTAGTAGAGACGGGGTCTCACTCGTGCTCAGGCTGGTCTCGAACTCCTGAGCTCAAGCTATCCTCCCACCTCGGCCTCCCAGAGTGCTAGGATTATAGGCGTGAGCCACCACGCCCGGCCTGTATTAGTTTTTTGTTGCTGTGTAACAAATTACCATAAACTTAGTGGCTTAAACAACATAAATTTATTATTTCACAGTTTCTAAGGGCC